>NC_138897.1:16616641-17216641 GCF_965194825.1 Balaenoptera physalus
AGACAGAATGAGGTCCGTCTCAAAAGGCAAGCGTGGCCTGAAATATGGGGTCGTTAGTTTTTAGAGGCTGGGTAATTTCATAGGCTAAGGAGTGGGAGGATTATTCCAACTATTCTGGAGAAGGGGTGGGGATTTCCAGGAACTAGGCCACCACCTAGTTTTTGGCCAGCCTCAGAAACGTCATGGTGCCTGTGGGCATGTCACTTAGCATATGCTAATGTATTAAAATGAGGGTATAATGAGGCTCAAGGTCTACTGGAAGTCTAAGCTTCCACCATCTTGGGCCTAATCAGTTCTAACCATTTTTTGACATATCCAGTTTTTCTCAACGGCTGTGTCCTTCTTTAAGGGTTGTGCCCTGCCCCCTTCCTTCCTGTCTCATATTGACCACTACTCCACATAGAGTCCAAGCTTGAAAGCCCTGAGTCATTTTTATCAAGCTTGTGGACCCTGTCTCCTAAACACCCCTGATACTTAGGATAAAATCCAACTCCCTTACGTAGTTTACACAGCTCTCCAAAATCTAACCCTTGCTTACCTCCCGTGCCTCTTCTCAGACCCAAATCCCTCCCATCGCAAGGTACACTCCCATAGTCCCTCAGGGTCTCACTGTAGGAAGTAAGTCTGTCTTGCATTGAAGACTTTTGCACCAGGGCACTGAGGTTCTCCACCTCTGGCTGGCTAAACGCTTACCACTCATGTCATATCTTGGAGTGAAATCGAGCGGGGCCCTGTGGGGCTCCCAGGCACGGAGGCCTTTTTTTTTGCTCCCTCGTTTCTTGTAGGGAAGACTCCGGCCTCCATGACCTTCCCTGAGTTCCAAAGGGCAGATTCGAACAGTTGCTAATCAAGGGAAGAGCAGCCTCGAAACCATCTGAGGTGAGATGAAAGGGAGCAGAGAAGCTCATGGAGATTAGGAGAGTGACCACCTGAGACGAGATTAAAGGAGGGCAGGCCCTGCTCACACCCTAATCTTGTCAGAGATCCCGCCCTTGAACCACTGTTATAAACCCCTCATCAAATCCTCTGGGGTTGGGACACATAGTTTTCCCTTTCAAGGCAGCAGCCCGTTCTGGCCCCCTTTGCCTGGAAAAGTAATGAAGCTATCCTTTTCTACTTCACCCAAAACTGTCTCCGAGATTCGATTCTGCACCGGTGCAGAGAGGCTGAGCTTTTGGCATCAGGAGCCCACTTCCTCTGGGGAGCCTCGGAGACCTTGTCACTGATGTTGGTCTTCTAGCTAGGCGCTCCAGGAACACCCTGTATTTCTCCAGTGGTTGTGTTTATTCCCCAGCATGGGGGTTCCTTGTTTGTCTCTATCCCTCAAGGACTGTAGGCTCCAAGGGGGCAGGACCACCATCTGGTCCTGCATTATATCCCCAAAGAGTAGCAAAGTGCCTGGCACATGGCAGGAGGTCCCAGTAATCAAAGGTAATATTTATTCATTCACTCATTCAACAGATTTATTAAGTGCTTACTATCCACCATACACTATGGTACTCAAGATTTTCTCATTTAATCCTTCAAGGATGACTTCATTTATTCTTCTTAACTCACCGAACAACCTAGTTCATAGATTAGGAAAGTGAGATGTAGTTTCTAATGTTTATTAAAAAAAAAAAATTGCCCAAGGTCCTAGTAGATACCAGGATGGAGGAATGGATGGGCCCCAGTCAGGGTTGGAGGTCACCAGACTGGGGTACCCCTGAAAGAACTCGGAAATAGGGTTAAAAGTCCTCCTTTGAGATGCACTATTAAAAAAATCTAATATGAAAGGCCTGAGATAGGAAAAGTCGCTTAAGAGACAAAGCCTGCCAAGACCAGACTAGCCTGTAATCTAATTGACTGTATTAGCATATCTAAAGAAAGAATGTGTCAATCACAGGAGGGAGTTGGTTAGCTTAGAACCTGGGGGGAATAAACTCCAGTCGGATTCCAGCTTTGACAGCGCCGGACCCAGAACCTCCCCCGGCGGTAGGTGCCAGCGAATGTGGCAGGTGTAGCCCGCGCGGAAAGGATGCACCGGGCAGCTGAGTCACCCGCTTACCTCCCCCGCTCTGGTTCCCAGCGAGCCGGCACTCCGCGTGCAATTTCGCTTCCGCCTGCAGGGAGAAGCTAATAATAGCTCCCATATGTGGGTCTGCATCCTGTGCTAGGCGCCTTGCTACACTCCTTGTTGCATTTCGGCCTCACACAGCCTATCTTCCAGCCGAGGAGCCCAAGCCAGAGGGCTTGCCCCAGGTCAAACTGTAGCTATGGAAAAAGAAAGAGCTGAGATTTGGAGCCAGGCTCGCTCAGCTCCAGGGCACAAGATCACCTGCCTCTCCCTTGCACGTACCGCCCACACGAGCATGCCTGGACCAAGGAGAGCTCTATTTCTCTTGGTAGAAAAGAACTGAGTTGGCATGCTGGTTTATGCCTTATGGGGGCTGGTTCCGTGTGTCTTTCCTGAGAAACCAGTCCATCTCAGTTTGTTGAGGTGGAACCTTCTACCCTTTCGAAGCCCTGCTCCTCCGCCCACAGCTCCTCCCTGCCCATTGAACAGCTCAGCATCACGCACCCATCCCTCTATGCGTTTCCTGCCTCCTGCTGACACAGGAGGGAAGGGGGCAGGGCACAACCCTTGAAAGAATGACATAGCCTGAGGACATGACGTAAACGGATTAGAACCAAATGGGTCCAAGATGGTGGACAACTTGACTTCCACTAGACCTTGAGCCTCAGGAGACGCTCATTGTAACACATCAGCAAGCTAAATGACACCCACAGGCGCCATGACAGTTCTAAGGCGACCATGAGGATCAAAAAGTGGGCGGTGGCCCAATTCCTGAAAATCCCTGCCCCTTCCCGAAATAGCTGGAATACTCCTCCCACTCATTAGCCTATGAAATTACCCACCCCTATAAAAACTGACAACCCCATACCCTGGTGCCTTTCTCACCTTCTGAGATGGCCCACTCTCTGTCTGTGGAGTGTTGTTTCTCTCTAAATAAACCCACTTCTTACCCATCACTTTGTCTCTCACTGAATTCTTTCTGCGATGAGACATCAAGAACTTGGGCTTCATTAAGTCCTGCAACCAGGTGTGTGATCTCAGTTGGAAGACTGTGGGTTTTGGCCAGGTTCGAGTCCTGGCCAAAACCCAGACTGGGACTTGAACCCACGTGGCCGGGTGGTTTCAGGGGAGGGGGCCCGGGTTCCATCCCTGGTCGGGGAACTAGATCTCGCGTGCATGCCGCAACTAAGAATTACGCATGCCACAACTAAAGATCCAGCATGCTGCAACTAAGACCCGGTGCAGCCAAAATAAATAAATAATTTTTTTTTTTTTTTAAAAGGGACAATCTATTAGCAATTGTGGCAGGACAATACCAATAACCCAGCACCTACCCGGCGAAGGGGTGGCATATTCACCCTATATGCACTTGGGAGTGACCCAGAGGGTGCATCTGAAGCCTTGGCTCGGCCATTCTATAGCTTTGTGACCTTGGAAAAGTCACTTAACCATCCAAAAACTCAGTTTCACAATCTGCCTAACACTTAGAGTCTCACTCCACCCCATTCATTCGCAAAGTAGGTTTAGAAAAAACAGCAAACTATTTTGGCCTCTGCACCGGAGGCACCCAGTGCATGATTTTAGAGTTTTTCCCCGAGATCTATATAGACAGGACCGCAGGGAGAAGAGAGTAGCACAGTGAGAAAAATACACGCGGAAACCTTGTGACCTGTATTGTTCATCCCCTTCTCTGCGTTCCCGCTCCCCTCTCCCGGGCTCTGCAAACACGCGCCAATGCCTCATTAAAGGCTGAACACCGTCCCATTAGGTCCAAACGCATGGAAACATATTCATGATTATTCAAATGATTCCCTCGTAATTAATCAGCGCCACCTTCATAAATATTCATTTCTCTGTGCTAATCACGATGTCATCTCACAAGAGGGTGTGCCTCCGTAATCCTCTTCCCTTTGGCCCTCTTCTCCACCCTCCTTTTGTCTGACAGTCTTTTCTCTACTCCTAAACCTCCTAAGGTCTTTCTAGGTCTTCACTGTCTCATTCAAGGTAAAGATATTTCTAGTTCTGATTTAAAGCTATCTTTATTTATCTCTAGCTGAAGATTATTCTACCAGGTTATCCTTTTTCTATAAAGTATGTCTGACCAAGTCCCAACAGCTCTAGATTCTCAGGCATAGATACATGGGCAAAGTTAGGAAATCAGCATAAATTAAGCAAGGTGGAGCATGTGAAAGACCCCTTTAAGACTGAGGAGTCGGTGGAAGTTAATCCTTTAAATGAAGCCCCCAAGGAGCTTGTTTCCAGTCACTAGGACTTGGCACAGTGGCAGGGAAGAGAATTCACACAAAGAAAGGCATATCCGTACATAAGCCCACAGGGTGGGTCCCATCACAGCCCTTTTTGGGTAGTACCCAGAATAGGGCCCAGTATAGTCTATGTGTGCAGTTGATGGTAAGGAAATGTCTAAGTTATTTATATACTTTGATGGAAAAAGACACAAGAGGAGAGGACTCTTTATAGTTAAGGACACTGGAAATTCTAGAATGGAAATAGAAATAACAAAATTAAAGGGGAGAAAAAATAAAGGATAAGAGCAGGTAGCACAACCTCTAGGCCCGGAGGTTGTTAAATGTGTGAGTATTCTATATTGTATGCTACTCTGTTATAGGGAAATCTCTCTGTTGTCTCTAGTTTTACATGAGAACCATTTTACATTTCAAGCCTCTTAGGCTATAGGGAACACCCACTGTTGCTTACGCTTTAAATAAGAAACATTTTTCTTTTCAAATGAGAAGAAAATTGCTCCTAAATACAAAAAATGTACAGGATGAAAATGAATTGAAAATAGTTTCCAAAGCAATACTTTCAGTAATTTCATTTGTCTTCTTAAAGACATGAAAATAAGATAGCTTGTCAAAGAAAGCCTTCTGTTTCTGGAAAGGGAAGCACAAAGAACACTACCACAATAGAAAAAGGACGCTTGGTGACAAAAACCATTATCAATTTTTCATGGTTGATTTATTAGTGGTTTCAGGGAGATAAATAATATTACTTTCTAATCCAAAGAGGTCTCACACCTGAGATTTGCAACATCATTTCTAAATTCAACATAGCTTTCTCTTCCTAGGATTTGTCGTAAAGACTGGGAGTCCCCAGTTTGATTTAATGAGATTTACACAAAGGGAGTTGTCAGTAACCACAGAAACAGGGCAGGGTTTTCCTAGTGATTGTGCTTGAATTGTATTCCAGAATGAAAAGAGCCTTTTTAATTATAGGGTTTTGGGGGTGAGGGGAGCAGGGTGTGGGAGAATGGGAGGGGGCGGGGGGAGAAATGGATGTAGTTTTTCACGGTGGCAGACTGAAAAGTCTTTTATCTATTTAAAAGGATAGCAGGTGGGCTCCACTAACAAGTCTTAACCCCAGGACCTGACTTAACCTTGGAGAAAATATTTTTCATTTTCAACCCCATGTGTTTGTTTCACTTCTTTACACTATTTTTTTTTATTATTGAAGTATAGTTGATTTACAATATTGTGTTAGTTTCAGGTGTACAGCAAAGTTCCATATATTTTTTTTCTCTTTTTTTTTCATTCTTTTCCATTATAGGTTATTACAAGATATTGAATATAGTTCCCTGTGCTATACAGTAAATCCTTGTTGATGATCTATTTTGTATGTGGTAGTGTGTATCTGTTAATCCCATACTCCTAATTTATTCCTCCCAGCCTCCTCACTTCTTTAAATTGCAAGCTCTTCAGATAGAGCTTAGCAGGCCTTGTGGAGTGGAGGAAAGTTCAGCTTAAGACAGTTCAGAAGGTTTCAGATACTTCTGCATAGCAGAATTCCCGGAGGTCTCAACTTAATTCTGGGGGCAGCCAGGTCCAGAATCAGCAGCTCCCGGGCAATGTGACCTGAGGGGCTCTGAAGCCTGAGACTGGGCCTTCCAGTTTAACAGAGGGGAGCTGGGAATTTTGACAGTGTTAGGTCATTCCAGCCCATCTGCATTTGTCTAGTTCAGTTTCTCATCTCAAGCCTGAATTCATTCTAGCAAGTGGAACTATTCCAGCAAGAATCACCATTTAGTTAATAAATGTGCATAGGATTAAATCCCAACACAAAAGGTTAGGGCCCAGAAGCCCTCTCCACGTGTGAGTCATGCTTGGAGGTCCAGGTCAGCTCAACATCCCCTTGGGTTCCTGTCTTCTCAGGATCCACCCCTCCTCTGCCATTCTTTTTATTTTTTTAATTAGGTTTATTGAGGTATAATTTATATACAGTTTAACTCTTGAAACATATGGAATAGAATTTCAGTGGATTAGCAAAATAGAAGTTTATTTCTCACTCTCATTGCAGTCTGTGCTGGTCAGATGGTTCTCCAAGCACTGACTGTGGGATTCTAGCTGTTCCCAGCTTGCAGTTCTGCCATCTTGACAAAAAAAGATACCCAAATGGTGAATAAGCACATGAAAAAGTCCTCACCACTATGAGTCATCAGGGAAATGCAAATTAAAATCACAATAAGATACCATTGCCTTCCAGATCGCTACACCTTAAAAGGCTTAGAACATCAAATATGGGTAAGGATGTGGAGCAACTGGAATGCTCTTACATTATTGAGAAAATGAATCATACACCTAATCTATGACCCAGCAATTCTGCTCCTAATTATCTACCCAAGGGAAAGGAAAACATATTTCTACAAAGATTTGCACAATAATGTTTATAACAGCTTTATTTATAACAGTCAAAACCTAGGCACAGCCCAAATGTCTATCACCAGGAGAATGGATATTGGATCACCATTAGAGAGAGAAGCCTTGGATTTGCTGCCTCTGTCCCCTTTCATCAGAAAATTAAAGTCTTTCCCAAAAACCTCCCAGTAGATTTCTCCTTACCTGTCACTGTCCTGAACTTTGTTAACAAGGCCAACCATACCTACAAGAGAGTTGGGAAAGTGATTACTTAGCTGGGTACATTGTCAAGTTCCCTGCCACCCATCATTTGGCTCGTTAGCAAAGAGATGGGATGGATACTGAGAGGTACATTAAGGGTGTGTGTCACGCCTATTATTGGTCACACTGCCTGGTGTGAGATGTTGCTAGTATTGTCAGGTATAAGCCCATTTCTGTGATTCTGGCATTAGTTGCTTCCTCTGAACTTCCGTATTAGCTGGGCAGTAAAAAGACACCCCAAAACATAATTGGTTCCATGGCTGAGGACCTTACACAGCTATTCTACCCAGTGTGTCATACAACTTGAAGATCCTAGTGGTGTCATGAGTCATATAGCTGAAAATAGAATTTAATCAGTCAAGAAATTTAATAATATCCCAGAAATGAGATGCCTTGGATTTCCCCTATTTTGAGCTGACATTTATGAAGCACATTAACAATCGGATCTAAATATGCATTCTTTGTATATGTAAATAATCAATCTGAAAATTCCAAAGGTACCACTCAGTATGTGTGTCACCTTGTACAAACTGATGGGAATGACCTTGGGCCTGAGATACAGCAGCTACTTACAGGTCTGTTAGCTCAGTACTAGCAGGTGTTTTATTATCTTGGAATAATATCCACAATGAGGCTTGACCCGCCTCCTCCTCCACCAAGCTGATTTGTGACTGGACAAAATCCTTCTATTTTTAGATCCCAAGTAAAACACATACATTATAGCAAGACAAAAATCTTTATTCAATTTTTAACCATCACCAATAGGCACTAACAAAAACTTTTTCTTTAAGTCCTAAGAAATGGAAATTACTACTTGGCCATCCCACTTAAACAAGCTCTCTCCTTAACCTCTGTGACATCACAGTCTTAATCTTCTCTATCTAGGAGTTTCTGTTTCTCCTCCTCCCCTAATCTTGCCTTCTCCAAGTTCAAAACTCAAATTCACTTGCCATCTAAGCCACTTATTGGTGACCTTGGGCAACTATTTGACTTCTCTGGGCCTCAGGTTCCTTATCATAGAAGAAAGAAACAAATGATGTACATACAGGATGGATGTAAAAAGTCAACGAAACGAAGTCTTGGGGAGTAGCATGGCTCAGTCCTGCTTCATAGATATTACAACAGGTATCACTGTTCTTGCCACTTAATTTTTTTTTTTAAATCAGTGTTTCCCATTGTTTTAAAATATAGTATATTAAATGAAAATGTGAGGTTTAGTAAGGCCAACAGATCAAGAAACAACTCTCATTGAAAAGATAGTTTATTACAGTTCCCCAGAGGTGGAGGAATGCGACGCCATGGTTGTGAGGACACATGGGGAGACTGCTGTAGGTCAGAAGGCAGAGGGAGGGGGCGGGGCTGGGGGCTGGAGACTTCACAGTGGTTTCTCTGGGGAAGAATGAGCAAGGTAGGGTCAACAGGCTTACGACTGGCTGGTTTGAATAATGTCGGAGGGAGGGTTGGAGCATAGAGTGTGTCCTTGGTTGTCTGGCACCTGCCGTGGGGTGGTTAGGGCAGGGAGATAGTGAGCCAGAGCATGAGAGCCTGATAAAGGAGGTAGTTGGTGTGTGGGCTCTGGAATGGTTGGTTTATATTGGAAAAGTACACTCACAGATGAGTTGTTTCTGCTCTAGAAACTGGCTAAACCTATAGGATGGACAGTCCCTCCGGGGTCAGCAAGCACCCACATGTCAAAGCATCAAAGTACAGAAAATAAAAGGCGTGATTAATACACCCGAGTTTAGAATTGAGATTTTGTTTTTTTATAAATTTATTTATTTTTATTTATTTATTTTTGGCTGTGTTGGGTCTTCGTTGCTGTGCGCGGGCTTTCTCTAGTTATGGCGAGCAGGGGCTACTCTTCATTGCGGTGCGCGGGCTTCTCACTGCGGTGGCTTCTCTTGTTGCGGAGCACGGGCTCTAGGCGCGAGAGCTTCAGTAGTTGTACACGCGGGCTCAGTAGTTGTGGCTCTCGGGCTCTAGAGCGCAGGCTCAGTAGTTGTGGCGCACGGGCTTAGTTGCTCCGCAGCATGTGGGATCTTCCCCGACCAGGGCTCAAACCCGTGTCCCCTGCATTGGCAGGCGGATTCTTAACCACCGCGCCACCAGAGAACCCCCTAGAAATTGAGATATTTCGCATAAGAATTTGGGTTTGTGACTTCTCTGTATGAAACAGGAGGATCTTGTAAAGCTGGACCTGTGTCTGGGTGTGGCCACAGCGAGTGTCAGCTGAGCTGCTGCCTGCTCAGGTGGGGCCTGAAAGCTCCAAATTGCCACAATCCTCACCACTCCCTACTGCCTCAGCTTGCTTCACTCCTTAATGTGCCTGGCTCCTGGAAGCTTTTGAGTCTGAGGCCCCTTACTGCAGAATGTGGATTTAAAGTGACCCTATGGGGTGAGAATCATTGGAGGGGGTGAGCCACTACAGAAGTCACTTGTGCTCGCAGGGTTTGGTAGAAGTCGTGGCCTGTGAATTCATGTTTGTCAGTTCAGGTTTCCTGCCCTTTCCTGCCGTAGCATCTCTTTCATAAAATGTGATGATGTTGGCACCAGGGGCAGATGTAGGCAGGTTTTGCCTCATGCATTTTGTGTTCCACCAGAGGAACCAGGGCTAATCAAAGGCTGAAATAAAGAGTATCTTTGCCTTTTTTTTAGTACCCTGCTATTGGTCTTTTCAATAGACATTCTGTACCCTATTTCCTTAATTATGGAAAGGTTTTTGTCCAGGCCAAAGGTGTTACCCCATGAATGGTTCAAAGTAAATTTGAGTGGCCACTGGGTACCATGCTAGGTGCTTGAAATATATATAGTTTAGTTGTTATGGTTAAAATATACATAGCATAAAATTGACCATTTTAATGATTTTTACGTGTACAGTACAATGGCGTTAAGTACCTTCACAATGTTGTTCACCCTTTACCACTATCCTTTTCCAAAACCTCTTCATCAACCCAAACAAAAAGTCTGTACCTATTACATCATAACTGCCCATCCCTGCTGTTCCCCCAACCCCAGCCCCTAAGAGCCTGTATTCTACTTTCTGCCTCTGTGAATTTGCCTATTCTAGGTACCTTCTATAAATGGAATCATACAATATTTGTCCTTTTGTTTCTGGCTTATTTCACTTAGCATAATGCTTTCTAGGTCCCTCCATACTGTAGCTTTGGTCAAAATGTCATTTCTTTTAAAGGCTGAATAATATTCCAGAGTACGTTTATACCACATTTTATTGGGCTGGCCAAAAAGTTCGTTCGGGTTTTTCCCTACGCTCTTACGGGAAACCTGAACGAACTTTTTGGCCAATCCAATATGTATCCGTTCACCTATTAATGGACAGTTTCGTTGTTTCCACATTTTGGCTAATGTGAATAATGCTGCTATGAATATGGGTATACCATATCAGTTTGAGTTCCTGATTTCAATTATTGTGGGTATATACCTAGCAGTGAAATTGCTGGGTCATATGGTAGTTTTATGTTTAACTCTTTAAGGAACTGCCATACCGTTTTCCACAGTTTCCTTTTTATATTTCCACCAGCAGTGCACAAGGATTCCATTTCTCCACATCCTCATCAACACTTGTTGTTTTCTGTTTTTTTGTTTTTTTAAAAAAATTTTATTTATTTATTTGTGGCTGTGCTGGGTCTTCGTTTCTGTGCGAGGGCTTTCTCTAGTTGTGGCAAGTGGGGGCCACTCTTCATTGCGGTGAGCAGGCCTCTCATTATCGCGGCCTCTCTTGTTGCGGAGCACAGGCTCCAGACGTGCAGGCTCAGTAGCTGTGGCTCACGGGCCCAGTTGCTCCGCGGCACGTGGGATCTTCCCAGACCAGGGCTCGAACCTGTGTCCCCTGCATTGGCAGGCAGATTCTCAACCACTGCGCCACCAGGGAAGCCCTGTTTTCTGTTTTTTTGATAATATTCATCCTTATAGGTGTGAAGTGGTATCTCACTGTGGTTTTGATTTGCATTTCCCTGATGTAGAAATATATAGATTACTCCTTAAAATAATTCTATGAGCTGCTATTCCCATTTTACAGACAAAGAAATATAGATTTACAGGGGTCTCACTACCCTTAAGTGGGGGATGTCTGGTTTAATTCAAGTTGTGTTGGTCTAATTCCAGCGCTACTATTCTGATTCCTTATGTGCTTTGTAAAGTAATAGTACTTTGACTTTCAATAAACATGAATTAAATTAAATATTGAATATAGCAATTTGACTGGGGTTCAGAAAAGTAATGCCTTAACTCAATCCATTAGAATATTTTATAACCCAAAGCAGGTTCACTGTGTCATTCTTGCTTCTGCTAAATGTAGAGTATTTGAGCCAAAGGCTGTGCTTACTTTGAGAGTGAATAAATCTAGGAAAATTTACTGCCAATTTGCTTTTTAATGAAAATAAATGGAATATTGGAACGTCCCAGAAGTCTTCAACAAGGCAAAGGATTTTGAAACATTAGTGTTTCCTCCATATTATTGGATACACAGCTAATAGCCTCATAACTGGATCCTGTGGAAGTTTTTGACAAATGAAGATGTTTCCTTGGGTTAAACACAAGAGGCCTTTTTCCTAGGCAGAGAAATAGTCTCCATTCAAAAAGAAAATCAGGACGTCCCTGGTAGTCCTGTGGTTAAGACTCCATGCTTTCACTGCAGGGGACACAGGTTCGATCCCTGGTCGGGGAAATAAGATCCCACATACCTCGGGGCTCGCCTCCCCGCCCCCCCAAAAAAAGAAAAAGAAAATCTCCACTGTGGATGTCTAAAATTCCCCTCACTAACATTAAGCAAAGCATTATAAAAGTAAAGTGTGCAAATATTATAGAAGGGTACAGATATCCTTCCTACCACACCAACTCAATTCCCCAGAGATAACCACTGTTTCTTGGGTCACCTTTCAGATAGCTTCTATGCAAATCAAGTGCCTGCACAGGAACACACACACACACACGCACACACTCTCACGGAACCATAGTACACATAGTGTTCTACAATTTGCTTTTCGATTTTAACTCTATCATAACATCTTTCTGTGTTATTCTACCAAGAGTGTGGAGTAGCTATAACACGAATATAGCATAGTTTATTTAGCCATTCACATGTTTCTAGAATTTTAGGTTATCTTTAGCTTTTTCAACTACAGACAATACGTACCCTTAAAGATATGTTTGTTTACTTGTGCTAATATATGTCTGTGGTTATCATAAATATTTTGTTAAACTTTGTCTCCCAGTACATTCCTTTTAAACATCCTTTAGACTGGGTATGTCTTCAAATTCATTCCACAAGTATTGCCGAGTACCTACTGCATTCTAGGTAGGCCCTGAGCTCGGTGTCGGGGAACAACAGTAAGAAAATAGAAATAAAAGGGCACTATGCCATCATGGGCGAAACAAATAATTAATTGCAAAATAAATGTGATGTTATGATTGTGATAAGTGTTAACAGAGCTGACTGAGCCAGAGAGTTGAGGGAAAACTTCTCTGAAGAAGTTCTGACTGAGTTGAGACATGTTGTGAGTTAAATCGGCGAGAAAGCTGGGGGGTTAGGAAAAGCTTTCCAGGAAGAGGGAACTGTTTGTGCAAAGGCCCTGTGGCAGGAGGAAATACAAGCTATTAAAGGAACAGAAAGCAACATGGCTGAGTACCGGAAGCCATTTTCCTTGTGCTTGATAAAGCTGGAGGGTAGGTCAGGGCCAAACCTCGTAGGGTCTTCCAGGTAACCTTAAGGATTTTGGTCTTTATCCTAGGAGCAATGAGAACACCCAATGAGTATTAATGATCTCTTTGTTTGCGGGACAAAGAAGAGATTGGCAAGAAGGAAATGTGGATGATGGGGGCCTAACCAAAGGAGAAGAGAGATGGAGGTTTGGTCCAGGATGGGAGCAGCAAAAAGAAATGGACTGATTCCAGTAATAACTTCAAACAGGTCTTGGGAAGGGAAAAAATTCAGCTGTCCCACGTTTCCATCCATCTTCCTAGAGGAGGTGCTGTTGATGTCTCACCCATAAGCCTCAGCACCTCAGAGGTCACCTGCAGGTTTGAGAGAGAGTTCCCTCTACACACAGAGGGCTTCTTACCTCAAGCACCTGTGTCTTCCTGCCCGAGGGCCTTCCTGGGCAGTAGACGTGTGCTCGGCCAGCATGCACACAGTCGGAAATGCTGGGGAGTTAAAGCCCCCAGGAGCAACCTTGAGTCAACACCTGCTGGAGCTGGTGGATAAATACCCCGGCTTCCTTTCCTTTCAGTGGGACAATTCTGAGTGTCCGCTACCGTCTCGCAGAGGGTACCCAACAGAATCACACTCCAGTTGCCTAGAGGGATAACCCATTCATTAACACGCGCTGTGTGCTTCACTGCTTTCCCTGTCTCGCTTCCCTGTTGGCTCACAGGACTTCTTGGAATCACCTTCCAAAGAGACCACTAGCACCTGGGAGAACCTGTAACTAAGACACTTCCCAATAAGCCACCCAAATAAATATAAATCTGAACAACTTTAATACTTGCCATGCAAAGAGAGCTCAAATGAGCTTTCCCTTACCCTCTCATCCTATACAGAGATTCTGGAGTTGCCAATGTTAGGATCTGGTAAAAGCTTGCAAAGTGAGGCGATGGGAGGTTGAGGGGGAAGGAGGAGGCAAAGATGATATCTAGGTTTTGGATTTGCAAGTTGGAAGGATAGTGGTGTCTTCCACTGAGCATGGAAGGCTCAGTCCAGGGTCAAGATCATGAGTGTGCTATAGTGCTTGCAGAGCTTAATACCGTGCCCTTCTTCCATCACCGAATGTTTGCTGCTTGGTTAAGCTATAGCCAGGACTGGCTATATGATTTGGGGGGCCCAGAGCAAGATGAAAATGCAGGACCTTGTTCAGAAGGGATTAAGAATTTCAAAACAGCAACTGTAGAGCATTAAACCAAGCATGGGCCCCTCTGAGTGCTGGGACCCTATGCAATTAACTGCCCAGGTCACACACTAGTGGAGCTAGGGCTCTGGGCAGACAACAAGGAAGGGGATAAAGTCTGGTTCTCACAAAGTTTATAAGCTGTGGTGGTCAGAGAGATGTAAACGGGTGGTTATAAAAATTATCCTTATCTTTAAGAGCTCCATGCTCAAATATTTGTAGAGGGAATGATGTGATATCTGGGCTTTGCTTTAAAATGATCCTGGAGGAAGGGGGAAGTGGGTGGAGGGTATATTCAAAGCACAATTGCTATGAGTTAATAATTGTTGAGGCTGATGATGGCTACTTGGGGTTCAATATAATATTCTTTGTAGTTTGGTACATGTCTAATATTTTCTATAATTAAAAACATTTTTTAAGAAAAAACAAGTAGTAACAATACCATATGAAAAATGCTGTTATAGAAGCTGGAATTTGGAGATTATTTACATACCATATCCGGTTCAGCCTTGTTCCAGATCAAAAGTATTTTTGGAATTTATATATTCCAATTTGGAACTTGTATGTTTATATGTACAGTCTCAAGAAAGAGCAGAACGAGCTTTTTCTCCAGCTCTTTTGGGATACAATTAACATATACTATTGCATAAGCTGAAGGTTGTACAGTGTGATGATTTGATACCTGTATACTTTGCAGTGATTACCACAAAAAGTTTAGATAATACCTCCGTCACCTCACATAGTTACTACCGTTTTGCTGTGGTGGGGTGGTGGTGAGAACATTTAAGATTTAACTTTCTGGGACTTCCCTGGTGGTCCAGTGAATAGGACTCCACGCTCCCAATGCAGGGGGCCCGGGTTCGATCCCTGGTCGCGGAACTGGATCCCACATGCCTGCCGCAACTAAGAGCCCGCACGCCGCAACTAAAAGATCATGCTTGCCACAACTGAGACCCAGTGCAGCCAAAATAAATAAATAAATAAAATATTAAAAAAAAAAAAGATTGAACTTTCTGAGCAGCTTTTGAGTATACAGCACGATATTGTTAACCATAGTCACAATGCTGTACATTAGGTCCTCAGAACTCATTCATCTAATCATTGGAGGTTGGTCCCCTTTGACCAACCTCTCCCCACATACCGCCCTCATACCATCCCTCGTAAAACCACAGGCCACTCTGTTTCTATGACTTCAGCTTTTTTTCCCCACAGATGAGTGAGATCTAGAATGAATTTCTAAAAGAGACATTTCATTTCTGTTCTCTCTGGTGTGAAACAACCCCCAAACTCAGTGGCTTAAAATAACAATTTATGACGCCTTCTGATTCTGTGGGTCACCTGGAGAGCTCTGCCGGTTGTGCCTGGCTCCCTCACACAGCTGTTAGACCAGCAGGGGCTGGACCATCTGTGATGGCCCCTGGGCTGGCCCGGCTGGAATGGCTGAGGCGGGACCAGGCCCCTCTCTCCATGTGATCTTCCATCTCAGGTTTCTTCACAGCACTGGGGGCGGGGGTTAGGGGGGAGACTCAGGGTTCTAAGAGGGCAAGAGCCAGAGCTGCCAGGCTCAGAAGTCACACAATGTTACTTCCGGTGCATTCTATTGGTTAAAGCAAGTTATAAGGCTCCATCTCTTGATAGGGTGGCCTGCAGAGGTCTTGTAGCTGTGTTTAGTCTACATGTTTGGATAACGACATTGACGTTATAAAACACTAGTTGCCTGCCCAGGCCTAAAATTACTGAGAGGCCTCCCATACTCCACACCTGACCGGTGAGACTGTGGGGAAGTCACCCCGGCTCACATGGGGCTGTCCTGACGTTGCTGACCTGCCATTGCAGCCCAGAAGGTCATTCCAGAAAGACCCATGATGGATGCATGGTAGCAAATTTTCACAATGTCTGGTTTGCTTTTTTCCTCAATGATTACTACAGACTGAATGTTTGTGTCCCTCCAAAATTCATATGTTGAAGCCTAACTCCCAGTGTGATAGTGTTTGGAGGTGGGGCCTTTGGGAGGTGATTAGGTCATGCGAGTGGAGCCCTCCAGAATGGGATTAGTGACTTTAGAAGAAGAGACCCCAGAGAGATTATCATCCTCTCTCTGCCATGTGAGGACGCAAGGAGAAGGCAGCTGTCTTCAAGCCAGGTAGAGGGCTCTCACCAGGCACCGAGTCTGCTGGCACCTTGATCTTGGGTTTCTAGACTCCAGATCTGTGAGAAGTAAATGTTTGCTGTTTAAGCCACCTGTTCTACTGTGTTTGTTACGGCAACCCAGGTTAAGACAATGATCATTTTAATTGACTTTGAAGAACAAGTCTATTGTTTGGATGCTTCTGTGTTTAGACTCTTGGATAAAAGAAGACTTACTACGGTTAGTGAGGCTGGTGTGTAGGGTCTCTATAAGGATCAGGGGGGTGAGGAATGAGCCTGGAGGAAGATTGTAGCGCCTCATTTTGTTGGGGACTCTCTCCCCTTCCCCTTGTGGTTCTAATGGGGACTGCTTCTCAAGGTACCTTGGATGCCTGGTCTGCCTGGATTTCTCCAATAACTGCTAAGGGGAGAGAGTCCCTTTCAGTCTGTGGTGTGTGTGTGTGTGGGGGGGGGGGTTAGTTGGGGTGGGGCAGTGATTAGCTGCAAAATGGGAGACCCAGAGCTCTGGTGCCCACAGCTGAGGCCTCTGCTTCTCCCAATATGTAGACATTCCGCTCTGAACCAGTTTACACGAATAGCCCATAGACACCCCCACTTCAGTGCTCAGAACAAGGGTCCTCTAAACGGAAGAAACTGGAGTCCAGCCTGCAGGCTTCATCAGCACACTGTTTAAGTGCGAAGTTAATATCTTTATTTAACGTACTGTCCCTGAACTCCTTTCTCTCTCTGTCTCTTGCTGGCGGGGATTGCTACTGGGGACGTCTTTTTCCCGGGGAGCCATCCAACACTGTTGACTGGTTCATGCCAGGAAGGGCCCTCTTTACAGGGTCCTCATTCACGCTGGGCCAGAGAGAGGGGCGCCACAGAGACATCAAAGCCAGCCCCTGAGCGCAGTGCCAGTGGAGATTTATTGAGGGTTTTTTAAGGGGCCAGGTGCTCTACTAAGCACTGGTCCTCCAAAACTAATAGAAAATCCTGCAGGGATTCAAATCCACTGGAGGGAATGAACAGTGCCTACAATCCTCTCTACTCTCAAGGCGTTCAGACTTCTCTCACCTTAATAAAGATGAGCATAACATGGTTTGGTGATGGTTTACCTGGGATGTTCCCTGATTTAGCACTGAAAATTCCACATCCTGGGTAACCCCTCAGTCCCAGGCAAACGGGGACAGTTGGGCACCCTCCCCTAGAGAGCTGCCTACGCCAATGACAGCTCGATTCAGAGATCCAGGGACAAAATGGAACTAGGAGGCTTCCTGCCGAGCTCAATGGACGCTTCCCAAGGAAAAATGTTTCTTCGGTTCTTGAGTTTATTTTTAGAGCCTTATGGCCACAAGGGTAAGTAAGTCTTTGCTCAGAACTGAGTTCCCCTCCTCCCTGAGGCTCCAAAGAGATCTGAGGGGGCAGTAGGTGAAATTGACTTGTCTCCTCCAGCTGTTTCCAGGGTTCACAGCCATGAGGTCCTTCCCTGGGGCAGAGCCAGGTTTTGTGGGGCCTGGAGCTTAAACCGTTTGCAGACCTTCTCTAAGAAAAGAATAGATAGAGCCATGGGAACACGTCACTAGGGTCCCTCTCAGGTTCTGGAAGGGTTCAGACAATCAAAGGCACTGAAGCTTGAGCTTCAACACCTTCATAGTAAATCCTCTCTTCTTTCCCATGCTTTTTTTTTTTTTTTTTTTTTTTAGTATTTAAAAAAATTGAGGTCAAATTTACATGACATAAAATTAACCATTTTAAAGCGTACAATTCAGTGGCATTTAGTGCATTTGCGATGTTGTGCAACCACCAGGTTTATCAAGTTCCAAGCAATTTTTATCATGCCAGAGGAAAACCCTGCACCCACTAAGCAGTTGCTCCCCGTCTCTCACTCCCTCTGGTCCCTGGCAACCACCATTCTGCTTTCTGTCTCTGTGGATTAACATATTCTGGACACTAAACATAAATGGAATCACGTTAATACATAACCTTTCACGCCTGGCTTCTTTCACTTAGTATACCTTTTCAAGTTTCATCCATACTGTAACATGTGTCAGTACTTCATTCCTTTTTATGGGCAAATTATATTCCGTTGTATGGATATACCACAATTTGTTTATCCAGTCAACAGTGGATGGACATTTGGGGCATTTGGACCTTCCTTTTGGCTACTGTGAATAATGCCTCTATGAACATTCATGCACCAGTATTTGTTTGAGTCTCTTTTTTCGATTCTTTTGGGTATTTATGAGGAGTGGAATTGCTGAGTCATATGATAATTCTATGTTTAGCTTTTTTAAGGAACTGCCACAGTGTTTTCCACAATGGCTACACTATTTTATATTCCCACCAGAAAAGTGTGAGGGCTACAATTTCTTCATATCCTCACCAACACATTTATTTTCCATTAAAAAAAAATATATAGTTATCCTAGTGGGTATAAAGTGATGTCTCACTGTGGTTTCCCTCATGCTTTTTTTTGCTTTCCATTCAGTTTGACATTTTTCTGACTTTGAATAACATCTTGAATACAACCATTTATGTAAAAACCTTTTTTTTTTCCTGATGAATAATAGTCAATAACAAAGAATTTGGGCTTCCCTGGTGGCACAGTGGTTAAGAATCCTCCTGCCAACTCAGGGGACACGGGTTCGAGCCCTGGTCCGGGAAGATCCCACATGCCATGGAGCAACTAATCCCGTGTGCCACAACTACTGAGCCTGTGCTCTAGAGCCTGTGCTATGCAACAAGAGAAGCCACTGCAATGAGAAGCCCGCACACCGCAGCGAAGAGTAGCCCCTGCTCTCTGCAACTAGAGAAAGTCCGCACGCAGCAACAAAGACCCAATGCAGTCAAAAATAAACTTTAAAAAAATTAATTAAAAAAAATAATAACAAAGCATTTACTTGGGTCCATGTCTACTCAGAGCAGTGCTATCAGCCCCCAAACATCTAAATGATAGGATATGAACTTGGGCTGATGGAAGGTCTGTCTTCTCAGGGGTAAACTAGGAGCTGGGAATTGCGGACACTTTGAGGATGTGGACTGGACTGCTGGAAAGATCCTGAACTGGAAGTGGACATGCTTGGGCCTCCATCTTCTCTCTGACACTGAGAGAATTATTTAGTCCCTGTTTGCTAAGGTTGCCAAAATACCACTGACTGGGTGGCTTAAACAACAGAAATGAATTTTCTCTCAGTTCTGGAGGCTGGAAGTCTAAGATCAAGGTGTTGGCAGGTTTGATTTCTCCGGAGGCCTCTCTCCTTAGCTTGCAGGTGGTCACCTTCTCTCTGTGCCTTCACATGATGGCCTGTCCTCTGTGTGTATGCATTCCTGGTACCTCCTACTCTTCTTGTAGGGACACCAGTCATAATGGTTGTGTCCCACCGATATGACCTTATTTAGCCTTAATTATCTCTTTGAAGTTTCTGTCTCTAAATACAGTCACATTGAGAATTCGGGCTTCAACATATGAATTTATGGGGGACACAATTCAGACCCTCTGAACTTTGATCTTATCATTATTGCAAAGAGAACTGAAATCAACTTGAGAAGTCTATAGGAAATTAAAAAGTAACATCTCAGCCCTCCACCATGCCATTAATTGGATCCGTGAGTAAGACCAGATGGTGAGATATGACAAACAAGCTGTGCCCTCAGGGCCAGGAGAGGAGGGCTTTCTGCTTAGAGTTTACCACCAAAGTCCTTTTATTTCACTGGCCCCGGAGTTTATTATGAGGATCAAAAAAGAAAATACACGGGACTTCCCTGGTGGTCCAGTGGGTAAGACTCAGCGCTCCCAATGCAGGGGGGCAAGGTTTGATTCCTGGTTGGGAAACTAGATCCCATATGCATGCCACAAATAAGAGTCTGCATGCTGAAACTAAAAAAAAAAAAAGAAAAAAAATTTATTTTGGCACAGCCAAAATAAATAAATAAAAATAAATAAATAAACAAATAAGAAAATACATTTGAAAATGGTTTCAATTATAAAGCACTAGAAGAAGCAAGCCATTATTATTACTCTCTTTCTTGTTCATAGGATGTTATCTCAGCTAAGCTATGTAGTTATCAATTTTATCACTAAACGCCACCTCCTTGAGCGCTTCACTTAGAGCATTTGCCACTGAATTAGTAATGATTTGGCCTAGCTGTGAGTGACAGAAAACCCCAATAACAGTTGCTTAACAAGATACACCAACTGAAGAAGTAAGCAATCTGCTCCAAGAAGTCTTCAGGGACGAGCCGTTGTGTCCAACACGGTGGCACTAGCATTCCAAACACCAGGATGCAAGAAGGGATGATAAAGAAGAAAGAAGAAAAGGATTGTGAGTCACACAACGTCTGCATCTGTCCATCCCATTGGCCAGAATTTCGTCACATGGCGACACCGGGCAGCAAGGGAGGTCAGCAAATGTAATCTTTACTTTTTTTTTTTTGTGGGTGGTCATGTCCTTTGATAAAATTTTTATTACTAGGAAAGATGAGAAAAGCAGATATTGCAGAAAACTAGGAGTCTCTGTCTTATAATGTGTTCCTCCAATTCTCTGGACTTCAGCAGTTATATAAATCAATCAAAAAGAAGCTGTTAAATAAGCCAAGACATGTAGTAGGTAATACTTTGGTGGGTGTGGTTTCATATTAAAACACTGATTTTAATACCTTGCTTCAGAGTCCACAGGCTCTGAGCTGAGCTGAAACAGATAAACTATGACAATAGTACTATGACAACATAAAAAAAAAGGAGTTTTGGAAGGCATTGATTCAGTTCTGCAGGAAGCCTCCTAAATCAATTCCTCCCTGAATCAAGTCAGGGTGCCAGTGTTTTAAAATTTGTGCCTGTTTCTCCAAAAAAGATATACAGATTGCCAACAAACACATGAAAAGATGCTCAACATCACTAATCATTAGAGAAATGCAAATCAAAACCACAATATCACCTCACACAGGTCAGAATGGCCATCATCAAAAAATCTACAAACAATAAATGCTGGAGAGGGTGTGGAGAAAAGGGAACCCTCTTGTACTGTTGGTGGGAATGTAAATTGATACAGCCACTATGGAGAACAGTATGGAGGGTCCTTAAAAAACTAAAAATAGAACCACCATTCGACCCAGCAATCCCACTACTGGGCATATACCCTGAGAAAACCATAATTCAAAAAGACACATCACCCCAGTGTTCACTGCAGCACTATTTACAATGGACAGGACATGGAAGCAACCTAAGTGTCCATCGACAGATGAATGGATAAAGAAGATGTGGCACATATATACGATGGAATATTACTCTCCATAAAAAAGAAACGAAATTGAGTTATTTGTAGTGAGGTGGATGGACCTAGAGTCTGTCATACAGAGTGAAGTAAGTCAGAAAGAGAAAAACAAATACCGTATGCTAACACATATATATGGAATCTAAAAAAAAAAAAAAAAGATTCTGAAGAACCTAGGGGCAGGACAGGAATAAAGACGCAGATGTAGATAATGGACTTGAGGACACGGGGAGGGGGAAGGGTAAGCTGGGACAAAGTGAGAGAGTAGCATTGACATATATACACTACCAAATGTAAAATAGATAGTTAATGGGAAGCAGCTGCATAGCACAGGGAGATCAGCTCAGTGCTTTGTGACCACCTAGAGGGGTGGGATAGGGATGGTGGGAGGGAGACACAAGAGGGAGGGGATATGGGGATATATGTATACGTATAGCTGATTCACTTTGTTATAAAGCAGAAACTAACACACCATTGTAAAGCAATTATACTCCAATAAAGATGTTAAAAATTTTTTTTAAATAAATAAAAACTAAAATTTGTGCCTGCAGAACTTTAATTTATGGAGGTAACTGAGTGATCACAGGGAGAGGCCAATGCCATTGAAAGAAGATTTTTATTACTTACATTTCCTAAGAGAAGAGGACATGCCATGCCATGTAAGGCCACAGGGGAAGCACCAGATTTTGGTCAGAAGAAGGGGAAAGCTGAGGCCAGTGTCTTCATGGTGTTTTCTGTGGAAAAGGCATGGCAGGGCAGAGTATACAGTTTAGGAATGGCTATTCTGAATAATTCCAATGGGCTTTGGGCTATAAAGGAGGTTTTTAGTTGCCTGGTACCTGGCCCTGGATGCTTTAGGGGATATATTGACTTGATGTGTGAGAGTTAGATAAAGAGGTCACTGGGGTTATGGACTTGAGATTGTTTGGTTTGCACATGAAAAGTGCTCTCCTAAGTAGGTTGTTACTATCTTTAGGACTTAGCTTGCCCTGGTAAGGGCAGTCTCTCCCTGAATCTCTAAGGCCCCTCCAAGATGTCAAAACATCATAAGACACAAAAAAATTAAAAACATGATTAACACAGAGCTAGAACAGATAGAATTTCCATCACCAGGAATAGTGCTTCGCCATCAAGCAACAAAGATTAGGGGCTGCTCTGTCTGCAACAGTGATTTGCAAGATTTCTTCCAGTCAGGAGACAGCGTCATATGACTTTAAGGGAGCAGGTGTTGGAATCAGGCCCAAGTTTAGTTCTGCCTGTAGCCATGTGACTTGGAGAATTTGAAATACGGTCTCTAAAGCTCAGTCACTTTATGTACAGAATGAGTAGAATAATATCTATAGAGAGCTGTAGTTAGAATTAAGTGAGATCATGTGTATGAAGTCTTAGCTCAGTATCTGGTTGATAGTAAGTGGCCAATGTTCCTTAGCTGTGTTAAAAGAGAAACTGAGGCATATTAAAAATTTTAAGAGTTTATGTGAGCAAAAATTGCTTCAAATAGGGCAATGCCAAATTGGAAGTGGTTAGGAGGACTTTACTGACAGGAGCTTGGGGAGACTTTTATAGAGAAAAGGTGGAAGCAAAGCAAGGAAATGATTGATTGGCTACAGCTTAAAGCCAAGTTGGCTGTTTGTAACTTGTCGTCCTTAGATTTCAGTTTCGTAACCTTGAGGCATTTACAGGCTTAGGTTTTGGTTTGCTGACATAGGTTGCCGTGGCCTTAGAGCCACCTCAGTCTAATGGGCTTTTTGTTAAAGTAAACAGTTGTTTTTGTTGACATTATTATTAGCAACAGTTTGTTTACACAATAATCTAGAAGTACATGAAAAAATAAGTTGTTTATTTATTCAGCACGTACTCTGTGGTAGCCATTATTCTAGGCCCCTGAAATATCTAAGTGACCAAGCAGGTTCCTGCTGGCCTGGAGTTCACATTCTAGTGGGGGACAGACAATAAACACATGGATGAGTAAAATGCAAGCAGGATATAGGAGGATGGTCATGGGGAAAGCTCTTATTTTCTCGCTGTGTGACAGGCACTGTGCTAAAGTCTTTCCATTCATTATCCTGTTTAACCCCCAGAACAACTCTATGAGGCATGTTATTATATCCCCATTTTATAGATGAGGAAACACTCAGAGAAATTATGGTGCCAGTAAAGGCAGAAACAAGACTCTAACTTCTTTGTGGGTATGTTGTGCTGCCTGCCTTTTTTTAAAAAAGATATTTATTTATTTGGTTGAGCTGGGTCTTAGTAGTGGCACACGGGCTCCTTAGTTGTGGCATGCGAACTCTTAGCTGCGGCACGTGTGTGGGATCTAGTTCCTTGACCAGGGGTTGAATCCAGGCCCCCTGCATTGGGCATGCAGAGACTTAACCACTGTGCCACCAGGGAAGTCCCTGCCTGCTTTTTTTTTTGTTTTTTGTTTGTTTTTGCGGGTTTTTCTGTTTGTTTGTTTGTTTTTGCTGTCATTTTAAAATACAGCCTCCAGCTGATAGGAGTAAAATCGTATAAATCAAGGAATCTTTAAAACGCAGCTCTTTGTAGTAATTTAGTGTGCTCACTCTCTTAAACAAAGAATATTCCTGAAAGTCACTGTATCTAAATTAAGCCTATTCTGGGAAAACTACTTCATCAGCTTCTGTGTCCGTGAAGTGAAAAGCGCCGAGTCAGCCTACGCTAATGACTGGTTTAATCAGAGGTCTGTTTAGTTTATATTTCTCCTGAGCTGAGGTTCTTTGGCAGAGGACTTGGGAAATCTCATACCTCACGGGATGGGAACTTCTAAGCTAGGAGCTGGCAAATATAAAGAATAACTAACCACTGAGAGTTCAGAAGAATACATCCAGAGACTTTCATAATGCTACAAATGTGCACACCTCCACTCCGGCAAAACATTTCCCCATAAAATGTAATTACGCATTGGATGGTGTGCCATTTAACAACATGGTGGACGAGGCCATGCCACGTGTAATCTGATCCTTCACTGAATTTTACTTTATTGCTTAACCCAAATTCCCCCCTACCTTTTATTTTTCACTAAGAATCATTACTTTCTTAAACATCCCCAATTTCTCTTCACTTCCAGGACAAGCACTTGGCTTTTTTTTTTTTTTTTCAGGGCTAGGAGCGTTTAATCTCTGTACATGAGAGATGGCACATCCAATTACGAGTGGGAGCTACCAAGACTGACTGAGCCCTGGATGCTGGCAGCCTCCTTTACCAGCCACAGATGCACACACCCACCCTCACTCAGCAAGGTTCAAATCTGTGACTCAGCAAAGTTAGGGAGAAGTACATGACATTTACATTTGAGCCACCAATGAAAAGTTGACACTATTAATGCCACAGTGCTGAGGACACAATAAGTTAATCATCTTTCGCTGCGTAGTAAATGACTCAAAATGTGGTAGCTTAAAACAAAACCAAAGTCATTTATTATCTCTCTTGGTTTCTGTGGGTTAGGAGCTCACACAGGGCACAGCAGGGATAATCTCTGTTCCACAATGTCTGCGTCTCAGCTGGAAGACTTGAAAGTCTGTGGGCTTAAATCATCTTTTGGCTTGTTTGCTCCCATGTCTGGGAGTTCACCATGATGCTGGCTGTTGGCTGGGGGCCGAGGGTTGTTGGTCAGAACATCCACACATGGTCTCTCCATGTAGCCTGGGCTTCCTCACAAAATGGTGGTTGGGTTCTAAGGGCAAGCATTTTGCGTGTGTGTGTGTGTGTGTGTGTGTGTGTGTGTGTGTGTGAGAGAGAGAGAGAGAGAGAGGGAGGGAGGGAGAGAGCGCCATGGTGGATGCTGTAACTTTCTACTACCTGGGCTCCAAAGTCACATAGCAACACTTCTACTGTGCTCCACTGATAGGACAGTTACCACCAGATACAACAGGTGGGGGAACCTGTTTCCTCTCAGTGGAAGGAGTGTCCGTCCATCGTAGAAAGAGCATGTGACATGGGATAAATATGTAGGTCTTTGGAAAATATAATCTGCCACAGATGGAACTCGACAAATGCTAATTGGGAATTCCCTGGCGGTCCAGTGGTTAGGACTCGGGACTTTCACTGCCATGGCCTGGGTTCAATTCCTGGTCGGGGAACTAAGATCCTGTAAGCCTCATGGCACAGCCAAAACAAACAAACAAACAAAAGTACTTATTGAGTAAATACCTTCTCTCAAAGAAGTTGCAGTCTGATGGAATAAAACAGAATCATAGAACACTTTTGCTAAATTGCACCTAAGATCAGCTGGTTCTATGATTCTTAGCTGTTGTTTGTATATCACCAGTGGTATCCAGAGGTAGTCTAGATAGGTCATGGGACTTTTCTGACACAAAATAAGCATTTGTATCCCCTGGATACTGTGCTTGGGCAAGTAGGCTTAGTTTTAAGCCCCAGCTCGATTTCTCACTACTTGTGTGATCTTGGACAAGTTAGCTAATCTCACCAAACTCATGTTTCTTCATAAAATGGGGTGATTGACCCGGTCAAGAAAAATTATCCAAAAACTTTGAAATAAAGTAAAAGGATGACCGCATGTCCTTTCAAAATCATATGGGAGCATTGACTAGCCCAAGGCCCACCCAAAGTTTGTTTAATTCCCTAGGAGATGTACTTTTGTTTTTCTTTCTATTTACTCATGACTAAGACCCAGATTCCCTGAATTTACATGTTACCTTGTAGATTTCCAAGACTAGTGAAGATAACTCCAAAGGTTATAGTTTTTTGGCCTTATAGGACATTAACCAGTTTTGTCTGCAACTTATAAAACTTATTAAACTTATTTTAGGATACCTTTCCTATCACTACACAGACCTCCGTTCATTTAATTCTTTTGAATCAGCTTTACCATCCTCCTGGCACCCTCATTTGTTACATAAATAATTGACAAGTACTCATTCTATATTTGTCTGAAAGTCAGATTTTTAACTCTTTGAAAATTATTCTTTGATAGCCCAAAGTTCTAGGCACCATGGAAAAAAAAGTAATAGTGTCATCGCAGGTCACTAGAGAAAGAGATCTGAAGAGGTTCAGGAAGACTTTCTAGAAAATGCTTTTTATAGGAAGACTTTCAAGAAAAGATCTTGATAGATGTGGATAGTTATAGAACAGAGGGAGGGCCTCTGCACAGAAGAAGGGCCAAATAAGTGGGGAAGTCAACTGAACAAACCAGAAAGCCACGGTCTGGAGAGGGTAATAAAATAAAATTTTGAAGCTAACCACATGAAAGGCTATTGATAACTCAGTACTTCACCCATTGTAAATTATGAAGATGGAAACCAGCCGTTGTTACGGGTTTAAATTGTATTCGTTTTGTTTGGCTTTTCTTTTTGTTTTGCTTTTTCAGTGTGGAGGAAGTAGAAATATGGTTGCTTCAGTGTACGTTGTCTTGCTCTGTCTGCACAAGCCTGCCTGGGTGGCCTTTCATGGGGTTAGTTTAGAAAGGAAATGAAATAGTGCTCTTGGTCATAAAGTTTTAATTTTTTTCCCTGGGCTCTGCAGAGCAATCCAGTAACTAAAGCCCTTGTCAATGCAGGGGGTTCGGCTTATCAGCTAGATTTGCAACATATGTAAAAAAAGAAGATATTTGCTGGCTTTGAAATTTGTCTTTAGAACTCATGAATTTTTTTATTCTGTAAATTAAAGAATGATTAAGTGCAACAGTTGGAACCAGCCAAACTAATCCATCGCAGAAAGCCATGGAAAAGGGAGCATGTTTAGAAATAGTCTTTAATATCACCTCCTTTTTTACCGTTGTTACTTGTGCTGTTGGCATCTCTACTCTCAGACACTGCTTCTTTCTTTCTTCAAATTGTAGTAAGCTATACATAACATAACATTGACTATTTTAACCATTTTGAAGCTGTACACAGTGACAGTAAGTACAGTCACACCGTTGTATAACTATCACCGCCCTCTATCTCCAGAACTCTTTTCA
Organism: Balaenoptera physalus; assembly: GCF_965194825.1. Classification (NCBI taxonomy): domain Eukaryota; kingdom Metazoa; phylum Chordata; class Mammalia; order Artiodactyla; family Balaenopteridae; genus Balaenoptera; species Balaenoptera physalus. The sequence continues at coordinate 16,643,845 of NC_138897.1, forward strand.
CCTTGCAAAACTGAAACTCTGTACCCATTAAACAACTCCCCATTCCCCCTCCTCCTAGAGCCTGGCAACCATCATTCTACTTTCTGTCTCTATGAATCTGACTACTTTAGGTACTTCATGTAAGTGGAATTGTACAATATCTGTCCTTTTGTGACTGACTTATTTCATCTAGTATAATTTCCTCAAGGTTCATCCAGGTTCTGGCATGTGTCAGAATTCCCTTCCTTTTAAAGGCTTTTCTGTTGTATGCATATAGCACACTGTGTTTCTCCATTCATCCATCGATGGATGCCTTGAGTTGCTTCCAGCTTTTTAGCCATTGTGAATACTGCTGCTGTGAATATTGGTGCACCGATATGACACACAGCTCTTTAAACGCCCACTTTTTAAAAAATTATAGGCATTGCGCAGGAGACTGAAACACGTCCAACACCCCCTCAGTCTCATGAGGGGCTTTTCTGAAAACCTTTTGTCCGGTCCTAATTGTAATCAGCCTTCTACCTATTTTCATGAAGAGCAAAGCCATAAACTGTGATAGCATCTCAATGTAGCCTTTCTGTTTACCCCAGATCAAATATTCATGGGCATCAATTACTGGGTTTTTGGGGGGAGCTACTGAAGTCCTTCTGGCATATTTCCTAACTACCCACACCCTTTTCTGGGATCAGACCCAGCTGTGCCTGACCACAGGAGGGGGGCAGGTGATGAAGCCAAACCAATCAGGTTATTTTTCCTGGGAATTTGAAAAAACTATCTGACGATAAGATCTCCAACAGAAGCTCATTATGAGCCTCTGCCACTATGCTTCCAGATCTGTCCTGGTTCCTGCTTTCATTGCTGTGAGCTGCCCAGCATCATTCAAATAACCCCCTCCTTTTTGCCTTATGTGTTCCTGGGCCAATTTCTATTTCTTTCTATCAGAGAACCTCAACTGATAAACTATTCCAAGACTGATGCTTGAATTTCTTCGAGAAATACAGGAATACCATCAAACTCATTTGACAGGAAAATGACCTCTTTTATTATGGTCCATTTCTCTCAGCAGGTCCTGAGAGCTACTTTTAAAACATATCATAACAGAAAGAAAATCCGTCTCCAGGACTTCCCTGGTGGCACAGTACTTAAGAATCCGCCTGCCAATGCAGGGGACACGGGTTCGAGCCCTGGTCCGGGAAGATCCCACATGCCGCCGAGCAACCAAGCCCGTGCACCACAACTACTGAGCCTGTGCTCCACAGCCCACGAGCCACAACTACTGGCCCACGTGCCACAACTACTGAAACCCGTGTGCCTAGAGCCCCTGCTCTGTGAAAAGAGAAGCCACCGCAATGAGAAGACCGTGCACCACAACTACTGAGCCTGTGCTCTAGAGCCCATGGGCCACAACTACTGAGCCTGTGTTCTAGAGCCCGCGAGCCACAACTACTGGCCCACGTGCCACAACTACTGAAACCCGTGCGCCTAGAGCCCCTGCTCTGTGAAAAGAAAAGCCACCGCAATGAAAAGCCCACGCACCACAAGGAAGAGTAGCCCCTGCCCGCGCAACTAGAGAAAGCCCGCACGCAGCAACGAAGACCCAGCACAGCCAAAAATAAATAAATAAATTTATTTTTTAAAAAAACTTATTAAAAAAAAAAAAGAAAATCTGTCTCTGTTTCCCTCTGTATCTCCATGTCTCTGTCTTTGTCTCTGACTCTCTCTGTGTTTGTCTGTCTGTCTTTCTCTCTCAGAGGAGGAGGAGATAGGAGGAGTAAAGAAGGAAGCAGAAGGGATGAACATTACAGAGAAGAAACTTCAATTGTATAAAAATGTGGAAACTTCCAGAATGGTGTCTGTTTCTTGCTCCTGGAACGCACACCTTAGTACGAGAAGAGACTGTTTCTAATTCAGTGCTTGATTTACTGTCTCCAGCTTCTGGCATATCCTCAAAGTAAAGATTCCCTTCGGTTGGAAAGTTATTCCCATCAGGGTGAGAACAATTGTGTCTGCATTTTCCATTATTTGCTTTTGTGTTTTCTTATATGAGAGAACTCCTCCTGAGTTAGAAATTCTCCAAGTGCTCGAAAGACTTCTCTCATTTGAGCTGTAGCTCTGTCTGCGGGCTCTTTCTTCTAAAGAACCGCTTCTGGATGCTCTTCTACAAAGCATTTTAAAATGTGGTGTTGGTCTCTTTTTTTCTGAACCACATCAAAGAGCACATATTGTTTCCTTTCTGAGAACAGAACTCTTTAATGGCAAGAAAGAACAAGAGACGGAGCGGCCAACCATCCCTATCAGAAAAGATACCGGTTACCCTAACTGTGACAAAGGATCCTCTTCTCCAATCCCTAGTCACTTTTTGAAATGTAAGCCCAAGTACAGTAATAATGTCCTGGCATATATGTCTTTAAAATGCAATCACACTTTTCCACTTTAAACACTCTTTGTGAACCTGAATTAATAATTAATCCTCACAGGGCAGTTTAGTAACACCTATCAAGTATTCAGCATGAAATATTTAGCAAAATCACAAACATTCTTGTTCTTTGATTCAGAAATGTCACTTGTAGGACTTTATACTACATATGTCTATATATAATATATAGTTTATGTGTATGCATATGTGCAAAATGACAGATATAAAAGGTCATTTGTTGCAGCACTATTTTTTTTTTTTGTATTTAACATGACAGCATTTCTTGGGTAGCACTGTTTTTTGTTTGTTTGTTTTGTTTTTTTAAGTTTTACCATGGTAAAAGCTAATTATATAAAGTTTTTTTTTAATTTTTTTAAATTCTATTTTATTTATTATTTATTTATCTGTTCATGGCTGTGTTGGGTCTTCGTTTCTGTGCGAGGGCTTTCTCTAGTTGCGGCGAGCGGGGGCCACTCTTCATCGCAGTGCACGGGCCTCTCTTGTTGCAGAGCACAGGCTCCAGACGCGCAGGCTCAGCAGCTGTGGCTCACGGGCCCAGCCGCTCCGCGGCATGTGGGATCTTCCCAGACCAGGGCTCGAACCCACGTCCCCTGCATTGGCAGGCAGATTCTCAACCACTGCGCCACCAGGGAAGCCCGGTAGCACTGTTTTAAGAACAAAATATTGGAACCTACCTGAGGCTCAAATATGGCCTTCATGTTCCATCTATCCGGTGGGAAACTATGCAGCTGTTTTTTAAAAAGGGCATTCTCATACATTGGTATGGAAGGACCTTTGAAGACATATTGTTAGGAAAAAAAAAAGCAGGCTGCAGAGCAAAGCATATGCAATGGCTCTTGACTCTGGATGCACAATGGAATCACCTGAGGAATGTTTTAAATGCTGATGGCTGGGTCTCCCCCCCCAGAGAGTCTGATTTATGTGTTCTGGAAGGTTCCCCCGAATAATTCCACTGTATAGCCAAGGTGAAGAGAAGCTGATCTATAATATGCTTCCATTTGCTTAAAGAAAAAGAAAAAAAATATGGATTTGCTTTTATAAGCTAAAACTATCTCTAGAAGGATACCCAAGAAAGTAGTGTTCATGGCTACACCAAGGGTGGGAACTGGGTATAGCTTTTCATTTGTATACTTTTCAACAATTTGGATTTTTTTTTTTTAATAACTTTATTTATTTATTTATTTTTTGCTGCGTTGGGTCTTCGTTGCTGCGCACGGGCTTTCTCTTGTTGCAGCGAGCGGGGGCTACTCTTCGTTGCGGTGCACGGGCTTCTCATTGCGGTGGCTTCTCTTGTTGCGGAGCACGGGCTCTAGGCGCGAGAGCTTCAGTAGTTGTACATGCGGGCTCAGTAGCTGTGGCTCTCGGGCTCTAGAGCGCAGGCTCAGTAGTTGTGGCTCGCGGGCTTAGTTGCTCCACGACATGTGGGATCTTCCCGGACCAGGGCTCGAACCCGTGTCCCCTGCATTGGCAGGCGGATCCTTAACCACTGCGCCACCAGGGAAGCCCACAGTGCTCCTCCTAAGGAGCTGAGTCAGGCTGGGGAGAAAGAAATTTTAACCAATCATAACCATAATTCAAAGTGATGAGGGCTCCAACAGAGATATGCACAGCATATTTTGCTTTGTTAAATATTTGCAATTCTCCTGCACCTGACGAAGACGTAGAAGTAGGAAAACTCATGGATGGGGATTTTCAAGTTTACTGACACCACGTGTTTTCCTACTTGGGACAAGTACCAAGGGGGTTGGTATGTATGGGAGGGGCGTGCCCATAATAGGCAAGGAGCATGGGTGTTACTTCTGCCTCAGAATATCTCCCCAATTCATCAGCTGTCCTCTCAATGCTGACAGGATCTGCATGTTCATAAGTAGGAATTAGATTAAGTTTATCACTGACTCCAACACAATTTCCTCTTCTCTCCTTTTTTCTGGTAATTCCAAATTCAGATGATTACTCTGTAACGCATTCTCAACAATTCATTTCTATTTAGCTACCAGTTACTGAGTGTCTTTTTATTTGAGGCACTGTGCTGGACACTGGGAAAGGAAACTAAATAGGACATTGTCTTGTAGCAGGAGAGACGGGCAGTTAAGCACAATTCAATGTGCTGAATACGACACTCTAATTGTTCATTCTGCCCACATCCTCCTTCCGAGCCAACAGGCAGTTCTTAATGCAGAGGTCATCCAAGGTACCAACAAACATGTCAGATGTCCTGAGGAGGGAGTGATTACTTTAGGGTAGAGAGAGAGTTTGGGGTAGAGGTTAGTGTGGGATCAACCAAGGTGGTATTTGAATTTGGACTGAGGAGTGTGCAATTTCATAAAGACATGCTACAAAGAGTGGAAAATATTTGTGAGAACTCGAAAGTATGCCTGTACAGGGAGTATTGGAGTCATGATAAATGACTATTGAATATCACGTAAGGGTTTGGGGGACAGAGAGTTGGGGATGAGGTAAGCTGGAAAAATAGGTTGGGACCAGATTGTGAGGTAAATTTGGACGTATTCTATTGCAGTGAAGAGTCATCAATGCTTCATAGGCTTCAGATGACATTATAGATACACTCTTCCCTCGGTATGGGGGTGGGGAGGTACCAAGACAGGTTGCAGATACTCAAATCCGCTGATGCTCAAGTCCTGCCTTCGGCCTTCCTTACGTATCCTCAGTTCCGTATTTGCGGCTCCAATCCGCAGATTCAAGCAACCGCAGATCCTGTGCTACTAGGTTTACGGTCCCAGGTTGGTTGAATCTGCGGACATCGAACCCGCGGCTACCGAGTGCCGACTGTATGTTTTTGAAAGAAAAGTCTAGTCTCAGTAAGAAGGAAGGAATGTAGTTTGTAGCTATGAGGTACAAGGAGGCAAGATTAAAGGCTGGACAACCAGATGAGCTATTGTAGTAGTTTTGAGGACCTGGCCTGAAGTTTCATAAATGGGAAGAGATCAGGGTAATCAACGGGACCTAGGAGAACTGTGAGGGACCAGTGTTTACTTTTGTGGCGTTGTGATGACCGACCACAAAGACGACGGAGCTGGGGAGCACTGCAGAAGTAAGCTTGAGGGGGAAAGTCATTATTTTGGTTTTGATCGTGTTGAGTCTGAAATATTTGTGAAACACCCAGGAGAGGGCTGTTAAGTATATGAGTGTACAGAGCGGCATGGAAGACCCCCTCTTTCTAAGGAGCCTGTTAAGTCTTACATTGCACCTAATTGGAACTCACTTGCTTCTCTGCTTTCTCCGCTCACAGTAGATTTCAAAAATAAAACAACAAATTTGAAAGGAAATGCTGATCTGATGGAAGCAGGAAACTAGGGAGGAGACAGAGGAAAACTGGAAAAACAGACAAAAGCAATAGACAGCCAAGTAGCTGACTACATTTAGTAACTTACTGAACCAATTTGGGGCTGGTAACTTTAGAGGTCTGGCTGCATTTCATTCTAGCTGATGATGTTGACCCTTAGGAGATGTTTAGGTTATGACTGGTATGCTCTGTTTAAGAAAACAGGGGTGTGTGTCAATATGTTGGAGAAAGTTTCCGTTAAAAACAAATATGTTCAAGGTTTGGCACTTAAAGGGATAGAGCAAAAAATTTTTAAATTAATTATTCTATTGCAGTAAGTAAAACATAACATTTACCATTTTTACCGTTTTAAGTGTACAATTCAGTGGCATTAGGTACATTCACAGTGTTGAATAACCATCACCACTGTTTCCAGAACTTTTTCATCATCCCAAAGAAAAACTTTGTACCTATTAAACAATTACTTTCCATTTCCTCTCTCCCAATCCCCATTTCATTTTCTGTCTCTATGAACTAGACTCCTCTAGATAGCTCATATACATGGAATCATACAATATTTGTCTTTTTTGTGATTGGCTTATTCACTTAGCATAATGTCCTCAAGCTTCATCCATGTCATAGAATGTGTCAGAATTTCCTTCCTGAATAATAACTCTCTCTCTCTATCTATATATATAGGATATATAATATACATAATAATCCTATATAAATATATATATCACATTCATCCATCGATGGACACTTGGGTTGCTTCCACTTTTTTGGCTATTGTGAATAATGCTGCTATGAACATTGGTGTACAAATATCTGAGTCTCTGCTTTCAGTTCTTTTGGATATGTAACCAGAAGTGAGATCGCTGGATATAGGATAATTCTATTGTTAAGTTTTTGCAGAATTGCCATACTGTCTAAAATAATTCCTTTGATCTTTTTCTGTACTGAACTGATCCCCATCCTTCAAGGTCCTCATTGAGTTCTGTCTATTCCAGGAGGTCCTCAATGGTCTCCTCCACTCCTCCTACTTGTATATTTTGTGCCACACGATTTGGCATCTGACTAAATACTCCCCTGTGTTATCTGGTCTTGCTCCCCCCGCGTTAGTTGTATATCCCAGTTCAGGTAGTAAAGTCCCCATTTTCAATCATGTCGTGTTCAGGACTGTCCTCCTTCCCCATTGCATGTAGCCCAGAGAAGAAGATATGGTAAGTACTCAGGAAAAACCACTGATTGATTGTTTGAAGTACCTTTAGAAGGAAGCACAATACCATAAATCTTCATCTCTCATATTTTAGGGGATTTGCTGGACAGCAAAGCTGTTTTGGAAGAGAACCCAGGAGAAGCTCCCACACGAACTGGGAGGTGTAAATGGCAGGGGCTGAGACAAACAGATTGGGGTTGGGTTGACATTGGCATTGAGTATTAATGAAACAAAGCTTATTGCCTAGCAGTGTGGCTTTGTGGCCTTGGACAAATTATTAACTTCTCTGAGTCTTAGTTGCCCATCAGCAAAATGAGGTTGACATAGTATTACTTTATAAACCTTGATGAAGCTGGTCTGGAGAATGTCCAAAGTAGGAAAATGTTGGTTGCCTGCCCTTCTTCACAGATTCCCCTTTCTCTCTCTCTGTCTTCTGGGTAGAAGTGGTAGTCATGGGTTTTAGTGTTTCTTCTCTTTCTTGCTTGCTTCCTGGGAGTGTGTCTGAGAGCAGTGTTGGTGTTTTAAAAAGTGCAGACTTTGTTATTATTCAGGGATGATGAGACCAAAAGATGGGGAGACGACTGCCATTGAAGTGATAGTTCATTACTCCAATTCCCTCAAAACAGGAGGCACATGATGCCATGCAAGACCACACAGGGAAGCACCAGGGTTGGTCAGGAGGGAGAAAGAGTGAGGGGAAAGCATGGAGGAGAGCCTTTACTGTGGTCTTCCTGGGAAGGAATGGTGGATGCAGGGTAAGCAGGACAGACAGCTTTTGGCCTAGCTAATCTGAACAATTTCCATGGGCTCTGTAATATAGGGGCTGTCTCTGGTCGTTTGGTACCTGACCCTGGGATGATTAAGGCAGAGAAATATCGCCTCCTGGAGGGTAAGAGCCACTTGGAGGAGGTGCTTTGATGTATAGGCTTTGGGTTGGTTAGTTTGCATACCAAAGGACCCCTCCCAGATGAGTAGTTTGCTATCTCTAAGTAGTGGCTAGCCCTGGGAGGGGCCGTCTTTGCCCAGTCAGCAAAGCCTCAGATGCTAGAGCATCAAGAATACAGGAAATTAGGGCTTCCCTGGTGGCGCAGTGGTTAAGAATCCTCCTGCCAATGCAGGGGACACGAGTTCGAGCCCTCGTCCGGGAAGATCCCACATGCCGCAGAGCAACTAAGCCCGTGTGCCACAACTACTGAACCTGTGCTGTAGAGCTTGTGCACCACAACTACTGAGCCCGCGTGCTGCAACTACTGAATCCCATGCGCCTAGAGTCCGAGCTCCGCAACAAGAGAAGCCACTGCAATGAGAAGCCTGCACACCACAATGAAGAGTAGCCCCCGCTCTCCCCAACTAGAGGAAGCCCGCGCACAGCAACGAAGACACAATGCAGCCAAAAATTAAAAAAAAAAAAAGAATACAGAAAATTAGAAAATATACTACATTTGGTGTGTGAGGAATGCAGACTGGCTCTCAAATACAGAGGTCATGATTCCTATGCTCCCAGGACCCTTGGCCCAAACCTGCCCCTATGGCTAAGGAACCACTCAATCTACTGGCCTGAGAATAATAGTCATTAGAAAAATAGCCTTTCTTTCCCCCAAATCCCCAAGGATTCTGACTTTCTAAGCTCCCTTTACACAGAAAGGTTTTAAAGTCTTAAAGATAAATATCTCTGAGCGGTTAAGAAAATGACCTCAATGGGAAGAAGTGAAATCCTCCCTGGAAAATTTCACGGCGGGAGCAGGATGGCTCTTTTCCAAAGAGGAAACCCGAAAAAAAAAATTAACAAGAATACTCATAAACAGCATACTATTTTCAAATGAGGGTTGCGACTCAGCTGTAAGACTTCACTGAAGTCTAATCTTGAAAAAAGACTTTGAAATAATAAACCTCGCTCCAAATTAGGAACGCCTGCAAATGTAGTAATTTCTACCTAAGAGGCTTTGTGTCCAAACATGTCATTTGAGAGCCCAGGCAGACAAAGGAGAATGGCCTTGGAAACAAGGCCACCATTCAGCCCGGCAGCCCCAGGGCATTGGATTTCCTCCCTGGGCTCCATAACATTTTCAGCCACATTAGGCACCAGCTTCAAACCTGGTGGGAAGCAAATTTAAGTGTCTCTTTTAGTGAAAAACAATGAGAATGCTGTATTTCACAAAAGAAAGGAATCCTATCACTCTTGGATTGGCAGATCTGGACTCCTAACAATTAAATTTGACAGTAGCTTGTATTCCTAGATGTTGAATTTTAAAGCTGCCTTTGGGCTGGCAAAACTTACCCCAAGGGGGAAATGCCCTAGATCCTCTACTGAGCACAGGTTCTTCAACGACCTAGGGGAAAATGTTTATCCTGTTCATATTTATCTTTGTATTTCTAAGGATACGTGAACAAATGAAGGATCCTATAACCAGAAGGCAGACTTGTGGTACTGATACTAAGGAATAATAGGAGATTAGAAAAGCATAGGTGACTCAAATTCACCAGTGTATTCATTCACTCACTCTTGCATTCAAGTAACAGGTATATGCTGAATGCTACCATGTGCCAGGCGCCTGAGGTACAGAATTAGACCTATGGTGAGCAATAGAAATAGTGGCATCTGGGGTGGAGAGTGGGAGATTCTCAAACCTGCAGGTGGAGGAGAAAAAAGACTTTCAGGAGCTGCAGAAGAGACTAGAAGGGAGGGATGGAGCCATGGGCACAGATTAAAGAACACAATGGGTAAAAGGATATCAGATCAGGGGGCAGTGAGATCTCTGGTCACAAAAAGAAAAGAAAAGACTGAGAAACTAAGGGTTGAGGGGAATTCCCTGGTGGTCCAGTGGTTAGGACTCTGCGCTTTCACTGCCGAGGGCCTGGGTTCGATCCCTAGTCGGGGGAACTAAAATCCTGTAAGCCGTGCAGCATGGCCAAAGTAAAACAAACAAACAAAGGGTTGAGAAGTGAATGGAAAAGTTTTACTGTCAAGCAAGGACCCCAATCCAGCCCAGGCCTAAGCTCTAGGGGATGAGGTTGGGGGAGGAGAAATGAGCATCTTTTAAAGCTGAAAGATCATGAACCGTCTTGGTCTCAGTTTAGGAGAGCAAAGTCTCTGAGTGTGGCTGATGAGCTTGTCAGTTATATAAGCCCTGGACTTGCTAGAAGTGATCAGCTGTGGGTGTTGGGGACATTCAGGTCCCTCTGCCATGTATGTGAGGTGCCCAAATTGGGATCATGCTGCCCAGTTAGGTCTACATAGTTGTCAGCAGGTCAGGAGGCCAGGTCAGCATTTGTCATGCTTAGGATGGGGGCAGAAACTGCATGGGTGGAGATCCTACCTCCAACAGTTCTTGCTCTTTTGTGTATTCTGAGACCCTTGTGGTAGGAGGAATCATAAAATGCCCCCTTCCCCCTGCCCCCCGCCAAGATTTCCTGTCCTAATCCCAGGGTCTGGGAATATGATGTAACACCATGCCCTAATTGTGTTACATTACATGGCAAAAAGGGAGTTTGCAAATGTCATTAAGGTTACTAATCAGTTGACTTAGAGTTAACAGGGAGATTATCTGGGTGGGCCTAATTGAGTCACATTAGCCCACTGAAAGCAGAGAGTTTTGTCTGGCTGAGAGCAAGAGGGGAAGTCAGAGAGACTGACAGTGTAAGAAGGAGTTGATGCACTTTGCTAGCTTGAAGATGGAGGGGGTCCCATGCAAGGACCTAAGAGCAGCCTCTAGGAGCAATTAGTGACCCCTAACTGACAGCCAACAAGGTAACAGGCACTTTAGTCTTACAGCTGCAAGTAGCTGAGTTTTGCCAACAATCTGAATGAACTTGGAAGTGACTTCTTCTCCAGAGCCCAGGAGAGCTGACATCTTGTTATCAGCCTTGTGATACCCAGAGCAGAGAACTCAGTTGAGCCTATCCTACAGAACTGTGAGTTAATATATAGGCGCTGTTCTAAGTGGCTAAGTGTGTGGCATTTGTTACACAGCAATGGAAACTAGTACAACCTTGTCAGTGGTGGACGTAGGGCTGCATAATATAGAGACACTGTCGCTGCCTTCAAAATCTTTCATCTTGTGGGGACAACAAATGCAGGCCGGTGTAGAGAAATGCAGGATTAAATTGGGGCATGGAAAAATCACTGAAAAATCACTACTGAGATGTTCTGAGAAGAGAGGGGGCTACGGGCTGTGATGATGAGGCATGGGATCAGGGAGGAGGTGGGTGGCTCCAGCTATAACATAAACCCCAACATTTAGGTGGTCCTGGGGCCCCAAAGGTGCTCTGGGAAGGGATGGCTATGCATATGGGAGCAATTTCCCCCTCTCTTTTTGCTGTCAAAGTCAATGGGATAACAATCAAGAAGTGAGACTTTAGTTAAGGAAAGGATATGGGGACGAAAATGCCACTTGTTGCTAAAAATGAATGGGTTATCCCCTACGGTGTTTATCACAGATACTATTAATAGACTGTCTCTGTTTTGCTGTAAAAGATGATGCTACTGTCCAATTATCCCAAATTCTGTTTCTTTTCAACAGTACTTTATAAAAAGGTAGTACATTAAAATAAAAGGAATGTTCAGGAACCCAGGGGAGATTAAGCTGTCAGCCAGCTGAGGCAGGTCCTCTCTCGGGGAGAGATTAATTCCTCCTCTTTTAATCTCTGCAGACCCTTCCCCAGGACCCCAGTGGATGAGGATGTCAGTGAGGAAAGTGCACCTCCTGCAGATTTCTCCCTCTCTGAAGGGTGGGAGGTAGGGGGTGGTGTGGGCAGTGGCAGATGGGAGGGGGAAGGCAAACAATGCTTATTAACGCGTGGCCTGAGAGGCCCCCAGAAACAACACTCTCCCAGGGGGTCATTTGCATCTTTCCAATTAGTGTCTCCAAAGACCTTGATAAGTGAATGGAAAAACATCCGTTGGCTTTTGCCATGTAATGTTGCCACATCGACAGCCTGCCTTTTTTTTTTTTTTTGGCCATGCCATGCGGCTTATGGGATTTTAGTTCCCTGACCACGGATTGAACCCTACCCCTCGGTGGTGAGTGCACGGCGTCCTAACCACTGAACAGTTTCCTTTGCCATGACTATGTGTCTCCTTCAGATTCATTGAACCTTTGCCCTCTTCCTTCCCAGCCTAAGAGGTGAAGGATTGGAGACTCAGACCACGGAGAAATAATCCAGTGACAGAAAATATTTACAACTGCACAAATCCACTTCTTGGCTTTCATTCACTTGAGTATTGCTATGGGCTGAATGTTTGTGTCCGCCCACCCCAAATTCATGTGTTGAAATCCTAACCCCCCAAGATGATGGTGTCAGGAGGTGGGGCTTTGGGATGATTAGGTCATGAAGGTGGAGCCCTCGCAAGTAGGATTGGTACCCTTCTAGAGGAGACCTGAAATAGCTTCCTTGTCCCTTCTGCCATGCGAGGACACAGCGAAAAGATGACTATCTGTGACACTGAATCTTCTGGGGCCTTGTTCTTTGACTTTCCAGCCTCCAGAACTGTGAAAAATAAATGTGTGTTGTTTATAAGCCACCTAGTCTGTGGTATTTTGCTATAGCAGCCTGAACACACTAAGACAAGTACCATGGAACCTATCTTGGGGTTTGGACATGGGTGGGAAATTGAGGATGGACCTGGTGCTGATTCAATCACTGCGGTATGATTATCTCCTTGAAGGCGCCCTTGCCTTCCCTTGAAGGCATCCTGTGAGTACTTTTATGCAAGATGCGTGCTCAGCCTTGCTGCGATGGCTTGCTCATTTGCTACCTGCAATGGCTTGCTCATTTGCTACCTGCAGGGAAGTTTCTACATCGTGGCCTGCCATGACTTGCTCCTGACCACATGTCTGGTTTCATATTTGGAATTCTTCCCTCCATACTGATAGCTGCAGCCACTCTGGGCTGTTTTCTGCTTCCTAGATACCCTGGGCTCTCTCTCCTCCTTTGTTAGAGCATTCTCTCCATCTAGAAGCTTCTGGACACCTCCTCCTCTCTCTTCTAGGCAACCTCCTTATTCTTCAAGTCTCAGTGCAAACTCCAGCTCTATTACACTTTCCGTGATGCTCTCAAACACTCAGGAACTGGTTTCTCCATGCTCCCACCAAGCCTTGACTGGCATGTGGTACTGTAATTGTCTGTTTGCCTGAAAGGCTCTCCACTGGACTCAACTACTTGAGGTAGAGATTCTGTTTTGTTTTGCATATTTTCATATTTGTATCACTAACGTTATCTTACTTGCATAATAAATATTCGCTGACTGAATGACTATAGAGCTTACGGAGTGTTGTGTAGGTGACATTTGTAAAGCGCCCTGTGGAATAGCGAGCTCATCCACCACAGGTGTTCTTTAAGTGTCAGGCATCTTGTGGGAAAGGAGTGGTCATACTGGGAAAAATGCAGAATGCTTTAGAGTAAAACCTCCTGAAATGCCAACATACCTGGGGGTGGGGGGAGGGTTTATTTGAGGTGGAAGGAGAACAATAAGACTTTGGAAAGTACTTGTGAGATATTCAACTTTTGAGAATTTTCAGTTGATGATCCATTAGGGAAGAAAAAATCAGATACCAGTTTCCTGTTGGCTCTGGTACTCAGCTGCAGTCTTATTGATTTCAAATGCTGCCAAGCAGTTACATCTGTAGCTCCTTTCCCAGCATCTGCACATGAGCCTTCATGCACCCAAGAATGTTAGGTCCGTTTGCTTACTAAATCACAGGCCCTATCCTCATCAATGATGAGCAAATAAATAGTGTGATAGGGTGTCTTTTTTTTTTTTTTTTAACTTAACAGAAAGAATGGGAGATTTGGAGCCAGAAGACTCCCAAAGTCCCAGCTTTGACTCTGTCACTCTTTGCTTGTGTGAGCTTGTGTGATCTTAAGCTCTTTTTATTTTACTTTTTGGCCGTGCCCAGACCAGGCCTCTGCAGTGAAAGTGGCAAATCCTAACCACTAGACCACCAGGGAACTCCCAATCTTAAGCTCTTAGTTCCTCAATGATGTCATCCTCAAAATGGGGTATAACAATGACAGTAGTAATGGGCCTACAGGGCTATAGTGACTGTCAAATGAGGTGCCTTAGACTTTGCTAAAAGATCCTTTTTTTAAGTGGTAAAATTGACTTTCATACACCTATGAAATAGACAAGGGTCAAAGATTTTATGTAACTCATTGGTTAATGTGTACACTAGTAAGATGTTCAAACTGGCTCAAATGAGAATTTGACTTACAGAGATTTTTTATTCTCCTCAGGACATAATTCCTTTGCATTGCCGTGAACAGAAAAGAAAATTGTGTTGTCAGTTTTGTGCAACTTAACGTCTATCCCTATAGAGTTGTTAAGTAGCTTAGTCCATCAAAAACCAAGGTGCACACTAAATGGAGTCAGATAATCCCTGGAAAGTCTGCTAGAAACCCCCCAGCACTCTACTGCAAGGACACCAGGATTCTCTTTTGCCCATTCCTAAGTCTAGCAATTTTTCCTGACACCCAGTAGCTGGGTATTCCTGCCCCTGGACAATCCTATCTAGTCCTTTCTTTCTCCTTGACAACATCACACCTGATCCCACGCCTCTCACCCCACCCTCTTCTCCACTGGACCAGATCTTTAGAGAAAAGGCTGGCCCCTCTCCTCCAAGACCATTCTCCCTTAATTAACTTCCCTCTCTTGTTTTTTCAGTGGTTCCCCTCCTCCTCCTTCTTGGTTCCTGCTCCGTGGCTTAGAAACAGCTTTAAATCCCTCTTAATTTAAAAACAAACACAAAACAAAACAACTGCCCCTCTGTTTGTGCAGTTATGCTATGTAAAAACAACAACAACAACAAAAAACCCTTGACATTTTGATGGCTTACAGCAGAGATCAACAAACTTTTTCCTTAAAGGGTCAGGTAGTAAATATTTTAAGCTTTGTGGACCACATGTAGTTTTCTGTTCCTATTCACTTTGTTTTTCTTTATAACTCCTAAAAAAATGTAAAAGCCATTCTTAGCTTGCAGACAGTACAAAAAGAGGCTGCAGGCTGGATTTGCTTTTGAGAAACAAGTGTTTATTTTTCACTCATGTCTCTGAGGCAGAATATATCTGTCCCCCCACCCCCCCCCCACGGGGAGGGGTGTGGGTGTGGCCACGTGCTGGCCTGGCCAATGGAATGTTAGCAAAATGTGGCCTGAGGAGAACATACCTTGAGTACCTGCTGGTCTAAGAGAGATGAAAGACATGTGGAGCAGACCTGGACCCAGATCCCAGCTTGGAACCATGCCAGCTTAGATTAGCCAAACCTCAGCCAACCTGTGATGGGCAGTGTGGATGACTGACTATTTAAGTGTGAACAAGTTGGGGAATTTGGTAGTTGTAGTTATTTCTGTTTTGCTGATGAAAATCTTAGACTAGTGTTCCTGAAAGTGTGATCAGGGACCACCTGCAAAGTGTGATCAGAACACTTGGGATACTTGTAAGTATCAGTTTCCTGGGGCCTCTCCTTGGAGGGACTAATTTGGAATATCTGGGGGGAAAACTTAATAACATGCAGTATTACTAACCTCCCTGGGGAGTTTGAGAACTGCTGTCTCAGACTTCATGAGTTCTTTGGTTCATATTGGTAATAACTGCTTTCACTGGGTACCGACCATGCACCAGAAGCTTTGCATATGTGCGTGATCTTAGTTTAAAATCTTGCCACAACTCTAAGAGGTAGGTATGATTATCCCCATTTTACAGCTGAGGAAACTGAGGCTTGGAGAGGTTAAATAACCAACCTAAGATCACATTGCCTATCAAGGAGCAGGGTCAGACTTACCCTGTGATTCTTCTACTATGCCTGCTGTCCACTGACATAACTTAATTTGGTTTCCAGCTTTAGTCTTACTTGACATATATAATTATGCAAATCACCCTGTGCTGTCAGTTCTTCTAGCCAAAGAAGAGTGTAGTGAAACAAAAGAGAAGACTAGAGCAAGGGGAAGAGGGGGATAATGGTGCTGGGAAGCTCTGCCTGTGGACTGTTTGTCAAGGCAAGGGGCAGTGCCAGGGCTACTCGGTCAGGGTTGATGGGCTGTTTCTGGTTCCTGAGGACCTAGAGAAAGGAGGGAGGGAGGGAGGGGAGAAGCGTCTGCCAGGGCCGAGGGGTTGAGTGGTCCCACCTGAGATGGCTCACAGTGGAGCCAGAACCTTTAAATAGAGCAGACATCCACACAGGTGGATTCCATTCCCTTAGAATTGCCTGGAGAGGGTGTTTAAAATGCTGGTTTTCAGGCTACACCCCTCCCCCGGCCCCATTCTGACCTGATAGGTCTGAATTACACCCAGGGATCTTCCTTTTCAGCAGGATTTCTGAGTCTGATGTTGGTGTTTTTAGATCACATTTTGAAAAACACTGAACTAAAGAAATGATTCACAAACATTAGATTTTCCGCTTTGAAAAAAACTAAGGAACATGAATAGTGTAAGTAAATTATAAAATGCAGAAAAATGAAAGGAAAAAAATCATTTGAAATTCTACCAGTAAAAGATACTACTACCAACATTTTGATGTGTATTCTCCCACATTTTCCCTGTGTGTGTGCATAGATAGATGGGGCCATACACTATATATTACTCTGTAGCTTGGTTTCTTGCCTTTAACCATAAATGTTAACACACACTTGAAGTCAATAAATATACATGTACATCATATTTATGGTAGATTTTCAGGTATCAGTGGAGATGCTTGTTTTGGGGGGCTGGTCTGGGACCTTTCACCTCCTCTTCAACTTGCACTATCGAGCAAACACTACCCTTGGGTAAGGCCAGAGCTTGGGGTTCATCTCTGAACCCCACTGCCCTTCATTCAGCTACACGTTATAGAGTCCTGCCTGGGCTGGGCGGGGAGGAGCTCTTGGTTGGTTCTGGGCAAGGGGCATCCTTTACTGGCATTGTGGGCAAACGCTCCTGGGTTCCTGCAAGCAATCTGGGGATTTTTCAGCCTCTGAGGGTTTTCCGGCTCTGAAGCCATGGTCGGTCCACAAGGCTGGCAGCTTTGGGCTAAAGGAGTGTCCGTCCCAACCCCACCCCTTACCTCCCACCCACAGGAGCCCCTCAGGGATGGAGTTCAAGACCGACTCAAGGATTGAAACCATAAACCGAGCGAAGCGTTGCCTGAGCGGCTGCCTTTGAACTGCAGAGATGGCCTCCCCCAGGCTCTCCCCTCCCCTTGCAGCCCCCTACCGGGGCCCCAGCAACAATGCAAAGTTCAAATCTATGGCTACATGGAAGCGCATTTGGGAACAATCAGGGGGCCCCTGACCTCTGACATGTGACCTCAGGGCCGCCCTCCCTGCCTCAGAGACTGGGCTTGAGTCCTTGGAACCAAAGAAAAAAATGTGCTGTAGAGTCCCATTTTTGAGAAGAAATGAACTTAGAATACAATCACTAGTAAGCTTTTTTTTATAAAAGGTAATTGGTATAATTGGCTTCAGTCTGCGAGATAAACAAACAACACAGCAAATCCTTTAACCTGCTGTTCAGGGCTGTAAAGGGGCCTGCATTTGTACTTTCCTGGTGCTTTTATGACCTAGGGCCTGGCCTCTCTCCCCTCTGGACTGGGGCCGGCACAAAGCCGGGCTAATCCCAGAGCAGTTTCGGAAATGAGGGTCTAGAATGGAATTTCCTCCACACGCCCTCCAGGCCGCAGCCTCTTCACGGCGCTGCCCCCTCTGGATGGCTCTGAGCCCCACTCTGGGAAACAAAGGGACTGTTTCTGAGTTTTCCTTGGAGCCCAGCGAGCCTCGCGTGGTACAAAAATTCAGTGAAAGCAGCTCTTATGTTCCCTTCCCAGTGGTAGGGCTGTCAGAGGAAAGGAGATCAAGTGCTGCACATTTATGAGGTTTACTATGTATAAATCTCTGGGCGGGGGGGAATACAAAAACGTATCTTGTAGCTAGGAGCCTTGCCCTCAAAGAGCTTACCGTTTAGTTGGAATATCAAAACTAATCAGAGTACAGGGGGAAAATCAACTCACAATTCAAGATGGCAATCCAAGCGATCCTTTGATAGATGAATGTTCCAGGCCTTAAGAGTTCAGGAAATGTGAAATATTTGTTGAGCATCTCCTCTACTGGATAAGATAAGGGGTCGCAAAGACCCTTCAGTGGTAACTTGTCTCAAAAGGTGGTTCCCATCCATTTTTTCCTTCTGTGCACAGGCCACTCCCTCTTGGAGGTGGAGTCTATTTCTTCACTTCCTTGAATCCGGGCTGGCCTATCCCTGCTTTGACAAGAAGAAGATCATGGAAGTTATGCTGTGCTAGTTAATTCCAGGCCTGACCTTTAAGAAGACTGGCAATTTCTGCTTCTTTTCTCTTAGAACCCAGCAGACATGCTGTGAGGAAGTCCAAGAAGCCACATGGAAAGTGCAAATGGAGGACAATTCAGGCTCCAGGACCATCGTCCCAGCTGAGTTTCTGCCAGCGGCACCCACTTGCTAGGTATGTGGTGAGCCATCTTGGCAGTAGACCCTTCAGCCCGATTGGTCCACCTCAGCTGACAGTACTTGGAGCCGATAGGCGCTGCTTTGCAGAGTTGTGTCCAGGTGCAATGCTGTGAGCAGATCAATGACAGTCGTGGCATTCAGGCCTCAGCTTTGCTCTCAAAACAATCCTATAAGGCTTCCCTGGTGGCGCAGTGGTTGAGAATCTGCCTGCCAATGCAGGGGACACGGGTTCGAGCCCTGGTCTGGGAGGATCCCACATGCCGCGGAGCAACTGGGCCCGTGAGCCACAACTACTGAGCCTGCGCGTCTGGAGCCTGTGCTCCACAACAAGAGAGGCCACGACAGTGAGAGGCCCGCGCACCGCGATGGAGAATGGCCCCCACTTGCCGCAACTAGAAGAAAGCCCTCGCACAGAAACGAAGACCCAACACAGCCAAAATTTAATTAATTAATTAATTAATTTTTAAATAAATAAATAAATAAAAATAAAAGTCAGTAGTGCCTGACAGTCAGCATTAAAAAAAAAAAAATCCTATAAAGCAGATATTATTAGTATTACCCCCACCTTGTGGATGAGGGGCAGAGATGAAAGAGGTAGGCAAATTATCCAAGATTACACAGCTAGTAAGTGGAGAAGGCATGAGAACACAGACTGTGTCCTGGGGTTGGTGCATATACCAATTTGGCAGGAGTCAGGTATATTAATTAGGAAGTTGTGTGATATAAAACAGGAAGATGGATGGGTTGGGACTGAGTAAAGGAGGAACCCACATGCCAAGATAAAAAGTTAGCACTTCATTTAATAATGGCCCTTTAAAAGTGGTCATTGAAGGCTTTTGAGTAGAAGTGACAGGATAAAAAGAACTTACAAAAAAAAAAAAAAGAACTTACACAAGTGATTGACATTGGGTAGTTTGAAGGGACAAGGGGCCATAAGCAGATGGGTCAGCAGAGGGATAGAGTTGTTCAGGAGGGAAGTGGTGGGGATGCCGCCTAGGGTGGCAGCAGTGGGAATGGAAAGACACATGCCAAGACTTGAAAAGAAAACCAGTGTTAGGATCCAATGACCAATGGTTCCAAAAATTTGTATCTGAGTGTCCCAAAGGAGAATGGTTTAGGTGGTACCACTAAAGAATTGGTAATGCAGAAGGAGAGAAGTATGTCTTATGCACTCAGAAAGTTGTTAGTAGAACTGGATCAGAATTGAGGATGACGAATTGAGTTTTAGCTTTGCTGAAACTGAAGAGCTGGCAAAGAATGAAGATGTGGAAATCATGGCCTCTGCCCTCAAACAATTTATAATCCTGAGTTCTCTCTCTCTCTTACATATATATACACAACCACACATTCATACATGATACACATTCATACACATATACCAGATGGCAAGTAGAAGTAGCGCATAATAAATAATAATAAAAAGAATGAACTGCCAATACGTTGGGTACTGAGAATAAATGCTATGAGTGATCAGGAAAGGGGAGATCGATGGCCCTGCAGCATCCAAAGGGGTTACCAGTAGAACCAGAGGTGGGATCTTCCTGTGAGACTCACTCAAAGGCCAACATCCCAGGGTGTAGAGGGACTATGGGAAAGAAAGATTATCACAGCCAGTACACATTCTTTGAAAACGTGATTTTTAATGACCACAAAGTATTCCATCTCATGACTAACCACAATTTATTAAACTATCACTGTAATACTGTACATTGATGAGGTTGATAATCTTGGCGATTTTTTTAAAAAACATTTTAAAAAATTAATTTTTGGCAGCGTTGGGTCTTCGTTGCTGCGTGCGGGCTTTCTCTAGCTGCGGCGACTGGAGGCTACTCTTTGTTGCAGTGCATGGGCTTCTCACTGCGGTGGCTTCTCCTGTTGCGGAGCATGGGCTCTAGGTGCATGGGCTTCAGTAGTTGTGGCACGTGAGCTCAGTAGTTGTGGCTCACGGGCTCTAGAGCGCAGGCTCAGTAGTTGTGGCACAGGCTTAGTTGCTCTGTGGCATGTGGGATCTCCCCGGACCAGGGCTCGAACCCGTGTCCCCTGCATTGGCAAGTGGATTCTTAACCACTGCGCCACCAGGGAAGTTCCCAGTTTTGGTGATTTTAAGTAACACTAACGTGAAAGTCTCTGTAAAAAAATTTTTGCATGCCTCTGATCATTCTTTGAAGAGCGATTCCCAGAAATGGAATAGTGGGCTGAAAGGTGAACATTTAAAAATATTCTTGATACTCATTGCCAAGCAGCCAGCTAAAAAAATTGCCCACTCGCACTTTGTCCAGCCGTTGTCTAAGAAGCCCATGCCACCTTTCAGGTTAGGAAGGAATAAAAAAGAAGGCATAAAACTGTATACTCTGTCTGACCTTTTTGTAAATTAAATATGTGAAAATAGATGAAAAGATAACCCCAAATGTTAACAGTGTGTAACTCTGGATAATGAGGGTTTATGGGTGAGCTAATGTTCTTCTTTATCCCTTTCTATATAAATTTCCTAAATACCATGTGTATTACTTTCAAAAAACATTTGTTTTTTAAGCAGAAAAAGGAATATGACAGAGCACTGCTCAAGTCAAAGGACCTGTGTTGTCCAAGGTCTCCTGCTGGCAGTGTCCGCTCGGACAAGCCAGGCGGCGCTGCTGAGTTTCCGCTGGCTCACCGCAAACAGCCGCCGGTGGTCCCCAGCCCAGAGAATCATTAAGATCACCTGGGCACTTAAAAAAATACCTTCCCTGGCGGTCCAGTGGTTAAGGCTCCGCGCTTCCAACCGCAGGGGGCACGGGTCCCATCCCTGGTCCTGGTCGGGGAACCAAGATTCCGCGTGCCTCACAGGGCAGCCAAAAAAAAACCCCAAAGAAACTTTCCCTGAGTCCCACCCCAGACTCACTGAATCTGCATTTGCAGGGGTGGGGGGAGAGCGGGGGCGGGCATGGATATTTTAAAAAGGTGACTCACGTCCCCCCATGAGCAGCTGAGGGGCGAGCAGCCCCCGGCAAAGGCTCTAAGGAAGGCCTCGCAGGCCGGTCCGCCATTCCTGCCCGCAGAGCTGCGCCCGCATCTGGGGAGCAGGGCCGCAGAGGGGAAGGGGCGGTTGCCCTGACGGAGGCCCACCGTGTGTGTGTATTTGCCGCGCCTCAGCTGCGGGTAGAAGGTGCCCTGACTCACATGCAACCACGTTTACAGACAGTGAGTCAGGACCGAACAAAAGCGCGTCTCTCACTGAGGCAGCGCGTTCCTCCTTCACGCCAGGCGCCCGAGAGGTCAGAGGGGTGAGGCCGGGCAGCCCCCGACCCACCCCGCGCGAGGGGCAGAACCGGCGCTCTCGCCTGCGGGGGGTTTGCGGTCCAGGAGGGGACGCGGAGGTGGGGCGGAAGGGAGCGCGGGACGAGGCTGCGTGCGGCCTCCCGCTGCCTCCGCGCCAATGGGGAGCCGCCACCTCACGCGGGCCGAGCCCGCGGCCTCCTCTGAAGCCGGCCGATTAGGGCGCTGTAATCCGTCGCTCTCCTCCTCGGGCTCCGTCGGCGGGGAAGGGGGCTGGGCCGGCTGCCGGTTCCCTCAGCAACGGGGCCTGGCCCGCTTCCATTGTGCGGAGGGCCCCCGCTGGGAAGGGCCGTGGGGGAGGAAGCGGGGGGCGGCCCTGCCCGCGCCTTCCCTTCGCAGCCGCGGGGGAGCCGTGGACCCCCGGGCGCGTGCCGCCACAAGGCGGTGGGACGCCCTCGGGGTCCTCGGACCCGCCCTGGGCGGGGACGGCCGCGGAGGGGCCTGCGGGCAGAGCGGGGCTCACTGTTTATGCGCCGACACGAGGCTGCAGGCCGACTTGGCAGCGCGCAGCGGGAGGAGGCGTTCGAGAGCGTTCGCGGGCGGGCGAGCTTTCCCTCGGATGCAGAGGAGGCGGCCGCTCCCCGACGGCCCTGCCTGGCGGCCGGTCTTGGCCTTCAGCCCCGAGAGCCCACACTTGGCATTTTCTGCCCAGCCTGTCAGAACGACCGAGTATTCTTCTTAGCATTTCTATTTTTGGAGCTTCTTAATGGCTTCTCCCACTACGGCCCCTTCTACCGCCTGGATTCGCAGTCCTCCGGCCTCCGACTGCGCCATCTTCTATCGCGTTTTACTGTGGTCCTTTCTCCCCCTCCCTCCTGCGCCTCATTCATCTCTCCCCGCATTCCTTCTTCCCATTTATCTTTTATTTCCTGCACGCACGCACGCATACGCATACACACACACACCACACACACACACCCATTGGTAAAACAAAGGAAAACCTCCCATCCTCTTTCTAGTCTCAGTTTTCTCTCAGGATAGTAAAAGTTCAGATGGCCTTGAGGGGAATCCATAAAACCATCCCGGGCTAAAGACATTAGCACACTTTGCGAACCAGATATGCCCTCCGCTTTAGAGCGCTTCCGTCACTAGTAATGTTTGCACTCTTGGTACTTAAGGATGTGAGCTTCCAGATCTAGAAACATAGCTGCTACAGAAGTGACCACTTTTCCTGACCACACCCGAGGAGGAAGAAGCTCGTGTATTTTACAAACACGATTTACGTCCCTTAGAAATAAAATAAATGTCTTCTGGAGACGCAACCTGCTGTTTTTAATAATTCCCACAATGCCGTTTCCTTACAGACTGTTGTTTCAGCCTGGAAAATGTCATGGTATTAAGTGTCACGTTGAGGAGACTTGTCATCCATTCATGAGGTGCCTGTTTACTGTTGGAGCATCACGAACAATACCCAGGGCCCAGGAGCACAGAGCATGTGAGCCCACATTGAACCTACTCCCCCAACCTGCCCACGAATGAAAAGATCCCGGTTCATTTTTCACAGGGAGGAATGGGACCCTTAGACCGGCATCTTTCTTACACCTGCCAGCACCACGGTCCTCAAACAGTTCAGTAGCCCACAAAACCCTTCACTTCCAACTCCTGCAGGTAGGGTTGTTATGAGGATTAAGATAATTCATGTGTGTTGAACATGGCGCATAGGGCCCAGTGCTCAGTAAGAATTAGTAATACTGTCTCTGACCTTCTGGCCTTGGGAATGCGCCTCTGTTATCTCCATGGCTCACGATAAACTAGTGCACCAGGATTACTAACCTCGATTCACAGACAGAGATGGAACCTCGGGCGGTTCAGTAATGTGCCCAGGGTCACCCAGCCAGTTAGACAGTGCCGTCTGGATTCGAACTCAAAACGCTCAGCAACATACAGGCTCTCTCCAAAGCATCCGCGGTCTCTCCTGCATCATGACAGTATTATAAATGGTTTGCCTAGCCTGAGTCCCCAGAGGTTTGTTCTATGGAGACAGGTCCATTATGTCAATGCATTTGAAATCAGCTGGAGGCAGTCCTTCAGTGCACGGCTTTTAATGCCTATTAAGCGGGTGGAGAAAGAAGATCAATGAACAGGGGTGTATTTGCAGCTCCACTAGGGCTCACCGTCCTGACTATACTGCCCAGGTTCTCTGGCAAGGCTGGAGTTTTAAAGCCTCCAAGGAGAAATACTTGAAACAAAGACAGAGGAGATGGCTCTTCCCGTGCTCCTGTAATTTTAGGGGAAAAGGAAGATTCCCTGCAGCGTATCCTCTAGATCCAGATGGTCTGACGTGAAATGTATCCGAAGAGCCATCATTAAGAATTATTCTCCTGAGGTCTTTACTCTGTTCAGAGTTCTCTTTTCAAAGGAAGATGCCTACAAGCAGGAAGTCACCAGGATGATGGGACCATCTTCTTGCAAAGCAGTGAAGCATCGCCATCAGGAGCTGGGGAGGCATGGGGGCGGGGGCACGGAAAGGGGATGGGGTAACAAAGGCTAGAGGCACGGCACCTCGGTGTTCTTCCCGAGGCGTCCTGGGGAATATCTTTTGATTCGATATTGGTTTCATGATCTTGCTGGGTTTTCTCGCTCCTCTCTGCTCCTTCTCTGCAAGAATAGGAAAGAGGGATGATGGAGGAGAGGGTGTGGGTAGATGGTGGAAGTCAAGGGAGGGGTTGTCTACCTGGCTGAGTGGAGGTGAGTGGATGAGAGGGAAGTTGTCTCTCACCCCAACACACGTGTGTGCATATATGCCACACACACAACCCCCCCAGCAGCATTTTTAGAGAATAACAGTGCCCCCTGGTGGCCATTTACACGCAAGACTCCTCTAAACTTTCACTGAAGAATAACACAAGTTGTGTTATTCCGTACTTATTTACTCTGGTTTCCCACAGTCGAAAGTCCCCCTTGTCCCTCTTGTCCTTTTCTTGGAAAATGAGCCAAGACATAAAGGTACTTCTGAGAAGTGCTTTGCAGCATTCCCGGTGGTACTCGGCATGAGAGAGACAGTACCCAGAAAACAGCTCCCAAACAGAAGGCCATGTCCTGAGTGTCTTAAGACCCTGGCCTTGTGCTTATTTGGGAAAGAAGCAGCAGGCTTGAGGAGCAGGGATCAGTGAAGAAAGTCTTGATTTCAGGAATTGATTCCAGCCACTGTGCATTTTTTTTAATCTGTAAATTACCAGAAGAGCAGAGAACCCTGTATTATCAATATCATCAATTTCTGCTTCTCTGACCTAAGCTTGGTCTCTCCGGTAATGGCTCATTTCACTTTGCTATAATTTAAAAAAATGCCATCCATTTGCCTCCCCGAGTTCCTACCCTGTACCAGGCACTGTGCACGGGAGCTGGTGACATCAGGGTGGATGCAAACATACCTGTGGGGCTTTGTTTTCCTCCCAGGAACTCAGACAGCCCAGGTCACAGGTGATCTTGATCTCCCTAAATCAACGAGATCGTGTGTACAGTGAGCTTAACTCACTGCCTGGTACCTCGTAAGTGTTCTGTAACAGCGGCTCTGAATGTACCTGATATGTATGGAACTACATGTATGTATAGAACTAAAAGCTATTTCTAGGGAGCAACATGAATTTTTAAGTGCTTTGGGATTTTATAAGGACTCATTAAAAGGCATCAGGATTTCCAGCTGTGAGATTTTTTGTTTATGTAGGAGTTCAAAGAGTTCTTTCCAAATGCTAACTCATGAATCTTCGCACAATCCCCTGGAAATGGCTGGCCAGAAAAGGGAACACGGACGAACCATTAATCTGAGTAATATGGCAGTAGAGTCAGGACAGGGAACAGGCAGTTCTTCGATGTGCGTCCCCCGCCCGCAAGTCTGGAGCAGTAAAACTCCCCTGTAAAAAACCTGGTTTTGCACTGTAAGTTCTAGGTAAGGGAGACTCCTTCTTTACCCCAAGGTGGGGAAGGAATAAAACTCTGAAAAATAGTTCTGGGTGAGCTGGGAGCAGGATAACAGGGAGGAGAGTGGAGGGCTCACGTTGTCCCTTCTCCTCCTCCCCAACATTTGAATATGGGTGAAATCAGGTGAAAATGAGTATCAAGAGAGCCTCCAAGGGGAGGACGCAGAGAGGAGTGCTGAAAGGGGCATCAGGTGGGCTTGCAGGACGCTTTGGGGGAGAATCCGTTTCCTTGCCTTTTTCAGCTTCTACTGGCCGCCTGGGTTCCTTGGCTTGTTGCCTCTTCCTCCACCTTCAAAGAGCATCTGTCCAATGTCTGCTCCGTTATCACATGGCCTTTTCCTTTTGTCTCTAGCTCTCCCTACATTCCTGTTATAAGAATCCTTGTGATGACGTTGGCTCACCCACGTAATGCAGGATAATCTCTCCATCTCAAGATTGTTAATCACATCTGCAGAATCCCTCTTGCCATGTAAGGTAGCATTCCCAAGTCCTGGGAATTAGGATGTGGGTATCTTTGGGGGCCGTTATTCTGCCTCCCATGCTGGGAAATCAGGGCAGAGAGACTGAATGCTATTTTGAAGAGGAACTTCTATAATATGGAAATCTTCCCATAACATCAATTTCCAAGGACTGTGGACTATTTCACCCACGAGTTGCCCATTGGGGTTCTGAAATGTGCAGATGCGAAGTGTGCTTCTCCACATGTTCCCCACCTTGGGGGCAAGGGAGGTCATACCTGGGACTGTCCTGAGCTAGGGGTGGTGAGACCCTAGAGCTGTACAAATTTCTTCCTCCGGAAAGCAGAGAAAGTCCTTTAAAGCCTAGCCACCCACCAGGCAGGCCCCACAGGTTGATAGGGAGATGCCCTTGGCCACAGCAGTCGTGGAGAATGGAAAAGAGATTTTATAACCGAAGCACACTGAGCCCTTCTGGACTGTCTCTGGCGAGACTGCTCCTGGCATTGGGTTAGTAGGAGGAGTCCTGATGGGAGCCACATATCAAATTTCCTTCTGCTTTGCAAGGGAACCAGGTTCAAGGTAAGAATTCTCAGTGGAGAAAGCTGGTTTCAGAACGCCTTCAAGAAGTCCCCCAGTCAGCGCCGTTCAAAAGGAGTGGCGCCACACCTTGCCCAGAGAGTAAGACGATGAGTTGCCATCCATGAGGCCCAGAACCTCCCAGATGGGCACAGGTCTTCTGTCCTGTTGTCAGATCTTGTGGTAGCTTCTAGGACTTGATCTGGCCCCGGAGCACGCAGGCGCCTCTGACCCTCCCTGCACCACAGCTGAACACACAGCCCTGAGCACAGCAGGCTGACTGCTGCCTTTCTCTCTCAGTATTGAGGCTTTGGAGTCCCCAGTGGGAGGCGCTCCACAAACCACAGTCTCTTGCGTCAGTGCTGAGGTTACGATGACCATCACTCCCCCAGCCCAGGGGCCAGTCCTCCTGAGCCTCGATTCCTGCTATCCTTTCCCTTCCAAGGGGTTAGCCCCATCTGCGAAGTTTTGGATAGCCCCAAGTTTAGGATAAGCACACTTTCCCTCTTCCAAGCTCTTACCCTTTACAGAGCTCTTTCAATCCTTTGATTCTATCAGGGAGAACAGTCTTAACGAGGGATGTATCAGATAGGAATTGGTTAAGTTGCAAAACATGGCAGACTTGGCTAATGCTGGATCAGACGATCAGGGCAGTTTGAGGGTTTCTCAGCCTCAGTGCTATTGACGTTTGGAGCCAGATAATTCTTTGTTGGAGGGTTGTCCTGTGTGTCGTAGGATGTTTTACGGTATCTTTAGCTTCTAACCACTAGATCAGCGATTCTCAGTTAGGGAGGGGGCAATTTCGCCCCCAGAGGACGTTTGGCAATGTCTGGAGACATTTTTGGTTGTCACCACTGTGGAGGTAACTGGAGGGTGGTCTACTGGCATCTAGGGGGTTGCGGTCAGGGATGCTACTAAATATTCCACAGTTCACAGCTCCCGACCACAAAGAATTATCTAGCCCCGAGTTTCAGTAGTGCCATGACTGAGAAACCCCGGTTTAAAGAAACAGAAATGGATGTTTAAGTTGGTCCAACAGGATGGGGAGAGAAAATCCCAAGAGAAATCTCCCCTCCGCCAGTAGGATTCTTATCCTATTCTCTCTGCTGATAAAGCCAGAAATAGTTCGTTTTAGCTGATAATTCCTGGGATGAAATACCTCACTGGAGGCACTTCCTGGCAAGAGACTCGGAGGGGGCCTGGAGCAGGAGAGAGGGTCCTCATTTCATTTTAAGGATGGCTGAGGAAGCGTGGGAGAGGGTTAATAGACGCATGCACCACTGATTGGGAAAAGGGACTGCAAAAATTCTAAAAGCCACCGAACGCAGCTGTATTCGGCAATAGGAGCACTGACGACACGTGGAAGAACGAAACGGCAAATACTGAAAGGATCAGTTGCAGACACAGCCCACAGAAGACAGCAGGCAGGGCTCTTATCGTTTAGGATTATTTTTTTTTTAGTACCCAATATCTGTTGAAATACTTACATCTCAAAGTGCATTCAAATATCACCTACTTATACCTACACATGAAAGCAGGCCTCCATTACAGAAGATAATGAACAGATAACAAAGGGGAAATGGAAAGTGTGTTCATAAATGCCTTGGCTGCAAATCAATCCACCCCTGGGCACTGAAGGCTGTATTTTTTTTGTTCTGTGAGTGTAGCTAGGTGATAATAAATAGACGTAGGTTGTCACCAATTAGAGTAGCCTCTGGTCCCTCCCCACACCCTCTCCCCATGACAATGAAGTGGGTACAGGTTGAGGGGGAAGGTCAGATGTGGAGCCAAAGGAAGGAGAGGTTAATTAAACTCACGGTGTGCTCAGCTGCCTGGAGCACGTGAATATTATTTTCAAACCTTTTTTTCCCCACCTACCACTAGCTTGAAATATAAAAGCCAAAATACATTCAAAAAAACCAAGTACAGGCAAGTAGAAAACCATTCGATATTTCTTGTTCTACTTTTTCTTTCGCTCTTTCAGATCAAGGGATAACGCAACTTCCTGGCCAGGTGCTCTCAGGTTCAAATCTCTTAAAGAGCCGGCAGCAAAGCCAAGGATGAAGGGGAAGAAGGGACAGGCCGAGGAAGGTTTTCCTGTTGAAGTGTTAAAACATTCTGAATGTTCTCAGGTCCATTTGTTTTTTCTTTTTGCGCTAAGACCAAAACAGAGGGCATGTGGTGGAAAGAGGGGGTGTGGCTGGTAAGCATGTGTGTGAATGCCCCCGTTAAAGTTTTTATGTGAAAATTCACCAATTAAAATGGAAAGATATAGGGCAATTCTAGCTCATCAGGACTGGTGACTCTGACATTGTTCAAAGATGGGGAACTTACCCTTCCACCCACTCCTGGGTTCCCTGGGGCTGGGAACTCCCAGAGTCTGTCACTGCACCCCGGCGGCAGCATGTCAGGCAAAGACATGGTCATTAGGCCACGACCTGGAGCTAGTCTGCAGGGTCCAAATCCAAGGCTCCTCCATTTCCTTCCTCTGTGACCTTGAGCAAGTCAGCTAGCCCTGGGGGCTTCAGTTTCCTCCTCTGTAAAATGGGCACAACAAACAGCACCTCCATCGCAAAAGCCTGAATGAGAGAAGTAGTTGGCATCATGCCAGGCTCATAGGGGCTGTTTAAATACTAGCCGCTATTATTATTAGGGGTTCAAGTTCTGTTTTGCTCAGCTTTGTAGCTCATCAAAGGCCAAATATCTGAATGCATTTTATTGCTTCAAATGTTTTGGGTCGCAATTACTCATCCCTTCCCATTGACATGCCATTTACATGCTGTACAGATTATTTTCAAAGAGATGTTTGAGAGGGTTTTGAATAACCTTTGGTGCTGTTTCTGAGTGTGGGCAGGGATGCCTTTGGGGGTTCTCTCTACCACTTCCAGATGGGCTGCAGATTCTGTGCGGCCAATGTCTGGGGAAGGCCTGGGGGCAGATGTGATGAGATGGACAGGATACCTGCACCCAGCCCCTCGGGGCAGAGGGGTCTGGAAACTCTGTGCGTGCACAATAGCCTGAGAAACCTCTCAGGCCCACCTTGGAATTCCTTCTGTACTTTTCTCAGCAAAATCATTCTCCAGGTCTCTGCCTTTTCTTTGAGGTTCACTGTATTTGTGCCTCGGGTTCTATATATGAAAAATCACAATTGAAATCTAGAGTGAGAACGATATGCATGCCCTTAACAGTACTGAACTGTACACTTAAAATGGTTAAGATGGTAAATTTTAGGCTTAGGTATATTTGGCCACAGTTACAAATGATTTAAAAAGAAGAACAAACTGGACTGGGAGGGATCTGAGGGGCTTCGTTCATGATCTGACACCCAGTTCCGTGAGGCTCAAGTCCAGGGTGGCGGCTTCTGGGGCGTCTTCTGCAATCCTGTCGTTTTCCCTTTATGTGTGGGTAGGACTCAGAGGGCAGCTGGGACTCTTAAGTCCTGTGGCTCCTGTGCCCTGACCCATCCCCAGAGGGGCCCTTGTTGACTGTTCCTCAAAGCAGGTGCCTCCCTCAGAGGAGGCCCAGCGTCCGAGGCCCTACCCAGGAGCGGTGCTTCTTACGTTTCTCTGGGCTTTTGGGCACCAGGGTCATGGGGTGAGAGGTCAGGAGGGGGCAGTGACTACTTACAAGGCCTCATCGTGGCTTGGCTGAGTGGCTGCTGACCACCGCTGCTCAGGCAGCCTTTCCCGAGGCTCCCGGCCTTCTCTGTGCCCCGGGCTGGAGGGGGAGGCCCGGAGGGTGTGCAAGCTCCTGGGCTGTAAAAAAAAAGCCCAGACCCAGAGCCAAGGACAAATGAGCCTCCACTGCCCTCTGCTGGGAATCCCAGTTCATGGCCACCAGGACTCGAGAAAAGGAAACACAAGGCAAGGCCTGGCCCAGAGAGCCGGGCAGGCCCAGGAGGCCTGTGCGGACCTGCAGTCCTGAAATGCGGGCCTCGAGTTTCCCCAGGGCCCCAGTTTCTCACCGAGCCCGCTGTGAGGGTGCATCACCACCAGCAAGCCAGCTCCAGGTGAGCAGGTCTGGGCGCTCTCCCCTCCGGGCCAGGTGAGCTTCAGCTCTGCCCCCAGGCCCCCCTGGGGGTGGGCTCTGGCTCCTAAGCCCCTGAGGGGTGGGCCTCGCCCTGCTTGCTCCTCTAGGGTGTGCCCTGTCCTCCGCTAGGCTTTGTCATTGCTGTGCCCCCATTTCCTTTCCAAAGCAGAGTTCTAGATGCACTGCCCAGCCTCAGGCCCCCCTTGTTGCAGGAGTCTCTGAAAAGCTTGCCTGCCCTAGGCCATTCCCGCCTGACCCTGCAGCCAGACTGAATTTCCAGAATGTTGTTAAGGTGATGCTGTCATGCCCTTGTCTGACCTCTTTCAAAGTCTGCCAATTGCCAAGAGGGTGATTACAAAACAGCATGAAATACAACACCCATCGTGAGCTGGTTCCTGCCCTTCCTTTCCAGGTTTCACACCAACATTACCTCCTCTGGTAGCTGGCATCTTCTTTTCATTCAAACAAGAGGCAACATAGTCTCTGCTGCCAAACAGCCTGGATTCCTAGACCAGCTGCACTATTTGCTAGCTGACCTTGGACGCGTTACCTCTCTGCCTCAACTTCCTCCTCTATAAAATGGGGATGATTATAGTAATAGTATGCGCTTCGTAGGGTTGTTGTTAATCTGAATGATAGAATCCATGTAAA
Source organism: Balaenoptera physalus (assembly GCF_965194825.1). Classification (NCBI taxonomy): domain Eukaryota; kingdom Metazoa; phylum Chordata; class Mammalia; order Artiodactyla; family Balaenopteridae; genus Balaenoptera; species Balaenoptera physalus. The sequence continues at coordinate 16,675,154 of NC_138897.1, forward strand.
GCACATAGTAGGCACCTTATAAGTGTTGCTTATTATTATTTTTTTAAAGATTTTTTTTTTGATGTGGACCATTTTTAAACTCTTTATTGAATTTGTTACAATATTGCTTCTGTTTTATGTTTTGGTTTTTTTAATTATAAATTTATTTATTTTATTTATTTATTTTTGGCTGCGTTGGGTCTCTGTTGCTGTGCGTGGGCTTTCTCTAGTCTCGGTGAGCAGGGTCTACTCTTCGTTGCCGTGCGCGGGCTTCTCATTGCGGTGGCTTCTCTTGTTGCAGAGCACAGGGCTCTAGGCGCATGGGCTTCAGTAGTTGTGGCTCGCGGGCTCAGTAGTTGTTACTTACGGGCTCTAGAGCACAGGCTCAGTAGCTGTGGCACACGGGCTTAGTTGCGCCGTGGCATGTGGGATCTTCCCGGACCAGGGCTCGAACCGGTGCCCACTGCATTGGCAGGCGGATTCTTAACCACTGCACCACCAGGGAAGCCCCCGGGTTTTGTTTTTTTTTTTGTTTTTTTTTGTTTTTGGCTGCGAGGCATGTGGGATCTTAGCTCCCCGACCAGGGATTGAACCCGCACCTCCTGTATTGGAAGGCGAAGTCTTAACCATTGGACTGCCAGGGAAGTCCCAGTGTTGGTTATTATTATTCGTTGAAAAACTTGGCAAAGTTGTCCCTTTGACTCCATTTCCTGTTATCTATCTGATTGCCTGAATATTCATCTGAGCAAATTATCCAGCAACCTTAGACCAGTTCCTTGATTCCCCAACTCCAGTGACCAACACTTCCAACTTACCTAAGCCACCCACGCTCATGACTACCCCTGGAAGTTGTCAGCACCTAGAACTATTCGGAGCTGCCTTTGAAATCTTCAGCTTTAGCATTTTACTTTCTGACAGCATCCAGCTGTCCTTCCAGCACTCTCACTCTGCTCTGCTCTTATATTTGCTTATCGCCAGGTCACCCAGTTCTTTGGTCCTTCTTTTTCTCTCAGTCCATCAGCTCTTTCTAGCTTTTTTTTTTTTTTTTAACATTTCTCTATTGAATTTATACATTACTGATCATTTGAACTCGTATCAAGATCTTGAATTCTCCTGTCATGAAATCATCGCATTTCAGCTCTGATATGGAAAAACCCTGCCTAAGAATTCTGTCTCTATGACCTAGGCAACTCTTACACCCTTGACATTGGCACAAATTGTGTGAAAGGTGGTTGGATCCATATGATCATTTCCAGACCATTTTAACATTGTCTGGAGCTAAAACAAAATACTGAGACTAGAATTGTATCCATCCTTCGCTCCTGTTTAGAAGTTTGGAACACTTCCCCATCCTCCTATCCTGCCCCCAATAGAATGCTAAAACGTGGCAACATATTTATTTCTTTTTAAAAAAAATATATATATATATTTTAAAATATTTATTTATTTGGCTGCGTTGGGTCTTAGTTGTGGCATGCGGGATCTTCGTTGCAGCATGCGGGATCTTTAGTTGCGGCATGCGAAGTCTTAGTTGCAGTATGTGGGATCTAGTTCCCTGACCAGGGATTGAACCTGGGCCCCCTGCATTGGGAGCGTGGAGTCTTAGCCACTGGACCACTAGGGAAGTCCTGGCAACAGGTTTCTTAACAGAGATAGTGGACATCAGAGATTCCACCTGCAACTTGGTATTTTGAAATTGTGCCATTTGGAAGAAGTATTTGAAGTAGAGTGTTTCTCTGGTTCAGGAACTCTGTTTTCACCAGCTTTATTTAAAAATAAAGATTTTGCATTCTCTTGCATACTCATTCATGTATTCACTCAGTACACATCCACTAAGCGCCCTCTATGTGCCAGACACTGTGTCAGGCATCGGGCACACACAGTCCCTGCCCTCAAAGCTTAGGGTCTAAAAGAAAAAGACAAAAAGTAGGTTGACAATTCTACATTTACAAACTGAAGAAAGTGCTAGGAACATAATCAAGGGGGTGGTAGGATGGAGAATGAAGAGGACCTACTTAGAGGGCGTCTTCAGGGCTGACAACAGGAAAGTATTCATTGAATTTGACCAAATAGAAACCACTGGTAACTTTGACAAGGACAGTTTCAGGTATAAAGAGTTGGGATTTGAGCACTTAAGAGTTAAGGAAAGCGAAGATGTAGAGATGGTTCGCACAGGCTAGTCTTTTGGCAATTTAGAGAGGAGAAGCAGAGAAAAATCTGAGCTACCATAGCGGGCAGGATTGGCACTGCCTTCAAAAATTATTAAGAATTTCAGGGACTTCCCTGGCGGTCCAGTGGTTAAGACTCCATGCTTCCACTGCAGGGGGCACGGGTTTGATCCCTGGTCAGGGAACTAAGATCCCACATGCCTTGCGGTGCAGCCAATCTCGTATGGTATCCTTTATATGCGGAATCCAAAAAGAAATGATACAAATGAACTTATTTACAAAACAGAAACAGACTCACACACTTAGAGAATGAACTTATGGTTACGGGGGGCGGGGTGCAGTGGGAAGGATGTGGGGAAGCGATAGGGAGTACCAGATCGAAATGTACATACTGCTATATTTGAAATGGATAATCAAGAAGGACCTGCTGTACAACACAGGGAACTCTGCTCAATGTTATGTGGCAGCCTGGATGGGAGGCGAGTTTGGGGGAGAACGATACACGTATATGTATGGCTGAGTTGCTTTGCTGTGCACCTGAAACTATCACAACATTTTTTTTTTTTTAATTTATTTTTTTGGCTGCTTTGGGTCTTCATTGCTGCGCACGGGCTTTCTCTAGTTGTGGCGAGCAGGGGCTACTCTTCGTTGCAGTGTGTGGGCTTCTCATTGCGGTGGCTTCTCTTGTTGCAGAGCATGGGCTCTAGGCTCACAGGCTTCAGTAATTGTGGCACATGGGCTCAGTAGTTGTGGCTCACGGGCTCTACAGCGCAGGCTCAGTAGTTGTGGCGCACGGGCTTAGTTGCTCCACGGCATGTGGGATCTTCCCAGAGCAGGGCTCGAACCTGTGTCCCCTGCATTGGCAGGCGGATTCTTAACCACTGCACCACCAGGGAAGTCCCCTATCATAACATTGTTAATTAGCTATACTCCAGTATAAAATAAAAAGTTAAAAAAGAATTTCAAGATGGTGACAGCAAAGCATTAAACCAAGTACTGGATCTGTGCAACGAGATGTCACATGCCCATGAGGCTGGCTCTGACAGCAGGTCTGCATGCCAGTGAGAATGATTGGTTAAAAAGAGCGAGATTGATAATGTAAGGAAAGAGGGAGATAACCAAAGAAATGAAATTTGGGGAAGAAAAGAAGGAGATAGGACCCAGAGTATATGTGGAGGGATTAGATGGGAGGAGGTTATGTCCTCCATCGTAACAGGAAGAAAGTAAAACGCAGGTGTAGATGCAGGTGGGCTAGGGATAAGGCTCCCTCTTCTCAGTGATGGTGGCGGCAGGGCTCCCGGTCAAGAGCGAGACGGTGTGAGGAGGAGGGATGAGGGGTTTGAGTGGAAAGAAAACGTGTGTGGAAGATGGTTGGGATTGGGGTTTTGCCAGTTAAAACACGATGGAGGGAGAGTGGACCTAGGGAGTTGCTGGTGTTTGTGAGAGTGATAGTGAGACGAGCCATGGAATCCAGCTTAGGCAAGAAAACAAATTCATCAAGAGGGGCTGCGAAGGAAGCTGGGTTCACAGCTTTTTGTTTTTGTTTTTTAATTTTATTGGAGTATAGCTGATTTACAATGTTGTGTTAGTTTCAGGTGTACAGCAAAGGGAGTCAGTTATACATATACGTATATCCATTCTTTTTTAGATTCTTTTCTCATATAGGTTATCACAGAATATTGAGTAGAGCTCCCTGTGCTATACAGTAGGTCCTTGATGGTTATCTATCTTATATGTAGTAGGGTGCATGTGTTCATCCCAAGCTTCTGATTTATCCCTCCTCCCACGTTTCCCCTCTGGTAACCATAAGTTTGTTCTTGATATCTGTAAGTCTGTTTCTGTTTTGTAAGTAAGTTCATTTGTATCTTTTTTTAAAAAAATTAGATTCCACATATGAGTGATACATATGATATTTGTCTTTCTCTGTCTGGTTTCACTTAGTATGATAATCTCTAGGTCCATCCATATTGCTGCAAATGGCATTATTTCATTCTTTTCTCTGGCTGAGTAGTATTCCATTGTATATATGTACCACATTTTCTTTATCCATTCCTCTGATGATGGACATTTACGTTGCTTCCATGTCCTGGCTATTGTAAATAATGCTGCAGTGAACATTGGGGTGCATGTATCCTTTTGGATTATGGTTTTCTCCAGATATATGCCCAGGAGTGTGATTACAGGATTATATGGTAACTCTATTTTTAGTTTTTTAAGGAACCTCCATAATGTTCTCCATAGTGGCTACACCAACTTACAGTCCCACCAACAGTGTAGGAGGGTTCCCTTTTCTCCACACCCTCTCCAGCATTTATTATTTGTAGACTTTTTGATGATGGCCATTCTGACCAGTGTGATGTGGTACCTCATTGTAGTTTTGATTTGCATTTCTCTGATAATTAGTAATGTTGATGCTTTTTGGCCATCTGTATGTCTTTCTTGGAGAAATGTCTATTTAGATCTTCTGCCCATTTTTTGATGGGTTTTTTTTTTTTTTGACATAGAGCTGCATGAGCTGTTTGTATATTTTGGATGGGTTAGCAGTTCTGATTAGGTTGAAGTGAGCTGATAGAAATTTGTGATCAGCAGGGGAAGGTTTGAATTCATTTCTGTGGTGACAAGGTCCAGGGGAACCCCAGGGAGGTGCGTGGTTGGGTTACAAGGAATGGTTCCTGGTGATGAGGAGGTCAAGGAAATGAGAGGAAAGATGTTTGGTGGGTCATCACCACAGAGTTGAATTTATCAAGAAAGGTAGAGCATGAGACTTCAGGACAGGTGATAAAGACTTCACTATGTTTTTTGGGACGGGGGGGAAAGAATGCATTTTTTAAACTTTTTTTTTTTTTTTGGCCACGCCGCGCGGCATGTGGAATCTCAGTTCCCCAACCGGGGATCGAACCCGTGCCCCCTGCATTGGAAGCGTGGAGTCCTAACCACTGGACTGCCAGGGAAGTCCCCAAGAATGTATTATAAAAAATTCTTTTTTAGAAACATGTTTCTTTTCTCTCTTTTTTTTTTTTGGCTGCACCACACAGCTTGTGGGATCTCAGTTCCTGACCAAGGATTGAACCCGGGCCATGGCAGTGAAAACACTGAATCCTAACCACTAGACCACCAGGGAACTCCCTAGAAACATATTTCTGTTTTACATTTTGGGATTCCCTCTGTCCTCCCCTTTCATCTGAGATGCGAATAGTTGGAACTGGAGGGGGCACACTTCTGTCTTTGGGCCAGGAGGGGGCACAAGAGGCTGCAATAGAAGTGTCGAGTCTAAGGGCAAACAGAGAAGTGATTGTGCTCAGGACAGGCTCTGCACCCTCTCCCATCAGTGTCCTTCCCAAGGCAGGCTGGGGCCTGAGTCTGTCTGAGGGTTGGTTCAGCTATGAGCTGCCGTTCTGTAGTAGTTTCCTAGGGCCGTCATAACCAATTTTCACTGGCTTGGCAACTTAAAACAACAGAAATGTATTGTCTCACAGTTCTGGAGGCCAGAAATCCAAAATCAGTATTACTGGGCAGAAATTAAGGTCTTGGCAGGGCCATTCTCCCTTGGAAGATTCTAGGGGAGACTCCTTCTTTGTCTCTTCAGCTCGTGGAGGCTCCAGGCATTCACCCTCGGCTTGTGGCTGTGTCAGGGCTGTCCCCACCTCCATCCTCACATGGTCTTCTCTGAGCCCCTGTCTTCTCTTCTGTCTCTTATAGACACTTGCCGTTGGAGTAGGGACCACCCTTATCCAGGTTGCTCTCGTGTCTAGATCCTTAACTTAATTACATCTGCTAAGACCCTATTTCCAAATAAGGTCACAGTCACAGGTTCTCAGAGGTTAGGAGGTAGAGATATCTTTTTTTGGGGGGGCCACTGTTCAACCCACTACACCTTTCTTTTCTCTACAGTTTAATAACCCAGTGGGTGACCCATATTTTATTTCGGTGAAACTGCTAGTAAGAGTTACTGAGTTTTTTACTGTATGCCTGCCCACACTAAAGGGTGGGTGACCTTATTTAATGCTTACAAGTACACCTTGGCAGATAGTACTGTTTACATATGAGAAAATTGAGGCTTAAGAGGGGACTTCCCTGGTGGCATAGTGGTTAAGAATCTGCCTGCCAATTCAGGGGGACACGGGTTCGATCCTTGGTCTGGGAAGATCCCACATGCCGCAGAGCAACTAAGCCTGCAAGCCACAACTACTGAGCCCACGTGCCACAACTACTGAAGCCCGTGCGCCTAGAGCCCGTGCTCCGCAACACGAGAAGCCACCGCAGTGAGAAGCCCGCGCACCACAACAAAGAGTAGCCCCTGCTCGCCGCAACTAGAGAAAGCCCTCGCGCAGCAACGAAGACCCAAAGCATCCAAAAAAAAAAAATTAATTAAAAAAAAAGTGTGCCCTGTTTTCAATTATTAAAAAAAAAAAAAGAGGTGAGTAGGCTGGGACTTCCCTGGAGGTCCAGTGTTAAGACTTCTCCTTCCAGTGAAGGGGGTGTGGGTTCGATCCCTGGTCAGGGAACTAAGACCCCACGTACCTTGTGGCCAAAAACCCAAAACATAAAACAGAAGCAATATTGTAACAAATTCAATAAAGACTTTAAAAATGGTCCACATCAAAAAAATCTTAAAAAAAAAAAAAGAGGTGAGTCGGCTGCAGAGCTGGGCTTCAGACCCAGGGGAGCTGCCCTTTTAACCCCAGGCCTCTTAATCTTATGCTGCCTCTTCTTGGTAGGATCACGTTTCTACCAGGAAGATTCCTGCAGTTAGAAGAATCTGAGTGGCTAAGGAAATCTGAAGTTTTGTACTACAGCGTAGAGAAAAGTGGGACTGTAGCTTCCCAGCTTAAACACTGTAACCCTGGAGCATGACATGTCACCAGCATCAGTTACAGAGAGTGACAGAGAATGCAGAACGTGGGAACCAGTACTCATTTGTCCTCCTGCGGAACTGCCTTCCCCCTACTAGATGCCTGGTATCCTGGGTTTCAAGATGTGGCTGTGCCAGCGTGGAGATGATACTTCAGGGCAGAAGGCAGCCAACCAGGTCCGCGGTTGCCAGCAAAGCACACCTGCGCTCATCGGCTTGCATCAGGGTGGTGTGCAGGTGTACCCGGCGGGCCATGGGCAGCTCATGTTCATGAACAAGCACCGCAGGCAGAAGCTGTGGGTGCAGAGCTTCAAGGCGGTGCCTTTCTGGTTCTTCCACAGCAGGCGGCACCTGCGCTGTGCGCCCGGGGGCCCTTTGCTTAGGAAGCTGGCCGAGCTCAGGCGGTGTTGGAGCGGCAGGGGTCCTCCCGCTTCTACTCCGGCCGGTCATCCACGAGGGCAGGGAGTAGCCTGAGGTGGCCCTGGACGCAACGCTGAGGACGTGGAGGACCCATCAGGGGAGGAAGCCGAGGCTGCTGGTGGCTGTGCTTCAAGCACAGGGTCTCTCTGATGTCCTCCCTTTGGGGGCTGTGTAACCAATTCCTACAGGGGATTCTGGAGACCCCCAGTCTCCCCACTTAAGTGCCCCGGGCATCATAGTTTCCGCAGACTCAGGCAGCAGCATTGACCTCGGGCACGTTTGCATACTCTTTGGACCAGATGTGAAACCTGGAGGAGTAGGTTCTGCAATGTCCCTTCAGTCCCCTCACAGCCCTGCTGTCCTCACTCAGATTGCATTTCTGGGGATAGATCTAGGGAGCGGGGCTCTGGGCTGGCTGGTGACCCCAGGCCTAAGGCATCTGGTCAGAGAGCTCCCATGCAGTGTGGGCCGACCCTAATCGTGTCCTTTTTTTTTTTTTTTTTTTTAATTAATTAATTAATTTATTTTTGGCTGTGTTGGGTCTTCGTTTCTGTGCGCGGGCTTTCTCTAGTTGCGGCAAGCGAGTGCCACTCTTCATCGCGGTGCGCGGGCCTCTCAACTATAGCAGCCTCTCTCGTTGCGGAGCACAGGCTCCAGACACGCAGGCTCAGTAATTGTGGCTCACGGGCCCAGCTGCTCCGCGGCATGTGGGATCTTCCCAGACCAGGGCTCGAACCCGTGTCCCCTGCATTGGCAGGCAGATTCTCAACCACTGCACCACCAGGGAAGCCCTAATCGTGTCCTTTTAAAGAAGCATTTTGAAAGCCAGCTGCCCCTGTGGCCCTGCCGGAAACAGACCTCCCTTCCCCCATTGCTCACCAGTGGGGACTGGTCAGCCTCCTTCCCCTTCCTCGCTGCATTATTTGGTGACATTCTTTTCAGTCTATGGACAAATCAGTGCCATCTTACTACAGTTTCTGCAGCCACCGGCCCTCTCTGCTGGCCAGCCCCGACATGGGCCTTGGTCACATCTGCCAACTAGGGTCCAGGGCATGAAAATGAGGGAAAAGGTAATCCTGAGAGTCGCACCAAGACATCGACACTTCATGGGTCAGACCTGAGATGTGTGAAGTCTGTGGGTGTGGCTAGAATGGCTCCCAGACCAGCAAGGCGAGTCTCAAGCTGACTGGGTATTCCTGCTGCTAAAGAAGATCCTCCGTCAGAAGGGGCGCTGGTAGCAGACGCAGGTACTGCTGGGAGAGGGACTCTTGAAGCATCTAGGCTCATTGGCAAGGTTGGTTGATGAGATGGGTGTTCGGGTCAGCTCAGCCTGGCGTCCTTAACCGCTGGATTCTTCACAGTGCCTCCCCTGGCTCCTATCATGCTTCCAAAATGCTTTGCCCTTTCTACACAGGTGTGCTTCCAGGGAGGGCGCGTACGGGCGTGCTGACACTGGCGTGTCGCCCACCTGGCCTCCCCCAACAAGCACGCTTTGCCCTGCTGGTGGGAACGCCACTGCCTGCTCCGAAACTGTGTAGTTCCTGGGATCACAACAAGGTCAGGTGACTCCAAAGTACAAAATCCGGTATTAAGAAGCTTAATACCGAGTTAGCAATAACTGATTCCAGTGGGAAGGTTATCAGATGGTGTCTTGCCTTGTTAATAACACCCACCAGGAAGCCACATCTTGAATGACAAAGTTGATTTCAGGGCCAAGTTGTGTGCTGTTTGCCAAAACTGCCCGTCAATACCTGCTCCTCTGGCCTTTACTTCTCATCAGCAGCTCAAACTGACTGCCCACTGAGCTCCTCCCCTTAACGGGGAGGCTGGAAGCCCTTGCAGCTCAGTGGGATTTTTTTCTTCCCCTTCTTTCTCAGCTTGGTAGTCTGCCTCAGGTCACCTAGCTTATTGGGGAGGGGGTGTCACCTAGCTTATGGGGGTGGTCACCTAGCTGTGTGTGAGGGGAGGATCCCCCAGCAATGGTGGGATCTAGTGAGCAGAGACTAGATCCATTGTTTTTGGCTGAGAAACTTTTTATGCAAACCAAAGCGTTGGAAAGACAGCATGTAAAACAGATAAAAGCAGAGCTGCTCCAGATGAAACAGAGGTGGGGAGCCCCAATCCCACCCTTCCAGAGAGAAGCTACTCTGAATAGTCTGAAAGGCAATGGACTCAGATGTGACGTCCACTATTAAGGCAGGTCATTGGGAAGGGAGACAAAGCCATTTACCCAAGCTGAGCACAGGACAGAGTATCCCGAGGTCAGAGAGTGATGTTGGAACCCAAGGGTGGCAGCAAAAGGGGATAGATGTACGTAGAAGATGTATATTATAAAAATGATTGGTCTCTGGGGAAGACACTAAGTCTTCATAATAGAAAAATGTCCATTCTACACAAAGTCGAATGTGGTAAAACTAAAGCTAATGAAAATACTTTAAACAAATATTCTTTTTAACACCTTTCCCTGTCAGACTTTGTTGAGCATAAATACAGCAACATTTCTGAATTTAGGTCAACTCCTTAGGAAAGTTTTGAAATGTGACCTGTGACTTTCACACTGAGAGATGGTAAGTTACTTTCTCTTTTAAGAATAATGTGTCAATATTTAAAAATTACTTTTCATGTTCTCAGAAGAGTGAAATATTAAGCCACTCTGTTAACACACATGTCATCAAAAATCATACTTGGCTCTTTCTCTGCTGTGTTAGAAAAACACCAAGATCAAGTTATAAGATTCAAGATGCCATTCCTTCTGTTTTCCAAGTAGGATGGTTTCTTGCAAGCTTCATTCAAAACAAAGATTTGTATCTTTTAGACACGATATTTAATACTCCATCAAATATGAACATTTAATGTCATTTAACATTAGCCCACTTTTGCATTGATTCCGCATTTATTATTCAACAAGGATTGTGTATCTCTTCATTATTGGGTAATAAGCAGCGGCATAGTGGAGACAATAATGGGCTGTGTTCTGGGTCTGAGTCATCCTGCCCTTGCCACTCGCCAGTTGGGCTCTCCAGGCGAATTGAGAGATCTTGGGTCAGCCTAACAATTTGTTTCCTCATCTGTAAATTGCAGAGCTGTTGAGAGTTAAATGAGATGCTGTGTGTAAAACATTTGTAACCAGCACACAGAAAGTGGCACGTCCCACCCCAAAGACTTATTTGCTTTCCTTCCTTTGCATAAATATTTATGCTCCCATGTTTTCATTCAATAATATTGATGAACCACTTATTCTACTAAAATAGTAGATGCAAATTGCCTTTTAAAAAGTCAGTTTTGGGGTGGGATAGTGAATAGGAAGGGAAATAGTTTGCTCAGAAAACTGTGAATTTTGAAACTGAGGGTAATCATTAGTTAGATCCATTACACTTCTAACCTGCCTTCACTAATCAAGCTTGCTTTAGTGCTTGCTACAAAAACTTGTATGTCCTCCAAGCAGCACGTAGCATAAACAATGTTTTCCAGGAACTTGGAGTCAGCTGTGTCTAGTTGGAGCCGAGCTGGTTGAGACTGGTTAGGACCACCGACCCTCCAACTGGGCATGCGCGAGTGTCCGCTCAGTGACCTTTTGACGTCAGAGGGCCGAAAACTCCACCCTCAGATCGTGCTAAGAGCCTCCATTTTCGAAGGTGGAGAGAACAACTGCCTCACCTTTTTCTTATTTCCAATCACCTTTCCCCACCCTCCCCATGCCTCAGACCGCCCTGCTTCAATCTCATAAATACCCTGAGCCCCTGGCCTCCGGTGAGGCAGCTCTGAGGCTTGTTCTGCGGTCTCCTCGCTAGGCTGCCTCACGGAGAAACTTCTCTACAAGCTTTGGGGTCTGGGCGTTTTGGCTGCTTGGGTTTTGGGCGAGGGAATTTGGTTCAACAGCAAAAGCAGAGCAGTGACAAGGGATAGACTCCCCGTTGTACTGAGTTTTATCCTCCCGACAGACTTTACTTTCACCCCAGAAACAAGCATAGCTTCTAGAAGAAAGCTAGCCTCTCTGTAACTGTCCTGTGGCTAGAACCTCCCTCTAAGCCTCTCTGTTCCTCACTCTAAACCTCGCTCTCAACCACACCACCCAGTCAGGTGACGGAGCTTTGCTGGTGGGTGTTGATAGCAGGCTGCGGGGAAGGAGGGCCAGGGGGGAAGCCTGGGGAAAAGGGGGTTGTTGTAGTGGATTGAAAAGCGTCCCCCAAGTTCATATCCACCTGGAACCTCAGAACGTGAGAGGAACTAGGTTCCTTGCAGGTGTCATTAGTTGAGGTCCAAAGACAAAGGTTCTTCTCTGGGGACACCCTGATTCCAGACTCTGGCCTCCAAAACTAAGGGAGTGTGTGTTCTGTTAAGTTAACCAGTTTCTAGTAACTTATTTCCGAAGTCCTAGGAAAAAGCCCTAGTTGCCAACAGTGCGTACAGGGAATACCAGAAAAAATTCTTGTCTATTTCTGCCTCAATTTTCTTCCAAAGTATCTTGGGACTGGGGGGAGGAGGTGCCTTGGGGATGAGATGGGGATAGTGATTAGGGTTGTATGGAGGAAAGCAAACAGATAAAAAACAGCTGTGGGGTTTTATTGCCCTGCTTAAATGAAAATAATCTTTAAAGTCAGGCTTTATTGAGTTTTCTAAGTTCCTTTCTTCTTAGATCAGAGTCTTATCTGCACAGTCAGAAATCGGGAGTGTGTGAGGGTGTGGACGAGGGGACCCGGCCCTCAGATGCTGGGACAAGAGGGCTGATGGAGTCGGGGCTCATGGGGGCACGTAATCCCAACTCGAGTTCTCCTAACCTCGGGGCTGGGTTAGAACAAACCGAGGGAAACCGTGAGGACAGGAGCTGTTTTCCTGCTTCCCTTCTGGGACTCGGGGCCTATCCGGTGCCCACCCACCTACCAGAGGCTGCTTAGTGAGAGAGAACTGTTCTCCACTCATCCCCCAAACCCCTACATGACTGGGAGCTTATGAGGAAGACATGATCAGTGCCAGAGAAAAAGCATAAAGGGAATGCATTTGCTCACGCATACAAGAAGCCCTCTGTGTGAATCTTCACCGTAAGTACAAATACCAGCTCAGTATAATTTTGCCTTCTTAGCTCCAAATCACTGTATTGAGTCTCAGACATTTTCTTTCTTGTTTTTAAAGTCTTTCCCCCAATAACTTCAGCTTTCCAGAAGCTTTTTTGTGAATCATTCTTTTTCTATCTACAAGGGGAAAGTTGATTTCTGACGGCTCCATCAAAGGAGGTTCCTGAATTTCTAATCTGCACCTGGCCCTCCCCATGCCCACCTTGCCTCTGACTGCCTTCATCTTTAAAGTACAGGCGTTTAAACTTAACTCTTTGGTTGCGTGTTGTAAATTCACAACCCTGTTTCCCCCACCTCCAGTGCCTGGTGCCCACGGTACAACCATGCTGATGTCTTCTTTGGGGTTTGTATTGGGAACCTCATTTGCTCGTAGATAAAAACAAGAGACACTTCTTCTCTAAAAGAGAACAGGTGGCTTCCATTTCAATCTAAAGATTGAGGCCAACACAGCAGCAAGTCATGAGCGGTGAAGAAGAGTTAGTTTAGTGGCAAGTACGTATTAACCAAAGCACAGGACCCTCGGGCAGGTTAGCGGGTAGATCAATGTCTCAATAGAATTAGATGAGAACCAGACTCTGAAGGGATGGACAAACCCTACCTGCCTCTGTCGGCAAAGGGACACGGGACCAAGAACAGACTGGTTGGATGTCCACTCCTTTGACCTATTTTTGAGCACCGACTATGTGCCTTGCACCACGATGAGTAGGACTAACCCTGTCCTCCCCTCATGGATCTCACTGTCCAGGGAACTTTGCTTCTCCTGCTGAAGAAGCTGTCTCTGAATCTAATCGGGTAACTGTTACTGCCGGCTGGGTAACTGCCCTCCTGGAACTGTACTCTCTTGAGCCACTTAAGACTGCTTAGGGCCACTGACCCTCCAGCTGGGCGTGTGTGAATGTCCTCTTGGTGACCTTTTGACATCAGAGAGCTGAGAACTCTACCCTCTGATCGTGCTGGTGCTACCATTTTCTCAACACCCTTCCTGTGAAGGAGACTAGTTGCACCTGCACAGAATGACGACTACCTCACCTTTTTCTCGACTCAGATCACCTTTCCCCACTCTCCCTCAGTTTTATCCCATAAAAGCCTCTTGCCTTCCAGGAGGCAGATTTAAGATTAGTTCTCCCGTCTCCTTGCTTGGCTGCCTTGCGAATAAACCCTTTCTCTGCTGCGGACCTTGGTGTTTCAGGGTTGACTTGCTGTGCTTTGAGCAACGAACCCTGGTTTGGTAATAGTTTCTTGTAATGTATGCAAACTCATCCAAAAGTATTTTTGAATATGTGATTAGTTTTAAAAATTACTTGCAAATGTTCGCTTAGCCATGATGGAATGATAAGGCCTGGAGGTACTGTCCCATCTTAAACAACCAGAATACCAGACAAAATACAAGAAACAATACAAGTTTTTAGATATTGGACAAGGAGCACAGGACGTGATCCCTGAGGGAAGGGAGACAAACAAGATAAGCCTTCAGTTCCTGGCGGTCAGGCCACAGCAGAGGGAGGTTCTGGAATCCTAAGTGTCATCTTGACAGTGTGGTTACCAAGAATGTTCTTGTTTTTAGGCAATACACACCTAAGTATTTACTTAGGGGCTAAAGGGTTACTTCCGAACAGCTCAGGAAAAAATGTCATACATATATGTATATAGATATACATACAAACATATATACATTTGAGACAAAATGATACAATATGGGAAAATGTTAGTATTTAGAGAATCAGGGTGACGGGAATATGGGAATTCTTTGTATTAGTTTTGCAACTTTTCTCTTGAGTTTGGAAACATTTCAATTTTAAAATTAAAAAAAGCACCTATGTATGAATTACTCATGACATCAAAAACCACATGAGAGAACTTCCCTGGTGGCACAGTGGTTAAGAATCTGCCTGCCAATGCAGGGGACACAGGTTCAAGCCCTGGTCTGGGAAGATTCCACATGCTGCACAGCAACTAAGCCCATGTGCCACAACTACTGAGCCTGCGCTCTAGAGCCCGCGAGCCACAACTACTGAGCCTGTATGCCACAACTACTGAAGCCTGAGCACTTAGAGCCCGTGCTCTGCAACAAGAGAAGCCACCGCAATGAGAAGCCCGTGCGCGCACCACAACAAAGAATAGCCCCTGCTCGCCGCAGCTAGAGAAAGCCCGTGTGCAGCAACGACAGACCCAATGCAGCCAAAACTAAATAAATAAATATACCAAAAAAACCCTACATGAGACACTTTGCATTTTTAAACTTGATTGCATTTATGAAAAATTGTGTTCAAAAACAAATTTATTTAAAGGTTTGCATTTTTTAAAATATTTATTTATTTATGGCTGTGCTGGGTCTTCGTTTCTGTGCGAGGGCTTTCTCTAGTTGTGGCAAGTGGGGACCACTCTTCATCGCGGTGCGCGGGCCTCTCACTATCGCGGCCTCTCCTGTTGCGGAGCACAGGCTCCAGACGCGCAGGCTCAGTAGTTGTGGCTCACGGGCCCAGTTGCTCCGCGGCATGTGGGATCTTCCCAGACCAGGGCTCGAACCCGTGTCCCCTGCACTGGCAGGCAGACTCTCAACCACTGCGCCACCAGGGAAGCCCCAAAAACAAATTTATTGATGCTCAGAATTTTAAACCATATACTTTAAAACTATAGTTGTTCTCTGTATAAAAACTGGAAAATACAGGTAAGCAAAGACAATCCCACCAATTAGAAACATTGCTAATCAAATTGTTTTTGTGTGTAAAGTACTTTACGTAACATTAACGGCTGGGGACGTTCAATTTCCATACTTTTTGAAAAGTGAATTTGGAGTGAACAAAATTCAACTGCAACTTACTTTAGAAGCCAATATGCATTGCCAATACTATGAAAAGTGCATCGTAGGAAGTACCTTAATAACAAATAGTGCGCCCTGTGTAGGGACTGGTATGATTTTGAGAATGCCAGATTTGGAGAATGATGATCCTTTTCAAAAAGCTGGCACTTTACAGGAATTTGAGTACTGCCAACCCTGTAAAGTATTATAAGCCCTATGAGATCATCATCCCTGTTTTACAGATAAAGAAATAGAAAAAGCATACACAAGATAAATAACACGCTTTAAGTCACACCACTTGGAGCGGACTCAGATTTTAGTAAAGCCAAACTTTGTGTCTGCTGAGATATTAATGCTGTCAAACAGAAAAAAAAAATTACGTTTATACACACATTATTTCTGGGTATATTTTTCTTTACTAACAGTTTATCAATATGAGAAATATGTAATTCAAGGGCAAGTATTGAAAACTTATTTTGGTTGGGCCTGGATAAAATTCACAATGTTAAGCTAGAAAAACAGGTTGACATACATGAAAGTAATGTGTAAATCCTGAGTTTCTGGCAACAGTTGGTAGTTGAAAGCAACAGCATACAAATACCAGGGGAACGTTTAAACAACAGAAAACAACTTAACATTTATTGGCCCTTAAAAAATAAAAAAAATCAGATCTCATCCTGACACTGAACTTGTGCAGATCTATGTGTCAGTATATCAGTTATCTGAGCTATGGATACATAACTGAATTTCTTGAGTTTGATGAGTTGAAAAAAATTGTGATTACTGAGACCAACTTTATTGTTGCTTCATGTGCAAGTTAGATTTGGAGAGCAAGGAAAAACAAATGGTCTAAATGCCCCTTTTCAGTATTCTTTAAAGACTTTCTTTCCTAAGGCTATACCTCTATTTACCTGTTCATCTCTGGATGAACAACACTTTAATGTTTTACATTCAAATGATCCCATGTATTTAGGTTTGATTTTTCTTTTATTAGAAAACATGTAACTTATAATTTTTATAATTTTTAAAGTTACTTTCCAGAAAATACCTTCTCCAGAATCAAGTATTAGCTTTGGATTTAGTGAGCCTTTACTATCCTAATCTCTTCCTCACATTGTCATTGGTATGGATAGGTTACCTTTCCTAAATTCCACTGATGTACATAAAAAAATCCTATGCTAATATTACAAAGCAATTGGTGTGAGAGATTCAAGTAAAATAAAAGCATGGCTGATGGAAAAGATGAAAAAAACGCACCATTCTTATTTTTTCAATGTTTTAAAATTATAAATACATGCTTGGTTTAAAAATTCAAATATACAGAAAAATATAAAGTGAAAGGCAGAAAGTCCCTTTACCCTACCTACCTTCTAGCCCCATTCTCTACAGCTGTGCAGTTGAATATGGAAGCCCCTAGCTATATGTAGCTATTTAAATTAAAACCAAAATTAAAAAAAAAGTTTCTCACACCAGCTATATTGCAACTCCTCAGTGACCACATGGGACTAGAGGGTATCATATTGGAGAGTGAAGATATACAAGATTTCCATCATCACAGAAAATCCATTGGTTACTGCTCTACAGAAACCATAATTAAGCACTAGCATATAAAAGGCTCATTATTATGAGTTATGAGTTCTTTATATATTTGATACAAACCCCTTATCAGATGTGATTTTCAAAATTTTTCTCATTCTGTGGGCTTTTTACTTTCTTGATGGTGTCCTTTAAAGCACAAAAGTTCATTTTGATTAAGTCCAATTTATTTTTTTTCCCTTGTTTGTACTTTTGGTGCTGTATCTAAGAAGCTGTTGGTTAGCCCAAGGTCACAAAGGTTTACTTCTCTGTTTTCCTGTAAGAGTTTTATAGTTTTAGCTCTTATTTAGGTGTATGATGCATTTTGAGTTAAAATTTGTGTATGGCATAAGGAAGGGATAGCCTTCCTTATACCATTAAGTGGCTATCCAGGGATAGCCACTGGATAGCACGTGGCTATCCAGTTGTCCTTGGATCATTTGTTGAAAAGACTACTCTTCCTCATTGAATGGTATTGGCACCCTTACCAAATATCAATTGATCATAAAATGTATGGGTTTATTTCTGGACTGTTATATTTTATATTCCTTTGTAATGTCTATCCTGTTTTGATTACTATAGCTTTGTAATAATTTTAAAATTGGTTAAGTGTGAATCTTCCCACTTTGTTCTCTTTCAAGATTGTTTTGGGTATTGTGGGTTTTTTTGCCTTTCCATGTGAATTTTATCAGCTTATCAATTTCTGCAAAAAAGCCAGCTGGAATTTTGATGGGAATTGCATTGAATCTGTAGACCAATTTGGGGAGCATTGCCATCTAAACAGTGTTAAGCCTTCCAATCCATCAACAAAGATGTCTTTCCATTTATTTACATCTTCTTTAATTTCTTTCAACAGTGTTCTGTAGTTTTGTTTTATTCATCTAATGCTATTATAAACAGGAGAAAAAAAAAAACCCTCAATTTTAGAAAGTCCATTCCTAGTATAGAAATAAAACTGATTTTTGTATGGTGATCTTTGTATCTATCCTGCAACCTGTTGAACTCATTAGTTTTCAAATGAATTCCTTACAATTTTCTATATACAACAAGATCATGTCATCTCTGAATACATAGTCTTACTTCTTTTCCAATATGGTTGCCCTTTCTTTTTCTTGCCTAATTGCCCTGGCTAGTGCCTCAAGTACAGTGTTGAATAGAAGTGGTGAGAATGAAAATCCTTGTCTTATTTCTGATCTTAGGGGGAAAGCAGTCAGTATTCAGTCTGTCGCCATTAAGTATGATGTTTAAGTAGGTGTGGTTTTTTGGTAGATGCCCTTTATCATCCTGAGGACGTTCCCCTTTTATTTCTAGTTTCTTGAGTATTTTTATCATGAAAGGGTGCTGAATTTTATCAAATGCTTTTTCTGTATACATTAAGACAAGACACTGTAGTAATTTTGATCTTTAGGAACATGATCCTCATTCATGATTCTGTGTTTGTAAATTTGCCAATTTACTTATTTAAAATTTATTTATAACCCTAAAGTCAATACTTGCAGCACTTTTATGACCATTCATGGACATGTGCAGACTGGTGAAAAAAACTGAGTTCCTTGAGGTGCATGTTCTCAACTGAGGTCAAACAAGGCAATGCTTTGCCTTCTTGTTTCAGCTCTCTTGCAGAGATGGCCAGAGGATGGAGAAGGCATGGGGAAAGGCAGTATAGTGCAAGAAGCTCTGGCTCTGGGGCCAGTTGGATGGGTCTGAATCCCAAGTCTGGCCCATTAATTGGGTGGCCTCAGGCAAGTCACTTAATACTTCTGAACCTCATTTTGTCTCTTATAAAATAAATAGACTCTACCAGGATAAACTGTTTTTAGCATTTAAGGTTACAGTCTATTTGAGATATGTATATGTGTAAAACACACACATTTCCCCTAGGAGCAATGGCTCTGTATTTGCTAATTCAGTATTCATAGTGACATTATAGAATATAACTATTGTGAATAACAAGATAATTTACACGTTATGTTTAATTTTGGATGTTAAACCAACCTTGCATTCCTGGGATAAATTTCACTTGGTCGTGGTGTATGACACTTCTTATATTTTGCTAGTATTTTGTTGATGATTTTTTGTGTCTATAGTCATAATAGATATTGCTCTGTAGTTTTCTTGCAATGTCTTTGGTTTTGTATTAGGGTAATACTGGCCTCAAAAGATTGAGTTGGGAAGTGTTCTCCTATTTTTGGAAAAAGTTTGCAAAGGATTGGTGCTACTTCTTTAAAAAGTGTCTGGTAGAATACAGCAGTGAAGACATCTGGGCCTGGGATTTTCTTTGTGGGATGTTTTAAAACTACTAATTCAACCTTTTCATTGCCAGCTGCTTTTTAAACTTGCTTTTAGGTAGAACCAAAGGTGACTGTCTCCTAAGGCCAGTAAAATGAGAAAATACACCTTATTAAGGAAGGACATGTCCAATATTTGTAAGATTCAGGTAAAGAGCTACCAAGGTCATCCAGTAGCAAAATTATCCTGCTGTCTAGGGCTTTAACATAGACAAACATCTTGTCACTTCTCACGTGCTTTCATGACCTTAAGAAATTTCAGCCTGTTATACATAAGATTTATATACAAACCTCTTAACTGGCATTTGCAGCAAAGTCCTATAATCACAAACTAAAGTTCATACATTTCTAGATTATATACAGATATCCATATTTATATATCTTTAAATCTATCTACAAAAATACTACCTGTCTCAGAACCTGTCAGGAAGGCAGTGTGTAGTGGAATAAACACTGGAATAGAAGCCTGGAGGTCTCAGCTCTAACTTAAACAAGATGCCTCAATCTGTTTCTCCCACTGATAAAGTTAGGTTAAACCTGATGATCACCAAGGTACATTTTCTGGCTCTAAAAATACAATGACTTATTCTACAGTAATGCCATTCCCACTGTTCTTACTTCAGAGTGGTCAAAATGAAAACATTTTTGTTATATACACATAAACATATACACATCCGTACTTCATACTTACAGGACAAATCAACCAATTCACAGAATCTTAAAAGAGGAAGTCCGTAGTTAAATAATATAATTCCAACATCTCAAAGTCCTGAGTTTGCCATGAAACAGCTGTTACTAATTTTTTCTTTCCACATGTATATTTGCTTCTCCCCAGTACCTCACTTTATGTTAAGTACTGTTGGATGAGACATCTATTAATTATGATAACTTTCAAAAACAAAAAGGTCACTTTTCAGAAATTCTGAGCCCATCAGAGAAATTGAATGGTATTTCATCGGTTGTCTCTACTGGCACATTGCTTCTGCCAAACTGACATGAATAATGGTGGGTATGATGACTTGAAATAAATGCATCTGCAGTCCGACTGCAACGACAACTATCCGACGGCATCACATTACTTGAGTTACTAAGATGTGAATGGTAAACACCACAGAATGAGTCCTGAGATGAACGATAATGGCCAGCTCCCACGGACACGGCTGTTGAGCTCTGGTAAGGGCTGTTACACATAACACAAGTTTGGAAGCAAGTCTTCCGTCCGGAGCCTCGGTGAATGTCTAGTTTAGCAATGAGAGGTTTTCCGACATTCACTTCCTGCTTTTCCTCTACGGTATCTTCCAATCCTGAGTACTGATATGATAAACACACTGTGAAGACTAGATGTTCCTGAAAAGGAAAAGAAAACGTTTGTCATCTTCATCAACCCTGAAAGTATATCAACCTTAGACTATCATTCACACACACACACACACAGACAAAACCAAACAACAACAAAAACCCAGTCTCACTCCTGTTTCCCAGGTTCCAGACCCTCAAGGTATCCTTTACACCTTCCCTATACTAAGAAAGGCCAGCTAGAATTAGCTTCCTTTTCCCTCATTCAATATTTTGAATTAGTATAGTCAAAATCGTAGAGATCTGGTATTGTATTCCTGATGAACAGGGAAAAGGTATTTTCCAAGCAGTGGGGCTTGGGAAACTATCTTTCCCTATTACTCGAGATGGGGAATGATCTTTTAATGAAACAATAACTGGCTTTACATCTAGGTCAAAATTTTGTTTAGCTGTTTTAAAAATACTACGGAATAAAAAAAAAAAATACGACGGAATAATCACAATCATAGGTGGAGAAGCATAATTGAATCAGATAACGGACAGAAGTTCAAAGATACAAGGAGAGTGTAAGTAGATTCGCCACGAACGGGGCGACAGCAGGTTTATGACTGTCCTCGCATGACTGTCAACAGTGCTCCCTTCATTCTCCAAGTTTTGGCTACAAATAAAAACTCAGTTTGGCAAGAATTTGGTTCTATTAGAAAGCTCAATCCCATAGACCATGTACCATGTAGTTTCTGATTTAAGGTCAACGAGAAATGAAAAAAGATCAAAATAAATTCCAATTCTAATTTGTTACGTTTTGTAGAAAGTCAGAAATAGGAAATGCTTAACTGAAAATGCTAAGATATTTACGAGTAGACTATGCTTTTTGTCTCTAACTTTTTAACACCATGGAGGGTAATTACTTGCATTCTCACACACAAATCCTCAGGCCATTATCAGGGACAGAATACAACATGCAAAAGGTCACTGAGACTTGCTGCACAGCCAGCCGTTCGCTCTACTTCAACTTAATACGCAAAGCAGCAGCACATCTATGGACCAATTCAAGGTTCACAGGCAAAAATGCATTTTCACTTTCATAAAGTTTTCCCTTAGTAGTTATAGACAGGAAAAGTAATAACCTTTAATTTTTGCAGTGAGCTGAGTCTAGTATAGAGGCAATGCTTGGGAAGATCCTTTGATACTAAATAGCTGCCAGTTTCTTCGGGCGTCCCTTTATTTGCATCTTTTGGATCAATATCTAGGTCCTGTGAAAATCAGCAAACGTTATTAATGAAATCAATGGAAGTCACAACATCATCTGACCATAAAACATCTTAACAGGTACTGCTCTCCGATGAACTGTGGCCAGAGTAGGTAATCCCTTACCCAGGGCTAGAGATACAATGAAAATAACATTCTAGAGTAAATTCTAAATTCCTCACCCATACACTTAAGAAGTTAGCTCTGAAAGGACAGTTACTTTCAAACTATTCCTACAAACACTTCTAAGTGTCCTCAAGTTTCCTTTTAAGTTCGAGCCCCATTAGTGTTTGATTCCTGGATTCTCTCCTTCCTTATTCATCACTTTTGGGAAGGTGCAGGGGGATTTATGTGATTTGTATGTTTAACAGGAATAAGTAGACATGCCAAAGGCAGTTTTTCCCTTTTTTCTTTTAGAGGCAACGGCTGTCGAGAGCAGGAGACCTACTCTGTGACTCTATAGAGAGCAGCCCTCAGGCTCCGCCTGCCCAGTGCCCGGGGGCCAATCCTGGTCCAGAGCTGCTGGGACTGGTGCACAGACCTGTCTAATTCTGGGGGTCACACTGAGCAAATGTCCTCCATGAAGGCTTTATCAGAAGCAAAGGAGATGTTTTGGATTGTTTGCCTTACTCTGTGCTTACGTCTCAATTTACTACAACTATGTAGGAAAGAGGGATATTGTTTAGTGGCTTCCTTAGGCCAATACGAAATAAATGTTTTGGAAAGAACTAGGTTCCTATTCTTCCAATATACTACTATAGCTTGACAAATACGACTTACACTGTTGTAGTAACTTTTTTGGAAACGTTTTCAAAAGGAAGTTATTCTGGACATATGTATAGCACATTTTATTCCTTCATATTTGATATCCTATTTAGGGTAAGGGAAATAAAGCCTTCTTTCCTGGGTGAACTTCAGACATTTCCAAACTTAACATATTTAAGGTATTTTGGCAATCAGTTTTTAAATATTAGGACTACCATTACTGAAATGCAAATATTTTTATAAGTGTAATAAATATGTATACATTTCCTTTACATTTATCAACTTTTAAGTTTTCAAAAACTTTTAGTTGTTAGTAAGTGAGGATATATCATTATATTTTAAATAGAAGAAAAAGACTTACAAGTGGAAAATCGGTAACATAGGCATCGCACATTAATATATCAGGTGGTTTGTGGACTATACTTGTATAGATTATCATGACGTTGGAAAACTCAGCTGCAAATCCTAATTGAATCTGAACACCACATTGAAATTTAAGACACATACTTTCTGGAAGTTCTGAAAAAACAATTTATAAATATTTAAAGAATGCTTCGTAAGTTTTCTGATGTTAAGTGGCAAACAAATATTCTTTGAGGCAAAATACAATTAGAGCTATTTCTGCTGCTTAAAAATGTTATATAACTAACATGGTTTAAAGACACACACACACACACACACTTAAAAAAAAAGAGTGCAATATTCTACTGGTCAAGCAAGTATCTTTTGTTTTCTATTTTCTTACAGCTCTTGTCCCTCTGCATACATAATTTTTATAGTGGTAATCAAAAGTATACATACAATTGTAGATATATTTTCACTGTTTCCTTATTCTTCATGAAAATAGTTTTAAATAAACTACTCAGTGACATTATGCTTTATCTTTAACAATTCTGCTACTTTTTTTTAATGAATTTACTTATTTATTTTTGGCTGCATTGGGTCTTCGTTGCTGCACTCGGGCTTTCTCTAGTTGCGGCGAGCGGGGGCTACTCTTCATTGCGATGCGCGGCCTTCTCATTGCGGTGCGCGGCCTTCTCATTGCGGTGGCTTCTCTTGTTGTGGAGCACGGGCTCTAGGCGTGCGGGCCTCAGTAGTTGTGGCGCACGGGCTTAGTTGCTCCGCGGCATGTGGGATCTTCCCGGACCAGGGCTCGAACCTGTGTCCCCTGCATTGGCAGGCGGATTCTTAACCACTGCGCCACCAAGGAAGTCCCTATCTGACCTTTTAATTTCATTTTATGGAAGGTTTTGTTTACGGTTGCTCTTAACTGTGATTTTTGTTGTTGTTTTAGAGCTTTTTTAAAGAAAAAGAATTTTAACTACTTATCCAATTATCTGGAATGCCAAGACAATATATTTATGGCATTTTGCATTTTAATGTGCTTCAGTGTGTTAATTTACCAAAAATATATCTTAGAGAACAAACTGTTACGAAAAGAAAGACATTATATAGGAGTTCAACAAATACAATTAATTTTAAGTTATCACTTAATAATGTATCCACAGCATAGATATTTGGGATTCATAGAAGATTCAACCAACCATTATTTCAGCCAATAATTTAAACTTATTTTTTCACTAAATCACATAGAATCACCAGAGGTGATTAAGTTGCAGATGATTTCTGCCTCACCTTCTTTCTCTTGCTCACCAACCCATGGATTCAAATGTCAAGGAGACAAGCTCAGTTATGCTCAGTAATATTTATAAGCATTCAGTATTTGCTGACCATCATGTTTGTGTCTTTACATGTGATTTCATTCGATATCAACAACCCTATCAAGTAAGCACTACTTCTTGTCCCCATTTTACAGGTAACATGTTTATCAAGTAGGGGCCTGTCTGATTTTTGAAATGGCACACTTCAACATCTCACAATATAGGAGAATCTAAGGGATTGTATATTAGACAAATTGAAAATAGTTTTAAAGATAGAATTTAAGAATGATCATTTTAATTTTACCAAAGGTGAAAATAATGGGTTAATTTAATATTTCCAACATCAAATAAATCAATGTAATATCTATAACTGAAACCTTTGCTTAGTCTTGGGTTTACTCACTAGGCTAAAATATTTTCCCTACAAAATTCGGAGGAAAGCTGAATATTCAGAAGGTAAAACACTTTATGATTTTATATAAACATATTATAGAAATAGCTCATAGAAAATAGACTTTACTGTACCATGTGCCTTGGCCCATTGGAGATTCCGCACCAGAGATTCTGCAGAATGTGCTGTTCCCTGTATTGGGTCAGTAAGTGCTCTCTTTTCAGATAAGCTACTTCGAATCTCTAGAGCCTGTTTGCCTTTGGTAAGGTGACATTTACCCATATCTAAAAGATAAGAAGTGAATATTAGTTTTAAGACCACATCCTTTCATTTAGACCAAGAACTCTCCTACAAATCACGCTATATCCTCAATATCACTTATTCACTCAACAGATATTTACCAAGCACCTACTATGTGCCAGGCATGGTTCCAGGTGCTAGGGATATAGCAGTGAGCAAACAGGTAAAAATACTGGACCAGGGGGCTTCCCTGGTGGCACAGTGGTTAGGAATCCGCCTGCCAATGCAGGGGACACAGGTTCGAGCCCTGGTCCAGGAAGATCCCACATGCCGCGGAGCAACTAAGCCCGTGCACCACAACTACTGAGCCTGTGCTCTAGAGCCCGTGAGCCACAACTACTGAGCCTGCATGCTGCAACTACTGAAGCCCGCATGCCTAGAGCTCGTGCTCCACAACAAGAGAAGCCACCACGATGGGAAGCCCGCGCACCGCAACAAAGAGTAGCCCCCGCTCGCCGCAACTAGAGAAAGCCTGCGTGCAGCAACGAAGACCCAACACAGCTAAAAATAAAAATAAATAAAATAAATAAATTAAAAAAAAAATACTGGACCAGTTCACTTCTAAAGGCCCCTTTCTAGCTTTTATCTTCTATAATTCTATGAATGAATCCCCAATATTTTAAGCCTTGAAATTTACAAAGAGCTGAAAGTATATTTCTTTACTGTATGGGCAGTCATAATTTTACGTCTATACTCTGTTGAGAAATACATTCTCAACATAATAAACAAATACATTCTCATAATAAACAAATGATGACACAGCTATGAGCAAGTTAAAATATCATGCTGTCTTTTCCTAAGATTTATTTTTAAAAAAGGAAATAATGTGTTAAAACTACCAATATGTTAAAGCACCATCACGGTCCTCCCCCAACTCAAAGTAACCAAAGTACTCTGTATATATTCTTACGCATATTTTAATTTTCACTCATGTAGATATTGGTAAATAGTATGTGCCCACGTTTTAGATTTTGTACTTAACAAAAATGTTATACACATATTTTTATAATACTATTTTCATTCAACACGATTTAGAGACTTAAGAATATTAACAAATCTCAATTAAAATTTATAAAACCAGATATTCTTTTGTATGAATACATTACAATAAATTTATCCCATTTCTGTATATATTAATAAAAATAAATTAATATCTGTCCTGGGAAAGTAGTTACTCACCTGGGAAAAACAGACATAAAACTCTAAGACTTTATCCCTTTTGCTCACAAAGAGATTCCAAATGTTTGTCTTTCACCAATAATAAGGTCAGAGAGAGAAAGACAGAGTGTGATTTTATATATATGATTATTATATAAACACACACACACACACACACACAGAATGGGAGGGAGGAATATATCAAACAATTGAGAACTAAGTTATATCAACATATTGGGGGTTGGGGGGGAGCCTAAGGGTCGTGAGCATATATAAAATCATATTGTAGGAGAGAAGGTATAGAAATCAATTTTTTAAAAGATGAAAAAGGAAGAATGAGCCAAATAAAAAATTAAATGGTTAAAACAGATACGAAAAGCCTACGGTAAATGTAGTTGAACTAAATTTTCTAGTTGAAGGAAAAAGATTATCACGTTGGACTTAAATTCATTGATTCTAAATGTGAAAATATTAGAAGCATTCCCTTTAAAATCAGAAATGAGGCAAGAATGTCTACCACTACTACTTTTATTCAAGAATGTCTCAGAGGTCCTAGCTAGTGCGACATCAAGAACATATCAGAATTCCTCTAAATTAGTAAGAAAAGCAAAAACACCACAATAGAAAAATGGACCAAGGACACGAGCAGATTTTCACATAAGAGGACATACATATTGCCATTAAAAACATGTTCAATATCACTAACAATCAGGGAAACCCAAATCAAAACCACAATGAGATAGTATTTAACACATCTGATTGGCAAAAATAAAAGTCTGACAATTGAAGCGATGAAGAGAGTGCGGATTTACACTACCTCTTGTACATTATGGGGAAGAGGGTAAGTGTAGATTGGTGCAACCACTTTGCAAAACGGTTTGGCATTATTTCTTAAAATTGAATACTGACATACCCCACGATCCAGTAATTCCAAATACTAGATTTATACCCCAAAGAAACTCTTGCATACATACTCCAGGAGACATATAAGAGATTGTTACAATGGTACTGTTCACGATAGCAAAAACTGGGATGTAACTCAAATGCTCAACAAACAGGAGAGCAGCTGAAAAAACTAGTATGTTTGCACAGTAGGCTATTATAATACAGTCAAAATGAATGAACCACAATCATGCAACAATATGGATTACTCTTAGCAATATAACATTAATTGAAAAACTTCAAGTCCCAAATACATAGCATAATATCTTTTGATAAAGTTAAAAACAACTAAAATTAAAATATACATACTTCTTGCAGACATAATATAAACTCAGTTAAAACTATGTAAGAAGCAAATCAAGGGAATGATAAACAAGATTTAGAATGATGGTTACCATGTAAGGGGGGGCAAGGAAAGAGAGAGAGGGAACATATAGTTGGATGTAGATTACTGTCAAGGTCTGAGATTCATGCTGAACAACTAATTTCACAATAAAAACTGTCAGAAGTATGTTCTAAGGGACTTACATCATTAAAAATTAAATACTAATTAAATAATCTTTTCTAGCAGGTCTTGGAGTTTTATATAGTAAGATGGTTTTTGGGTCCCTTAAATGCCATACTGCCAAAACTAGATAGGAAAGAATTTATTTTGCAATTTCAAGCAACTTAACAATAATGATGTCTGGAGTACAAAAATCAAAATCTGGCGTCACAGATTGACAACTAGAGCCTTGTAACAGCAATCAGCTTATTTCATATTTTGTTTCACTGGTACACAATTGAAACTGGAAAGGTAGTTTTTCTGCCTTAGCTATTTGGTCTATGATCTTTGAATACTTACTTTTTTTCTGAATATTTTTAAGTTATCCAGAAGATCCAAAGTTCAAATATATAATAAAATAAAAATATAATCCAGAAGTTCAAATATAAACTCATAGCACATACTGGGATGCCATTCATTGCCATAACAACAAAGTATATATCATATGTGGGTGAACTGGTGCTTTTTACTAAATTTTAAGATAGTTAATATATCTTAAAGACTAAAATTAGAATAAAACATTTTAGAGTCCCTGAAGCACCTTCACAGATCTCACTTTGAAAATAACTGACATACTCCAAAGGCTTTAATTTTTTTTTTTTAAGCGCCAGAACTTTGTCTTCAAATGAGAACTTAAATAGAAGCCCACATAATATGTAAAACAGATAAAAGCAGAACTTCTTTGGTTGAAGAAGGAGGGCCAAAGCTCTGACTGTCTACATTAAAGGGGAAAGTAGTTAAGTGATCCAGCTAAAGGATCTACACCGACAGAAACATGAAAATAAACGAATGTGATTAACAGCAGGTCGTGAAACACTCAGATACCATACACTCAAGCTGCCATCTTTGGAACATCCATGAAACTCCATTTGCTAGTGAGCCAGTTTGCAAAAGAACTGCCTTCTTTCTGATATGACTTGTAAAATGGCATTTCAAAAAACACATGTCAATCTACGGCTGTCACATGTGCTTATTCAGCACCTGACACGAGCACAGCATTATGCCAGGCAGGGGAGGAAGCAACAGAAGGGAATAGAAGACATGGTGTTAGACCTCTAGGATCCTGTCCTTAAAGCAGAATTTTAAAACTACTAAGTTCATCAAGAAAAAAAAAAAAAAAAAAGAACCCAGCTTTTCCCCATAGGGTCTCAGCATTTCTGTAAAGTTTATCTTTCTGATCCTGAAAGAGGATGCTCATTAGACAATTTTTTTTTTTTTTTTTTTTGCAAATAAGCAGCCTGGGCAGCATCAGGCACTAAGCATAGAAACAAGGTAAAGAGCTCTGAGGATTAAACTTCATTTATTTCACAACCATGTCTGGGGTCAGACTTGTAGTTCAAGTAATACTGCACAGATGCATGTAGCTGTGAACATTCTATAAACAACATTATATTGTGAACATTGTATAAAAAAAATTGTCTTATAAGATAAATACTAATTCCAGATCCGCACAGTAACAATAGGAATAAAGTAATGACCCAACAGAGAACCCTGACTGGCTTTCTCTTTAGTTTTTATTTTACCTTCTGCAACTTCATCCAGTAACACAGTTATTTTCTTTTCTTCTAATAATCTATCTTTTAAAAATTTCATGAAGATTCCATTTGCCAACCCAGAATGCTGTATTTCAAAGGCTTCTGCTCCTTGACACCTGAAAAAAGACATTTTTAAAGCAGCAAACACTTGCCGCATGAGGCTTCTGCAAAAACTGATGAGCCTCAAGCACTCCCCTGCCTCTCACGTGGCATCCCAGTTAAAGAGTTCATCTTTAAGCAAGAACTAAATGCTTTGGTGCTTAGTAAAAAGAAGATGCCAAGCCATGAAGTGCTGAAGTCAATTACTTAAAAATTTCTATCAAGAATATCGAGGCAAATTTATGCCTAGATGGCTATGGATATTTCTAGGCTTCTAGTCTACCATCACAAAGAAGTCATCAAAGAATGAAGGAATCCTCAACATAAACATAAAAGTTTCTTACGTGGCATATCCAAACACAATATTGGCAGTGACTTTTAGTGCATCCAAGATTGGGATGGTATCATCGTAGTCATTTCTATTTAAAAGGTAGGAGAGGAGAAGGACAGATACAAATATGAAAAGTTAAAACAGCATTCTTAAAAGAACATAAATAATAAACATGATACTATCCTATTACCCATAACTTAAAATTATAGGTTCAAATTCCTTTATCTTATTAGGTACATATTTACCAAAAGTAATCCAGGGCTCCTAAACTATTGAGACGGCAGAGCCTCACACCTTTTTTCTTGTTAGCTTTAAAACTGGAGTTACGTTTGAATTCGGGCATTGGATTTTGATTGGTAGAAGCTGAGCAAGCAAAACACTAAATCTGAGTAGAATCATCATTGGCTCCACTCCTTAGTAACACAATGGCAGACAAATGGGATCCAAATCTTCAAACATCTGCTTCAGTTAAACTTTCTCTGTCTGCAATACCACGACTAACTAGAGGCCCTCACTCCATGCATGGTGTCTCTGCTAATTCCTGGAGGAACAGCTGCAGGGATTGTTAGAAACGTTCTAAAGGCAGGCTGAAGAGCTGTATATTTTCTTTCTTTTTTCTTTAATTTTAATTTTTATTTATATTATTTATTTTTGGCTGTGTTGGGTCTTCGTTGCTGCACTCGTGCTTTCTCTAGTTGGTGGCGAGCGGGAGCTACTCTTCATTGCGGTGCGCAGGCTTCTCATTGCGGTGGCTTCTCTTGTCGCGGAGCACGGGCTCTAGGCTCACGAGCTTCAGTAGTTATGGCACACAGGCTCAGTAGTTATGGCACACAGGCTCAGTAGTTGTGGCTCGCGGGCTCTAGAGCGCAGGCTCAGTAGTTGTGGTGCACGGGCTTAGTTGCTCCGTGGCATGTGGGATCTTCCCGGACCAGGGCTGGAACCCGTGTCCCCTGCACTGGCAGGCAGATTCTTAACCACTGCGCCACCAGGGAAGTCCCTGTATCTTTTCTATTATGAGAAAATACCCATGCCCTTTTGTTCACTTTTGTTCTAGAGCAGACAGGAAAAAGTAAAACACACACAGAAAATATATTTTCTAGTTTTCTTCTTCATCAGTTTCAGTCTATAACCTAAAATTCACAAACTTAAGTGATTCCTACCATGCACAGGTTTGCCTTTAGATTTAACTTGTCAAGGTTGATATTTCACTGACCAACAAGCTTCAGTATATAAAGAATGGACAGTTTACCTTTTCCTGCACATGTCCAACAGGAACACATTGAGTCCGGTTTCTTTTTCTTGCATCAATTTCAGTATATTTTGTACACACAGGCAATTTTCAGACCTATATGGATTTGGTGCATCAACAGGGACCATAAAGCTGTTCCCGAAGTTTTCATAACCGTGTCCTGCATAATATAATAGTCCTGAAAAGCAAGAAAAAAGAGAAATTGCACTCTGAACATGTAGCGCTCTTTAAGAAAAAAAAGACGTTAATGCATGCTTATTTAAGAGATGTGCAACTATAAACACAACTCAGTGTTAACTGAATTTGTATTAAATTATTTTGACAACAGTCTTCATTTAAGTACTGAATTTTCAACCAACATCAAGATGCTATCCAGAAGTGTATTTTAATTCATAAAGGTAATACATTTGTAACCAATGGTATCATATGGAATGCAGTTTTATCTCATGATGTTAAAATACAAAAAAAGGCTAAGGACTTCTTTGCTGACTCATCTGTCTCCTCTGTGAAACCAGAAACTTCTTCAGGGCAGGGCAGTCTTACATTTATCTGTGCATTCCTGGCACACAGCAGGAGTATAGTATTTAATGGATGAAGGAATAAACACAACTCAGATGAACAGCCACTACAGTGTCAAGTATATGCAATTCCATAGCATTTCCTTACAATATTAGTAAGAGTTATAAAAATATAAATGTAGCTTTTTCTAAGCAGAGAAAGCTCATTTTATGGATTGTTATTTATTTTCATTATGAGATATAAATATCATTAATGTTCCACCTATGGTCTGTTGAATTAAATGATCTAAAATTTGGGTTAGTTTTAGTGTTCAATAGATGAGTCATGGGACTTCCCTGGTGGTCCAGTGGTTAAGACTGCGCTTCCACTGCAGGGGGCGCGGCTTCAGATCAGGGAAATAAGATCCCGCAAGCTGTGCAGTGAGGCACCCCCCAACCACCACCCCCCCCAAAAAAAAGATGAGTCATTTTCTTTTTACTGAGAAATGATACGATAAAAACTGTACCAAACAACTCTAAACATCTTCTTGAAGAGAAGTTTGTTTAGGCTGTAAAAACAAAACCAAACTAAAAACAGCAACAACAAAAATATCAGTATGTGCTTCCTTAGTGAACTGTAAAAGGCATTTAGATAGCTTTTTTTTTTGTTCCCTAACTCTTTGTAGTTGCAGCCCTAACCCCTAGCAAGAATGTGGCTTTAAGCGGCCAAGAAAACTTGCTTCCTTTGGCCCTAGAGGGCAGGATCCAGGTTGCCTACTTTTCTTGAACTCCTATTTAAATGAGAAAAATGGGTCTTTCATATGTATCACTTTGGGTAAAAAAGGACAAAATGGGCACACCCATATATTCAGTGTGGGTTTATTCTACCTCAAGTGAGCCCTGATTATTATCATGTAGGCAGTGAGGACAACGAAAAAGAAATGAAGACAGTTCCTGGCCCTGAGGGGCTTGCAATTCATTCAGGCATGCTCATGTTATTAGTTAAAGAAAAGTCGGCATCTAATTAAATACCATATATCATGTGAGGAGGGCAACCCTGTATGAAATGAATAAAGTGCAGAGAGGAATATCAGTGTAAGGTGAAGCAATAACGGACGGTCTTGAGAGAAAGGGTACGATCTGGAAAGGCAGAGAGAAAGCAAGGTGCGTTACAGGCAGGATGCACAGAAACAAAGCTTGGGCCTGGAATGACAGCTAATGGAAAGGAGACTAGCCTGGCAAGGAATTAAATGATCGCTGGAAATGAAAGTAAGAGTGCACAGATAGCATTTTGAAAATCACGACAAAGGGAGTGGGTTTAATTCACTAAGCCGTGAAGATCAAGTAAGTGAAAAGACAACCCACAGAATGGGAGAAAATACTTATCTTTCTATAAGGACATATATATTTGTAAGGACGAATCCTATATCTATAAGGACACTTTGTATCCAGAATATATAAAGACCTCTTCAATTCAACAATAAAAAGACAATCCAATTTTAAAACGGGCAAAGGATTTGAATAAACATTTCTCCAAAGACAATATACAAATGGCAAATAAGCACATGAAAAGATGCCCAACATCATTAACCATGCAGAACAAAACAATGAGATACCATCTCACACTTAGTAGCATGGCTATAATCAAAAAGGCAGTAACAAATGCTGACAAGGATGTAGAGAAATGGGAAACCTCGTTTATTTCCGGCAGGAATATACAATAGTGCAGGCACTTTGGAGTTAGGCAGTTCGTCAAAAAAACAAAACTCAGAATTATAGGACCCAGCAATTCCACACCAAGGGAAATATCCAGGAGAACTGAAAACAAGTGTCCGCACAAGAATATGCACACGAATGTTCATAGCAGCGCTATTCATAATATCCAAAAACTGGAAAACACCTAAATGCCAATCTGCTGATGAATGGACAAATAAAATGTTCTACATCCACACAATGGATGACTCATTAGCAATAAAAGTAACGCTACCACAGAAGAACCTTAACTACACTGTGCTAAGCGAAAGAAGCCAGACACAAAAGGACGCACATGGAGCGATTCCATTTATATGAAATGTCCTCAATAAACAAATCCAGAGACAGAAAGTTGATTTGTTGTTGCCAGGAGTTTGGGGTATGGAGGATTGAGGTGTGACCGCTAATGGATATGGGGTTTTTTTGGGGGCGTGATGAAAATGTTCTGGAATTAGGTGACTGCACAACTTTGTGCATATACTAAAAACCACTGAATTGTATACTTTAAAAGAGTAAAATTTATACTCTGTCAGGTATTCAAAATCTGACTCTGCTCTCTCTTTCCTGCTTCCAGAGCAAGACATGCTTATTTGTAACCTCCATGACCCTGCTCAGGTCACGATCTCCTTTCCATCTACCCAAATCTTCACCAAGGCTCCAGGCTTATCTCAGGTTCAGAACCCTCGGCAACTTATCACCTGGTCTCTAGTTTTCTCACCCTGCTGGGAAATCCTACAGCAGCACTCTTGACACTTAAAGTCATATACAGTATTTGCTTTATTGATATTTTACGGTTCTATGTAGATATAGTTTCTCTGATAAAAGTAATCGTAATAAAAACAGGAATTTTATATTTGTGTAGCATTTTCATGGTTTTCAAAGCACCTTCATATACATGATCTGATTTAAACCCATATAACAATCTTTAAATGACCTACTTAATAGGTGAGGAAATCAAATTTTAAAAGATTAAACTATTTGTTTAAAATCATGTAGCTGACAGGTGTTTGGATTCCATTTACAGTCTTCTCCCTCTCCCATTATATTAAGGGACTTATAATTTTCTTTCCTTTTTTTGGTCGGGCCACGCGGCATGTGGGATCTCAGTTCTCCCACCAGGGATCAAACCCACGCCCCCCCGCAGTGGAAGCTCGGAGTCTTAACCACTGGACCACCAGGGAAGTCCCGTAATTTTCTTGGAGTATAGATCTTGTTCTTTATTTTCTGTATCTCCCTCAACACCCAGCATACTCCTTATCTGGGCTAGGGACATAACAGGAACTCAGTAATTACTTCTTGACTGCGTTAAATTAACAATGCAAACTGGTCAGGGCAGAGGTAGATCTGGAGACCTTTCTAGAAAGAGTCTGACTTTCAGTAGAAATGGTACCATTTCTACAACTGATACCATTAAGAGACAGCCAACCAGAAAGCACGGGTATTGCTCCCATTGTATCACTTAACACATTCTGGCTCAAGCAAGACTTGACTTGGAGAAGAAGCAACTTCAAGGGAAGGTTTAGCCTCCATCATCCAGGAAAAGCTAAGTGTGTGGTCCAATGTTTCAGAGCTGTATGCCCAGCTCTGCAATCATGGATATTAAGGCACTGACAACAAAATACCTTTTCTCCACTGCAGAATAATTCATGAAAAGTGTAATAAGAATTTTTGTATCAAAGTCTACATACAAATTATACTGCAGGAGATTAAGCATTTTTATGTTAAATAACTAGACCAAATCACTGTATTTTAAAAATTCCATCTCTAGTACTACTTGTACATTTAATTAACCACCCTCGTTACTCAAGGACAGAAGGACAAAACAGATCTCTTTTAAAATGTCAAAGAATTCAATGTGGTTAAAAATACAATCTTATAAATTAGATCTTTTGGGAATTTTATTTCTTGGGAATATGATTTCTAAGAATATAGTCTGTCACAGATATTTATTTTTGTCTAGAGAGAAAATAATTGTTTAAATGGAAGATTTTCCCACTTGAGTTGAGCCTGCAGTGCACCTGGCACAGGGCTCTGATTAGAACGTGCACCACCATGACCACCACCGCTGCCGCCATCGACCTACATAGCTCTTTCTACACGCCAGGCACTGTCGGAAGAAAGCCCTTTACTTTTATTAGCTCATAATCCTCACAACACATATCCCATAATAAGGTAGCCAATGTTATCATCCCCCTCTTACAGATGTAAAAGCTGAGACACCGGGAGGTTTAATAGCTCACCCACATTCACATTGACTAATAAGTGATAGACTCGGAAGTGGGATGCCAGCCAGTGTAACTGCTGCGCTGTTATACTGTCTCTTTATAATCTACTGCTGGCTTTCTAGTTAACTTTACTCTCAGAAAATATAAAATGTTAGTGTGCTGGTTTTCATCATTTTACCACACTATCACTTTAAAAACCCCTTCTTTTTTTTCAAATGAAACCTTAGACTGAACTGTAATACATAATAACAGATGAAAGCTGGGTTTCTCTACTGAGGCCTGAAGTGGAATGTTGTCCAAATCCCCCATCTATCGGGGAAGGAAAATCTGAATTCAGGAAATTGTGACAACAATAGCTACAGTATTTTGAGCGCTTTTAGTGTGCCAGACACAGGGATGATTATTTTATCTTACTTATTCTGTAACAACTTCATTAATTTAGTCTATCCATTTTATAAGTCCTTTTTGGCTTAGAAAAGTGAAATAACTTGCTCATAGTCACACAGCTAGGAAGCAGAAAAGCCAGAGCGCTGAGCCTGGGGTTGGTGACTCTCAGGTCCGTTGTTTAACCACTGAGCTACACTGACGTGAATGATTCCTCTGGAGTGAAGAGGCTTTGGCCTTATTCTGACCAGACTCCTTTAATCTTTTTTTTTTTTTTCAGGTTTGACATTAGCATTGTATTTTATTTATTTATTTTTTAAAACATCTTTATTGGAGTATAATTGCTTTACAATGGTGTGTTAGTTTCTGCTTTATAACAAAGTGAATCAGCTATACATATACATATATCCCCATATCCCCTCCCTCTTGCATCTCCCTCCCTCCCACCTTCCCTATCCCACCCCTCTAGGTGGTCACAAAGCACCGAGCTGATCTCCCTGTGCTATGCGGCTGCTTCCCACTAGCTATCTATTTTACATTTGGTAGCATATATATGTCCATGCCACTCTCTCACTTCGTCCCAGCTTACCCTTCCCCCTCCCCTCCCCGTATCCTCAAGTCCATTCTCTACGTCTGCGTCTTTATTCCTGTCCTGCCCCTAGGTTTGTCAGAACCATTCTCTTTTTTTTTTTTTTTTTTTTTTAGATTCCATATATATGTGTTAGCATACGGTATTTGTTTTTCTCTTTCTGACTTACTTCACTCTGTATGACAGACTCTAGGGGACTCCTTTAATCTTGTTTTCTGTCAAAGCACATCTCAGCCTCAGCAAGTGATGAATGTAAAAAGGTGTTAGATAGGGTGGATATCAAGCCAAATATGTAGTTACTCTCCATCCTAGTTTATCTATACAACTGAAATCTTTATCCTTATTTATCTTCAAGGACATGAAGGACATGTAGTATTTAAGTCAGTTATTCCTGTTCTTAGATTGTGTTTTTAATGTTTATATATGTTTAAAAACTGAGTTACTTATTTTCTGTTAATTTTTATTTCTCTCATGAACCCAAGGGCACTATAATACAAAAGGGCATAAACTTGAATGCCTGTGTTTCCCACATCTAATGTGAAATTCCTATGACTCTGCCTCGGCCTCCCCTACCCCCAAAGTACTCCTGGGCCCCCGGGGCTGTCAGCTGGACACAGGGCACAGTCCAGGGGAATGCCTACGCCCTCAGGCCTCTACCACACTTACATTGAAAGTAGATGTGTCTGATGTTTGGGATATTCACAATACTTCAAAATATAATGCAGCCACCCTGTTAAGACATGAATCAGTAGTATTTAAACATCTTTTCTGGCTTTCTTAAGCTGCCATTTTGCTTTAATATACCTATTTATTCCATATTCCAAGTTGAGGTTTTCATACTGGGGCAAAGCTTCAGCATAAGCTGAACTCTTCTTGCCACAACTTTAAATATTTCTGGTTCTCAAGCTTGCAGGGGCAATTACAAGTTTTGATTTAAAAAGCCAAACAAAGGACTTAAAGCCAAGGTGATAATGTCAATAAGAAATGAGAATAAATAATCAAGTACATAATTCTTCATATAATTCCCTCACTCTTAAAATACTTCACCAATCCCAAAACCTAAATCGGTAAATATTTTTTCCTTCTACCTCCTTACTATTGGGGAAGTTTTAGAAGCCTTTTCCTGTTTAAGCCATCTATGCACTTAAAAATGGAGATAAATTATGTAATATAAAAATAACCAACCACCTTATTAGAGACTAAAAATATAAACCAACTACCACAAAGGCACATTAGTATTGTATGTTCTACCATATTTTCATAAGAAAAATGAAGGGATTCACCCAGATTCATCACTTTATATGCTCATAAACAAGATTATGTTATTAAAACGTCAGCATAATAGTTGAATTCCCAAATCTGAGAGATTTAATTTGTTGATTCACTTGCCTAACAACTGTAATCCTTATTACTTAAGAAGAAACTCATTTAAAACTTATTTAGTACGATTTTAAGACTTTCCCTCATCCCATATACAGTAATGTGTTAAATCTTGAAAAAAATTTTTTCTTCCATTAAAAATTCTACTTTGAGAACCTTTAGCAATTGTACCAAGCTTGCCTCATCATATGAATCTAATTAGAAGTAAAAAGGCTAAATTTAGAAATTATTGAAGTAAAATAATTGGAAAGATACAGAAGCCAAATCGACGCTTTGTTTATCGGTGGCATCCTGACAACAGGCCTGGAAATGTCACTTTCCTGGCAGTTGAATGTTATTACACAACATCGTGGTGAGAATAACTCTGAGAAACATGGCTCACAGCACAACATTTGGCCGTTCCACGCTTGTGGTTATGCCCACTAAAAGAACGAAATTACCAAAGAAATTGCTTACTACTGACAGCATATTCTCTCTTTAAAGAATCACTGACATATATGTAGTGTTCTTAACATATTTAAAAGAATGAGAAAAACCATTAAAAATTTACTGTTAGAATTTTTGTGGAGGTCCATCTTTAACTGTATCTGCATAAAACTTTAGTTTACTGATTGTTTTCATATGTCTCACTCACCAACATTTTCTTGTTAAATTCTATTGTAGTTCCCACTAAAAGACCCGAAAATACTATGCAATAGTTAGAAAAAGGAAACAAACGTGAAATGTTCATTCGGTTACAGCATTTTGTACTCTAAACACACACGCACACACGCACACACACACACACGCACACACACACACAGTAATATTTTACATATATGAATATACAATTTGCTATTTGGTCCTTGAACTTTACTATACTGTAGCTCTCGTAGTCAATAAAACAAAATCACGTAAGGTAGGTAAGAATTCTAATAAGAACAACACTGTTTTGACACATGAAAGTTAAAGACATCAAGCTAATCAGTCATATGGAACTATGGAATGAAGATCAAAATCCATCTTTTATTACAAGAATAAAACTTTTCAACAATCCATTTACCGTGCATGCCTTTCTCTGTTTTTTAACTCTTAACTTATACAAGGAAAATTGTGGATAATTATAAAAGCAAAGATGATAAATATCTTACCATAGACTCCTCTGTCTAAGAGCAGTAAAAACTCGTCCACGGCGTTACGCATCTCATATTCAGTAAGATCCAGCAGAGAAACGACTTTGAAGTCTAGCTGTCTTAACAAGTTGGTCAATTCATACACATCCACCAAAGGAGCTTTAAGCTTCGGGTGCTCCCAGTAATTCATATTTCCTATCAAAAGAGCAACCTTGTCCTTCGCTATTTAAAAAAAAAAAAAAAAGGGGGAGAGGGGGAGAAATTTAAAGGAGGATATAAAAGTCAAAATAAAACCTAATAAAATGCTTTACAAATAAGATTTCATTATTTAAACTTCATTTTAGAGTGATCGCTTTACACAGCAGGCCAATAAACTCTACTGAGGAATACAGAGGCTGATGAATCAAACACCTGAAATTAATTGATGCTTTTGGGAACCAGGCAAAGGATATTAGCTGTATATGAAGCATAATAGTAACTAATATTAAAGTAATACTTCTACTGATTGACAACAGAAGGAAAGAATATTCAATATAGACTTTTAGAGCAAATTTAAACAAAGAATGTTTGGAATTGGGTTCCCATCAAATTAGGTTCTGTTTTGCTGACAATGGAACAGGCTAGAAACAAAAGAAATACCAAAAAGAGGGACAGGAAGATTTCCCATCAGAGCAGGTTAAGGGGAAATACCAAAGAGGAGGGAAAAGCAGGAGTTTAACAAACACTGTATTTTTAAATTTGCAGTTGATGTACTGTCTCCCATTAGCTTCTTGAAAAAAAATTTCCTGTTTGGGTGAGAGGCGGCTACCTCAGGGCTGCATGAAGACTTTTTGTATGAATATCTTAGCAGTTTAATCTGTGACCTTAGTGAACTGAGGCTTTGCTCAAAGACGTGGTCTCATACAAAAAGTTGTTCTGTTTGTAAGGGGCAAAAAGATCCACACCTGTGCCTTTAAGAGTACCAGCTGGCTTTATCTGGTATATAGCTTGTCCAGAAGAGTTGTGGAAGGCTGAGCGTAGCTCAGTGCATAAGAGGTCTTCAGAATTGTACTTCTGCTAGTCGCGGGTGGGGTTAAAGGTTAAAGACCTGAGACTGTGCCATGACCACAGGAACCTGTCATGATGTTTTTCTCGAGGGTTGGCAGTGGGGTGTGTGCGACACGTTACGGTCTAAATCCATGATGGAGACACCAGAGAGCAGCAGAGAAGGTGTAACAGGAGCACGTGGCAGTCCCAGCCTGACGCTGGCCAGGACTTGGCGACCAGCCTTTGTCACAAAGTGCTGCTAAGTAGCTTATTTATAAATTAATACGGATACCACTCCTATGCAATTGAAACAGGCACAAATAATCACATTGCTGACTTGATGGCTACAATATGTAATCTAATTTCAGATGCTTCAAATCGTTAAGATGATTAAATGTCACCAAAAATCTCTTTGGTGGAATTTCTTCTTTCCACAGAGCACGTAAGTCTAGGGTTAAACAAGGTCTGGAGAAAAACTAGCACCAACTAAAAGAACGTGACTCTCTCAGAGTGGCAGAATACCCCACTTTGTGAAAATCCTCAATACTTCTGTCATGGTATCTTTTTTTTTCTTCTTTGGCCTCGCTGCATGGCTTGTGCAACCAGGGATTGAACCCGGGCCCTCGGCAGTGAGAGCGTCGAGTCCTAACCGCTGGACGGCCAGGGAATTCCCCTTGTCATGGTATCTTTGTTCTACATTCACATTTTCAGAGATTTCTTGCTAATTGCCTATTCTTATGAGTATACACATTTTTGAAAAAAATGAAATGATACTTAAGCCACATTTCTAACTCAATAAAAGTCACTTCAAGTCCTGTACAAATGATAATCTCTTCTTCTATTCCAAAGAAAAGGCCAATTTTCAAGACTACTTAATAAATAAGTAAATTGAGACATAAAGCCTCTACTAAACTGCCTTTAGTTTTAAAACTCAATAAAAAAAAGTTGAGAATACTCAGGATGGATTTCAATTAGGAGGCAGTATAAAACATGATCACTTGTATTTCCTTTTTTTTTTAAAGTTTCCTCTTAAATAAACTAGAAATGTACTCTCACACCAATTTACCCACTATATAGGAACACTTTAGCTGGCTAATCCACAGAAAAATTTCAGAGCATTTTTTTCTGAGCTCATCAACCCTATCAGAGTTCAGAGCCAATCTCAATACACTGATGGGCTCAGTTCAATCTGCTCCTAAGTGAGAGGAGGTGGAGAATGTGTGGTCGTTGGCTGACATCATTACAGTCCAAATCATGGGGTTCCCAATGTGATTCAAGCAGTAAAGTGTATGCAAAGCATCGTGGGTTTCGTGGGGGGATATTATGATAGTTTAGGATATATATTAGATTTAAATTTTCTGTTGGCAGAAAACAATTATAAGGTATGTAATAGAAAAACATCACCGGGGTTTTTGGTGGGGGGAACAGTTGTCAAACTAACCATACAGGCTGTTTCTGCTAAGATCGATTCTTTATTCACTAGTTTTGTTATCTGTTTGGACGGAACACTTGGTATCATTTATAGAATTTCAAGGGTTCAGGGCTTCTCTGGTGGCGCAGTGGTTAAGAATCCGCCTGCCAATACAAGGGACACGGGTTCGAGCCCTGGCCCGGGAAGATCCCACATGCCGCGGAGCAACTAAGCCCGTGTGCCACAACTACTGAGCCTGAGCTCAAGAGCCCACAAGCCACACAACTGCTGAGCCCACGTGCCACAACTACTGAAGCCTGCGCACCTAGAGCCTGTGCTCCGCAACAAGAGAAGCCATGACAATAAGAAGCCCGCACACCGCGACGAAGAGTAGCCCCTGCTCACGGCAACTAGAGAAAAGCCCGCGTACAGCAACGAAGACCCAACACAGCCAAAAATAAATAAATAAATGAACTAATTAATTAAAAGGAAAAAAAAAAGAATGCAAGGGTTCAGCAATTTGAGAACTATGGGGCTTAAAATGTGTGTATCAATAATTGCCCATAACTCTTCAAAAACTTTTCCCCAAGGATAATTTTTAACAGCTAGTTCCTAAACTGTCTGGGAGCATTTTGAGTTTGATGGTAATAAAGATGATGGGTAGGGAACTTACCTTGCCCACTCTACTTGCAAAACAGTTCCTGAACGATAGGTGAACTGGGGTGGATTTAGAATAGAGAAGCAGACTGCAGTGGTCGAAATGAGAGATGACAAGTCTCATTCCAGGAATTGGTTGTAGAAAGGGAAAGGAAAAGTCAGACTTTAGAGCTATGACAGAGAAAGAAACAGTAAAATTTGAAGTTGAGGAGATAAGAGTGAGGAATCAAAGAAAACTTCAAAATAGCAACTATATAAGCGACTTATGATGGTTTTCAAGTGATAAAATAAATGGAAGAAATTTTCTGTAGAAAAACATTTACTGTAAGAGCCACCCACAACTTCTTGAACACAAACCATTCACTGGAAAAAGGAAACACAAACACCAGTTGATTAAGCAACAGAATAAAACAACTTCAGAAAGAGATTTTAACTACATGATCCGAGACGTCTTCCAAAGTTTAATGAAATGTATTCTTTAAAAACTGGTACAAGTTACATCATTAATTTCATGTCTAATTATTCTAATAGTGTTACTCATCTCATCCAAAATGAGTTAATATTCATAAGCAACTGGAAAGGGACCTGGTACATATTAAGTGCTACATAAGTGTTTAAATAAAAAAACCTTTGGCCATCTATCAGTGATTGAGTATTAACATCAACTTTGACTGGGTGATATACAGTCCTTGTTGGTTTCATGCATCAGGTCTTTTCATTTCTATGTCCTACAAAATAAAGTCCAAGTTCCTTAGACAAAACCATATTCTAATCCAGGCTGCCTTTC
The DNA here is from genome assembly GCF_965194825.1 of Balaenoptera physalus. Classification (NCBI taxonomy): domain Eukaryota; kingdom Metazoa; phylum Chordata; class Mammalia; order Artiodactyla; family Balaenopteridae; genus Balaenoptera; species Balaenoptera physalus. Next base: position 16,717,647 of record NC_138897.1, read on the forward strand.
CAGCTGTGGTAAGAGACAGCCCCTGCGGAACCATGGCTTCCTTGTCTTTAAGCAGTGTGGTCACCCTCACCCTGGCCCCTGCCCCTGGCTCCAAATCTGGGCTGCCCTGTGGTTCTCTCTGAGCATAATGTAGTGTGACCCTCCGCCAGTTCTGGGTCTCAACCTTAAGTCCGGAGAGTTTCCGGTTTGGGGATTCAGCCACCATGTAAAGAAACTTAACTACCTGGTGAGACCATGTGGGGAAGGAGGGGAGGAGAGAGAGGGAGAGAGTGAAGTAGACTGAGAATATTACATGACAGGAAAACAGGGGCACATGCCCTTTTACAGGGACAGCCACTATTTAACCACAACTGACAGCTCTCACTCAAAATCTACCATTTTCAGGAGAATCTAGAAACCTGAATTTATATATGCTATCTGATCAGTGACAACTGATTCTAATTGTTAAACACTGTGTGGGCCACCCCCCTTCTCCAGTCAGTGCCCTTTTCTCCACGGGCTGAGCGATCCCATGTTATGCTGCCCTTCACGGTGTCAGCCTCCACCTCTATGCTGACGACGCTCATGACTGTATCTCCGAGCCTGGCCTCTCCTTAGAGTTCCAGATCCACGTGCACAATTGCCTGCTGTGTTATCTCCGCCTAGACGTGACACAAATACCTCAAACCAGTTAGGTCCCAAAATGAGGGTCATCTATCCTTTGAATCTTGCTTTTGATTCTGTATTCTCTAACTCAGTGGGCTGTATTACCACCTGCCTAGTGGTCCAGCAAGAATCTGAGCAGGCATGGTGATTCCTCTGTACTTTTTATACCTTATAGTGAGGTGATGAAAACAGCTTACTGATTCCATCACCTCAAGGTCTTCTGAATTTGTTCTGTCTTCTTCTGCATTGTCTTGGTACTACCCTGGTTTAGATTCTCATTATTTCTTATCTAGACCATTGCAACAGTCTCAATTGTTCTCCTAACCTAAACAATGTCTCCCTCCAGTTTATTTTCTACACCGATACTAGACTGGCCTTTCAGAGGGACAAATCTCACCCCTCTATCAAGTTTCCTTCCAATGGCTTGTCTGAGAAATGGGGCAACTACAAAAAGACCTGGCCTCATCCTGCTTCTCTAGGCTCCTTCTCTTCATGTTCTAGAGAATCGTTTGTTACCTGCAACTCCCCAAATACAACAGGCACCCTGTTTTCTTTCTCTACAAAGTTTACTTAGGATTTCACATTCCCTCTGTCTGGAAGGCCCCTCTCCTATTCATCCTTCAACAGGTAGAGCTGCTATTGCAGCCTCTCTGGCGCTTTCCTAACCTCTAACTCCACCAAGATATAGTATTACTCACTTTTATGTGACCTATACATGTTTCTTATTGTTTGTATGTATATTTGTTTGCACACTGCCAAACACAGAAATCACTCCACAGAAGCTGATCTGGTCCCTGAAACTGAATTCACAATCTTTTAAAGTCTCCTATTCTATAATTTCTTTTATAAATATCCAAAATAACACATTTGGTTTTGACGTTATTCAAATATTTATAAAAGTTGTCAATTTAAAAAGTCTCAAATCCCTTCATGATCCCCATAAAAGAGTTACATGCTACAATTATATTTTGACTAAGCATTTTAAAGCTCTACTCACCCAAAGGTTGGTCAACTGTTTGCTCTTTATTATCTATAGAAAGATAAAAATGCAAAAAGATAAGGAGCTGTTATCCATGATACATCTTTGGGGTTAGAGAGCTACGGAAACAATGAACAATCACATCAGCAGCACTGAAGGGCAGAATGTGGTTTCTAACAGCTAATTTATGAGTTTTAAGGTTTTCAGGTTCTTGATTAAAAACATGTACCTAGACGGACAAGAGTTGGAATCGGGCGGGAGAATGTCTCTGGTAACTGGTTACCACGGCTGGGGATGATACTCTGTAACATGTTAGGTAGAAGTTACAATCTGAAAATGGTTGGTGGTGGCAGTGAGCAGCGGCAGGAACAGTTAACATCTACTGAACGATGGCGTGGGACTGCTGTACGTGCTGTAAATGTAACTGATTTAAATAACCTCACCTTATGAGGTATGTACTATTATTACCTCCATTATACAAATAAGGAATCTGAGGCAGAGAAAGACTGAGCCACTTGCCCAATGTTTTCAAGCTAGGAAATCTCACTCCATGGTCACACTCTTTGCCATCAACTCTACATAAAATGAAATACCTCCCACTCTCAAGGACCATGCAGGAAGGAGATGCAGGGAAAGATGGAGTTCAGTCAGTCATGTGTCTCTTACTATAGACAGGGTGTTTGCATTTTTAATAATAGATATGCTACGAGAGTCCACTAAAAATATATTAAATTCTTTTTAACTAAATTTTTTGGTGTTTCTAATTCTTGAGGAGTAACGATATAATGAAAAAGGAGGTCAGGAAAATTTTAGAAGCTTAGTGGTGCTGGTTTGCAAAAGTGTTCCTGAAATAGCTTTTCATAATGTTCATTGAAGGGCATGAAATAACAGACCAATTTAGGAAAAGGGGTTTCTAACCAGATCAAGAGAAGCGACTAGCTACATGACGAGGGTGGCTCTCCAACAGCACTTAGTTTCGGGTGCTTGAAGCAAGTCTCACAGGGGCTTCCCGGAGCTCGAGGCTGGCACAGCAGGAATGACATGCGGGTAACGGTGGCATTGTGGTTTGTCTCACTGGCTGGTGTGTAACCAGCACAGCCCAATCATCACTCACAAGAACAGATGTTTATTAACAAAATATGGGCACAAAACTAAGCAAACTAGTCATGGTGCTAAAACTATGAGAAATAACGTGTCAAGAAATAAGAGGGATCTCTACATGTATTAACTGATACATATAACTACCTTCTTATCGTACTCCTGTGAGGTTTGATTTTCAGATACAGTCACGGGTTCCATCAGTGCCTTTCAGAATGCCCACAGCCTGGACTCACGTCCTCGGTCTTTACGGAGTCCTCACTATTACGGCGCCTTTCATCTCAGGTAAGGCTTCCCTTTAGCTTAACTTGTTCAGAAATCTGTTCTGATTAAAACTGGCCAAAGAAAGAGAAATACTCCTGCCCACTGTCAGTCTCTTAATGGTCAACGACTAACTACTCGTCTGTATAGCACCAACAATCATCTTACTTCAGTTACAGACACCCACCCAACTAGTTCAGATGTGTTCAATGACTGAGCAGCTTTGAACAAGGACCCGGGGGTCTGGTGAGTTCAGAGATGTTACGCCTGTCACTCTTTCAAAGGCTGCTTCTTGTCTTTCAAATGAAAGAGCGTGCATTTCCCCATTTGACTGCCTTTTTATGATACAGAGTTGTTCACAATGATACAGAATATCTACAGTATCTTTAAGTTACTGTATTCAATAACTAAATATCTAAAGCTAACGTTTTAATGTTTGTATTACTCACCGGGATGCCCGAGATTATTTAATTCATCTAAAATAAAATAAGAGAAAATAGATTAAATAATCTTTAAATAATTTAAATAGATTTAAATAACCTTTAAATAATTTGCCAATTTAGCACAGATAGTAAGACTGACAAAAGAAGTTGAGTTTTGCACTGTTGAATCGTGTTATAATGTCTTATCAGGTTAGAACTTTTAAGATGCCATAAAGGAGAAGTTATGCAAATTGTGAAGAGGAGAGAATGTTGTTGTGGACATCAGTTAGGACTCCTGAGCTATTACTACTTTCATTAAATGACAAAAAGCTAAATAGACTCATTCTTACTTTGATCCAAGTTTTAGGTATTCTGCCCAATTATTGGACGAAAACAATCAAGAGACAGGTTTGTCTATGGCATCGACTATACACTTCATGAAACTAATTAAAAACCTCCAATGATATTTTTGAGAATAAACTTTTAATTTTAGAACAGTTCAAGATTTACAGAACTATCGTGAAGATACTACAGAGTTTCTACATACACCCATACCTAGTTTCCCTATTTTTAACATCTGTTGTTAGTAAGGCGTATTTGTCATAATTAATGAACCATTAATGTTCTTTTTTGTTCCAGGACCCCATTTGGGACACCACATCACATTTACTTGTGTCTCCTTGGGTTCCTCTTTGTTGTGACAGTTTCTCAGACTTTCCTTGTTTTTGATAACCCTGACAGTTTTGAGGATTACCGGTGAGGTATTTTGTAGAATGTCTGTAAATCGGGATGTCTGATGTTTTTCTCCTGGTTACACTGGTGGAATGTGTTTTTGCAGGTATAGTGGTTTCAGAATTGTTAGCCTGTAGAGCCTGGCTAACAGAAGGAAAATCATCTAAGCAAATACCTATGACATTATAGCCATCTATTTTTCCTTTACAAATTGTGTGAAGATAAAAATTAACATTCACAATAAATTATAAATGCTATACTATTCATAAAATCTTATGCAGTAACTTCTATGATATAAAATCAACTACAGAGTGGTATCAGCTAGAGTACAGGGTTATGTACAATTTCTTCTGCCTTCTGTGTTCACTCATTCCCAGGTACTTAGGTTAGCACCTGTTCTTCCATCCCATAATCAGCGAGGTTGCTTCATATACACTTGCAATAGGTTTAGATTCTTTTGTCATATTCTGTGTTCCATCCTGGGATCCCCCTCCTCTGACCTCCTAAACAATTTAAAACCTGCATATATGTATTTACCACTACAGCTGCCATACAGAATATTTTCACTGCCCTAAAAAATTCCCCTGAGCTCCACCTATTCAACCCCCTACCCCTTCTCCCGATCAAGCATCTTTAACAAAGCACATAAAATAGATCACATCATGTTCTACAGGTAAAAAAAGATATGGTATGTTGGGGGATTGTTAACATGTGCCACTCCACCAACTATAAAATGCCTCAACTTTGCAGACTTTTTTAGAAAGAAGAGTTGAATCTAATTTTTCCATCTGAAACTTTTGGAGCAGTTTCATAGTTGGGTTTTCATCTGTGTTTGGAACAGATTTATCTGAAAGTTATTATTTAATAGTGTGTTTGCCACTGCAAAAATTATAGGAAGAATCTTGCAGGTAAAGAAGCAGCAAGGTGGTAATATACATGCATTACCCAGAAGCTGAACAGCAATGCTAGTTTATGTTTATTCTTTGAGGTCTCCAATGTTAGGAGGTTTTAAAAATCATGCAATTAGGTGAAAAAGGAGAAGGAAGAAGAGTTTGGTTAGGATTTCTTTACATAGATTCCCTCATGTAGGGCCCATAGACCACAGGATTAGAACTGCTTTATGCTAGAGAATTCCTGTCCGCAACTATGATTGGGATGAAAACAGTAATTATAGTATTTCAAAGTGACACCATAGCAGTATGAAGGACAGGAAAACCAGGAAACGTAAGATTTAACATTATTTTTTTACTTTGCTCAAGTAGAGCCTAAGGGTTTATAATAAAGAGGCAGAAATTGAAAAAATACTTTGCTATCCACAAACCTAATTTTGCAAAACAATGTGACATCACACTAGGGGAAGGTAACTTAAGTTTTAAAATTTACTCATTACAACTTAGGTGCAAGGCTTTGGTTAATTAAAACAAGATAAAAGTTTATGTTAAAATAACTTTCAGTTCTCTTTAATCTACCATGTCACTTTTACCATAATATATAATCTTCAGCCTTGTAGCTTCAAAATATGGATCTTATAAATTTTATATTAAAACAGGATATTTAATATTTGCTAAAGCATGCGTTAAACAATAAATCTCCTGTCCTGAAACTGTTATAGAAATTACATTTGCATTTGAGAAGCATCTTACCATGGCTAAAGGATAGATAAAATAATCTAAACAACTATCCATGACAGTATAGCCATGTATTTTTACAAATTTTATGAAGATAATTAACATTAAGAATTAATTGCAACTGTTCACTATTCATAAGGTGTTGTACAGGAGCTTTATTTTTTGGCCGCACCATGCGGCATATGGCATCTTAGTTCCTCACCAGGGATCGAACCTACACCCCCTGCAGTGGAAGCGCAGAGTCTTAACCACTGGACCGTCAGGGAAGTCCCAGGAACTTTATTTTTATATGCAATAGAAAATCAATTAAAAATTAGTTGTTTTAATTAATGTCAGTTTAATAGTGTCTCTGGCAATTTATTAACCCTCAAAGACTAAGATACAGTATCCTTCTATCAAATATTTTTCTTATAGCTAGTATTTTTTCCATCACTGCACTCAGTAAACCAGGGCACTCCACCAATCCCAAGAGGAGCCAGCATGCAGGATATTTGGTTTCAAACCAAAGGATTACACTACCTTCAGTGCACTCCACTGCCTCATCTGTTCTTCCTTGTTTCAGAGAAAACAAATGTGAATATATTGTAATTCATGATCTTAGGAAGGGCAGCCATCAAGCAAACAGAGATAAATAGCATAGAAACATGTTGACAAACCAACATATGCATCAATATCTTCTCCTACTGACAACATAACTAAATGCACTAAGCTTAACTAGAACACACCCCCAAATTATGCACTTCATAGAGGGATTGTTGATTAATAATCATTCATTTCTTTATATGCCTGTGATTTTTTTTGAAAAAATGGTTTATTAAAAATCTTTTTCCCCTAAATCAAGGTTTTTTTTTTTTTTTAGCTAAAGCTTTAAGGAATACATTTTTGCCATAAATGTTTAACATAAACTATAAAACTAAAAAAATTATGAAAAAGATCTCAATAAAATAGGCTTTTTTACAGTTCTTTCTGCCCTTTGTATGTGAATCCTGATTAGTTTAGTATGTATGCTCTCAAATTTCTACTTAAGCATCAGCAGTTATTTTGTTTAACATACCATTAAATTCAATGACTGAACAGAATTTCCGCTGTTCAAACACTTCATTTTATATGGCTCCATTTGTCAGAATACTGAGCGATACTGCTTACCTACGATGACTTCTACTTTCTTGCTGTTTTGACTGTCTCGATCATTATACACACGACACCAATAGGTTCCTTGATGCTCCAAATCCACATAAGGAACCTGTGTCAATATCAGAACATGCACACATTTCCTCAATTTTAATTTAAGTGGCTTGGAGAAAGTTATTTTGCGTTTGTTTTTTAAAACCTACAAATCCTAACATTTCAGACATTCCTAGATTATCTCCATTCATTAGGTCAATATATTAGCAAGCAAATAATACAATGAATCTAACAGTGGTGAGTCTGATGCAACACTGACATTTTTCATACAAGCACTTACATGTGGGCTGGTGTTCTAGCCCTTCTGCAAATATAAGAATCAATTAATATTAGATAATAAAGAACTTGAAAAAATACTGAAAACATTAAAACACCCCAAAGAATATGAATTTTAATATTCACTGTAATTTTCAATTATCCTATTTATTTTACATATTAACCCCCCCAGATATCCCCAAGGCCAACTTCCTACCATGTACAGCTTTTTTGTCTCATGTGTTAATGGTGATTCATTTCTGAACCACTGGTAGTGAGGAATGGGGCTTCCAACAGCAACACACTGTAGGATCAACGTGCTGCCAGGCATCAGCTTTTGGGACTTTGGTTCAATACAGATTTGCAACTTAGAGTCAGAGACGCCATCCAAACTTCCTTAAATTAAAAGAAAAATATCACTGAACATAAATAAAATCTCTAGGTTCAAAAAAATTTTTTAATTAAAAAAATGTTTTCAAGTTCATCAATCTTTTTTTTTTTTTTTTTACAATCTTCAATAGCATCTCCCAAATGATGTTTCATAAAACTGTAGCACATCTAGAAATATTAAGAGATGTTCTGTGGATAAAAGGATGCTATAGACAAAATAAGTTTAGAACATTCTGGGTTAAACAAAGTTAAACAGATGTCTTTATGGCAGGACTTCTCAGTTTTCAAAGTGTTAGTATGCATTGTGTATTTAAGAGGGGAAAATAGTTCAAGTGGTTTCTAAATGTGTTTGGCCACAGAGTCTTTTCGGTGGGAGCAAAGGACATAAACATCTTGAGTGATGTTTCTGTTCAAAACGGAAAGCTTTACGTCCTGCTGTTTCATTTAACTTGCCTTCTTAAAATTAGAAGTTTTGTTATTAGCACTGAATAAATATGGATGGGTTAAGCGTTATCTATTGAACGCTCATCTGTTACTCTCTAAGGGCCTTGAGGACAGAAGGCTTGTCAATGTGATCCAGTAACAATGAAACTCAGTGTCTAGCACATTGCAGGTGATCAATAATATTTGTTGAATGAATAAGATTCCATTTATAAACATATTAAAGTTAATTACATGCACAGAAATATTCTAGGAAAACATAAATCACTCAATTAATCATGACTATTTCTAGAGACTTTATTTGGGTGTAGGAAAAGCTAAATTGAGAGAAGAATGGAAGACAGACAAATTGGCAACAAAAAGTCTGTTTCCCTCATTCTTTTTGTTTGGCAAAAATGACAAATATGGTTCTTGACTGTGTGTGTGAAAAAATAATACCTGATGGCTACCCTTTAGAGTACACTGGGTTTCTTCCTTGATCAATACTAGTTATTGGACTGAAAAGATGGATGGCAAAAGAGTAGAAAACCAGTTGGATGAAATGCTTCACTGCAGCAAATGATGCACTATATGCCCTGTCATGCCTACATCAACTCTATAGATAGTCTTTATTCCATGACACAATTTTTTAGAAGTAATACAATAGTTTGGGAGAAAAAGTATAGAAAGGAACTGAAAAGTGAGCAAGACGGCATTAGATTTCTCTTCTCCTCCAAAACCAGAGACCACAACATTTCGACCCATGAAAGGTGGCAAGTTTGAAGAGGTCAGCAGCAGGGCCAGACTGAGAAAGGTCATGTCAGCCCAAGACATCTGCATGTCTGTCTTGTCTGTCTATCTATCCATCCATCCAGAAAAAGAATCAAAGCACATGGGATAAAATATTATCGACTGGTGACATTATATTGGGTGAAGTACATATGTGAGTACTATCTTTGATACTTTGAAATTATTTATTTAAAAGTAAACATTTAAAATAAAATTTAAAAAAGGCAATTCCCATCCCAGCATTCAAGTTACTTTATCACTTACTCTGGAAGCTTTCTGTTACTTCTGTGACATCACAAACATCCAGCTGTGACCACTGGCTAAATTCGAAGGTGAAATTATTATTAACTCGACAGACATAAAAGCCTGCATCTTTTATATGCACTGTGTTAAAAATAAGTTCTGATGCATTTCCGTTCGGAATCTGTGAAAGAATCAATGAGAGGATAAAAATGAAGGACTTATCAAAACACACCTTATAAAAATGTGCTGTGCAAAATGTATGATGTTCTTGGAACTTTGAAAAGTATATCTTTTTTCCCCCCAAGTTCTAAAATATCTGTTACTTAAAAAACAACAACATTTTGAGTAACTTAGGCCTGAAGTCTTAGAAAATCAGTCTTCTACAAATCTGTTAACAAGAGAGTTAAGCTCTCTCCCTTGTATCTTCCCAAAACTCACTAATAGAAAAGTATCTAATCTGTCATTTAAAATTGTTTGATCATTAGTATCTAAAGAATCTAGAATTGTAACATTTATGAGCTAAGAAATCATACAACATGACCAACCCATGATGGAGTGAAGGGATCACAGAAAGTTAGGCCTGGCTGTTAATTTCTGTTCTGATCAAATTAGCTGTCAGTATATGAGCAAGTTATTTTACCTCAAGACCCCGTTTTCTCATCTGCAAAATTCTGTCAGAGGATAGATGCCGTGACCAATACGCTTCTTTCAAGGTCTGGGTGGAGAAGGGCTATGGGAAGCCTATCAGTGATGGGAAGGAAGGTCCATGCAAGGGTTTCCCAAGCTTTTACTCCTGGGCTCTGGTCACCACGTTAAGTTTTCTTTCACCTTAGCTGCTCCCATCAATTTATCAGCACCACCCAACTCCGGCATATTGTCAAAGGGCTTTGTCAAGTGCCTCGTTATATATTGGCTCCCTTGCAAAGTACTTTAACAAGCTCTCCCTCTCCAAACACCAACCAAGTGAATTCGGCTCTCTCTCCTCTCGGAACCTGCACCAGAGCGAGAGCATTTTGCTGAAGATCTGACAACTGGGATGGAGGCTGCCTTAGCGCTGCCTGACCATCCTACCACGTGAACCTACTAAGTTTGCTTTCCTACTAGGCTATTCGTGTGTACTTTCTCTCTCCTCAAACCTCCTGCAATCCCACCTCTCTCAGCCATTGACTTTAGTCTGTGCTTATTTGTAACTCTCTTCCCTCCTGTTAAAATGGAAAGCGTGTTTTCCTAACAAAGGTTACTTGGGCTTGGGTTGCATGGCGATCCTAACCACTCAGAACCCCAAAGCTGGTATGCAAATTAGTTCAAGCTGAAGATGTTTAGGATTCAACAGATGCAGAAAGAAGCCTTATCAGAGCTTTCCTCATCTGACTAAAAGCAGAAACTTCTGGGAAATGAGGCTGCCATAAATTCCCTCTTCAGGGTGGCTTTTATTCCTAGGAAGGAGACCAAGAGGAATCCTACCATAAATCCCCTCTCCAGGGAAGTTTTATATAGCCATGAAGAAGATGGAAAGACCACTTGCACTTGCATGAATAAATATTACCACAAACTTTCTCATCTCCTGTTTATTCTCCTAGAAACCCCTTTGTATATATTTCCTAAAGAAACCCATTTGTTCTTCCCAGAGAGGCTTTTTCTCCTTCCTCCCTTTTCCTCTAATTGTAACCAATCACAGGGCTACTTCTTTTGTAATTTCCCATATGAATAAACTTCTCTTGTTAATCTGTATTTTGCCAGTTAATTCACAGGCCCCCAGGGACTGAGCATGAGAGGGTGGGAGAAAGGTTTTTTCCTCTCCAACAATCCCCTCATCCTCTCTGACTTTGCTCCTGCAATTTTCTCTCTGCTTTAGCATCTATTTCTCTCTTTTATTGTATCACTCCCGAAAACATACTCTAGTACCTTTATATCTTAAACAAAAAAATCCCAAGTATACCCCCCCTTGACCCACATACCTCTCAGCAGCACTGAAAATGCTGACCACCCCTTTCTTCTTGAAATACTTTCCCAAGGGCTTCATACCATTCTCTCCTGGTTTTCCTCTTATCTCTCTTGCAAATTCTTCTTAGTCTCTCTACTGGTTCCTCCTCCACTACACAAACTTTCTTCTTTTTCTTTTTTTTTTTACACACATTTATCTATGTATTTATTTATTTTGGCCGTGCCGCACGGCATGAGGGATCTTAGTTCCCTGACCAGGGATCAAACCTGTGCCCCCTGCAGTGGAAGCGTGGAGTCCTAACCACTAGACCGCCAGGGAAGTCCCAACAAACTTTCAATGTTGTCTCCTGAGGTATCCAAGCTGACTTAGATGCATTTAGACATCCAATAGGCACTTGAAACTTAACATGTCTAAAACCAAACTCTTGATTTTTTTGCCCTTAATCTCTTCCTCTCCCAGTCTCTTAACACCTCAGTAAATAACAGGTCCCCAGATGCTTAAGTAGAAAATCTAGGGTCATCTGTCGGGTTTGATGAACTCTATCTCTAAAATAAAGTGGCTTACCCACTTTGATCCGTCTCCACTGCCAAGTCCTAATCCACACTACTGTTATCTCTAGTCCAGTGCAGGCATTAGATAACTGGTCTTCTTGCTTTGCTCTTGCTTCCCTTCAAGCAGCAAGTTGGTGTTTTAAAAACAAAAATTCTATCACGTTGCTTCTCCTACTTAAGACCTCTAGTGGTTTCTCCCTTTGTATCACCCTGTTTATTTTCTCACAGCTCTTAACTCACAGAGTTATCTTATTTGCTCAGTCTTTCCCCAGTGGAGCTGGCAGGGCCCGTGTGTGTCGGTGCTTCACCATCCTGGACTTAGAACCCGGCCTGGCACAAAACAGGTGTCCAACAAGTAGCTGTTAAATGAATATCTCCTGAAATAGACTACGAACCTAAGTGTGGTTTGACAAACACAGATTGTCACAGATTGTCGACTGGTAAGGGCTTTAAAATCCACCACAACTCTTCAAATCCACGATGCACCGCTCACCCTCTACATTCCTCCCCTTCTCAAGTCAGGACATAGTTCACAAATGATGTACTTAACAGAGTAAGTTTTGTCCATGATTTCTTCCTCAAAAGGTGTTTATTAAAATGAAAGCCACTTGGCAATTGAGAAAATATGGTGAAAATAACTTTAGTTACCATCTCTCGAGAGCCTTGGCACATAAACTATGCCATCAATTAAGTTCTCTCAACCTCTAACGACAGGAATTCGAGTCGCTACTAACAGTCAAGGAGCCAACACAGGCCTGTCTGGTGCCAATGCAGTCCTGTTACTGCAGTTCACATCTGCCTTACCTCACCTGTGTGTGAGGGACAGAAATTAAAAATTGTACAAATCCACACGTTTCTTCTAAGGCACAGGGCGATCCCACCAAAGGGAAGACTGTCTCGGAACAGCTCTTGAACTTAGTTTCAGATTTGCAAATGGAGTCTTAATGTTGAGTTGGGAAGAAAGTTTAGTTATGTGACTAACAGGCTAAAAAGAATAATGGAGTTTCAAGGTACCATCTAGGAGGGAAGGGAGCGAGGGGAGATGAATGAGGGGGAAGAGAGAAGCCCACCAGAGTGGGACACGACGTGGCCAGACCGCTGAGACATCCCCAGCAGCAGAGGGATCAAAGAATGTTTAAGACAAGAGGATTCCAATATGCAATTTTAAATTATTTCTTGGGTGGCACGGGGATACCATCCTTCCACAAAAGGAATAAACGCCCCTTTCTACCTACCTGAATTTTACTTCAGAATCTACCATAAAAACCTAAATCTTTTGATATAATACAGTTATGGGGAATGCTTAAAATAATATTGCCTTCCATGTTGCTTTGAAAAGCTTTTAAAGATTTAGACTGGAACATAATCTGTTGTAAAGAATTTTGTATAGATATTTTAGAATGTACTGGTGATGTTTCATGTTTGTTAACGTTGTTGCCCCAAGTACTCCTGATTTTCCACAATTTTCAGAATAGAGAACTGATTTTATTACTGCTTACCAAAGTAATGATTACTGAATAAACACTTCAGTAATAACACAGATCCTTTAACAAGGACCTATCATACCCTTTAACAAAATTCCTAAAAACACACTGAAGACAACAGGCTAATTAATTTTCTATCTTTCTCTCTTCTCATGACAGAGGAATTAAAAGACATTAAAAAATTACCTCTTTATTCATTTTGAACCATTGGTATTGTACAAAAGGATGCCCAGTTGCCCGGCAACACAGCTTCACAAACTGTCCAGCCAAGACTGCCTTGGATTCTGGGTTTACAGTGATCTTTATTCCTTAAAAAAAAAAAAGTTATATAAAGTCAGAGAAGAGGAGTTTTCCTTGTTTATGTTTCCGAAACCAAAAGAAGAAATATTTTGGAAATAACCTGCATATTCATCCTGGTTATAAATCACCCATTCACATCTCCTTCTCCATCAGATGATGAGTTTGTGAGTTCCAGGCTCTGTAAAACCAGGAGGAAAGGAACTCACCTGCAGAAGACTTTGATCTACTGTACTTCCCCATGACTGGGGGAAAAAATTGTTTGCCATATTTCTTCAATTCTGAGAAACATTTTTTCCACATTCTAACACCTCTGAAATCAGGATGAGCCTTATCATAGCTGTCTGCATACAGCAGTCACGATGCTTTCTCTGTGCCAGCTCTAGGAATACTTAGTCATAAAGGCTTATCCGGCCAGCACTTCAACTGAGTTAGGTGTGCTGTTAGTAAGACAAGTGTGAGTTTAAATACCACTTAAATGTCTTCAAAAGACATATGAGGGACTTCTCACCCAGTGGGTGAGACTCTGTGCTCCCAATGCAGGGGGCCCGGGTTCAATCCCTGGTCAGGGAACTAGATCCTGCCTGCCACAAATAAGAGCCTGCGTGTGGTAATTAAGACCTGGTGCATGGGGCTTCCCTGGTGGCACAGTGGTTAAGAATCTGCCTGCCAATGCAGGGGACACGGGTTCGAGCCCTGGTCGGGGAAGATCCCACATGCCGCGGAGCAACTAAGCCCGTGTGCCACAACTACTGAGCCTGTGCTCTAGAGCCCGAGAGCCACAACTACTGAGCCCACGTGCCACAACTGCTGAAGCCTGTGTGCCTAGAGCCCATGCTCCACAACAAGAAAAGCCATGACAATGAGAAGCCTGTGCACCGCAACAAAGAGTAGCCCCCGCTCGCCGCAACTAGAGAAAGCCCGTGCGCAGCAGTGAAGACCCAACACAGCCAAAAATAAAAACAAAACAAATAAACAAATTAAAAAAAAAAAAGACCCGGCGCAGCCTAAATAAATAAATAAATAAATATTAAAAAAGAAAGGGCATATGAATGTCAATGCTGTGATTTAGCATTAAAATAAAACTATTCTGTAAGCAGAAAGGTACAGAAACAGAACAGCAGGATATAAATTTGATACATGTGATGCAAACAGTTCTCATCTGAGAAATGACTACCAGCATCAAAACTTGGAAAACTTTTGACAGGAGCTTCCTGTCAAAGATCCTGGAGTCAATAACACAATCCCTGCCCCCTCCCTCCTCCCTCTTTCTCAATCACTCCCTCTGGGGAAGCCTGCTGCCATGTCATGGGGACGCTTGGGCAGCTCTGCAGAGAGGCCCAAGCGGTAAGGAAAGCAACCTGGGCCTCCTGCCAACAGCCGCGTGCATGAACCATCTGAGAAGAGGATTTCCCAGCCCCCCTCAGACCTTCAGATGGCCGCAGCCCTGGCCGACAGCTGGACTGTCACCTCATGAGAGACCCTGAGATAAAACCACCCAGCTCCACCCCTCCTGGATGCCTAGCCTCGGAAACTCTGAGATAATGAACAGATGCTGTTTTTTAAATTTTTGGTTTTGGGATAATTTGTTATGCAGCAACAGATAACTGACACAAAAGGAAACAAAGCTAGGAAATTTTACATTTGCCAAGGTTTTAATACATAAACCTGGGTTAGTTGGCTTTCAGAAAGGAGAAAGAATCATTAAAACTTATAAAACTTAATTTCCCAAGCCTATTTGTATTTTGTTCCTCATGTATCCTGAACATGACCTCGTATCTTTTTCTTCTACAACCCATCAATCCAAAGGAACACAAGATTACCATTGAAGAGGAGATAGTCTAAATAACAACCACCTTAATACCTGAAAGGTACTAAACTTTCTAGGGAAAAAATAGTACGTAAGGTAAAATAGGCATGTGAAATCCATGCAGGAAAGATACCAAATAAAACCAAAATCCAAAATGAGTAAATATTCATTGCATACTTATTACATTTGAAGGTCTAGAGAAACCCTGGAAAATCTTTAGTAAATATAGTAGAGCCTCTCAAAAAAGAATTTAAAATTCTTGCCAAGGAAAAGCTTTCATATCCATTCATCCTTTATGTGGATGCCAAGTGACCAAAGGACGGCTGAAGTAACAGTTTTTCTGAATTCTGTAATCCACGTTGGTCAGAAAGTACGTGTTGAAGTCAGAAAATGGGATGACACTCTTACTGAAGCCAGAAAATTCACAGCACTGTATTTTAATGCCCTCATATACCATTCATCTGCCAGGAGAGACTGATATCACAACTTTAAGATACAAAGGTTCTGATTTTCAAAGTTTAATTGTGATAAGAGAGGAAAAAAAGCTGCAACAACAACAGAAGGGAACAAGTATAAATCTGAAAAATACAGGCGTTGTGGTATATTGGCTTTAAAATGTGGATGTCTTAAAGCCATCTCAAATGTAACATCCCCAGTCCCTCCTGCCACAAAATCTCCTCCTCCGCGAGACCCCCCCAGTCTTCTCCATCTCAGGGAAGATAAACCAGGTCCCGGCCTAGCCCCAAGCATCCAGTCACTCAGGACGGAAACTTAGCAGCCACGCCAAACCCCTCCTGCTCACGTCCTCCTTCCCCACGTGTAATTTAGCTGCGAGGCCTGTCGCTTAAGCTTTTCCACATCTCACCATCTTCAATGCCATGAGCTTAATCCAAGCCGCCATCCCCTCCTGAACTGAACTATTGTCACAGCCTGCGAACTTTCTTTCCTTACTTCCAACCAGCAGCCCAATGTCTTTTTAAAACATAAATTAATCCATATCACTCCTCTGATAAAACCCTTTACTGACCTCCCATTGGATTTAGAATAAAACCCAAGCTCCTTACATGGCCAACGAGGCCCTCGTGCCCACCGTATCCTTGCCCACCAGGCTCCAGCCGCGGAGGGCCTCTTTCCTTCGGAACACAAACTCTTTCCTGCCTTTCCACCTCCTGGTCCTCTGCTGGCTTCCCCCCTAACCCCCACTGTTTCATGACAGACTCTCTCATCATCCAGGTCTCCAGCTGGTCCAGGAAACATGAGCTACCTCCCCCTCTCCCCCCCCAGCATTATACTCGTCCCACTTTGTGGGTTTCACTGCACTGATCACCCGAAGTCCCGTTTCTTATTATCTGTCTCACTCTACTAAAACAGAAGCTCCTGTCTTAGCCACCAGTTTGCCAGAGGCCTGGAATAGTGCCTGGCATATGTGAAACGGTGGGTGTTCAACACATATTTGTTGAACGAATGTGTATAATAATAACAAAAATTACTATAACGGCAATTTACTGGCTGCTTTACATATGCCCGGCACTTTGATCTCTAACTTTCAAAATAATCATGTGAGTTAGATATTAACTAGATCTATGTTACAATGAGGAAAGTGAACTTACGTCATTTGCAGAAAGTCATCCAAATTACCCTGTGTAAATTATTAACTTCTCTGAGATTCCTTTTTTTCTCATTGTAAAATGGCAGAACCAGGATGCAAAGCTAAGTTTTCTTGGGCTTTAAAACCCTTTTGGGGGCTTCCCTGGTGGCACAGTGGTTGAGAATCTGCCTGCCAATGCAGGGGACACGGGTTCGAGCCCTGGTCTGGGAAGATCCCACATGCCGCGGAGCAACTGGGCCCGTGAGCCACAACTACTGAGCCTGCGCGTCAGGAGCCTGTGCTCCACAACAAGAGAGGCCGCGATAGTGAAGAGGCCCGCGCACCGCGATGAAGAGTGGCCCCCGCTTGCCGCAACTAGAGAAAGCCCTCGCACAGAAACGAAGACCCAAGACAGCCAAAAAATAAAAAATAAAAATAAATAAATAAATAAAATAAACCCTTTTAAGCCTTGGGTTATCCCAGTGATTTTTTTAAAATTTAATTAATTAATTAATTAATTTTTGGCTGTGTTGGGTCTTCGTTTCTGTGCGAGGGCTTCCTCTAGCTGCGGCAAGCGGGGACCACTCTTCATCGCGGTGCGCGGGCCTCTCACTATCGCGGCCTCTCTTGGTGCAGAGCACAGGCTCCAGACGCGTAGGCTCAGTAGTTGTGGCTCACGGGCCTAGTTGCTCCGCGGCATGTGGGATCTTCCCAGACCAGGGCTCGAACCCGTGTCCCCTGCATTGGCAGGCAGATTCTTAACCACTGCGCCACCAGGGAAGCCCCCCAGTGATTTTTTTTTTCCTTCCACCTTTATTGAGGTGTAAGTGACAAATAAAAACTGCATATATTTATGGGTGCACAACATGATGATTCAATATAGGTATACGTTTGTGAAATGTTTGTCACAATCAAGTTAATTAACACATCCATCACGTCACATAGTTATCATTTTCTGATGGTTCTTAATGCATCGCCCATGCTAATCCCATCTTTTGCCACAGTGAGCCTCTCTCACTGGAAGGAGGGTGTCAGGCAGAGTGCAGTGTCTTGTGCCATGGCAGTCCTTAAAAATTTACTGTGGCAAAGATTCTCTGCTATTACACAAAGAGACAAAAGATGAGAATGAAGGAAAGTGAAAGGTTTTCTCTCTAGAGGGTCTTACAAAGAAATGAATGACTTCAGAGGAAGGCGCCCATGTGACCAGGATGTTCTAAAAGCTTCCTTTGTGGGAGACAAGACTAAATGATTTTTAACAGACATTCAAACTCACAGTTGATATATCTGTCCTGTACCAACAATTTTAGTAGTCTAAGTCTTCAAGAAGCAAGCAAAGACATGTCTTTATTATTTACTGCTTCAAAGACTGAGAATTGAAAGGCACATTGTGATTTGGAACCTGCCCTGGTGAGTAGCACAGAGAGAAGTCACAACACCTCCCATGTTTTAACCACACATATTTCTTTCCACCCTGTCTCGTGTGCGACAGGGAACCACGCTCACCTCTAACCACCCTCGCGCAGCGCCCACTAGTCAGAACGTGCTGAACAAAGTAAGGAAGGACGATGGCACAGAGCTCTGGACGGTGTACCAAGGCAGACGAAAGTTCTATTTTAAAGGGTGAATGCACAGCTTCCTGGCAAACAAGCCTATTTTCAGATAACATCTGCAAAGAAGTCAAAGAGGTTACTTGATTTCCTGTAAGCCGGAGAGAATCTGACTGGGTCTGATGGAACATCAGGATTGTGCTTTCAACACGTGCACACCTGTGTGAGCAACCGGCTCAAGATATTACACAATAAAACTAAAACCCCTGCTGGAATCACTAAACAGATAAATGAGGGTGATTCTTTTTTTTTTTTTTTTTTAGAGGGGGTTGTTTATTTATTTATTTATTTGTGGCTGTGTTGGGTCTTCGTTTCTGTGCAAGGGCTTTCTCTAGTTGTGGCAAGCGGGGGCCACCCTTCATCGCGGTGCGTGGGCCTCTCACTGTCGCGGCCTCTCTTGTTGTGGAGCACAGGCTCCAGACGCGCAGGCTCAGTAGTTGTGGCTCACGGGCGCAGTTGCTCCACGGCATGTGGGATCTTCCCAGACCAGGGCTCAAACCCGTGTCCCCTGCATTGGCAGGCGGACTCTCAACCACTGCGCCACCAGGGAAGCCCGAGGGTCATTCTTGACCTGACAAAAGGATTCATCATAGGTTCCCTTTGAGTTGTTCTCTCTTACAATGCAGTTACTATCGAAGTAATTCACAGCTTTTCCAGGAACAGATCTATTGTGTACGTTACAGCGCATCTATTTTCAGAGGCCATGAACCAAAAAACTTTTTCTATCATCTTCCAGCTAAAACTCTCCCTCAACGTTATTTTGAACATTTCAAAACTACTACTGAAAAGCACCCCAGAGAGTCCCAGAATAAATACCATTCCTCTTCCTCTAACAACTTCCTCCCATTACACAACCAGTGTAATGGGGGGAAGTTGTACTGGTTGTGTACTTTCCTCTTACAGGTCAATTTACATTTGCATCTACTGTGGCTAAACCTGGTCTCCTACATCACACCCCTCATCCTTCTACATCATCAACAACTTCCTTTAACACCTTGGGGTGGAAGCCCATCCTTCTAGCCCTCACCACCACTCCCTTTCTAGCTCTTTTCTTCTTCTTTAATCTTATTCCCATTTATACCATCTATGCCTCTTTTCACTTCTTAATATCTTGCTTTCAGGAATTTCTGTTGTTCATGGAACAAGATGAGTCCCTTATAAGTAAGATCTAGTAGTTTAGTACTTTTTACTTTGGCAAGAAGAAAAAAATTGAAGTCTGTGGGTCAAAGAGAGAATTGAGGTAATAATCCATAACTAAGCCTCCCAAACAATCCAGAAACTTCCTAGTATTATGGAAGTGACATTGAGTTCAGGTCAGGGTCAGTAGACCCGGGTTCTAATCCCACTTTTGTAAATAACCAACTGTGATTCTGGCCAAATGATAACTTCTGGTAATCTCTTTTTCCACATAAATGTGTGCTCATATTTAAAATTTAAATGTATACGACATGGAAGCAACCTAAGTGTCCACTGACAGATGAATGGATAAAGAAGATGTGGCACATATATATAATGGAATATTACTCAGCCATAAAGAGAAACGAAATTGAGTTATTTGTAGTGAGGTGGATGGACCTAGAGTCTGTCATACACAGCGAAGTAAGTCAGAAAGAGAAAAACAAACACTGTATGTTAACACATATATATGGAAGCTAAAAAAAAAAACAAACTCCCAAAAAATGCTTCTGAAGAACCTAGGGGCAGGACAGGAATAAAGACTCAGACGTAGAGAATGGACTTGAGGACACGGGGAGGGGGAAGGGTAAGCTGGGACAAAGTGAGAGAGTGGCATGGACATATATACACTACCAAATGTAAAATAGATAGCTAGTGGGAAGCAGCCACATAGCACAGGGAGATCAGCTCGGTGTTTTGTGACCACCTAGAGGGGTGGGATAGGGAGGGTAGGAGGGAGACGCAAGAGGGAGGAGATATGGGGATATATGTATATGTATAGCTGATTCACTTTGTTATACAGCAGAAACTAACACACCATTGTAAAGCAATTATACTCCAATAAAGATGTTAAAAAGATAAAAATAAAATAAAATTTAAATGTTCATAATAGTACTGTTCTGGGCTTTCACAGAATTGCGAAGATAAAATGTGAAGTAAAGGTATCCTGGAAACGAAAGAATAATATTCAACTATCTTTGCTCTTGTCTTAGAGACAATGAAAGTAATAAAAAATTGGTATCAGAAACATAACAATGAGTATAGTACGAGGAATTAAAGAAGAAAAATGAATTGATATGAGAAAGGGGTGGGGAAAAATGGAAAAGATGTCAGTGAAATCACATGACTCTGCCGGCACTTCTGAAATGTCTGCACAGCAAAGCTCCTTTTATACGAGAATGAAATAAAATGGCAGCATCACAACACCGGAGCAGAAAGAACCTTGGGACCCACCTAATGAAACCCACGTGTAACGTGTTAATTCTCTCTAAACATCCCCCACTGTCTAGCCTCTGCTTAGCCGATTCCAGGTCAGAGCACGGCTTCCTTGGCAACCAATCTCGTGATGTGCAGGACTCTAGTTGACAGAGGCTACTAGTCAGCGCGCAAATGGTTTCTCTTAAACAAAACTCTAACTGATGGCGCTTATACATCTGCGCTCAAATGGTTTCACTCAAAACAAAAACATCTCAAATGGCACATCTAAGTTTATCTGTATTTGCCAAGGTTACAGATGCCAATTTTGGCTGCTTCGAGATCAGAGTCTTTGACCCTTAAATAAAAAAATAAATAAAGGTCTAAGTAGAGATGGGGGAACCCTCCCCAGCTACTTCTGAGCCACCAAAGCAAAGACATCCAAGAAACTCGGTACCACAGCCATCTTCTATGGCCATCTCTGGCTGTCATTCCACAAACAGCTGGGATGGAATATGACAAAATCAGACTAAAATAAATCTGAAGTTTCCCCTTCTCCTTGTATTTAGGCCTGAAAGACTTGTTCAGAGGTTCACAGCATCTTAGTCACCCAAAACCAGGGCTCTCTATAACGACAATCAGGTAAAAGTCATCAGGCTCTATGTGGAATAAGAACTAATGTCTTCTTATGAAACTGCACTACCAAAAAAAAAAAGAGATAAAACGTTAGATTATTCCTACTTTGTATTTTCACCAAGATTCAGGAATACATTGAAAAGGAAAAACTGGAGATTTAATATATACTTGTTTTTATGATTGTACCGGATGTGATGAGTTACATGTTTGTCTCCCCTACTAGACGATGAATTTTGAACATGCAGGAACTATTGTTTTAATTCATAGTACCAAGCACAATGCCTGGAATAGCAGAAGTATTAGAATACAGTAATGTTGATTGAATGAGCAAAATCCCAGATTAAGTTGATTCTATCAGAGCTTGCATTCCTAATATAATTACAATAGTTTTTATTCTCAATGTCTTTATTGAAATTGAAATAAAAATTATTCTCAAATTCTTACATTTCTATATTCTAATGTATGTAAATACAGTAAGTTTTAGATTATCTAAGTAAGATTCAGGTAGAAAGCTAACTGTAAATTACTGAGTTTTTTTAGATCCCCAAATATTTCCTCTTAAATCAATAATTAACATTCAAGTAACAACTGACTTCTAATGAATACTATATAGCTAACGAATACTATATGGCTAATATGACATAAAACGTCACAGAAATAGTGCATAAGTGGTCATGTAGAAACTGCTGTCTTTTTCCTATTCTCCCCTCAAATATGAAAGAGTCCCAGGGGATAACTGAAAAAGCCTGTTGGCCCAGTATCAGAACGATCTGCACAGGGGAACACTGATGGTAAAGCGCTGATCCTACTATTTGGAGAGAAACACCAAGAGCAGAAACAGATTTTTCCAAAGAAGATGACTGATGTTTATTAGGATGGCACTGTATTCGCTGCTGGCCTACCACATCAGAATAGAAAATGCTGCTAAAAATTTCAGGCACATCATTACACACAAATGAACATGTGACTCAATTTCAGTCAAGCCCAGTTTCATACATGGGAAACTTTGAAAACTTGGAGACCTTTGATCGCAG
The DNA here is from genome assembly GCF_965194825.1 of Balaenoptera physalus. NCBI lineage: Eukaryota > Metazoa > Chordata > Mammalia > Artiodactyla > Balaenopteridae > Balaenoptera > Balaenoptera physalus. The sequence goes on from NC_138897.1 coordinate 16,740,016, forward strand.
GCCAGTGATCACACCACAGACCATGAGATGCGTGCGCAGCCTCCGTGGTCACCTACGCGCAACTCAGCACAGCGTCATCCCAGCAGCTCCTCCAAGTCTGAGAGGTAGAGGACGCTGACTCTCATGTTATAGACTTGGCAACAACGGTGGAGTAATTAAGTGCAATCATTGAAAAACATCATGAGACATTAAAGTTATAGTTAATTCCCAAAGAGGTTTCTTAAGTTTTCAGAGGCCCCGGTGAGTGTACAAAGTCTGAGAACTTAGCGGCTGAGTGCCCTAGACTGGCAGATTTCCATTGCCACAACTCCTGGGTACTTCTGAGACACTGGGGATACAAAAATTAATAAATGTCACCTGAAGAAATAATGTACTGTTTGGTGACAGAAAGCAATTGCATCTAGATGGGATCTGCATTACCCCAGGGCTCTTGTATGAAGAGGCACGCATCTGTCAAGCATCAGATACAGTGGGTAACACAAGAGAGGCGTTTATAGAGGACCTATTTCATCATCTGCACTAGGCCTGGTAAAGCCAGGGATAACCTGAGAGTCCAAGTTTCCTGGCTCACAATCCCGGGTCCCTTCCATTTGTAGCAGACTTTTCAGTTGCTCCCCCTCACATCCCCAGCATCCAATTTTGTTTGGCGATCCATGAGGTTTCTGGAAAGCTAACTGAACCCACTCCATTCCTGGCTCTAAGCCAGGGGAACTGGCACATTCCAACTCCCTGGCTGGTGACAGGTAGAGGGACAGGCACGTGGCCAAAATCAGTTAGCTTATTAGGGAATCCTACGATTTTTGCTGGGACAAAGGTTAATGCAAGGAACAGCCAGTAGACATCCTATGACTAGGTAGAAAGTCAGCCCTGGGAGGAAGCCAATGACAAGAAAGAAAGAGCAAAGACAAAATCCAACTCCTTGGAAACAGGGCTGGCCCCTGCCTTTCTCGAAGCCCAACCTGCTTCAAGACTTTTCTGTTGGAACCAGCATGCTCCCTTTATTACACCAACTTGAGTTGGGGTTTCTGCTACGTGTACTTGTCAGTACACCACTACAACACGTCTCTAATTCCCCAAGCCCCCGAGAAAGAAGGCCTGCAGCGCCGCTGCCATCACGTGACTTGGATGACATGGTCCCTCCTGCTGACGTCACGGTAACTGACCAACTCCATCCACGGTTGTGGAAAGAAGGGACTGTTTCCTACTCCTCAAATATGACCTTGGAAGTGAGCAACCTCACTCAATATCGGTATATTCAGGAAAAAAAAAAAATCATGTGGTTGAGTTACTCAACGTTTCGAAAGCACCATGTTGGCAAAAAACTTCAACAATAAACATTTGTTACACTTTCTCTCATTCATGTACATACATATAAATAAATGTGTGTATTTACTTTCTTGGCTGCACTATTTCAACACAAGTTATAGAAACCTTTCCCCTCAACACTTTCGCATGCACCTCCTTGGAATAAAGACATTCTTCTATAGAAGTAGAGCACCATCGTCACATGATAATTCCCTAATGTCTAATATGCAGGTTATACTCAAGTGATTCCAATTGTCCCCAAAATGTCTTCTATAGCTGTTTTTTTGGAAAAGCAATCCAACAAATGTTTATGCACTGTATTTGCTTTTTATGTGTTCTTTAGTCTCAACCTGGGGGGGAAAATGAGGCTCCATATATTTACATGTTTCAAAAATACTTAACACAATTCATTTGGTCAAATGAGATATTTTCCTCTGAGTCTGTCTCCATGAACTCCTGGAGAACGTGCCCACGGGAAACACGTACCTGGGGGGCTGAGGAGCTGAAGGACCTCAGTGTGCTCCATAGTTTGCAGGAAGTCGCTCAGCTCCACGACCGTACAGCCTTTCTCACCCAGCAGCTTCAGCAAACACAGGCTTGGGCTGCCTTCAGGCTCCAGGACCTTAAGAGAACACTGCTCCAAGTCTAGACAACTGCAAACAACAAATTTAATTCAGGTCAACAGATTTTCTTCAATATGATCTGCCTGCTATATGTTTGGCCCCGTCATGGGTGTTGTAGAGAATAAACGGCAAGTTGTTGAGTGGTGGGGAAAACGGTTTACATTACGAATGCTACTGTCCCTTTAGACGCAGTCTCCTAATGGTGCTCATCTTGAATAGCAGAAGTTGGCAAACTTTTCCTGTAAAGTGCCAGAGAGTAAATGTTTTAGGCTTTATACGGGCCACAGAGTCTCTCCTGCATATTCTTTTCTTGATTTTTGTTTTGTTTTACAATTTTTAAAATATAAAAAACAGGGCTTCCCTGGTGGTGCAGTGGTTGAGAATCTGCCTGCCAATGCAGGGGACACGGGTTCGAGCCCTGGTCTGGGAAGATCCCACATGCCGCGGAGCAACTGGGCCCGTGAGCCACAACTACTGAGCCTGCGCGTCTGGAGCCTGTGCTCCGCAACAAGAGAGGCCGCGATAGTGAGAGGCCCGCGCACCGCGATGAAGAGTGGCCCCCACTTGCCACAACTAGAAGAAAGCCCTCGCACAGAAACAAAGACCCAACACAGCCATAAATAAATAAATAAATAAACAAAAATTTAAATAAATAAAAAATAAAAAAAATAAAAAGCATTCTTAGCTATACAAAAACAGGCAGTGGCCTCAATATGGGCCATAGGCTGCTGTTTGCAGACTCCTGTTCTATATGTTTCAACACAATTTTGTCTTAAAATCATGAGCTTTTCTTTCACAAGCATGTCTTCTTTACCCAACTAGATACCAGTACTCGTTGCAAGCAGACACCCTATCATATATATATATATCTTTTTAAAATCCCTCAATACCTAAAATTTCGTCTTGCCCATATGAATTATTCATACTGAAATGCCTGGAAGCCTGGAGGGAAGGGGTCAAACATAATGGTACCACCGCTGTGGCAGAGCCAAGGTTAGTTAGCAAGCTTTCATATGACTTAAGATATTCTTAGTTCACATTCATTTTGATCAGTTTTAGTAAAAGGCTGCCACAGCATTTGTATAATGGTCACCCAAGATTTATAATTCTGTGATGAAGTTGGTTATTTCATGAAGAAGAAAATGGATCCAACCAAAATAACTTCAATACTAATATTCTATCTCACAGGATTGTTAGAATTAAATTAGACAATCCATGTAAAAAGTACTTAGCACAGTGTGTGGCTAATAAGCACTCAGTAAAAGCTAGCTCTTATTATGCAATAAAAGTATGGGAATATTAAAAGAAGACTAAGGGGACTTCCCTGGTGGCGCAGTGGTTAAGACTCTGCCTGCCAATGCAGGGGACACGGGTTCGAGCCCTGGTCCGGGAAGATCCCACATGCCACGGAGCAACTAAGCCCGCGCGCCACAACTACTGAGCCTGTGCTCTAGAGCCCGCGTGCCACAACTACTGAAGCCCACGCACCTAGAGCCCATGCTCTGCAACAAGAGAAGCCACCGCAATGAGAAGCCCGTGCACCGCAACGAAGAGTAGCTCCCGCTCACCGCAACTAGAGAAAGCACGTGTGCAGCAACGAAGACCCAATGCAGCCCAAAATAAATAAATAAAATAAATTTTTTTAAAAAAATAATTTTTTTTGAGTAATTACTGTTTTGGTAACCAGATAGTGTCCTCCAAAGCCTCCAGTCACTAGGTATTCTTTTCTAGGTATTCTAGCTAAATTTGTATATTCAATACTCTATCCTTGTTAAATGTCAATAATCATATTACAGATCAACCATTCCCAATTCTGGGCTGTACACTCTGGCAGCACAATCTGAAGTCCATGGCAAATTGATAAAGGTAAGGACAATAAGACTGTCTTTTACTCTAAGATTATCTTTCTTATTTTTAAAAGTGTTAAAGTGTCCTTTCTTTTATGAAATAATGGTGACTGCAATGGTAGCAAAAACAAAAGCTGAAGGTGCTGCTACAATATTTTGTAAAATTTTCTTTTACTAGTCCCTGGAATGCCCAAGGAACCAGTATTAGACACAATATAAGGATTACCCATTTTTCAAATAATTATAATATGAAATTTATAAAAACAAGGATGCTGTATGCTAATTTTTTTATGATTCAGAAAGGTTATCAAGATCTGATACATGAAATTAAGATGCCATCTTGTCAAATGCAACCAAATGGTGCTTTAATCTTTATATTAATATGGAGAAAACTAAAAACAATTTTACTTTCCCCCCACCAAACGAAGAAAGATCAAATTGCAATAGACGACTTCTCTTCCAATACAAGAGGCACTGGAGAAAAACAAGGTGCTCTCTCTTCTTTCCTTTTACTGATTTTCCACATGGGCACCGGCTTTCAGCTAAGATGATGTTTATACATACCCAACTTTTCTTTCTTTCCTTTTTTAGTTACATTCCTGTAAGGCTGTGCTTTGAAGTGGTTTCTACCAGCTCTAATTTGAAATTTCTGATTTAATTAAAAAGACTGCTTTCTTACTGAAACAAACAGACTTTGCTTAAAAAAACCTATATTTATCTTTACTTTTAAAAATGTATAATCAAATAGAACATATTGATATTATACACCTTTTAGGGTACAAACCATGGCACTGCTTTTAGATTCTTTTGTTTCTCTTGGTACATTTACACTTCAGAATCATTATTCATTAATTCAACAACTACTTATTAATCACCTAAAATAGGACAACCATTTTTTCTAGGTATTTTTCTAGCTGCAAACAAAATCCCCCATCCTCCTAGATTTTTCCACAGGAGAGGGACAGATATGTGTACACACACAGAGATCTGTGCATCCATCGATCCAACTGTCCTAAGTGCTTTGGAGAAAAACAAAGCAAAGCAGGGGGATAGGTAAGGCTGGAGCAGATGTAGGGGGTGATTTTAAATAGTGTGATCAAAGAAGACCTCACTGAGAAGGTGACCTTTTTAAAAAAAATGTAATCAATGTTGTTTATTTTTAAAATTTTTATTGAAATATAGTTGATTTACAATGCTGTGCTAGTTTCAAATGTACAGCAAAGTGATTCAATTATACATAAATATACAAATATATTCCTTTTTTACATTCTCCTCCATTATAGGTTATTACAAGATATTGAGTATAGTTCCCTCTGCTATATAGTAGGTCCTTGTTGGTTACCTATTTTATATATAGTGGTGTGTATAGTTTAATCCCAAACTCCTAATTTATCGCTCCCTCCTTTCCCCTTTGGTAACCATAAATCTGTTTTTTACATCTGTGAGTCTATTTCTGTTTTGTAAATAACTTCATTTGTATCATTCTTTTAGATTCTACATATAAGCAATATCATATGATATTTGTCATTCTCTGTGAGAAGGTGACTTTTAAGCAAACACCTGACTCTTCAGGGAAAGGAGCCAGTCTTGTGGTTCATCCGTGGAAAACATCTCAGGCTGAGCAAACAGCAAATCCAAAGGCCCTACTGTCTTCAAGGAAGGGCAAGAAAGCATGTGTGACTAGAGCTGAGAGAGGGAGGGAGACACTAACAGGAGATCAAGTCCAAGAGCTCACTGGTAGCTAACTGGTGTTTTTATTCTGAGATGGAGAAGCAATGGGAGGGTTTTGAACAGAGGGAGGATAAGACCTGATTTAATGTTTTAAAAGAACGATTCTTGCTGCTATATTGAGAACAGACTGGGATGGGGAGCAAAGCAGGAGGCGGAGAAGTTAGGTGGCCATTGGAACAATGCAGGTGAGAGATAATAGTGGCCTGGACCAGGGTGGTCGCAGGGGACGTAGGATTCTAGACACATACTGGAGGTATGGCAGAAGGGATTTGCTGATGCAGTGGATGTGGTATATAAAAGCGGAGTCAGGAATGACTCTGAAGTTTCTGGCCTCAGCACCTAGACGGATGTAGCTGCCCTTCACTGAGATGCAGAAGACTGCAAGACAAAGAGGTTACGGCGGAAGACGTGTTAAGTTTTGGACGTGTTGCATTTAAGATGTCTATTAGTCATTCAAGAGGAGATCTACACAATGAATCCAGGAGTTCAAAGCAAAGACATGGGCTGAAGATGTGAACTGAGACTAATCAACCTAAATATGTGTAAAGCCACGAAGACTTAAGGATAACACCAAGGCGGGGATTAGGTGAAGAAGTCTAGACAAAGAGATACACCTAAGCCCTAAGGCATTCCAAAATCCAAAGATGAAGAGGTAGAGACTGAAGAGAGAGGGACAGGGGGAAACCTTCCTATCATAAAGTGCTCGAGGGCAGGATTCCGTAGCTAAAAGAGCCTCTTCTACATAGCAAGTATGCACTGGCTGACTGTCTTCCCTGGTCCATGTCCCAAAGTCCCATCTCTAAGCTCCCTCCTTCATGGAATTTACACACTATTAGAGCCTCTTGAAAGCTCTGCCATCTTTGGGGCTCGAATGTTCCATGCCTCCGCAGAATTCATATTGCTTGGGCAAGACACTCAGAACCTGTGCTTATCTACACTGACAGCAAAGGGCGTTCAATATTAAGGCAGTTTGGAATGCAACTAGGGCTGAGTTTGTTTAGGGCACTCCCACATGTTCATGTTTTGGGAAACTAAACTATATGCAAGGATTTATCCTGAATCACCAATAACCATCTGGAAACACTCCTTATCCCTGATGGGACAGTTCAGAGGAACTCCTGTGGCTTATTTATTAAATTCTTACCTAGTCTGAGGAAAGTTTAATAGAGTGAGGGAAAAAAGTGAAAAGAAACAGAATAGGCAACCTTCTAGGATTTTCGGGCTGTGAACCCAGTGACTCTGCAGAAAGCGCTGCACATCCTCGTGGGAACTGTCATCCACTTGCACTAGATTCACTATAATTCCTGCGTTTGACACTAGAGAAAAATGCTTTTCGGATCTTTTACTATTGTAGATGCTCTTTTGCCATCGGTATGAAATCGTTTTAAAATCACTGTTTTAGTCTTAAATAGAAAAAGCACCGCCAGCTTACTCTGCCCCCTCAGTTGTCACTCCCCAGCCTCCAAGTTCCCAGGGCTAACCTTCTGTTAGGTCAGTTTAATTCTTCTGATCTCAACAGGTATGTGAGCTTAATGTTCTCCAGTTCTCCAACCTTCAGGGTGGCCTCCACTTTCCCCAGCACAACTAACCTGCTCTGAGCTAACCTTCACCATCCTGGAAGGCTGGCCAAACTCATCTGTCTCCAGTAAACTTCCCACCCTGAAATCCCCAGCTTCCACAACTTCGTGCCCTTTGTTGCTTGTCTCCTCTTGCTGGGCAACTGCCCTCTCTCCATACTACCTTCACCAGAGAAGTGGTCTCAAACTTTTCCATTAGTTCCTCAAACAAAGCTAATACCATTCTATAGCCTTTAACAAAACTTAACTGAAGGCTTAGGGAGGAAAACTGAGCACCTGATGTCGGGTATGCACTACTTTTAGATTCCATCAGCCATGCCTCTTCAGTGGCAGGGCCTTACTGATGTTCTTCTCCCTCCTTCATGGCCAAATAGGAGTGCTCACTTCAGGAGAACCTTCTTCAGGAAAGGCCAGAGCCCTCCCTAACTAGAGTAGTAGTTAATTTCACAAATCAACCAATCACAGGTCTGGTAATCTGACCCCGCCCCCTGCCCACGAAGAAGACAGCTGTTTATGTTATTGTAAGTCTAGAAATTCAGAAATCTCTGGACCTAGAATAATAATACGTATCTTGGATTTTCTTTGCACAGCCAAAAGCACAATGTATTCTTCCTAGAACAGGAAAAAAAAAAAAAAAAAGGGGGGGACTTCCCTGGCAGTCCAGTGGTTAAGACTCTGTGCTTCCAATGCAGGGGACACGGGTTGGATCCCTGGTTGGGGAACTAAGATCCCACGTGCTGTGCAGAGTGGCAAAAAATTAAAAAAAAAAAAAGAAAGAAAGAAAAAAGTATGCCATTTGCTCAACTTTGCAAATTTACCACTTCTTGATTCCATCCTCACATCATTACTCCACCGAACAGCCAAATAATCCCAAATCATCATTATTCTGCTTTAACCTCAAACTCTTTGAAACTCAAGGTTGTGGTGAGAGTTAAACACTTAGTTGCCTGGTGTATATATTGTTTAATAAATGATAAAAACCCACTGTTATTATTCACACCCAACATAGCATCTAACATATTATTTGTGATTGTCTCAGAATAACAGTCTATTACTGCATAAGCCCTTATAAGTAGGAGCTAAATATTTGACATCTTTTTATCTTCTGAAACATTTGCAAAAATCGGGCACTCAAAAAATGTAATTTTGAATGAATGGTTCCCCTCTCAATTCAAAATTATTTATAGAGTGTCTAAGATAGGTTCTATGCATAACATATAGGATCTTAAATCTTCCTGTTCTCGAGGAGTTTATAAAGACATGTACAAATAATTATAGAACAAGACAAAGGTTGGTTATATGAGAAGTTAAAAAAACTGCCAAGGGGTTCAAAGGCAGACCCAAATCATAACAATGATCTAGAGCAGTGGTTCTAAGTGTGGTCTGGGAAGCCCTACTGCAGTTCCTGAGGCCCTTTTCACAGGATCCCCAAGGTCAAAATGACTTTTCATAATAATGCTAAGATGTTATTTATTTTTTTCATTCATTCTCTCAAGAATGGACATTGGAATATCCAGTGTTACCTGACCTGTGACAGTGCAACAGACTGAGTGCAGAAGGAGATAAAAGATGCTGGTTCTCTGGGATTCAGCCAAGACATTAAAGAGATTTTCAAAATGCAAAACAATGCCACTTTTCTAACTAAATTTTTTGTTTTGGAAAAGTTTGTTTTTCCACAAAAACACATCATTTCTGTTAACATGTAATGAATTATTCTCTTTAAATATTAAAAAATTCTTAATTTTAATTTCTAATATGGTAAATATCAGTATATGTTGTATGTATGTAACATATAGAACCCACATTAAAAACTCTCGGGCGGTGGGGGGGGGGGTTCCCTGGTGGTGCAGTGGTTAAGAATCCGCATGCCTATGCAGGGGACACGGGTTCGAGCCCTGGTCCAGGAAGATGCTGCGGAACAACTAAGCCCGTGCGCCACAACTACTGAAGCCCTCACGCCACAACTACTGAAGCCTGCATGCCTAGAGCCCGTGCTCCACAATGAGAAGCCACTGCAATGAGAAGCCCACGCACCACAACGAAGAGTAGCCCCCGCTCGCCGCAACTTGAGAAAGCCTGTGCACAGCAACGAAGACCCAACACAGCAATAAAAAAAAAAAAAAAAAAAAAATCCCAAAACCCTCTGGGGTCCTCAATAATTCTTAAGAGTGTAAAGGAGTCCTGAGAGTCTTAAGCCCAGTTCCAAGCCTGGTAATAGGAAAATGGTTTAAAATCTCTCTACCTGCACGTCCCCTTCCTAACCTCCCTTAAGTCTTCTAGGTCTCTGTATTTTAATCCTTTGGAATTACCGCCCTAACGCAATGGTCTCCAGATAGCTTTCTTTATATTCTCCTTGGTCAACCTCTATTTCTCTCTTTCAGCTAAAGGGGAGGAGGGTAGGAAAAGGGTGTGGACTGCCGGAGTCCAACCTCGAATCTCTGCATTCCCAGGACTTTCCTGGGTTCAGGCTCTCTGTCTGGAAGGTTACTGAAGTTCTCCCACCTCCTTCCCTCCGCGCTCCTTACCCCCAGCGGCCCCTGCACCATCTCAAGTGGCCCCGATGTTTTCCAACCTCACCCATCGCCGCGTCCGCCCTCCCTCTCCCGTGCCCACTTCACTCTCCCCGCGCGCCCCCCGCCCAAGTTCGCCCCCACGTGACCCCGCCCCGCCCTTACACCCCACCCAACCCCGGGCCCCGCTGCCGCACCTGAGCCGGAGGCGCCCCCGACTCCCCGCCACCTCGGCCAGCCTCCTCCATCCCCGGCCCTCGGGCGCTCGGTCCAAGCTCCGGCTGAGCCTCCGCAGCAGCGGCTCCGGAAGGCGGTTGAGGGTCGCGCCGGCTGCTGCGGCGAGCGGCGGCCCCGAGGGCGCGGCCGCCGGCGGCTGCGAGGCCAGGGGCGGCGGGGCCTGCAGCAGCTCCCCGCACAGCGACATGTCCCGCGCCGGTGACCCCGCGACAGCTGCTGCTCCCGCCGGCCGCATCGCGCACTTTCCGCTCGCCCCCTCGCTCGCCGCGGCGCCGCGGAGGCAGGGGCGGAAGGACTAATTGGACGGCGCTGCACCGCGCTCGGAGGAGGAAGCGCCGCTTCCCGCCCCGCAGAGCCAGGTTTGCTTGGGTGAGCCGGGCCGGCTGGCCGCGCTAGCGGCTCCGGGGGCGGGGCCTCGGGCGGGGGCGGGGCCGCCCACTGCGCGCGTGCGCGCACCTCCCCCGCCCTCCGCGCCGCCTCTTCTGGGCCGCGGCGAGGCGCGCGCTTCAAACACGGTTGGGAGGTGGAGTCGTTGCTGAGCAGGAAGGGTCGAGTGGTGGCAGCTGGAGGAGGAAGCGGTGGAGGAACTACGCTCGGGTGGCACCACTATGGCGAGGAAGCCTGTGGCGTCGGGGCTTCCCGAGGCTGTGGGAGGAAGATTGCCTCACGCCAAGGAGGGGAGCACGTGGTTTTCCATCGCCGGCGGGTCCGCTCCTCCAGAGGCGCGCTCTGCTGACTCAGTGACTTGCGTGTGCCCGGCGACGCCACCAGCACCCGCGTTGGGCAGCCTCAGCGGAGGATTCCTCGTTTTAGGATTAGATGTGTATGGCATTGCTAAGGAAGTGGTGCTAGAGATCCAGATACTCAGTGGAAATTGCCTGAAATCTGTGCCTAGACTTCAACAACAACAACAACAAAACTGGGCTGTAGTGTATTGGAAATGATTGTTTTTAGCAGGAATCACCTGGTTTCCTCCGAGTCAGACTGCCATCCAGAATCTTCATAAATCACAGCAGACAGTTTTATAGAGGATGCCCTTCCCTGGAAGGATGCAGAATAGCTGAAATAACAAATGCAGACGCACCTGAGCTCACTCTCCCACTCTTAGCGATATTCGAGGCCATTGCCCCATTGAAAACTAGAGGGTAGTTTGGGACAAAAGCGAGCAAGTAACTTATAAAGTGTGACTAGCCAGGTAGCCCCCAGACAGAAGGTTTCCTGGTCCAGTTTCTGGTGGCATTAACTTTTTCATCACACGGGACAGCAGGATTTTCTGTAGCAATAATTTGGACACCCAAATTCTCACTACCTTTTTTCAGGGTGGTAGCTCCACACAGCTTCCACCACATCCTAGCACAGTTAATCACTATCCAGTGATTTTTTTAATCCAGTGTAAGTTCAGAGTTCATACTGCGGTATAACGGCTAAGTGCACAAACTTTGGATCCAGGAAGATCTGCTGGGTTCTAGTTTTATGACTTTGAATAAGTTACTTAATTCTCTGCCTCATCTATTAAAATGGGACTGAAAATATAGTATATATAGAGTTGTTACCAGAATTAAAGGAGTTGATGTATGTAAATCACTTAGCTCTGCTTAGCAAGTAGTAGATAATAAATACTAACTTATCAGCATTATCCTTAGAAGTGCAAATGCTTGTTTCATACTCGGTTTGACCTTGGTAAACCTTTTCCAATTACTTCTAGTGCCTTCCGCTTTTGTCCTCAGTCAGTGAACAAATATATTAGTCTGTTACCTCCAGGTACCAAGTATGGAAATCAAGTCTTCTGGTCTTTATTGGTCTGGTCCTCATTAGTCTAGTCTTCTAGTCTTTTAAAATTGAGATTCAAGGGACTTTTTTCTAAGTATACTATATGCAAGTTTTTGCTTGTGCACCTGCTCATTCATTACCCTGTGAGTATCCTTCCCAATTTGACCAGGTGCATCTTATCCAGTACAGCTCAGCTGGGTACTGATGATGTCAGAACCCTCCCACCCCCTCCCCTGCTTCTCCTCTCTGCCTCAAGACAAGTGCCTCCCTCATTTCACTCGAGTCAGGGCCCTGTTTTTCACCTAGCAATTTTATATCCTATGCATTCACCTCACCCGTCACCCTCCAGCCTCTACCTTGTACTAACATTATGTTTTATGACTGGTCTTTTTCTCCTCTCAATCAAATGTTAATATTTTCTAATGTAATTTCACTCCTGTGGTTCTCTTATGGGGCCTAATGGTACAGTAGAAAGAATGTGACCTTTAGAGTTAGCCCTGAATTTGAATTTTGATGCTGCCAGTCATTAATGGTATGACTTTAGGCAAGTTAACCTCTCACCTTCAATTTCCACATCTGTAAAGAGTAGAAGATGATAGTACCTGTTTCAAATGATTGTTATGAGAATTAAATGAGAGATAATTTCTCTATGTACACATAGAAAGTGTCTGGGAGAAGTAGATGCAGAGTTTATTAGTACTCTCAAAGTTGCCAGGTTAATTTTGGAAAAACACAATAAACAGTAATTCAACTATGCTCCAGTAAAATTAAAATATTAAAAAAATAAATAAACAGTAAGTCAGGTACCTTTTCTATATCAACCATTACATTTCTATAAAGATAGGAGAAAAACAGAGTGGAGCTCTGACTTTTAAATGCCCCTTGAAAGTTCACGCATGTCTACGGATAATATACTTGGGAGTTCTTCCTCCTTAGTTGAAAGTGACATAGGGCTTTGTGAATCCAGACAATTTGCAGGAAGCCTGTGGTTTCATTCTATAGAAATCCATTGATGTCATCTTTAGAACACTCACACATCTGGAAACTGACCCATAGCTTTTTTTCCTTTATGCGTTTTGACTAGAGTTGGTACTCTAACCGAAAATGCCAGAATGCCATTATTTTATATCTGGACAGATTTTCAAAGGCCCAGTGCAGGAGAACACCCAGAGGTCCTGGGATCTGTATACAACAGAGGGAAAGGAAACAGGAGTCTCGTGACTTAAATGACATTCCTTGTCTCCCACCTTATTCCATGCCCAGCACCCTTTGTGACCTCTGACTCAGCCTCTGTGTTGAGTACACGCAAGCCACTTTCTGACACAAGGTTCTCCACTTCCCTTGCTGCCCCTTCTTGCTACCATCTCCCAAGGGATTGGGGGGATTTTCCCATTTCAATTTCAACTTTGGAATAGCAGCTAAGCATTGCGTTAATATTCCATACCCTTCCTTCATGATGAATCATCCATGGCAGAGATTACATTTACTTGTCTACATTCACTCATTCATTCACAAATATTAATTGGATTCCTACCTTGTGCCAGGCTCTGTGCCAAATACTGTTAAGGGATGATTTTCATTTAGTTTTGTTTTTATTAAGCCTGTATTTTTTTTAGAGCGGTTTTAGGTGCACAGCAAAATTGAGGGGAAGGTACAGAGATATCTCATGTACCCTCTGCTCTCACCTACTTACAGCCTCCCCCATTATCAATATCCGCCACCAGAGTGGTACATTTGTCACAACTGATGAACCTACATGGATACATGATAATCACCTGAAGTCCATAATTTACATTAGGGTTCATCCTGGTGTTGTACATTCTGTGGGTTTAGACAAATGTATAATGATATGTATCTACCATTAAGGTATCATACAGAGTATTTTCACTGTCCTAAAAATCCTCTGTACTCTGCCTATTCATCTTTCCTCCCTCCCAACCCTTTTCAATCACTGGTCTTTTTACCGTCTCCATATTTTGGCCCTTTTCAGAAAGTGATATAGTTGGAATCATAAGCCTTTTCAGATTGGCTTCTTTCACTTAATAATATGCATCTAATATTCCTCCATGTCTTTTCATAGCTTGATAGCTCATTTCTTTCTAGTGCTAAATAATATTCTGTTGTCTGGATGTACCACAGTTTGTTTATCCATTCACCTACTGAAGGACATCTTGGTTGTGTCTAAGTTTTGGCAACTGTGAATAAAGCTGCTGTAAAGATCTGTGTGTAGGTTTTGTGTGGACATACGTTTTCAGCTCCTCTGAGTAAATACCAAGGAGGGTGATTGCTAGATCATAGGGTAAGAGTATGTTTAGTTTTGTAAGAACCCCAAACTGTTTCCCACAGTGTCTGCGTCCTTCTGCATTCCCACCAGCAATGAATGAGAGTTCCTGTTGCCCACAACCTGGCCAACACTTGGTGTTTTTGGTGTTTCAGATTTTGGATAAGTTGGTTTTTCAAAAAGAAAGTTAAAATCATGACTCTCAACGAATGTACAGTGAATACAAGTCAAAGATTTTATTTAACACGTTAGTGAACGAGGGAACCGGAAAGGTGTTGTGACCACTTCAAAGGAGAATCCAAAGGCGAGATAAATATGTAAGCCCAGCAGGGAGCTGAGATGAATTAGCTTAATAGATGCAAACCAACTTCTTCCACAGTGGAGGAGGGAAATCCATTGAACCTCCTCCAACAGAATTTATCTATTTATAATCAAGAATTATTCGCATTGCTATCAGTTTCCTACAACTTCTATCTCTCGGAGTTGCAAGATGCCTTAGTCAAAGGCAAAGAAAGGCATAGATAACCCAGATAGATGAGCTAGTTAGGACACCCATTACGTTCCACATCTTTGTTAATTCTTTCTTACAGTGCTTAGAATACAGGGTTGACTAAATCCAATCTCTGCTTGTGGCAAAGAAAGGGAGTGGTGAGTACTCTGTTGGCAGCAAGAAGGAAGGCTGAAAACACGGAGGAGAAAGTACCATGTGGGGCAGCAAGAGAAAAAACAAAAACAAAAAAACTCCTCACATACAAGGGAATTCCCATGAGGCTGTCAGTGGCTAGTTCAGCAGCGCTTTATGAGATGGAAGACATTCCCGTGTACAGCACACTCCTGTATACATTGCCACTTTCTCCTTCCTATTCAAGGAAACGTATCTGAGGAATAATACCAGGTATCATGATAGATACAACATTACGATAGGAAAAGTCTTGAATCAGATCTAATTTACTATCTACAATGCCAATCATTTATTATCTACAAAGCAAATCAGAAACTCTGATACTTAAATGATCAGCACTAGCAAATCACTGGGGACACATTTCAACTGAAGGCAGGAACCGCAGTTGACGTGATATTTCTCATGGCCGTGAGCCACTTTGTTGGGGTTTTCAAAAGGGTGCTAACTACGTTAATCCACCCAACAGTCTTTTGACTTTGTGACACTAACAACTGCATTGGGCTATGATGCAATTTATGAAGAAATTAATCCAATAATATTTACCAACTACCAATCTGTACTCTCTTAGGATGTAAGAGGGATGCTGGCTTCGCCGGTGTTCCTCATCCCTGGTTGCACGTAAGAATCACATGAGGGTAGCCCAGTTCCTCAAAAAGTTAAACATAGAATTATCATATGATCCAGCAATCCCACTTCTGGAATATACCCAAAAGAGTTGCAAGCAGCAACTCAAACAGATGCCTGTACATCAATATTTGTAGCGGCATTATTCACGGTAACCAAAAGGTGGAAACAGCCCAAATGTTCAGTAACAGATGAATGGAAAGGCAAAATGTGCTACATACATACAATGGAATATCATGCAGCCTTAAAAAGGAAGGAAATTCTGACGCACGCTACAACCTGGAAAGCATATGCTTAGTGAAATACTCCAGAAACAGAAGGACAAATATTGTATGATTCCGTTTATATAGGGTACCTAGAATGGGCAAATTCATAGAGACAGAAATTAGAATAGAGTGGGGCTGGGGGACTGGGGGAAATAAGGAGTTATTGTTTAATGGATACAAAGTTTCTGTTCGGGATGATGAAAAAGTTCTGGAAATGGATAGTGGTGATGGTTGCACAACACTGTGAATGTACTTAATGCCACTAAATTATATACTTAAAAATGGTTAAAACGGTAAACTTTATGTTGTATATGGTTTCCCACATACACACAAAGGAACCTTAAAACCCGAGAAACCTTAAAAACATACTGATACCTGGCTTAGAATCCCCAGAGATCTGATCTTAATCGGTCTGGGGTGTCTTTAGTTTTTCTTTTTTCTTTTTTTTTTTAATAGTAGTTTTAAAAGTCCCTGAAGTGATTCTAACGTACAGCCAGGTTTCAGAAGGGATGCTTAATTTCCAGGGTGGTGGTGCTCAGCCTTGACTATATATTAGACTCATTTGGGGAGTTTTAAAATACATTGGTGTCTGAGTCTCACACCCAAGATTCTTATTTAATTGGCTTGGGGATGCTGCCTGGTTACTGAGAATTTTTTCTTAGTTTCCCATCTGATTCTAATATGTAACCAAGGTGAGAACCACTGCTCCAGGGAGAGCCCAGGATCTCTGCCTTTTCATTCCACCTTTGGAGAGCAAGCACTTCCGTGTCTGTCAGTGATGAAACCAAGGGCATAGTGGGAAAGGAACTTCTGATGAGAGTCAGAGGCTCAACTTCTCCAAGGCCACTTGGTTCTTTGTCTTTCCCTTCACAGTCAGAATGTTAAAAGTGGGAGAAGCAAAGCAGACCAGTAGAGGGTCCAGGAGAAAGGAGTGAAGATCTACCTATTAGGCTCATTCCTAAGGGAGAAAGGCTCTTTATTCTTCTGGCATCCAGCTCCTCCCAGCTTCTAACATGGGCACTGCTCCCTCATCATCCCTAGTCCCCACTTATTCCTTTCCTTCCCCAAGAGGGGCTCAGAGCTGACCTGTCCAGCCAGGATTCCAAAGAGCCAGGGCTGTTAAGAGTATCTCGATCAAGGGACCATAGCTCTGGGACTTCCCTGGCGGTCCAGTGGTTAAGACTCTGTGCTTCCAACGCAAGGGACGCGGGTTCGATCCCTGGTTGGGGGAACTAAGATCCCACATGTTGCATGATGCAGCCAAAAAAAAAGGCGGGTGGGGGGAACCATAGCGCTGGTGCATGAAAAATTAGCTAGTTTACCTTTAAAGGGTCATCTAGATGGTGGACATACATCATGCCTTGATTGATCCTGACTTACCTTCAGCCAATCTTTCGTCGCTTTTATCTTCCTTGGTATTTGTATTTCTGTTCTTCTGTATAAATACTGGCTCAGTCTGCTTATTAGGTCCTGTTGCATCCTGCCATCTTGTTTGTGATCGCCCTACTCCAGCTCTCAGTCCTTGGAAGCAAGGCCAACTGGACCGGGTGGTGTGGATTTAGACACGCAGCTGAAAAGCAACGTGAGATCAGGGTGGCCCCTGGAAGACAGCATGGAGAGAGCAGATGAGGCCAGCTCTACTCTAAGCCTTGAGGTAAAGTAGTGGTTCCCCATTAGTCTGTGCCATTCCATCAGGGTGGAGTCCCACCATAACGGTTTTGGCTGATGACTTACCCAATTATAATGAGAACACATTGCAGGCAATGCCCCCTGTATAACACATCCTTCTTCCATATATATGTCCCTTGGGAAATGAGCAGACATTGGCAAGGAGACTTGGGGTTCCAGATCCTGGCTGTCCGTTCAGACATAGCAGACAAGGGACACAAAATATAAAATAGAACCCATGTTTTCTAGAAGCCTATGATCTAGCTGAGGAGAGAAATTTTATAAACATGAAAAAGTGGCAAAGCAAGATTTTGGACCTTAGGATTTCTATACTGGTGTATGCAGTTTAGAAGTTTTCCAGAGACTTTTATCAAAAGCCCTAGAGATGGGCCAGGAACGAAGAGAAGTAAACTAGGATTAAGGATGGTAGACTCAGAGAGTGAAAGGAGTCTGACCAGTGAAGGCATGATTATTTCCTGGATAATACTGATATAATTTTACTTTTTAAAAAATGTGACACCTATGACTATTCCCAGTTGAATGACAATATTAGCCTTTGCAGGTGAGCACATTCAGGTGGAAAGGTGAAAATACACTAGTGCTGGCTCTGCTCCGTGCTTCCAAGGGTGACGTGTTCTCAGTTTCTTGGGGGTCACTGATGGAGGGATCTGACTGTGAACATGGTGTTATGTGCCAAGAATTGATTCAAAACTCCTGACAGCTCGGGCTCTCCATCAGAGCCTGGGACTTCCTAGGTGTGGTACCCTGAGGACATATTTGGTGGCTCCGATTGAAGGTATGGACTAGATGCTTTTTAAGCCCCCTTCAACATTAAGGTTCTGAGTGGAAGGGCATGAGGTCTCAGAGGAGAGCATGTGATCAAAGACTAGCCCTGGGGCTTCCCTGGTGGCGCAGTGGTTGAGAATCTGCCTGCTGATGCAGGGGACACGGGTTCGAGCCCTGGTCTGGGAAGATCCCACATGCCACGGAGCAACTAGGCCCGTGAGCCACAATTGCTGAGCCTGCGCGTCTGGAGCCTGTGCTCCGCAACAAGAGAGGCCGCGATAGTGAGAGGCCCGCGCACCGCGATGAAGAGTGGCCCCCACTTGCTGCAACTAGAGAAAGCCCTCGCACAGAAACGAAGACCCAACACAGCCAAAAATAAATATTAAAAAAAAATTAATTAATTAAAAAAAAAGAAACTATAAGACTAACTGGACATTTTTTTTTTTTTTTATTAATAGCTACTCTATTTATTTATTTATTTATTTATTTTAGCTGTGTTGGGTCTTCATTTCGTGCGAGGGCTTTCTCTAGTTGCGGCAAGCGGGGGCCACTCTTCATCGCGGTGCGCTGGCCTCTCACTATCGCGGCCTCTCTTGTTGCGGAGCACAGGCTCCAGACGCGCAGGCTCAGCAGTTGTGGCTCACGGGCCCAGTTGCTCCGTGGCATGTGGGATCTTCCCAGACCAGGGCTCGAACCCGTGTCCCCTGCATCGGCAGGCAGATTCTCAACCACTGCGCCACCAGGGAAGCCCCTGGACATGTTTTTAAAAAAAAAAAAAAAAAAGACTAGCCCTGGATGGTGATCACAGCTCTTCCAGTATCGTGGACTACTTCCAGTTAAGCAAATTAACATATAAATAAGATTATTTGTGGGGGGCAGAGGGGCAATATTTAAATGACTGAAGGTTTAAATTGTAACATATTAGTTATATGCTCAAATTAGATATCGAGAACAAACAGTGCTGTTTCAGGAGAATGGACACCGTATTAAATTAAAATGCAAATAATATTTATTGGTTGAGGGAAAGGGGAGAAGAAGGTGCATGTTTAGTCAACCAACAGTTTAAATCATACTTAAGGCCTTTAAGCATTAGTTATTTGCTAATCCTTACATGCTAATCATTCATTTGTTCTGTAAAGCTACGTCAATGAAAACTTTTCTTTGAAGCATTTTTTGTAGGAGGCTAGTTGAAATTATGAGTAAAAGGGCATTTATTTAAAATATTCTCTAATTTAAGCTTTTCACTGAGTGACTCTAATGAATTTAATTTACTGAGGTTTTGCTGTGTATAGATCAGAGCACTGAAGCTACTGGAAATTTTTGTGGTATCATAATAAAGATAATCAATAATTATTTCGTGATAATGAGAATAGCTTGAACAAGTATGTATGTGGTCACCTGTTTAACACGATATTCATGGAAAGTCAGCCCTAAAGAGCACCTCAGTTGACTTAGGCCAACACCTTCAATTTCAGATGAGAGCTCTGTGGCGTAGAGAGGTTTTCTGTCTCTTCTTAAGCCTCTACCATAGTAGTTCTCAAAGTGAGGGCCCTGGCCCAACTGCATCAGCTTTTCAGAAATGCAGATTCTCAGGCCCCCCACCAAACCTACTGAAAAAAACTCGGGGCGTGAGCCCAAGAAGATGTGGCTGAACCAGCCCTCCAGCTGATTCCGATCCACAGCAGTTTGAGAACTGCTCCCCCCAACTCTAGCTTTAAAATATTTTGAGACAATAACTTCTCCAGCGACACAGAGAATTACTTCCTGTTTTATGTCTAAATTTATCTCCCTAAAGCTTTGCAGGGCGTGTCACACAGTCTGTACAAGTGCAGAGACACCTTTACGGGTAACAGCGCAGAGTGGGGCTCAGCAGAAGGGGGAGATGAAGACAGGGCTGGCGGTGGGCAGGGGCTGGGGAAACAAGGGCTGGTCTTTGCCCCTTCCTATTACCATTGATCGATAATTTCCTAATCTGAGATCCATTCCAAAGAGGGGCACGGCACAGTTTCATTTGGGGTCTGGGTTTTTAAGACAAACAACACGGAGCCGAGGGAGTGCAGAGTTGGGGTAAAACTTAGGAGCGATGTGGTAGAGACATGGGTGTCTCAGACGCTGGCCAACATTGTTCCACAAGTTGTCTGAATAAAGCAACGTAGAATGGAGAAGGGTCTAGCCCTCTGGGAGCTGAGCACAGACAAGCTCAGAAAGGCTCCAGACGACTGGCTGGGATCCAGGGCATGATTCCGCTCCTCCCCACCCACTCCTGCCAAACCGGTGTTAGGGGAGAAATCCAGGGATTCAGGGTACCCAAGAGATGGGGGTTCAGGATGCCGAGGGAGCCGTGTAGGTGGCCTGACTGTGTTTCTGAGGTCTTCACGATGCTGTTTGGAAGGACTGTTCTGTCTGCCTAGAGTGGCACTCTTTTCTCAGAAATATTGCTTTTCAATGCGTGGTTCATTGGGAGCCCCCAGTTTCTTACCAGTCTGCTTCCTCAACCCAGTGATTGGCTGGAGGTAGGCACGTTGCCCAAGCTTGGCCAGTCCTGGGGATTTCTGACCTTCACCTTGATGAAGAGGGTCTCAGGCTATCTCAGGGGGCAAACCTGTGAGGTATGAGCCTGAGCTGGCTGGTGGTCATGTCCCCACCGGCTGTGTGGACTTTTCCCATAGGGGGAGAAAGTGACCGGTACCCTGAGAGAAGCAGAAATGAGAGGTGGAGAAAGTAGTGTTCCGTCCCTGGCTGTGGTTGCCCCCGAGGCCCAGCTCACTTTTCACCTTTCCTTCACTGCAGTTGGCTGAGCCAACAAATTTGCTTTTTTGCTGTAGGGGAGGGAAAAAAAAACCTTTTCCTCTACCCTCTTATGTTCAGTACCTGGGTCCTGCGAATTACACTGGTAAGCAACAGATGAGCTGGAGAAAATGTTTATTTCATTTGCACACGGGAACCATCAAAGGAAGTAGATGCCTCCTTAACTGGTTGGCGTTAAAGAATTACATACCTAATTTAGTAGAAGAGGGGGAGGGGAGAGAAAAGGCTTCTTATGGGAAGAACAAATAGGTTTCTTTAAGAAAGGCAAATGGGTTTTAGGAAAATAGATGGGAGAGGAGAAAGTTCGTGATAACGTTTGTCTATACAGGTATGGGTAGTCTTTCCATCTTCTTCAGGGTCATAACAATCCCCTGGAGAAGGGAATTGGGTTAGGTTTTATTTGTGTTCTTTCTTCTGGGGGTAGATCCACCCTGCAGAGGAATTTATGGCAGCCTTATTTCCCAGAAGTTACTGCTTTTAGTCAAATAAGGGAAGCTCCCAGAGGGCTTTGTGTGTGTGTGTGTGTGTGTGTGTGTGTGTGTGTGTGTTTATCTGTTGAATCTCAAATGTCTTCAGCCTAAAATAATCACTATACCAAATATTTTGGTATATTTTGGAGAGGTATATTCTGAACCCCTTCATTGCCTAAGCCAATTTTGTACCCTTTAGGTACTGTGCCTAGCTTCACGACATCTTTCTGTAGATGCTTTAACTAGCAAGACACCCAGTAGGTTTTTTTAAAAAAAATATTTTATTTTCTAAGTGGATAAGCAATCAATTCATACTAATTATTTTAGACTTAATTTTTTTTTTACAGTAGTGTTAGGTTTACAACAAAATTGAGAGGAAGATACATCGATTTCTCATATACCCCTGGTACCCACACATATATAGCCTTTCCCGTTATCAACATCACTCACCAAAATGATACATTTCTTACAATTGACAAACCTACACTGTCACATCATAATTACCCAAAAGTCCACAGTTTACCTTAAAATTCATTCTTGGTGTTACACATTCATTCTATGGATTTAGACAAATGTACAATGACATATAGCCATCATTATAATACACAGTATTTTCACTGCCCTAAAAAATCTTCTGTGCTCCCCCTATTAACACCCTCCACCCTCATCCCTGAAAACCACTGATATTTTTACTGTGTTCATAGTTTTTTCTTTTCCAGAATGTCATATAGTTGGAATCATACAGCCTTTCCAGACTGGCTTCTTTCACTTAGTAGTCTGCATTTAAGGTTCTTCCACATCTTTTCATGGCTCGCTGGCTTATTTCTTTTTAGTGCTAAATAGTATTCCATTGTCTGGATGTACCAGTTTATTTACCCATTCACCTACTGAAGGACATCTGGGTTGCTTCCAAGTTTTGACAATTGTGAATAAAGCTGCTATAAACATCCGTGTGCAGATGTTTGTGTGGACATAAGTTTTCAACTCCTTTGTGTAAATACCAAGGAGTGTGATTGCTGGATTGTATAGTACGTTTTGTTTTGTAAGAACCCCAAACTGTTTCCCACAGTGTCTGTGTCCTTCTGCATTCTCACCAGCAACGAATGAGAGTTCCTGTTGCCCACAGCCTGGCCAACACTTGGTGTTGTCGAAGTTCCAAATTTTGGTCCTTCTAATCTGTGTGTAGTGGTTATTTTTAAAATTATGCCATCTGCTTTATAAATCCTGCATTGAGTATTCTTGTACCTCTTTAGAATGTGGTGTCTATTTCAGGGGCCTCAGCTGAAAATTTCATTTTACCATCCTGTTACACTTATCTTCCTTAACTTGGTATCTTCCCAAGCTCACTGATATCCATAAACTTGTAGATTTCAAAGTTCACATATCTTCATGATACATAGCAACGACTTGAAAGGGCTATTACCTTCCTCCCTTGAGAAGCATTTCCCTTTATTCCTACCCTTCATTTACTGTCATTGAGCCAACACTTGAACCTTTGCACACTCTTTAATATCGTAATGACCATGTGGTTAGAAAAATTTGCTTGTGTAGAATTTTGCCAAAGAATTTTATCACTATAAATAATTTACATCCACTTATTTGTACAATTTTAATCAATTATCCTTTCTTTTTTCTGGAAAACATGTTACTATTCATTCAATGGATTGATCATTCTTGCATTTAGATGCTCCTACATTTTATGATAGATTCCTCTTAGGGTGTCCTCTGGAACAAATATATATTTTTTTGCATGGAAGTAGCATTGGCAGCTTGATAGTCTCTAGCTCAGCAGTTATTTGTAACATCAGTTTTATCAATAGTAACACAGTTTCATCCATAGCTGTCTTCAGAGCTCTTCAAAGGATACTGCCTAATTCTGTTAACTTAATATTCAGGTGATTTGCTAAGTGAGTTTTAAATAGCTTCTGTTTAATCGAATGCCTTAGACCTATTTGCTTCAAAAGACATTTGGGAACAAGATTATCCCTAAATGATGGCATAAAGAAAAGACCAAGGCAGAGAAAGCTTCACTGCTGCAATCGTATCATTCCCGAGTGCACGTTTGCATTGCATTGGTCTAGTACACAACGAAATAACATGGACTCTAAGTTTTGACTGTAAACTTTTGGTTTCACCTTGTTATGTTTCCTCCCTTTGTGGTTAGCCACTTGGGAGGGGATTTCCGGAGATGCAGGCTATATAGTTTGTTTCCCAAAATATTTTGTATTGTTTTGGGTAAGAGAGTATGTTGCCTACTCTGCAAAACCTAGGTCTCAGAGAGCTAATACGACTTATAGCTGTAATAACATGATCATAATTTGTCTCGGTGGTGAGGGGAGGTGTCTCTACTATGACACATTCTTTTGTAAGAAAAGAAAACTTTAAAAAATATATTCTTTTTTTAATTTGGTAAAATACACATAACATAAAATTTACCATTTTTTCTTCCAGTTTATATAATTGACCTACGGCACTGTATGAGTTTCAGGTGTACAGCATAATTATTTGACTTACATACACCACGAAATGATGATCACAATAAGTTCAGTGAACATCCGTCATATCGTAGAGATGCGAAATTAAAGAAATAGAAAAAAATTGTTTTCCTTGCAATGAGAACTCTTAGGATTTCCTCTCCTAACAACTTTCACATAAAACATGCAGCAGTGCTCATTATATTTACCATGTTGTACATTACATCCCTAGTACTTCTTTATCTTATAACTGGAAGTTCGTGCCTTTTGACTGCTTTCCTCCAATTCCCCCTCCCCCTATTCCCCATCTCTGGCATCCACAAATCTGAGGTCTTTTTCTATGAGTTTGTTTGTTTTCGAAGTATAACTGACCTGTAATAATATGTTAATTTCTGTTAGACAACATAGTGATTTTTTTCTATACATTCCAAATTTGGTAAAATACACATAAAATTTACCCTTTTAACCAATTTTATTTATTTATTTATTTGTTTTTTTATTTTTGGCTGTGTTGGGTCTTCGTTGCGGCGAGCGGGGGCTACTCTTCGTTGTGGTGCGTGGGCTTCTCATTGCGGTGGCTTCTCTTGTTGTGGAGCACGGGCTCTAGGCACACGGGGTTCAGTAGTTGTGGCACGCAGGCTCGGTAGTTGTGGCTCGCGGGCTCCAGAGCGCAGGTTCAGTAGTTGTGGCACACGGGCTCAGTAGTTGTGACACATGGGCTTAGTTGTTCTGCAGCATGTGGGATCTTCCCAGACCAGGGCTCGAACCTGTGTCCCCTGCATTGGCAGGCAGATTCTTAACCACTGAGCCACCAGGGAAGCCCTAACCAATTTTAATTGTACAACTAAGTGGCATTAAGTTCTCAACGTTGTGCAACCATCACCACCACATATTCCCAGAACCTTTTCATCATCCCAAACAGACGCTATTTAACAATAATTTCCCATTTCCCCCTTCCTCCAGTCCCTGGTAACCTCTATTCTACTTTCTGTTTCTATGAATTTGCCTGTTCTAGGTACCTTAACATAAATGGAATCATACAATATTTGTCCTTTTGTTTCTGGCTTATTTCACCATAATGCTTTCTAGGTCCCTCCATGTTGTAGCATGTGTCAGAATTTCCTTCCTTTAGAAGGCTGCATCCACTGTATGGCTATAGAACATTTTGTTTATCTGCTCATCTGATGATGGACATTTGGGCTGTTTCCACCTTTTGGCTATCGTGAATAATGCTGCTATGAACATTGGTATATAAGGATCTCTTTGTGTTCCCATTTGTAATTCTTTCGGGTGTAATCTACCTAGGAGTGGAATCTTATGGTAATTTCACTCTCTGAGGAACTGAAGAAAGGAAAACTTCTGAAGTATTGTACTTTTTCTTCACTAACCACAAGTTGGCTCTGCAGTCCCCAAATATGATGTAACAGAATGTCTCAGAATACACTGTTGCCATTTAGAGCCATGAGGTTTGAGGTCTTGGGTACACTCCCACAGCCTGTGAAATGCTCTAGAAACTGGTTTGGTATTCCTGATACCTGACACGGGTTGGGGGAAGCAATTCACTTTGGGGTATCTTGCCTGAACCAATGATATCTCTTTACAGAAGAGCTCCAGGTCTTTTTCCAAGAGCACCTTGCTTTTCAGGGCAACTCCCAAACTAACAGCGCATCCTTGGATTGATCCAGATTGGGGTCTTCATAGAACTGGACTAAATCCCAGGGTTGCTCCGGGCAAGACTTGAAAACCACCTACCTCTTCCTAAACTGCCAAATCACACTCATCACCAAGTCCTGCCAGTTTTAATTTTTCCGTATCACTTGATCCTATTTTCTCTCCATCTCTACTGTCACCCTCCTAGTCCAGGTTACCCTCACGTCTCTCGTGAACTCGTGCGATAGCATTTCTCACTGGTCTTCCCTCATGTGTTCTCCACACAGTAGCCAGAATGATTTTTGAAATTCAGATCTGATAATGTCAGCAACAGGAGTTTGGTGGAGGAAGACCAGACAAGAGGATTATTAAGTTCATATGGAAAAATAAACAGGTGATAACCAGGAAGTTTTTGAAAAACAAGAATAATGAAAAAAAGACCAGCTCTAGCAAATATCAAAATAGATTTAAAAAGCCATAAGTACTAAAATGGTTTTACATCATTGCATGGCTAGACAGATCAGTTGAACAGAATGTAGAACCATAAAAAGAGACCCCAAATAGATGAGAACTTAAATTATAATGAAGATGGCATTTCCAATCACTGGGGAGATTTGATTTTGAATAATTGGGTGTTGAGACAAATGGTAAAATTGTTTTCTTAATTCATGTATCACACCAAAACAAGTTCCAACTGTATCAGAGATTTAGATAATATTTTTAAAAATTGAAACCACAAACATGGTACAATAAGAGAATTCAGGAGAATATCTTCCCGCCCAGTATTCACTGAAAAACTCCCACCATCCCCACGAATTTTAAGAATTCGGGGAATTCAAAGTGTCAAAACAAATGAGTGACATACCCGAGTTCAGAGGAGGGAGGTTGAGGAAGGCTGGGATGGGAGCTGCCGGGAGGAGGTGGAAGGACAGATGTCAGCAAAGCTACATGGGAGAGATGATAATAGAGTGTATTTGAGGAAAAGTGAAGAGATGGGCCAATAGGGGAGGAGCAGAGTTCAGGGAAGCATTTCTACCTATGGGTCAAGATATTCTGGTCCTGGGAAGGAGCTCTCAGATGGTCCAGGTTCACACCAGTATAAAATATATTCTCCTTGAGAAGTCTCTAAAGTGCTGATGGCATGTGCCACCGACAGTCTGTGTCATTGATTAAGCTCTGATCCACACGTGTTACCAGTCGACGGAGGTGAAGGTACGGCTGAAACTGACAAGAAAGTTGAGGAGCCTGGGCAGGACGAGTGTTTGAAGACAAGGCTGGCACGCTCCCTACACAAGAGCAGGAATAATTCGGAAACAAGACCTACATTTCCCTCAGAATTTGCTTCTGGGTCAGCCTTCATCACAGGACAAGAGAGGACTCAGGAACGTCAGGCTGAGAGGTTTTCGCTTTATTCTGTTAATGATGGGGAATCATAGGAGATTTGTAAGCAAGGGAGACATCTGGAAAACACCAGTGTTTCTAGAAGAGTGGTCTAGTGGCTCTCTGCTGGCAGGCTCAGGTGGCGTGGTGGTGATGGTGGTCGACCCGGTAAGGGGTGGTGAGTAGGCAGTTGCTGTGGTCCCATCGCCAGGGGGTGCGGGGAGCTGGGGAGAAACGAATGGATTCCAGTGAACACTCATAAAGTAAATGCACGTGGGGAAGTGCTTGTGTAACACACGCAGATGCTAACTGGTTGTTCTACTGTCACTATCACGTGCAGCCACATCTGCAGGTTGGGATGATATTTTCCTCCCTGGAATAAGGTTCTCTCTTTGTCCTCAGGAAGACAGGTTTGGACAGCTTATGAGAAAGAGGACTGTGAAATGAATGTAAAGAGAAAGAAGGGCCATGTTCTCAAGGGTGTAGTCACAAGCCCTCTCATGGGGGCAGCGAAGACGGGAGTTTGCTGGGCTGGCAAAACTGAGCCCAGAACTCAGCCACGGGAATCTTTTACACCAAGAGAGGGATCTAACTGCATGAAGCTTGGACACGACTCTGAAGTTCAAGAAAGGGAGAAAGGCAACTGGGGGTCAGCTGTGCTTCAGAAAGCTGTGAGTTGGGGGGAACCTCCTTTGTGAAGTTTTGCTCCAGGTAAGGAACGTACACTTTTCCTGCTGATTTATCTATTAAGTAGAATTAACTGGTCTCTTAATTGACCGTGTAAATGTAAAAGTAAATGGTAGGAACAGGAAACAATATTTTGCCCAAAACCCTGATGTAAGATCAGCTTTACTATGCTTTAAAAATGCATGTTATTAATGAAGAATTTTGGGCATCAATGTCTGCAAGGCTACCTGACCAGTGGGTAACACATGGTACAAGAGTTCAGGAACTCTGTCCCCTGACTTTTGCAGAGCTCCTTAGGGCACACACAGTTTACATTTGCCTTCCACCTTTACATGTGCTGGAGGACAGGCTCTTGGGCTGTTTTGTTGCATAAGAGAGCAGCATAATGACACTGTCAAATGAGCAAGTATCACACGAGGTGGCTGGTGATAATTCTTGTCTTAGACTTCTGGCTCTCTGGATATCTGTCACGAGGAATATCATGTTCAGGAGCTTTTACCTACTGGGTATCTGCTTCTTGGGCTCATGGGAATTGAAATCCAAAGTAATCATTCAAAGTCACAGGTTTACCAAATAGGTCCTATGGTTTTTGATGTCACTATGAAGGTCAGCTAAAAGGCATCCAAATTGGAAAGGAGAATATAAAATTATCTCTGTCTGCAGATGACATGATGTAGGAAACCCTAAAGACTCCACAAAACAACTGGTAGAATAAATGAATTCAGTGAAGTTGCAGCATACAAAATCAACATACAAAGATCAGTTGAGTTTCTATACACCAAACAATGAACTATCTGAAAAGGAAATTAAGAAACAATCCCATTTACAATAGCACCAAAGAGAATAAAATACTTAGGAATAAATTTAACCAAGGGAATGAAAGATTTGTACTATGAGAACTATAAAACACTGATGAAAGAAATTAAAGGAGGCACAAATAAATGGAAAGATATCCTGTATTCATGGATTAGAAGAATTAATATTGTTGAGATACCCATACCTACCTAAAGCAATCTACAATTTCAATGCAATCTCTATAAAAATCCCAAAGACTTCTTTACATAAACAGAAAAATATAATCCTAAAATTCATATGGAACCACAGAAGACCTGAATGGCCACAGTGATCTTGAGAAAGAACCAAAAAGCTGGAGGCATTATACTTCCTGATTTCAAACTATATTATAAAGCAATAGTAATCAAAATGGTATCATACTGGCATAAAAAGAGACCAATGGAACAGAATAGAGAGCCCAGAAATAAACCCATGCATATAGTGTCAACTAATTTTTGACAAGTAGGTGCCAAGAACACACAATGAGGAAAGGATATTCTTTTCAATAAATAGTGTCTGGAAACTGGATAACCACATGCAAAAGAATGAAACTGGACACTTATCTTTCACCATACACAAAAAGTAACTCAAAATGGACTAAAGATTTGAATGTAACATCTAAAACCATAAAACTCCTAGAAGAAAACATGGGGGAAAAACTTCTTGACATTGATCTTGACAATGATTTCTTGAATATGACACCAAAATCACAGGTAACAAAAGCAAAAATACACAAGTGAGACTATGTCAAACTAAAAAGCTTTTGCATAGCAAAGGAAACAATCAACAGGGTGAAAAGGCAACCTGCAGGATGGGAGAAAATATTTGCAAACCATATGCAAATTATACCTCAAAAAACCTGGGAAGAACATAAAGTACAAATTAAAAAAATTTTAAAGGATAGGCGAGGGATCCGTTAACCGTTTTTATTATACATTTTAAAAAGCCTTACTGAAATATAATTTACATAAAATAAAATGCTCCAAATGTTAGTGTATGATTCAACAATGTTGAATATATTTATAGTTGTGCAACCATTACCACAATCCAGTTTTAGAGCATTTCATCATCCCCAAAAGTTCCATCATGTCTGTTTGCAGCTAATTCTCCCTCCCACCCCCAGCCTTAGGTAACACTGGTATCTTTTCTGTCTCTATAAATTTGCCTCTTTTGGACATTTCATATAAATGGCACAATTAAATATGTAGTCTTTTGCATCTAGTTCTTTTACTTAGCATAATGTTTTTGAGTTTCTTCCAAGTTGTAGCATGTATCCATGTCCTTTCTTTTTTATAGTTGAATAGTATTTGATTGTATGGACGGATGTAGCATAATTTGTTTTATCCATTCGCTGGTTGATGGCCACTTGGATTGTTTCCAGTTTTGGGCATACAGGTTTTTGTTTAGACATGTGTTTTCATTTCTTATGGTAGATTCCTAGGGGTGGAATTGCTGGGTCATATGGTAGGATATGTTACATGTTTTAAGAAATTGCCAAACTGTTTTCCAAAGTGGCTGGGCCATTTTATATTCCCGCCAGCAATGTATGAGGGTTCCAGTTTCTTCACATCCTCATGGACATTTGGTATTGTCTGCCTTTTTTATTGTAGCCATCCTACTGGGTATGTAATGGTATCTCATTGTGGTCTTAATTTGTATTTCCTTAACGACTAATGATGTTGAGCATCCTTTCCTGTGCTTATTAGCCATTTGTATATTTTCTTTTTTTGTTTTAATTTTACTTATTTATTATTTTTGACTGCGTTGAGTCTTCGTTGCTGCATGCGGGCTTTCTCTAGTTGCGGTGAGCGGGGGCTACTCTTTATTTATTTGGCTGCGCTGGGTCTTAGTTGCGGCATGCAGAATCTTTGTTGTGGCATGCGGGATCTTTTAGTTGCAGCATGTGGGATCTAGTTCCCTGACCAGGGAGCAAACCCATGCCCCCTGCGTTGGGGGTGCAGAGTCTTAGCCACTGGACCACCAGGGAAGCCCTTGGGGGCTACTCTTCGTTGAAGTGCACAGGCTTCTCATTGCAATGGCTTCTCTTGTTGTGGAGCACGGGTTCTAGGCGCGCGGGCTTCAGTAGTTGTGGCTTGCAGGCTCTAGAGCTCAGGCTCAGTAGTTGTGGTGCGTGGGCTTAGTTGCTCTGTGGCATGTGGGATCTTCCTGGACCAGGGCTCGAACCTGTGTTCCCTGCATTGGCAGGCGGATTTTTTTTTTTTTAAACGTTGGCTTTTTAAATTAATTAATTAATTAATTTTTTGGCTGTGTTGGGTCTTCGTTTCTGTGCGAGGGCTTTCTCTAGTTGCGGCAGGTGGGGGCCACTCCTCATCGCAGTGCGCAGGCCTCTCACTATCGCGGCCTCTCTTGTTGCGGAGCACAGGCTCCAGACGCGCAGGCTCAGTAGTTGTGGCTCACGGGCCCAGTTGCTCCACGGCATGTGGGATCTTCCCAGACCAGGGCTCGAACCCGTGTCCCCTGCATCAGCAGGCAGATTCTCAACCACTGCGCCACCAGGGAAGCCCCAGCAGGTGGACTCTTAACCACTGCGCCACCAGGGAAGTCCCTGTATATTTTATTTAGTTCAATGTCTATTCAAGTCTTTTGTCCATTTTTTAGTTGGGTTGTCTTTCTATTGTTGAGTTTTGAGAGATTTTAAGAATATATATGTATACTGATTTATTCCAAGAATATATATGAAAAATGATTTGCAAGTATTTTCTCCCAGTCTGTGGTGTGTAATGATGTCTTTTGATGCAAAAGAATTTTTAATTTTGATAAAACTCTATTTCCTAATTTTTATTTTTATGGATCATGATTTTGGTGTCATATAGAAGAACTCTTTGCATAACTCAAAGTCACAATTTTCTCCTATGTGTTTCTCTAGAAGTTTATCATTGTAGCACTTACATTTAGTTCTATGATCCATTTTGAGTTAATTTTTGTGTATGGTATGAGGTAAGTTTCAAAGTTCGGATTTTTTGCATATGGATATCCAATGGTCCCAGCATCATTTATTGAAAAGACAATCCTGGACTTCCCTGGTGGCTCAGTGGTTAAGAATCCGCCGGCCAATGCAGGGGACACGGGTTCTATCCCTGTCCGGGGAAGATCCCACATGCCGCAGAGCAACTAAGCCCACGTGCCACGACTACTGAGACTGCGCTCTAGAGCCCGAGAGCCACAACTACTGAGCCCATGCACCTAGAGCCAGGGCTCCGCAACAAGAGAAGCCACAACAATGAGAAGCTGGTGCAACGCAATGAAGAGTATCCCCCGCTCGCCACAACTAGAGAAAGCCTGCGCGCAGCAACAAAGACCCAACACAGCCCTCCAACTTTGCTGTTCTTTTTCAAAGTTGTTTCAGCTATTCTAATTCCATTGCATTTCCTGGCCACTGAGTAAATTTTAGGATCAGCTTATCAATTTCTACAGAAGTACCACTGGAATTTTGATAGGCATTGTGTTGAATACATAGATCAATTTGGGGAGAATTGCAATCTTGACAATACTGAGTCTTCCATTCCATAAATATAGAATGTCTATTTATTTAATCTTCTTTAATTTCTCTTTTCAATGTTGTATAATTTTCATTATATGCCTTTTAAGTTTATTTCTAAGTGTTTTATTCTTATTGACACTATTGTGAATATAATTATTAATTCCATTTTTGAACTGTGTCGTTTGGGCTTTTCTGTACTATCTTACTGAAAAACTCAAACCAACTCTTTGGCCAACCCAGTATATTGCGGTAGCTCTGAGTTCCGGTTATCTCCCCCGATCCCCAAGGTTGTTGTTGTTATTGCTGTTTGGTTTATTTTTTAGTTTAGTAACTTACCTGAGATAAAACTGTGAAATCTGTCACACCCAAAGTATGTGGGCACAAATATTTCTGCTCAGTTTTCTTAAAAAATTTTTTTTAAAGCTTTGTTTCCTGGGAGTCACTTCTGTGTTTGCATGGCCTAGTGGGCAGCCAGTGAATGACTGGACAGAGGTTGTGTTTCAAATACCTTGAGCCAGTAAAACTTCCATCCTCTGCTGGTGTATCTGTGGGTAGGGGAATGCATTCAAGTTTCAGCCATGTTTGAGTCTGCCCTAATGTTGAGTTTCTGCTGGACCCTTTCATGTCTCCTCTGTGCATGCTGGGAATGTGTGGGTGGAGAGCTGGGTCCCTCCTGGTCTCCACTGCACATGAACGCGGCCGCAGCCAGACAGATGCCTACCCCAACCTCAACCCCATCCTCATGCTGCTAGAGCTGTTGGCCTTCTCCTCTCATCTGCTGCCAAGAGTTACTTCCATTGATAACACTGCTGGGCACAGGTGTTGTCCACTGCTCCAGATACAGTGAGCCCCCTTCAACTGTGGCAATAAACATGGCAGTGCTCACAGCCTACCCTGGCAGGACCTCTGTGACACTGGAGCTGGGTGGGGGAGTGAGAGCAGCTCTAGCCAAGAATGTCATAGAGACTCACTGTTAGTACCCAAAGTTGAGATGTTTCTCAACCATAAATGCTTCTCATATTGTTGTATGCCTTTGGGTGATTTCCAGAGCATTAAAATGGTTGTCTATATTGTCTATCTTTTTTTTTTTTTTTTTTTTTTTTTATTATTTTTGGCTGTGTTGGGTCTTCGTTGCTGCACGCAGGCTTTCTCTAGTTGCGGCAAGCGGGGGCTACTCTTCGTTGTGGTGTGTGGGCTTCTCTTGCTGCGGAGCACAGGCTTTAGAGCACTTGGGCTTCAGTAGATGTGGCGCGTGGGCTCAGTAGTTGTGGCTCGTGGGCTCTAGAGCGCAGGCTCAGTAGTTGTGGTGCACGGGCTTAGTTGCTCCGCGGCATGTGGGATCTTCCCTGAGCAGGGCTCGAACCCGTGTCCCCTGCATTGGCAGGCGGATTCTTAACCACTGCACCACCAGGGAAGCCCTGTATTGTCTATCTTTATATTTGCTTTTTGGGGAGAAGATTTTCTAGCCTCCTCATTCAGTCATGGCTGAAAGTCCTAACTCCCATTTCATTCTATTTTTAATGGGGGGGAAAAAAATCTAGTTTTCAAACCAAAATCCTAACTATTATACCTATACGTATATCACTCTCTTAGTTGTAAAGGGTGGAAGCCCCTGAAGCCGCAAGGAAACGGAGAATCCTAGATGTCTGGGAATCTAAGGGAAAAGGCACAAATTGATCCGGTACATTAGCACAGACCAAATAACATGACACAGAGGGAGAAGGGCTCGATTTGAACTCTAATCTCTACTCTGCCTTGGGGCAGTATGGGATAGTGGATAAGTACATGTAGGGATGGGGCTTAATAAGCAAAGGAAGAAACCACAAGAAAGAGAGAGCTTTTTAAAATTTGTGGTCAAAAAAACCCCATAAAATTTGTCATGTTCATCATTTTTAAGTGTTCAATGTAGTAATGGTAAGTGTATTCACACTGTTGTCAAACAGATCTCCAGAATGTTTTCATCTTGCAAAACTGAAACTCTGTACCCTTTAAAAAACAAATCTTTTCCTTCTTCCTGTATAGTTTTTATTAAATAAAAATTCATAGCTTCTATATATCAAAACTTCACAAATTCATAACTTCTATGTATCAAAACCACAAATTAGAAGGTAGAGCCTATCTGCAGCAAATTATATATGGAGGGCTTTTATATGTGCAAAAGGAAAACACTCAAATAGCAAAGTTGACCCCCGAAATTGAAAAGACAATTCATGAAAGAAGGTCCAAAGAACTTATAAAACACTATTTAACTTCATTAGCAGTCAAAGAAATTGTGCTTCTAAGACGGCAAAAACATTGTCAGTGATAGTGTTCAGTGCCAAGAGTAATTACTCTCTCAGTAAGATGGGCGGCCTTACACCTGCTGGCGGAAACATAGCACAATACAACTGATAGCGTTTTGTTTGGCAGTATATTTTAAAACCTTAAAATATTTGTAACTTTTGACTCACCAATACCACTTTTAACATCCTACCCTTAGACAAGAGTGCCTAAAGATTTATTTACAAGAATGTGTATCACATCATTGTTTATAAAAGCAAAAATATATAAGCAATCTAAATATCTAGCAGTGGAACACTGGCTACATAAAGTATAATACATTCATCTAACAGATTAGTATGTAGGCTTTCCCAAAGAATTCTTAATGAGAGGCCCATGTTAAGTAAAAAACAAACAGACAAACAAACAAACAAAAAACCAGAAAAGAAAACTGTATGTGTAAGCATGCACAAACGGAAAATAGAACAGTAGAAGGAATACACAAAAATGGTGGTTATCTTTAGGTAGTGGGAGATTTGAAATTTTTGAAATCAAAATATTAAAAATTTTTAGTGATGGGTATGTAATTTTCAGTAATTAGTATGTATTGCTCTTATAATCAGAAGGAAAGCCTTAAAAATGAAACTTTTATAGAATACTTAATATACATACCATACACAAATATTTTTAAAAATTTAAATTTTCATACACCATTCAAGTAATTCATTTGACTTAGTATTTGTGAAATTGGACCTCGGGCTCAACCTACAAATTGGTAAAAATTGGAATTTTCTCCTGTTCTGACAGTTGTAGTGCTTTCTTGGTGGCTGTTTTAAAATGAAACTGAAGCACGGGAATAACTGTGCCGGAATTCTATCATGGAAGTTCGGATTTTTTTTTTCAGGTACTTAGACTGTCATATGCAGTTAAATTGAATTTTAAGCTGGTTTCGATACTTGGGGTTTTAGGTAGCTGAAATAGGTACTTTAGGAACGCGATGCATTAAATACAGTACTTCTGTAAGGTGTTCTGTGAACCTAACTACCATTTATGATTTTGATACCCTGGGGAGAAATGAATTCCAAATTCCAAACAACATTCGTATGTTTGGAAAAGTTCCTCTTGAATAAATGAATTCTGAAAAATTGCATTTTTAATTTTTATTTTGCAAGTAGTTTAAAACTTCATAGTCTCATGAAGAATTTTATAGAAATCTGTTCCCTGGGATGAAAAACGCTAAGAGAACAGAATCTTATTTACAGTACTAATTCTTTTGCCATTGTACCTGAGGGAAAGGAGTACCTGTGGAGTCGACCTAGCTGAGTGACTAGCAGCTGTTTAATATACAGGGAACTGGGCTTCCCTGGTGGCGCAGTGGTTGAGAATCTGCCTGCCAATGCAGGGGACACGGGTTCGAGCCCTGGTCTGGGAAGATCCCACATGCCGCAGAGCAACTAGGCCCGTGAGCCACAATTACTGAGCCTGCGCGTCTGGAGCCTGTGCTCCGCAACAAGAGAGGCCGCGATAGTGAGAGGCCCGCACACTGCGATGAAGAGTGGCCCCCACTTGCCGCAACTAGAGAAAGCCCTCGCACAGAAACGAAGACCCAACACAGCCATAAATAAAAAAAAAAAAAAAAAAAAAAAATACAGGGAACTGAATGAAGGTTGCAAAGGCCTGATTTGGGTCATGGCCCCTGAGCAAGGAACCACACATACTGCAGAAGCTCTGAGAAACCCTGGACCCTGGATGGGGATGAACTGTTGCTCTCTGTGGTGGGGGACCCTCCCCAGACACTGACCGCTCCCCGCAGCTGGACTGACCTGCCCAGTTCCAGCTTGGCCAAGGACCCTGGCAGAAAATCTGATCTGACCTGACATGTGGTTGGTACCAAACCTCAGCTAAGAACGCGCTGTGCTGGGAAGGGCATTCAACACTCGTACCATTAGATGCGAGCATTCGAAGACCTTCTGTGCCAGGAGGAATAAAGTGAGAGATAAACCCCTCACGTACCAATCTCAGTTCAAGATATGGGAGCGGGAGAGCAGTTTAAGAACCTAATGGATTTGCTTGAAATATTCACATGCGTTGGAAACTGACTAGATCCCAGTCCCCGGCAAGCCCAGAGTGGCTGGTGAATTGCACGACACCCATTCTCATTCCAGATGCCAAGGAACTAACAGCCCCAGAGGCCTTTCAGGGAAGCAATTAAATAAAAAATACATTTCCAGCTCTGATAAAAAAAATACATTTCCAGCTCTGCTCCTTAGATGGAAACTCTCCTCTCAAATGAAACTTGTTTCCTTCTCCTATAGCTTCAGAAAAAGAGATTACCTAAACATATTTTCTCTGTTCCACATTACGTCACTTGGAATGATGCCAAACATTTTTAGGTCTTTATTTTTAATCACAAACTCACATATTTTTTGATGCTATTAGAGGGACACAAATAAATATCTGCCCTCCTTTTTCTCTTCAACATCCCTCCTTCTATTCCTTCCTTCGAATAATCATAAAAAATTCAGAACCTGGCCTGAGTTTAATCCCAAGGTCTCTGCTTCTGATTTTCTTCCATTCCTGCTCCCCCAAATGCAAGAGTTAAAACAAAAATTATATGGCTGCAGGCTATGAGATGACTAATCCATTATATATATAAATATATATATATATTTATATAGGACTTGAGGGAGTTCATCTTTCAAATTGTTTGTGAAGAACAAAATTAAGTTTCATAATGAGTGTCAACTTTTCCATTTAAGAACTCCCAGGCAACTCTTCTTTCACGATCACATCACATTTACCTACTGTGTTGGGACACTGGTTCCCTTTTGGCTTTATCCTGTCCTGCTGCGTGTGATAACATTTGTTTATTTTTTATCATCACAACCTCCTTCTGTCTTCAATCTCACCTTAAAGTTATCTCCTCTTATCTGGAAAGGACCTTCTTCTGTGAAGAGGATTGGGCTTTAAATAAATCCAATGGATATCCACAATCACAAAGGTTTGGTAGTTTCTGCATTCTGCTGCAGTTCATAGAAACGTGTTCCAAAAGAGACTGTCATTATTTTAAAGTCTCTCAGCTTCCAGTATCTTTCTTCTCAAATGAAGGTAAAACTGAAATAAACAGAACACATCCACAGTACACTTGATACCTAATAATTCTAGATGATGATTTTTCGTCTTGTGAGAAGTTTCATTCCATCAAGGTATAGTGATACATGCCCTGTTCTATGTTAAAACAATTTGCTTTTGAGGATTATAGTGCCCAGTAGGGAGTGAATATTTACAGTTATGCCCCTTTCAAAGTCACCCACTTGAAGCTGCTAATTTTAGCCGTGAGTCTCATAAGAGGTTTCCTTCTCAGCTGTCAGTTTCCAGGTATGGTACATTAAAATATTTTTGCAAAGAGGCAAAGTGGTTACAGAATGATACTTCTGGATTTTCTACGTTCTTTCTTGGAATTGGACAAAATTCAAGAAAAGAAATGTCCACGTTACAAAACCTACTCTGCCAACATGAATGATTTGAAAAAAAAGGGCTCATGGTATTTCTCCTCCGGATTTCTTCGGGTCTTCCTCCCTTTTCTTCTTACTACTGCAGTCGAAATAGGAAGAGAGAGAATGTGTGTGTGTGTGTGTGTCTGAGAGAGAGAGAAAGGGGTGTGAGGCGGGGAGAGGGGGGACCACTGCGGGAGGAGGGTGGATCCTGCCTTGCTGTGGCTTCTGCTTTTCTCAGAGAACTTCAGAGAACGACTGTAATACCAGTTCTAAATGAACAACATATGACTCTTATTTTCACCACCCCTCCCCCTCACCCCTCCTTCAGGTTTCCTATGTGTATTTCAAGTGCCTGATAGCCTTGGTAGGAGAACTCTGGTGTTACTCCGACCTTAATCACTTTATCAGGCAGCGAGATTTTGCTTTTCTAAGAGGCAAGCACCTGAACCTGAGGTCCTGCATGGGCCCTGCCAAACGCTGCTGTCTCCAAGCCACCAGTGACAGCCCATCTGGGTTTCATCCGCTCTCCCGGGGCTACATTTCATCAGGCCGCTTTGCCAGGGCCTCCCCGGCAGCGTCAACAAGTGTCGCACCTACTGCAGAAACAGCCCTCGAGTTTCATCACAGTGATGCTAAAAAATATTCTCCAGCTTCAGCAATGACCTAGTTCATTCAAGGGCAGGGGAAAAAAAATGCTCTTCTTCCAGAACTTCCCTGGGCACGGAATTTTCCCTCTTAGGAAGATAGGAGCTTTTCTGGAAACAGACCCAACTGCGCTTTGAAAAACTTTGGAAAAGACCCTGAACCCTGTAACTCCTCTGAATCCCCAGTCCCAGGAACAGGGACACCCACTCAATGTCTCACCCACAGCCTGGGGAGCCCACAGCTGAGCCGG
This sequence comes from Balaenoptera physalus, assembly GCF_965194825.1. NCBI lineage: Eukaryota > Metazoa > Chordata > Mammalia > Artiodactyla > Balaenopteridae > Balaenoptera > Balaenoptera physalus. Next base: position 16,778,379 of record NC_138897.1, read on the forward strand.
CCCTCTTATCACGTCTCTTGGACAAAAAGTATTGAAAAGTAAGTATCTAGATTTTGGGTTTTACCTGAGGAATGGCTGTGCTTTAAATATGTAGTTGTTTACATTTTCTACAATAGGGAACAAAGCAGATTGTTTCCTGATGAACTAGAACGAGATGAAACAAGTGGGGTCTATCGAGCACATTTGGGTACATTACAGGGTTTTAAAGTGGCCAAATTCTCCTTTTTTAGTTTTGGTCCATTCTGACCCTTTTGAGAAACCATTATTATTTTTTAATGTCCGTTTATTTATTTTGGCTTGACAATAATTTTAAAAGATTCTTTCACCTCACGGCTATCTCAATAATTAGAAAAAATAAACATCTAGGCGGACTCAAAGGAGTGATCTGTGAAGCCTTTGCGAAGTAAAGTGTCATGAAAATCTGAGGTCATGACCCAGGTAACTCAGGCCCCAGGTACTTCTGCCTGAAATATTTTAGTGTTTTAGTCAAAAGTTATTCCTTTTATTTGGATTATCTGGATGATTGAAAATCTCCACTTTTTGAGGGGACACAGCAGCATCTTGTCTGACAATGGGAATGAAAGCTGCTGAAAAGCTATCAGGCATTTCAGAATAGCTGATGCAAACATCCACTGAGTCATTAAAATATTTTCTCTCCTTTTCTAAAAATTGGGTTAAGAACACTTAACCTGAGATCTAGCGTCTTAATAAATTTTTAAGTGTACAATACAGTATTGTTAACTATAGGCAAGGCATTATACTTGAGTTGTTAAATAGATTTTTAAAAAAATTTAAGGCAAAAAGTCAACCCCAGGAAGATCGATAAAATAGCAGCACTGTCATGTTACATTTTGACGACCACATCCAACCTTTGAAACCACTGATTAAGGGTGTCAGTTGCAGACATCTGGCAATCATTTAAAAATAGATAAAAGCAAGAGCAGCATTTAGAGCTGCTTCTGCTCTAATTATTTCCCTTCCACAACCTTTTCCTTAGGTAGCCCTCATGTTTGAAGATTAGTTAACCAGGAAAGGTCAGAAATGTTTTATAACAGCATACCAGGTAAGGGTAGATCGAACGAGCTTCTTTGCTGTAATCCTTCGTAACTGAAACCCCGGATGTTGTGAGCTGCCTTCTGAATGCACAAATTGACAAATCCCGTAGTAAAAGGCAACTGATGGTCAAGAAACATGATCAGATTTTGGAAATCCAGATTTAAAACAAATTTAAATGTATTTTAGCTCCCAAACTCCACTGTCCTTTGAAGTTTTTGCAAAACATGTAATCACAATTTGGGGAAGATTTTTAGGTAGGGTGGAATTCCTATTTTCATCACTTGCAAAGACACCCCCCCCCCCCCAATTTAATTCATTTTTCATCACCCCCCCACACACACTTACCTGTGGATATCAGCCTATGGAAAGAGGACGTAGTCGAGTATCCTAATCCAGATGGAGGTTGGGGAAGCAGGCTATAGCTGAGGAATAAAGCCCAGGCTCTGGAGGCAGATTTGGAACCAGATCCTGACTTTAGCACAGTTTCCAGCCTGTCTGAACTCCAGTGTTCTCACCTGTAAAATGAAGAGAACATCCACTTTGACAGGATTGATGGGGGAATTACATGAGTAAATATACCTAAAGTGTCTTGTCACATCGTAGTTTCTCCACAAAGACTAGTTCCTCCCCTTGGTTAATTAAAAAGCTTCTCTCTCTTTTTTTTTTTTGCTACAATTTCAGAATGCTTTCATAACATAAATCATTAAAGTAATAAAAACTACATATTTTGACACCAGTGCAATGATTAAACAAAAATAACATAGAAAATTAGATATTTTGAAGAAAATTCTATACTTGAAAACATTTGAGAGCAAAAGAAAAACCATTATATTTTAGAATGCATCTGCAATAAATAAGAAAAATTATTTTTGCCTGAAAATGGTTGATGGTGTACTTGTTATCTAAAAAGCAGAGATTTATCAGCATCATCTGATGATACTCTTTAATACAGATCAGTATGATATTTAAATAGGAGTTTTCACAAATCCATAGGAATGAAAGGTAAAGGTAAATCCATGCATACAAGATGATGTCTGTGATTATTGTGAAAACTTAGGCACAAACCTGTCTTTCCTCAAAGATTATAGTTGAGCCTTGCATTGATTCCCTTTTTTGCTCAGACATGAGCATTGTAGAGCGGGGGGATTGGGAGTGGGGGGGTTGAGAATGCTCGGGAAGTGGACTCGCCATTGGGGGAGCTGAGTGGAGATGGCAGCTGGGTGGGCCATCTCAGGAGCCATGGCTGGAATGTCAAGGTCAGTGATGAAGGTTCATAATGAACAGGGTGCCCCCTTGTTCTGGGGTGAGGGCGAGACAGGCACGGGGGGATGGAGCAGACACGAATCACAAGCAGGGCTCGTGGGGCAGCTCTGAAGAGCTGTACCACCGTCTTTATCATTGCCCTTGTGGTCTTGACTGAGGTAGCACACAGCTTTTGTCCAGGCACCTCGGGGTATCTGGATGAATTCTTCGCTTGAGTTACTGACAGGTTTGCAAGGAACCCTGCTCATCTGTGCTTAATTCTGCCAAAAAGGAAATCTGGAAATTCAGAAATGTAAACAAACTTGGAAGAAAGTAATCATGTCGTCTTAGGAGGCAAAAATGAAAGAATAAACGCCCAACCTATATGAGAGAAAAGAGCATTTAAAAATGTTGGAGCCTTCACTGAGGTTTCTGCCAACGCACACCCACCTGGCCTATCCTACTGTCCACCAGGAGACTCTGGACATCAGGTTGAAGAGATGTCAGTTCTGGAGAGTTCACTTCTGAATACACGGCACCCTACCCCTCCCAGGGCCATTTCCTCCATGGCTGTTACCAGCACATCTGGGGCCACCCAGCTCACCTTGATCGTCACTTGGCCTTCAGTCCTGCTCTTAGAAAACCAGGTTCATTCGCTCCTCAGTCAGTAGTTTAAGACCTTCCTCTAGTCCAGTGGTTTTCAAACTTCAAAGTGCAACAGAATCTAGAGAGCTTGTTAAAACACATTTTCCTGGGTCCCACACCCAGAGCTTCTCATTCTGAAGGTCCCAAGAATTTGCATTTCTGACTAGTTCCCAGGTGATGCTGATGGTGTGGTCCAGGGACCAGCACTCTGAGAACCACTTCAGCCATTTCTTTGGCCTGTAATTCCTGAAGAAAACCTATTTGCGCTTGTTCTTTTCAACACTAAAGTTGCCTACTTCTCAGAGACGCAGAAGGCCCAGCCACAACATGCAACAGCTGTGGAGAACACAAAAGATAAACCCATCAGGTGTCTTGCAGGCAAACAGCCTGCAGCGGAACATGTCTGCTGGGAATACTGAGTGTGGAGAGGACACACTGAGGTGAGCGGTCCATTATTTGGGAGGGCGCTGTTTTTACCAGCTGAGGCTACGGGAGAGGTTTCAAAGACAAGTCAGCACTTGAGCTGGGGTCTGAAACTGGTGGGATTTGAACATATAGAGATGGAAGGTGGTCTTTTTCCGTAAAGGAAACAACAATAACAAAGACCAAAACAAAATATGGAGGGCAGAAAGAGACAGGATGCCAGTGGAAATCAGAAATTTGTTAGGTTGGTTTGGTTAGTTGTTCCTAGAACTTTCTTGCAGAAGCATTCTTTGATTAAGCCGTCTAATCTTAAATCCTTTACTTCTGTCTGTAACTTGGTGAAGGCATGTCCGACATAGCAATCTGGAACGGAGGGCTAATGGTAGGAATTTCAGGTACCATGGGGAAGTACGGATGCATCGGTATGCTTTTTAGAAGTAACAATCAAAAAATCAACTCTCCTTTGCTCCCGCAACTAAAAAGTCCAAGAAGTTTGGTCAGGATCCCAGGTCCGGCCTCTGCACTTCTGGAGACTCTGCTCTTTTGTGTGCTTTGGTTTCAACCTCAGGCTGGCTTTTTCAGTCTCAACCGGTACCAGCCTCCCTTGGAGTCAGCACGCTTTCTTCTTCCTGGTTAGAGGACAGAGTGAAAGACTTAAGCTTTGCACTGATTGGATAACCGCGGAACTTACTGTCTGCAGAAAGCCATGTGCTGATTGGCATAGACCTTAGTTGGTGGACCCATCCCCGAGCAAGAGTGCTTGATCAGTTTAGACCAATCAGAACCCACAGAGCAGGAAGGACGCAGTCCAGCCCACCCGTCACCAGGTTTGAGTGATGCGAGAGGCGTGGAATGGAGTTAGGAAGACAAGCGAAATGGCCGCTTCGGGAGGTTTTGGATATTTTGGAGAAAGGCCTCTAAAGTCACACGAACTCCCCCCCTTAATCGTAAGTTTAGCAATGGGCAATATCCTTACTTCAAAGATTTAGGATGGGCCTGCCTTATACTTCAGCCCAGACAAGTAAGTATTCTCCCACAGAATAGTCCTGCCTTGGAATGGAATGAAGCTCCTTATCTCTTACCTTACTAAAAAAAAAAAAAGAAAAGAAAAGAAAAAAAAAATAGGTAAAGAACGATTAAAACAAATTCTTCTGAAAACAAAACAAGTGGAGGCAAAAATAAAAGGTTTTCTCCTAAGGCCCTCTGACTGGCTGGGTTGAAGGATGGTGGTAGGAGGAGGCTGAGGTAATATCGACACTCTCCACAGCACCGTGTCCCCGGTGTCCCCCCACCCCCCGGCTTTCTTTGTGCTGGCTCACTGAGAGGTGGCTTGTTCAGCATAATTGATCCAGGCTCAGTTCATTACACCAGGGGCAGTGTTATTCCTGCCCATTACAGGGCAAGGAGTGGGACGGAAGAGAAACTAGCATTTCCCAGGTCCTCCCCTACGCCGGCTGATGCCTGAAATTCCACAGGATGTCACCTCTAGGTCCATTAATAATAAACAGTCTCCAAAGAGGGATGACTCGGAGTTGCTCTGGGTTTTTCGTTGTAGGGAAGGCAAGCGTGAGGACACAGGGAGTCTGGGAGAATGTGGAGGACCAGCCAGAGAGGGGGTTTCTTTGCCACGTGTGTTCTTAGTGATGACCTTGATGACACTTGCCTAGATTGGACACGACGGTCAGTTCACCTCATTCAACTTCAAAGTGATTTTAACCAATTAGTTCACCGAAGTTGGTCTCATTAAAACATGGTCATGCTGTGTGTTTATATCATCATGATCCTTCCTCTCTTCCCTTTACCCTGAGGGAGGAAGACAAGGATAAGAAAGGCAGAGACATGTATCCTTTCAATAAGCCGAAAATCAGAATCAAGAAACCTGGACTGTGCCATTAACAAGCTGTGTGACCTTGGAAAAGTCACTTGACCTGCCTGTGATTCAGGGGTGCTTTTCAATTGTAAAATCAGGGGAGTTACTAAACTCTCTCACAGGTTTCATTTAACCTTGAGCTTTTTTTTTTTTACTCTCCCTTAAAGAATTTCAAACTGCCACAGATTTTAAGGAGAGGGGAGTGGGAAGACTCTCTAGCCCACCAAAAAAAAAAAAAAAAGTTCAAAACAAATCCAGAGAGAGCCAAGTAGCAGCTATAGCTCAGTGTGTTCACGTATCTATGTGCCAGGCACAGTCTCGGGCACATGGAGTCACTCACTGTTCATATTTAAAAATTAAATTATATTTGTTTATTAGGTAACATCTATAAATTTAAAATATTCAAAAGGATATGCCAAAGACAAGCAATGTTCCCAACTAGCAGCCCCTCCTTTCCCCAGGTACTCAGGCCTCTTCCCAGGGGCAACCAGGTTACCAGTTTCTTGTCTATTTCTAGAATCATTATGTGTATAAATAAGCATATTATAATACTTATTCTTCCTTTATTTGCTTATGCAAGTGATAGCATACTCTACGCTCTCTTCTATACTTTGTTTATTTCACTGAACAATATATCTTGGAGATCATTCCATATCAGTGCATACAGAACTGCCTTATTCTTTTTTAATGCTCATTGCTGTTAGAAATTTAAAATTCCATTGTATAGATGGAATTATACAATGGATAATTAATTAATACTGTAACCAGGTACCTGTTGATGGACATTTAGATTACTTTCAGTCTTCTGCTATCACAAGCAATGCTGCAATGAATATTAGGTGCTTACTTGTTTGTCTCCTTGTCTGTATTTTAAAAATTAACTATATTGAGGCATGTTTTGCATATTGTACAATTCACCCTTTCTAAGTGTTCGATTCAATGATGTTGTTAGTTAAATTTATCTAGCTGAACAACCATCGTTATAGATCAGTTTTAAAACATTTTTCTCACCCGCCAAAGATTCCTCATGCAGAACATTTGGAGGGTCCTTAAAATATTAAAAATAGAGCTATTATATGATCCTGCAATCCCACGCCTGGGCATATATCTGGAGAAAAACATGGTCTGAAAGGATACATACCCCCCAATGTTCATTGCAGCATTGTTACAACAGCCAAGACATGGAAGCAACCTAAATGTCCACCAACAGAGGAATGGATAAAGAAGATGTGGTACATACCTACAATGGAATATTACTCAGCCATTAAAAAGAATGAAATAATGCCATTTGCAGCAACATGGATGGACCTAGAGATTGTCATACTGAGTGTAGTCAGACAAAGAGACATATCATATGATATCGCTTATATGCAGAATCTAAAAAGAAATGACACAAATGAACTTATTTACAAAACAGAAACAGACTCACAGACTTAGAGAACGAATTTATGGTCAGTGGGGAAGGGTCAGGGGAAGGGACAGTTGGGGGTTTGGGATTGACATGTACACACTGCTATATTTAAAATAGATAACCAACAAGGACCTACTGTAGAGCACAGGGAACTCTGCTCAATATTCTGTAATAACCTAAATGGGAAAAGAATTTGAAAAAGAATAGATACATGTATATGTATAACTGAATCACTTTACCGTACACCTGAAACTATCACAACATTGTTAATCAACTATACTCCAATATAAAATAAAAAGTTAAAAAAAAAGATTCCGCATGCATGTTTATCGTTAATTAGTGTTCTCCCCACTGCCTGCACCTTCAGCAACCACTAATCTACTTTTGGCCTCGATAGCTTTTTTTGGACATTTCATAGAAATGAAATCATATACTATGTGGTGTCTTGTTTCTGGCTTCTTTCACGGAGCATAATGAGAATTCTTTTAGGTTCATCTGTGTTGTACCATGTATCCTACTTTGTTCCTTTTCATTATCCATAGTATTCCATTGTATGGCTAGACCACATTTTGTCTGTCATTTCACTAGTTGGACATTTAGGTTGTTTCCAATGGACATTTAGGTTATTTCCAATTTTTGATTATTATGAGTAATCGTGCGAAGAATATTTATGTACAAGTCTTTGTGTGGATGTATGTTTTCATTACTCTTGGGTGGATACCTAGGAATGGAATTTCTGGGTCTTTTGGTAAATTTATGTTTAACTTTTTAAGAAACTGCCAAGTTGTTTTCCAAAGCATCTGTACCATTTTACATTCCCACTCGCCGTGTTTGAGGGTTGTTTTTTTCCATAGCCTCGCCCACATTTGACTCTGTTTTGTAATAGCCATCCTAGTGGGTGTGAAATGCTACCTCATTGTGGTTTTAATTTGTATTTCCGTAATGACTAATGATGTTGAGCGTTTTTTCATGGGCTTATTTATTTATTTATTTTGCCTCTATTTCTCACATACAACCCTAAAATCATACCCAAGAAAGAGCACGACGCTTGCATTCCAACAAATCTGGACTCATATCCCAGCCCTGCCACTTGCAGGCAGTGAGGAATTAGGTTTGTTACATCAACTCTTTAAAGTCACCTTAAGCTTCCAAGTCATTATCTGTGGAACAAGATAGAACACCTTCCTGGTAGTTTCACTGTGAGGATTAAATGAGATCATGTTTATGAAGTGCCCAGTCTGGGGGCTGACACATAGAAGGCATCCAAAACATGTTAATTGTCTCTCCACACCTGGTCTGCCTCCCTCCTCCCCAGATTTCCAGAACCCACCTTTGTGAAGGGTGCTTTTCACTAACATGGGCCTGGGTACTCAGTGACAGTGGGTGTGGCATCCAAATCTGGAGTAACTGACAATGGCAAATTCAGGAACCCCATTGCCCTTGGGTTAGGCTGAGTCATCAGGACTAATCCCTCCTGTTCCCAGTGAGAAAGCATGGACAGCTAGCTTTCCTGCAAGCTCCAGAAGAGCTGCTTACCCATTATCTGCATATGGGCTGAGAGCTCGTCCCTGACCCCTTCGGTTGACAACAGCTTTCCCGCTGACAGCAGCCATGCCACTGGCTATCTATGTGAGGGCAGATTAGCCAAAACAAAACTTGGCATCAGTCGAGGGCTTGAAATGTTCAAAGAATTCTCCTATTACCTCTTACCTGTTCTCCACCAATGTGAGAGGGAGATGTTTTTGTAATTTTATTTATTTATTTATTTATTTTTGGCTGTGTTGGGTCTTCGTTTCTGTGCGAGGGCTTTCCCTAGTTGCGGCGAGCGGGGGCCTCTCACTGTCGCGGCCTCTCTTGTTGCGGAGCACAGGCTCCAGACGCGCAAGCTCAGTAGTTGTGGCTCACGGGCCTAGTTGCTCCGCGGCATGTGGGATCTTCCCAGACCAGGGCTCGAACCCGTGTCCCCTGCATTGGCAGGCAGATTCTCAACCACTGCACCACCAGGGAAGCCCCTGTTTTTGTAATTTTGCTGATATTAAACCCAAAGCTCTTGTTAGCAGCTTACACTTATATAGTACTTGCCATGCTATTCAGAAGAGCTTGTACATACTCAATTTTCCTAACAACCAAATGAAGTAGATACCGCTATTCTCTTCATTTTACAGTTGAAGAAACTGAGGAAGAGAGAAGTTAAGCTAGTATGTGGCAGAGCTAAGGTTTGAACCCAGGAATCCGGGCCCTTCATCATCACATCCTTCTCCTATTCTCTTAAGGAGTAGATACTCCATCGTGGAGTATCTATCGAAATGTATTATGTAAATATTCTTATCCAGCAATTCCATTTCTTGGTATTTAGTCTAGAGAACCACTTATGTGCCCAAGGGGGCATGTACCAGGAAGTATTTTGAAACACATTTGTAAGTCTGAAAAACTCTAACCAAGCTACATGTCATCAGCACAAGAACAGACAGATTAAGCATGGTATTGCCATTTTATGCAATACTGATATCATCAAGTGTTTAAAAAAAATAATGCAGCCCTTTTACGGCAAACCCTTCCTCTTGAGAAAGTACTGAGATGGAGGGATAGTGCTTGTTGGAGACCATCTTTTTGTGTATTTTAAAAAATACAGATGTATGTATTTAGGCTCTGTCTAATTAAAAGTAAACAAATTTTTTTAAAAAGAAAGCAACTTGCTCTGGACTACACAGCTAAAAAAACAAAAACAAAAACATGCAAATCTTGTGTTCATTCCAGTTGATATGTTATCACTCCAGGGTTGTCCATGAACCCCACCTTGGCCCCCTCTGCTAATTTCAGTATTTTGTTAGTTATCCATCTCTAGCAGAGAATGATAAACCTGTCTTCAAGGGTTCTTGCCTTTGGAGAAGCAAGGAAACATGAACCACAGCCTGACTTAACTGTCCTTTCCTTTATAGTCAGTGCCCTGTGGCCAGGATATGTGGTGACTGAACCAACTATGTGAGTCGAATAGTGTGTTTGTCAGTGTTGTAACCTGTGGGACTTTGCCATCAGGGAGCTGTCAGCGTGGGGAGGAGTCACAGATGGCACACAAGGTCTTTGACGTCACCCCAACTCTTGATGGTTTCATTTGTCCTTTCTTCTCTCTCCATCCACAGCAGTGGCCCCTGGGAATGGGAATAGTCATGTCTTGTAAATTACTATTACAGGTGAATATTATACCAGGAGAAATTTTTAAACATTAATTGGTATATCACTTAAAAAAAAAATCATTGTGGTAACCCACAGCAGAAAAGGAAATTGATGAAATGAGTGAAATCTTTCCTTAAAGCCTACCGATTACCATCTTGAAAACCAATTATGTAACAGATTCTTCCTAGACTATTTACATACATTAGAGGATTAAGTGCTTTACAGGCAATAGCTCATTTAATCTTCACAACCACCTCTGAAGAATATACAACTATTATGCCTTCATTTTACAGATGAGGAAATTGAGGCACAAAATAGTTGTGACACGCTTATTGAGTTAGGAAGGGCTTGAGCCAGAATCTGAACCCAGAGTATCTGGCTCTAGAACTTTTAGCCACCTGTGTTGTGTTGCTTCTCAAAAATGTTAAATGGAGGGACTTCCCTGGTGGTCCAGTGGTTAGGACCCCACTGCAGGGGGCCCAGGTTCAATCTCTGGTCGGGGAACTAAGATCCCACAAGCCGCACGGCATCAAAAGTGACAAATGGAAATGTTAGAACTAAAACTTCTGACTCGTAGTCTGCTGCTTTTCTTGGATGACCCTAACCGTATGCCACGTCCAAATCGATATACTAGTTGGAGATACAAAACACGTTAAGTCGCACAGTTCTCATCTTTGGGAAACTTACCACACCAGAAATAAATACACAAAATATATTTACTTGGAAGATGATTCTAAATCTAAGACTCTGTCTCTAAATTTCCACTGTTTGGATAGAGCGAAATGTTATTTCCAAGCCTGGGGCTCCACGAAGCAGAGGCATGATGCTAGCACTATACCCAGAGGACAGAGTGGAGAGGGTCCTCTGGGTTCACACAGACTGGTGTCCTTAGGACTGCTGTGAGGTGTGCGCTGCACAGCTCCGGGGCCGCCTCACACACTGAAGATGTCAGCCCTTGTGGCTGTGAGGGGGCCCCAGGGCATTGACCACTGGAGCTAGGTGATCTTGAACACACTGCCGAACCTTTCTGAGTCTCAGGTTTCTCATCGGTAAGATGTAGGTGGTATTAATAACCGTTTAGGTCACTTAAAGGAGATTAAGTGAAATAACATACCTGGTGACTAACCAAGCGTTTAATGCCGACTTGTACTGATGAATCCGCGCTTACTCAAAAATGCCAGCCCACTCGCTGCCCGCCCCGGGGCACCGGCCTGCTTCTCGGAAGGAGCAGTAGTTTCCCAGTTTCACCTGGAGAAATACCTCCCACCTGGCGATTCCTTTGTATTGAATCAACTCCTCTTTTGGGAGGCAAATATGCACACGCTTTTTGAGTCCAATAGGAAAAAAACGTCGAAAGAGGTGGCACTGGCCGTAGGCTCATGCAGTTTTCCCTCTCCGTCTGGGCTGTGGCCGCCCTGCCATCCACTAGGACTTGAGGTTAAAACCAGGGCCGCCCTCCCTGGGGCATTGGCAACGTCTGCAGACAATTTTGATTGTGACCACTTGGGGAAGGGGTGCTATCCTTTCTGGTGGGTCGAAGCCAGGGATGCTGCTGAACGCCCTACGATGCCCGCGACCGCCCCCCACAACAACGTTTCTGGCCCGAATGTCAGCAGGGGTGGGTGAGAAAGCCTGCGTGAGGACTCCCAGCGCCCCCGCCAGACTGAGTGCAACACCCAGCCAAGGGACCACGCTCCTTCTCTCCCTAAGGACCACTCATGGGGTGGTGGGGTTTCTCGAATTCCTGAGAAAAGTCAGAGACGTCCCAGAACAAATGATGATGTCGGGGGTTTTTATTTTTCAGGTTCATGTGGCATGAAAAGACGACAGACTCAGGAGGGCCCCAGAGGCGCACACTTTGATTTTTATCTACGTTGCTTTCCCAGAAAGTTCCTGAGAAGTCAGACGCTGTGCTTCGTTGCATAATATCGGGTAGGCATCTCCAGCTCATCACCCTCTGAAATCTACCTGCAGACCAGGTTTTTTGGTTCACAAGGGCATTGTTAAAGCATCACCTGGGAAAATAACCTGGGAAGTTAGTTCTGAGTAACTGATTGAGCGACTCAATCCTCTATGATTTTTTTTCTAGAAGATTTCTTTGAATACCTTTCTGGACACATTTTAGTGATCTCCTTTACTACCCATTGTGATTCTTGGTTAGGCAGCTCCCACACTGGTTCTTTTTTCGGATAATCCACTCTTTTTTTTAAAATTTATTTTATTTATTTATTTTTGTCTGTGTTGGGTCTTCTTTGCTGTGTGCAGGCTTTCTCTAGTTGTGAGCGAGGGCTACTCTTGGTTGCGGTGCACAGGCTTCTCATTGCGGTGGCTTCTCTTGTTGCGGAGCACAGGCTCTAGGCGCGCGGGCTTCAGTAGTTGTGGCACGTGGGCTCAGTAGTTGTGACTCACAGGCTCTAGAGCGCAGGCTCAGTAGTTGTGGAGCACGGGCTTAGTTGCTCTGCGGCATGTGGGATTTTCCCAGACCAGGGCTCAAACCAGTGTCCCCTGCATTGGCAGGCAGATTCTTAACCACTGCACCACCAGGGAAGCCCAATCCACTCTTTTTTGTTTTGTATTTTTGTTTTTGTTTTTTGCACACACACATATTTATTAATCACACCTTTTGTGCAAAGTATTTAATCCTTAATAAGAATATAAATGTATGTAAAAGGTATGTTTTGTTCCCTAACTTCTTTTTTTTTTTAAAACATCTTTATTGGAGTATAATTGCTTTACAGTGGTGTGTTAGTTTCTGCTGTATAACAAAGTGATCAGCTATACATATACATATATCCCCATATCCCCTCCTTTTTGAGCCTCCCTCCCACCCTCCCTATCCCACCCCTCTAGGTGGTCACAAAGCGCCGAGCTGATCTCCCTGTGCAATGCAGCTGCTTCCGACTAGCTATCTGTTTTACATTTGGTAGTGTATATATGTCCATGCCACTCTCTCACTTCGTCCCAGCTTCCCTTTCCCCCTCCCTGTGTCCTCAAGTCCATTCTCTACGTCTGTGTCTTTATTCCTGTCCTGCCCCTAGGGTCATCAGGACTATTTTTTTTTTTTTAGAATCCACTCTTAATTTCCTGTGGTGCATGGGAATGGCATGAATAACTTCACTTTAGACAATTTACTGAACTCTTCTTTATCACCTTTTACTGATATCCCCAGCCTGCCTAAAGTCATCTCCCCACTGCTTGCCTTCTTTAGCTATGCTGGTCAGCAGTGAAAACGTTAAAACCAAGACAGACATGCCTAGTGGAGGGAAAGCAGAGGGCTGGAATTCCCCCTGACTGGAGAATAAATAACCCAGAACTCCAGAACTGGTGCCCACCGTGGGAAAAGGGATTTATTATTAAAAGAAAATAGAAGTAAGATAATTGGGTAGGGAAGTGGTATCTTGTACTTTGTGAGTTGTTTTCTTTTCTTTCTTGGATTATGTCTACCCTTGAAAACATGGAGGGCACTGATGGACTTTCCTGAGGGATGACAGAAAACTTTTTGCCCCCGATCCCTTTTTCTAAGTCCAGAGAGGAGAAGAGCCAGCCTCTGAAATGGCGGCACTTCCTTAGCAGAAGTCACAGTAAAATCTCAACTTTCAATGTGGATGTTTGGGTGTAGGACTGTGTACCCAGACTCCCCAGGCCGAGAGCACAGCCCCCCCTCTTTCTTGGTGTTTGTCCATAGGCATCCAGATAGAGGAATGGGCTCAAGTCCACTACTGACCCTAGCCCCCTGTCTCCCTAGGAAGCCCCGGTGTTTGGGTGGACCCTAACCTTGGCTACTGGCTCCCTCACACATTAGCCAGATACTTGTGAAACGTTCTGAAGGTGGCTCTCAATATGCAACCTGCACGTAGGCTTAAAAAACAAGGGTAGGGACTTCCCTGGTGGCGCAGTGGTTAAGTATCCACCTGCCAATGCAGGGGACACGGGTTCGAGCCCTGGTCTAGGAAGATCCCACATGCCGCGGAGCAACTAAGCCCGTGCGCCACAGCTACTGAGCCTGCGCTCTAGAGCCCGCGAACCACAACTACTGAGCCCACGTGCCACAACTACTGAAGCCTGTGCACACCTAGAGCCCGTGCTGTGCAACAAGAGAAGCCACCGCAATGAGAAGCCTGTGCACCGCAACGAAGAGTAGCCCCCGCTCACCGCAACTAGAGAAAGCCCGAGCGCAGCAAGGAAGACCCAATACAGCCAAAATAAATAAATAAATAAAATTGACTCTTTAAGAAAAACAAAAAAACAAAAAAAAAACAAGGGTAGGATTTTTGGGTGAGATTTCCAGCAAGTAGAGGGAGAAAAGAGAACCACCCACAAGGTACAAGATACCACTTCCCTGTGCAAGTCTCATTTGGGGCTGATTATTCAGCTCTATACCACACGAAGGGAAAAAACCAGTCAGCCAGTAAGAAACCAGGGGACTCAATCAGCCCTGCTCTGGCTGAAATGAAACATTGGAGCCCAAGAGATCAGAATGAGCTCCCCAGGCTCAGATCATGCATACTTGATATAATGGCTTCAATAAAAGTCAGGAACACACACAAAAGTAGCAATTAAATGCTTCCTAAGAAGGAATCTGATAAAACTGATGGAAATGGGAACACAGGTCTGATAAGAACAGGCAGAAATGAAATATGATCAGCAACTTCCTTGATAGCTTTTCAGGGCAGCTCATTTTTGGTGGTTGAGTCATTTGTTTGAAAGAGACTCAGGTAAGCAGCTGCTGGAGATGTGTCCCTGCACGCAGGTCTGTCTGCTCCTGGCGCCAGGGATCAACTATGCAGGTTCTTACCTGGAGGAGAAGGAAAGAGGTAGTGCAGCTGGGAGACCCCAAATTATAAGAGACATAGAGAGGAAGGGAGAGAGTCCCTGAGCCCCCCTCAGGTCCTGTCCACGGTACAGGTCTCACTGACTTTCTTGTTACTCCCGCCCCTGACATTTTTAGCTCTCCCCCTTCTAAGCCTTAGGAGAACATGGAGTTTTTCTCTTAATGATCTCTGGGGTTGCTCGCCAAAAATCGTGTGATAAGACAGAAACACACGAATGTTCCTGGGATGGATTCAGAATGGTGTATTGCTCCCCAGTACTGGGCTTTCCTCCGGTATAGATGGTACATTTTATACATTTTCAATGACTTGGAAGCTAGTGAGAATGCTCGTTGGCACACGCTGGAAACCTTCCTGCCCTGTCTGTCACAAGGGGAAACAAGATCCCAAGGGGTGAATGGAATTCCTGGGGGGTTTACCAGATTAGCCCCTTAGCATTACATCCGGTTAATGATCACCAGGGGAGGATGAACCCCTTCTGAGGGAGAAAGCGTAGGTCAATGTTGTGATGATGTCACTCACATGTGCACAGTACCAGCCTGGGAAACCTACATTCCAAACTCCTTCATCCTTAGGAAGACATGGTTTTAGCTAATCTACTTTGTTCTTCCCTCTTTTGTACCATAACATACACTCAACTCTGAGCACTGTTAAAGTATAATCTTCAAAAAGGTAAAGTCACTCCCATGCAAATACAGGGGGACCTTCAAAGATTTTATTCAATTCTTTGACTAAAGAGGGAACCAGAAAATATTAAGGCCTGATCAAAGAACATTTGAGGAATTGGGTATTTACAGGCAACTTAATAAAAGAATGTTAGGATAAGATTGCTGCATTAGGTAGAACACTGGTTAATGTCCTATAGGACAATAAACCATAATTTGTGGGGTTATCTTGTCTGCTAGACAGAGATTATTTGCATCTCCACTGAATGCAAATCTACAGGTTTATATGTAACTTCACTAAATCTGGGAATTTTAATCAATAGTAATCATTGATGAAACAAAGTACATTCCCCTCCATAACTCTTAGATGGACCTTTGCCCCCATGTGACACTGAAACAAGATACCATCCACATTTTTGGCTTCTTTTTAAGTTTTAGATAGTTTTTCTTAATAGCGTCTTAAGATTAGGAGCAGCATTTTTCATTTTGTATGCCCCACTCTCACCCCAGCACCCCATCATCTTAGGCATGTAACATGCCCAATAGTGTTTATTGAAGGGTGCATTTTTTAAAAATTAATTTATTTGTTTTTGACTGTGTTGGGTCTTCGTTGCTGCATGCGGGCTTTCTCTAGTTGCGGCGAGCAGGGGCTACTCTTTGTTGCAGTGCGCGGACTTATTGCGGTGGCTTCTCTTGTTGCAGAGCACGGGCTCAGTAGCTGTGGCTCACAGGCCTTAGAGCGCAGGCTCAGCAGTTGTGGTGCACGGACTTAGTTGCTCCTCGTCATGTGGGATCTTCCCGGACCAGGGCTCGAACCTGTGTCCCCTGCATTGGAGGCGGATTCTTAACCACTGAGCCACCAGGGAAGTCCAAAGGATGCACTTTTATCAATGAGAGGAAGCTTTTCTAGTTCCCCAAGTGACATATACAGCATGTTTATCCCTGTTGTTTATCACCCATTCTTATTCATAGCTTTATGATTTTTTTTCTAAAGATGCTTCACATAGTAAGAATATTCTTATTTCTTTATCGTCAGGTCAGCCCAAGCCAGAGGTAACTTCGTATAATGGTCAAACCATAGATGAGTGTGGCATTGTCTCCAGTTGTGAATTCTTTGAGAATCAATATATTCATCTATAACATCTCTATTGGTAAGTAGATGTGCCTCTGTGGACTGTTCACTAAGATCCCCATGTTCTGTCACGTGCTGGTTACTATGAGGTAAGGCCAAAAGATTGGCTCCTGTTTGGTTTTTGAGTTCTGTTGGATGCGATTAGCAGTCATCAACCAAGGCATCCAACAGTGACTCTGCTGAGCTCTGCCTGGTAACTCATCGAACTCCTCTAATTTGCTGTCATTGATGGAATTACAACTTTATCTAGAATTTTACTCAAGGTGGCCCAGCCATTTTCATTCATTAAATGGGCTCTTCATTTAATCTTATTCTCTCTGGAAAGTTAAGAAGCTTGATGGGATTTCAGCATCCGTCACCCAACATTTCTTGTGTAAGAATGGAAGGAAGGAGAAGTGATGGACCCTGACCCCATAGCAAGTTGGTGGTGGAGTTAAGGCTAGAAACTGTACCTCCTGGCTTGGTTTGAGGAAGTAGCGTGGTGTTTCTCATTCTTTTTCGTTCCCCCAAGAACTATGTGTTTGGATGAATTCAGGAAGCTCCATGTGTGAAGTAGAGAAAATGAAAACTCCTCTGGTTGAAGCTGGGTGGGGAGTCTGTGCTCTTGGTCCCCAGTGCTACTGAATTGATCTTCATGTCACTTATGGTGGCTCTGAGGAGACTGAGGTCTGCAGAGCATGGTATGAAAATGACTGGTAGGCATGGGGGTGTGTACATAGCCTTGGAGCTGAAAATAACAAAGTGAAGACTTGGGTTTGCATTTTAGTTCTGCCATTTTCTGGCTGTGTGACCTTGGCCAGTTACTTAACCTCTCTGAAACTCAATCTCTTCATCCCTAAAATGGTGGCTGAGAGAATTAAATGATATAGTGCTTGTAAAAGGCTTGTTATAGAGTAGTTGCTCAATAAAAGCTTTCTTTTTTTAAAAAATTTTTTATTTATTTGTTTTTTATTTATTTATGGCTGTGTTGGGTCTTCGTTTCTGTGGGAGGGCTTTCTCTAGTTGTGGCAAGTGGGGGCCACTCTTCATCGCGGTGCGTGGGCCTCTCATTATCACGGCCTCTCTTGTTGCGGAGCGCAGGCTCAGTAATTGTGGCTCATGGGCCTAGTTGCTCCGCGGCATGTGGGATCTTCCCAGACCAGGGCTCGAACCCGTGTCCCCTGCATTGGTAGGCAGATTCTCAACCAGTGCTCCACCAGGGAAGCTCAATAAAAGCTTTCTTATCTCCTCATCTATGCTTTTGTTTCAGAGTAAGGTCAGAGGTCATTTTACCGTGGTTGAAACGCCTGACTCAACTGGCTTATAGCATATCAACCTGATAATTCCAGCCATCCATTTATTCATTCATTATTTACTTTTTAAATTATATTCATCAAGCAGCTACTATACGGCAGGCATGTTGCTTAATGCCGGGGTCGAAGTGAACAATGTGAACACTGTCTGCACCCTCATAAAACCTCAAGTCCATCAAGGAAGACAAGTGGTAAACAAATCATGCCCTCATGCTCCAGTAGACTGGGAAGCAGCCCAACTGCCATGGCTGCCTCTCAGCAATGGATTGGACTTCCTGCCTCTTCATTCCAATGTTGCCAAGGCCTTCCCCACTCTCCTCTTTACCCCATTCAGCTTAGCATCTACCTGTACAGCTCACAGGCAATTCTAGTTACCCATGGATCTGTCCAGCCTCAAACCTCCTCTTCTCCTTTGCACAGTCCCCCCTTTGGGTGCTTATTGACTTCTCAGGATTGATGATTGTTCAGTAGACTGTGGGCCTCCTAAAGGCAGGAACCCTCTCTGTTTCACATTAATACATTATCTATCTATCTATCTCTTATCTATCCATCTATCCATCTCAAATATATATTTGTTGTTGTAGTTGTGGTTGTTAGTTTGCTTAGATCAGCATTGGCAAGTTTTTCTATAAAGGGCCAGATGGTAAATATTTTAGGCTTTGAAGGCCACATGGTCTCTGTCACAACTCTTCAGCTTTGCCAGCATGGTGCAAAAGCAGCCATACACACACACACACACACACACACACAAAAGCATGGTTGTGTTCCAATAAAACTTTATTTATAGAAGCAGTTGGGGGCCAGATTTGCCTTGTGGACCATAGTTTGCAACCCCTGGTCTAGATGGCAAGATCCTTGAGGTTCTACACAGAGTACTTTGTATATTTTCTACTCTTGCCTTTGCCCCTCTGAGCATGCAATACATATTTCTTGATTGATTAATTTGGGTCTTACACTAAGCTAAAATAGTATACTCACTTTTTAGCCAGAAGAGTAGCTTAATGTGTATTCTTTTACTGATGGGATACCATTTAGGAATTGAGACTTGCTATTGTTATTTGTTTTTTATACAGGACCAGGAATATAGGCAAACCCAACATTTGTAGGGTGTTAAGGAAGTTAAGGAGTAGCCATGGTGAAGCCCCAGGGTCAGGTGGGCAGGTTAAATGGGAGAGACCAACACAGGGAAGAGAAACTTAGCAAGGGAGCTAGTGCTGTGAAAGGGGCAGGGGGTCCTCATTCTCTGCTCTGAAGTCCAGCAGGGCAGTGGTTTATCGTAAAAATGAGAGGTTAAATGTGACAGAATGCACTCTTTCCAAGTTCCTGGCCTACCCTTTTGAAAAGTAGACCCCTACTGGGAAAAAATATTCAGTCCTAAGGCAAGGACAATGGTAGGGCAATATAACAATAGATGTGGCTGCATGTTTTTCTGCTTAGTAGTAAATATGTTGGATACTAATAATCTTTAAAAGTTCTGGCTTTCTACACTAGTAGTTCTGAGCTGTAGCTGCCCATGAGCAGGGCAATAAAACCCACTAACGCTTGTCCTTCACCCTTGACAAAGTCAATCCCCAGCCCAGGTGATTCCAATGTGTTGTCCAAGATGCAAAATACTTTACATCCGCAAACATTGATCTGCAAGGTAGTTTGACTTCTACCCGTTTATTAAGTGCTGGTTAAGAAAATGGATGGGATATCGTGCAAATGCCTTTCAAAGACTGAAAGTGAGTGGTTAGTTACAATATTAATCTTGAATTTTCTTGCCATTATCAATGCACCATAAATCACCTGATTAGCTCATAGTTTCCCAAAGAAAATTACTTTACCTACCTGGGTTTAGTCTTTCAGTCATTAAATCTGAGTTCTTAGATATTTGAAAGCTCCTGTTTCTATATTTCCCAGCTTTTCTGGTTTTTTTTTTTTTTTTAAATAAATGTATTTATTTATTTATTTATTTTTGGCTGTGTTGGGTCTTCGTTTCTGTGCAAGGGCTTTCTCCAGTTGTGGCGAGCGGGGGCCACTCTTCATCATGGTGCGCGGGCCTCTCACTGTCGCGGCCTTTCCCGTTGCGGAGCACAGGCTCCAGACGCGCAGGCTCAGTAGTTGTGGCTCACGGGCTCCAGACGCGCAGGCTCAGTAGTTGTGGCTCACGGACCTAGCCGCTCCGCGGCATGTGGGATCTTCCCGGACCGGGGCACGAACCCTTGTCCCCTGCATTGGCAGGCGGATTCCTAACCACTGCGCCACCAGGGAAGCCTTTCTGGTTTAATAAACATAATCTGCAGTTCTGCTTTGAGGCCAAGAGCCCTGCTTCCATATTTATCCACATTCTCATCTTTCCGCTTTCCTCAGCCAGGTAGCACCTCTTCCCCCGTCCTTCCTGCGTTCTCCTCCTCATACCACCCTAATCTCGTACTTTGGGCAAATGAGACTATTTGGAGAGATTGATCAGTGCTGTTACGACCTTTCCATTACCACAGGTCAAGTGTGCTTGGCAGACAAAAGACATGGAAAGCCAAGAAAGCATTCCAAGAGAGAGAAACATCAATGATAACAGTATGGTTTGCACTGTAGCGTGAAATTTTTTTCTTTTTTCCCTAAAGACATAGGGGTTGGGAGGAGGGGAAGAAAATGCAAATATTGATAGATGTTTTCTACCTCATAGTGAAAGCAAGTCACAAGGACGTGTATACAAATGGGGAACTGTGGTCTCTTATGAACACAATTTAAAGACAGGCAGCAAAGCACAGATAAAAATCTGTCTAGGAACCCACACCTAGAGAGAGAAACTCCTCTCTGCAGCAAGGAGGCCTCTTTGGATGGTCACGGTCACGTCCAGCAGTGCTGAGAGTAAGCCCAGATTACAAGTGAGGCAGGAAGGAGGGAGGCGAGGGGGGTGGCCAGGGCAGGAGCACCGACGGGGTTAGAGGGATGGGGAAGCAGCCCCTTTTGCGCTCTCGTCAGCTCAGCCCTGGCGTTGGCTGGGCTGGAGGCGGACCCTGCAGAAGGCCTGGTGGGGACAGTGGCCGGGAGAACTGCACAGTCGTCACAAGCCAGTCTGCTCACGTGAGTATGGGTTGCACAGGGCGCCCCAAATTCGTGTTCACCTGGAACCTCAGAACGTGACCTTGTTTGGAAATAGAGTCTTTGCAGATGTAATTATTTAAATGAAGACGAGATCATACTTCGATTAATATGGGCCCTGACTGGTATCCTTATAAAGAGAGAAAACTGAAAACTGGTATCCTTATAAAGACGCAGATGGAGTGGGAAAACTGCCATGTGAAGACAGGCAGAGATTGGAGCGATGCAGCTGTGAGGTGAGAAAAGCCCAGGATTGCCAGCGGCCACCCGAGGCTGGGAAGGGGCAAAAGGAGAGATTCTTCCCGAGAGCCTTCAAAGGGAGCGTGGTCCTGCTGAGACCTTGATTTTGGACTTCTGGCCTCCAGAACTGTGAAGGAATAACTTTTTGTTTTATGCTATTCTCTTTGTGGTAGCTTGTTATGCCGGCTCTAGGAAACTAATACGTGGTGTGTCTGAGCATTCTAAAAAAATGCTGCTATTTACCCACCTTGGCATAGGGCTGACCAGCTTTACCTGATGACATAGAGCTGGTTCCCAAGAAGATACCAGCTGAGTTCATCCAGGCCACCTGGGAGGCATCTGTGGGTCAAAGGGCAAAGGACGTTTTTCCAACTCTACCATAACTGGGTATTGATTACTCAAGATTTTGAAGGAAAAAAATCAAGCTGAAGATTTCCTGGGTCACTTATGTTTTTGCCCCCAGGGAACATCTGGCCGTGTCTGGAGACATTTTTGATAGTCACAGCTGGGAAGGGGTGCTACTGGCATCCAGCGGGTAGAGGCCAAGGATGCTGCTGAATGTTTGACATTGCCCGGGGCAGCAGCCCACAACAAAGAACCATCCATTCTGTAATGCCAGCAGTGCTGAGGTCGAGAAACGGTGTAATAAACCACCACAGAACAAAACAGAGTGCCCTGAAACAGCAGCAGCTGATTATTCCTCACGAATCTGTGGGCTGGCAGTGGTTCTTCTCCTGGAGTTGCCTGGCCCACTCGTGCTCACTCATGGACTTGAGTCAGTCTGGGGGTTGGCTGGGCTGGAAGGTCCAAGACAGCTTCACCAGCAGGTCTGGCAGTTGATGCTGGCTGTTGGCTGGGCCACCTCAGTTCTCCTCCACGTAGACCCTTACCCTCCAGTTGGCTGGAACTGGCTTCCTATGTGTCGGTCTCAGGGGAGCAATCCAGGAGAAAGCTGCAAGCCCTCTTGAGCTCCTTCACAGCACCATCCCCACCACATCCTCTGGGCCAAAGCAAGTCACAGGGCCAGACCAGATTCAAGAGGCAGGAAGAGAGACGCCACCTCTTAAAGAGTGGAGTAGGAATGTCACATTGCAACAGGGTGTACATAACTGGATGAGGAATTAGTGGCCACATTTTGTAATCTACTGTACCCTTAAGAGTTTAAAATAAGCTTTGCTGCTTGAGAGCTGTGTGGCATTGAGCAAGTCAGTTAACTTCACTGAGCTTCAGTTTCTTCATCCGTAAAATGAGTGTTTGTGATGATGTATTGAGATGATTCATGCAAAATGATCGGCGAAGTGTGCAGGTCAGTGCAACGAATATTAGTTGTTACTAATTATCACTTCCTGAAAGTCTTGTGTTCCCAGAATTACTCTGAAAAAATTACTCTGTCCTAGCATATAACACCAGGTGTGTTTAGAGCCAGAATAATTTTTTTTTTGAGCCAGAATAATTTTATATGAATAGTTTTGAAAATATTATCAATGGAGAATTTTGAAAGACAAGAAGGAAATGGATATTTAACAGGAGAGCTGTAACCCAGACACAGGGTTGAAGATGTTTCTGTCATACATGTTTATACTCCAAACCCTGTTTGGATGGTTTTGAGAAGGTGGAATCTGTGACTTTAGTGAAGTCTCGGCCTTCTCAGTTATTCCTCACATCTGGACGGACAGACAGACGCCAGGAGTCTTGGGACCCTGTTATATTCCTGAAGCCACTCTGGTTTGTAGCTGGCAGAAGCTTGTTCATAAGTGCTTGTTGTCTGAGCCAAAGACTTTGGCCCCTGGAGGGACCCTCAGCCTCCTTCTCTACCCAGGTAAACACAGATTCTTTCCCAAACACCTAAAAAACATGAGTTGCTGGTTATCAATGAGGCTGGACAAATGAGCAGTGGTGAATCCGTTAAGAATATCTCCATTCCTGGAAGAAACACCTCAAGGCACACATCCTGCTAAAGGTAGAAGTGTTACCATCAACTTCACTTACAAAGGACAGGCAATTATATCCACCATTGAAAGCAAGGATTTGAAGCCAGGTTGTCTGGATTTAAATCCCAGATCTACTTCTTACAAGCTGTATCATCTTGGGCAAGTTACTTAACCTCTCTGGGCCTCCACTTCCTCACTTGCAAAATGGAGATAAAGATAGTACCTCCTCTATAGGGTTGGCACAGGGATGAAATCAACACATGCAAAGAATTTAGAATACTCTATAAATAATAGTTACTTTGTGCAATTTGAACATTTCAGTTCCCCACACTGAACTATAATTTTGGAACTGATTAAAAACAAGACAATTTAGAGGTAAGAAATGTAGCTTAATAAAAAGGAATGAAATAGTGCCATTTGCAGAGACATGGTAAGTCAGAAAGAGAAAAACAAATATCGTATAATATCGCTTATATGTGGAATCTAGAAAAATGTTACAGATGAACTTATTCACAATGCAGAAATAGAGACACAGAAGTAGAGAACAAACGTATGGATACCAAGGGGGAAAGAGGGTGGGATGAATTGGGAGATTGGGATTGACATATATACACTATTGATACTATGTATAAAATAGATAACTAATGAGAACCTACCGTATAGCACAGGGAACCCTACTCAGTGCTCTGTGGCGACCTAAATGGGAAGGAAATCTAAAAAAGAGGGGATATATGTATACGTATAGCTGATTCACTTTGCTGTACAGCAGAAACTAACACAACATTGTAAAGCAACTATGCTCTAATAAAAATTAACTTAAAATAAAAAAGAAAGGTAGCTTAGTTTGGCAGTGTTTTTCCTCTCTGCTATTTGCCTCTTGGAGGATAAAATATAATTAACACGTTTGATCAAGGACTCACTGGGTAGAAATAAAGATGACTGAATCTTGCTATGTCTTGGCTAAGAGGGAAAAGGCATTTCATCCAAGGTCTGAAAGCATTTTGTGAACTTCGTGTTCCCGTGAGCTTAAGTAGGTGTCACAAGTCTTAAGGAGGAGCGGTAGAGCTTTCTGGCACCAGGAGGGCCTCTGTGTTCCCAGCACGGAGCTGGGACGGGCTCCTGCGGCATTCTTCCTGAATGAATTCAGCCGATATGCTTTGTGGCCATTCCCCAGACCACTGCCTGGAACAGTTCTTGAGTGAGTCCCAAGGGTCTGACGAGAAACACCCATTTGGTCCCCAGGATGATAGGTCCGTGCTGATAATCTGCTGCCCGTCGTCACATTCCGGTTTTAACTTTGGTAGGTAAGTGTCTCAGTGGAGTGGATGGTGATGGGGACCACACCATGGGACACTCAGCGTTTCCTGTGTGCTTGCTCATCCTTTCCTGGGGACCAGACTTGGGCAGTTGCTCCCACCATGGTGCTGACTCTCAGGGCAGATCTATGCTAGTCTGGGGGCAGGTGACAGGTCATTGCCAGAGCCCCACCCCAGATGGTGGGACAGCCAGAGAAAGATGCACTGGTCACTGGAAATTGGACACACGCTGAATGGCTCTGGAAAGGCCATTCCATCGACACCTTCTGAGAACTTAGAGAGGACCAATAACATGAGGGAAGTGCTTGGGCCAACTCGGGTTGTCTCACTTTGTAATCACAGAATCATGGGCTGACATTTCTGAGGATTGAAAAGATAGTGAGAGAGAGAAAGTGGGGGTCGGGCGGGGAGAGAGGACAAGCTCTCTGGTGTCTCTTCTCATAAAGGCACTAATCCTGTCCTGAGAGCCCCACCTAATCACCTCCCAAAGGCCCCGTTTCCAAATACCATCATATTGGGAGTTAGGGCTTCAACATATAAATTTTAGGGGGACACAGTTCAGTCTACAGGATTGCCCCAGATATGGAAGGTGTCCCAGCCACGTG
The DNA here is from genome assembly GCF_965194825.1 of Balaenoptera physalus. NCBI lineage: Eukaryota > Metazoa > Chordata > Mammalia > Artiodactyla > Balaenopteridae > Balaenoptera > Balaenoptera physalus. Next base: position 16,803,294 of record NC_138897.1, read on the forward strand.
CAGGGACAGGCTTGGACCAGGCCAGTGGGGGTATATGGGGGACCACTGGTTAAGAATCAGAGATTTGGGCTTCCCTGGTGGTGCAGTGGTTAAGAATCCGTTTGCCAGTGCAGGGTACAAGGGTTCGAGCCCTGGTCCAGGAAGATCCCACATGCCACGGAGCAACTAAGCCTGTGCGCCACAACTACTGAGCCTGCACTCTGGAGCCCATGAGCCACAACTACTGAGCCCACGTGCCACAACTACTGAAGCTCGTGTCCTAGAGCATATGCTCTGCAACAAGAGAAGCCACTGCAATAAGAAGCCCGCGCTCCGCAACGAAGAGTAGGCCCCGCACGCCGCAACTAGAGAAAGACCGCGCAGCTACGAAGACTCAGCACAGCCAAAAATAAATAAATAAAATAAATAAATTTATAAAAAAAAAAAAAAAGAATCAGAGATTTGCAGCACTCTGCGAGGCCATGTGTGGATACTTACAAGGGCTGGCTCCAGAGTCATACCGCCCAGGTTCAAGTGTCAGCCTCTTAATTGGGCATGTAGCTTATCTTCTATCTGCCTCAGTTTCTGTATCTGTAAAGTGGGAATAATAACGGTATCTACCTTGCAAGGCTGGGGGAAGATGACCTGAGATAATACACATAAGGTTTTTAGAACAGTGCCTGTCACTTAGCAAATGCCAGGTAAATGTTCACTCTTTTTACCTTGAGGTCTTTTGTGATTTGTTTGACACAGTTAGTCACTATCAGTCATAAGAGTTTGAAAGTGGAATCAGGCTGCCTGCCCATTTCAGAGAAGATGAGGTCAAGTAGATCTTGGAATTCTTGAATGAGAATCTTAGTGCAGATTCCAGAGCTGGTATAGTGTGACCGCTGCTTATATAGGTGTTAAGAAGCCAGGCTCCATCCAAAGACATGGACTCTACCCAGGTAGGCAGGATGGATGCAAGACTGTATGTGAAGCTTGGGGCAATGATTCGGTCCAGATCTTGAAGTATTAACTCAATTTTGAGCCGTTACTGAGCTCCAGTGTTACTCAGGCCCACAGGGCCTTTGCCCTTGCTCTTCCTTCTACCTGGAATGTTCTCTCCCCAGATAACCCCATGGCCAGTTCTCTTACTGCTTTCAGGTTTCTGCTCAAAATCACCTGATCACTGAGACCTTCTCTGACCAGCCATCTGGTCAGAAAAAATAGCACTCACGGGCTTCCCTGGTGGCACAGTGGTTAAGAATCTGCCTGCCAATGCAGGGGACATGGGTTTGAGCCCTGGTCCGGGAAGATCCCACATGCTGTGGAACAACTAAGCCCAAGCGCCACAACTATTAAGCCTGCGCTCTAGAGCCCATGAGCCACAACTACTGAGCCCGTGCACCACAAGTACTGAAGCCCACGCGCCTAGAGCCCATGCTCTGCAACAAGAGAAGCCACCGCAATGAGAAGCCCGTGCACTGCAACGAAGAGTAGCCCCCGCTCACCGCAACTAGAGAAAGCCCGCGCACAGCAACGAAGACCCAACGCAGCCAAAAATAAATAAATTAAATAAATAAAATTTAAAAAACCCAAAATAACACTCACTGCCTGCCCCCAGCATATCCTGCCTTCCTCATCTTGCTTTACTTTTCATGTAGCATGTGATGTAATGTATGTATGTATGTGTATACACACACACATTTAACAGCTTTGCGTAGGTATGACGGATATACAGTGGACTCTACGCATTTGAAGTGTTCAATTTGGTGAGCTTTGACACATGCACACACACGTGGAACCATCACCACCACCAAGAGAGTGGACATATCTATCCCCTCAAAAGCTCTCTCGATGCCCCTTTGCAACCCCACTTTCCTGCCCTCTCTGTCCACCCATCCTCACACAACAACTGATCTGCTTTTGGTCACTGGAGACTAGTTTGTCTTTTCTAGAGTTTTTATATATATGAGATCATGGAGCATGTACTCTTTTGTAGCTGGCTTCTTTCACTCCACATAATTATTTCGAGAATAATCTGTGTCATTTGGTGTGTCAGTGGTTCATTTCTTTTATGGCTTAGCGGTGTTTCTGAGTTTCATGGTTTGGATCTAGCAGAATTGTTATTCCGTTGATGGACACTTGGGTTATTTCCTGGCATGGTATATATTTATTTGTATTTTTCTTTGTCGTGAGTTTCCCCCAACTGGAAGGTAAGTTCCGTGGGAGCAGAAACTTGTCTGATCTGTTCCCTGCTGGACCTCCAGTGGCCAGCGCCCTCTCAACAGGAATTCGATAACGAGTTGTGGGTTGAATTATGCGATGCATGTAGTGCTTTTGTTATATTCTTTACTGAGTCCTGATCTGAGGGGAGAGGAAAGAGCTGATGGGGTTCAGGACACGCTACCCCCAAATATGGTACCTTGGCACATGGAAGATCTTAAGCTGAGGGAATTTTTTTAAATGGAAGAAGCAGGAAGATCACTCTGACCTTCCCCCCTCGCCTTTCTTCCCTGAAGCAGGTCCTAAAACTCCCCTGTGAAAGGCGTGTCCCCTGTACCAGGAGGAGGCCTTGAGATGGGGAAACTGGGACCAAGAACTCTGTACAAACAAACCTTGTTAAACTCCCCCTTCTCTCCTGTTACCTCTTCACCATTTACTACCCACAGCCCAAACCCTTCGTCTTGTCAATTCTTCACAAATTTATTGCTTCTGTGTCTAAAAGGTATAAAAGCTTCCTACTCTGGTCACTTCTTTGGGTCTTCATTCTCTTGCGAAGGCTCCGCGTACACGTACAAATTCAGTGGACTTTGTATGCGTTGCTCCTGTTCATCTGTGTTTGTCAGTTTAATTTCTCCTCCCCCATAGAGCCATTCTCCGGACAGCCATCTGAACCCCGGGAGAAGGATCTGAATTATGGTGGCTTCTTGGTGGTCAGCCTGCTGGCACTGTAGCGGCTGTGCTGCTGAAGGGGTTGTGAAGGTAGGGAATAATGTGAAAAGGCCTCCTGCAGGAGCTGTAGGACAAGGCCACCATGTCGGTGGCTCCTTGTCACCCGTTAAGCTGCAGGGAGCCTGAGTTTCTGGTCACTCTGTGGCTCCCCCATTTCTGGCCATGTCATTCCCCACTCCCTGGGCCGCTGCCCCAGCGGGCTGGGAATGCTTCCTCCTTGCCAGCCCTGCCTAGCCTTCCCCCCGCATGGGCCTGCTCCCCCCGGCCCCGTGCCAGCGCCCTGCTCTCCTGTCTGCTGCCAGCACCGGGCCTGCTCACCCAGCGGGCCCCAGGAGATGGGAGCAAGGCGGAGGCGCAATGAGGTGGCCCGGTGAAGATGACTGAGAGGGACACAGCTGGCACCAAGGCTCCTACGACAGAGCAGCAGACAAAGAGAAGCAATTAAATTGTGATGGGTTTCTTCCCCGACCACAGTCTCCAAGGCTGCTTTTGAGAGAGAAGTTCTTGGGTCTAGTTTTGCACGTTCCCCCCTGCCTGGATCGAGCAATTAGTTTTTTAAAAAAGCAAAACCAACTTGAACAGCCACTGAGTTCCATGGGAGGTGGTGGTGGGGCAGCTGCTGGGCATTTACTGGGAGCTCATAACCACCAGTCAAGTGGCAGATGATATTTTTCTGAGAATTTAATAAAGGGACGTTCACTCTTCATAGATAACGGCAGAGTCATGGAGCTGGAAGCGACTCCAAGACCTTGTCGCTCAGAGTTGATTTCCCTTGGAAGCTCCCTAGAATGCCAGAGTTCCAGCCCTCACCCCGACTGGCAAATCAGATTCGGCATTTTAACGAGATCCCAGGCGATCTGTGTGCACATTAACGCACGAGAGACCCTGCTCTGTGGATTACCTCGCTCCTGGCTATACATTACTCCTGGGGAACTCTTGAAAAATACTGATACTCAGGTGCTACTCCCAAGAAATGCTGATTTAATTGGTTAAATGCCATTGATCGAGTCCAATTCCTTTACTTTATATATCACCCAAGACCCGAGTGATCAGGGGACCCATCCAAGTTCCTAACAACTGGTTAGGAGCAAAGCTAGGATTACCCAAGAATCATGTCCCCGCAGGGCCCCGGGGTCTCATCCTGTCACTCACGCATCTCATTCTACCAGGGCCGTCCTCCAAAACAAAATCTGCTAACACACGTGCTGGAGTTTAACTCAAAAAAGAGTGATCGAGAGGACTTCCTTGAAAAACAAGAATTCATGGAGGGCCTACAATATACCAGGGACTGTTCAAGACCCTGGGGTTTTTTTGTTTGTTTGTTTTTGTTTTAATTTTCCAAAAGCATTGTTTTTATTTATACAAAGTCCTAACCACTTCGGAGGCAGGAGGAGTGAGAGGGGTTCTTTCTCAATCCAAGGGCCTCCATAATGTTGTTCTGTCCTGACCAAACACACAGGCAAGTGGCATCATTTGGTAAACTGACTGCAACGTTTAGTCTCTCTCTGCTAGTGTAACAAGGTGATGTCAATCTCTGCTTCTGTAAGAATCCTGAATTCAGGATTTTTGGCTGTCACTACTCCAACTTCTATTTCTGAAGGTTTGAAATCAACTGAAGGAACAGTAGACAGGCATATAATCACAGTTTCCCCTGTCTGTTCACATCTCCGATCAAATTTCATCTCTACATTTTTTTTTCAAGGAAGCTGGTTGAGGGAATTCCCTGGCGGTCCAGTGGTTAGGACTCCACGCTTCCACTTCAGGGGGCATGGGTTCGATCCCTGGTCGGGGAACTAAGATCCCACATGCCACACGGCGAGGCCAAAAATAAAAAGAAAAAGAAAGGAAGCTGGTTGACTCTTGCTGCAGTGGCTTTAAACCCACAGTAGTAGCAGCACAGTGAAGTCCCCAATCTCATGGAGTAGGGATGAGAGGGGGAGTCACACGTTAGACAGACCAGTAAAACCAGTAAAGTGGTGACAAAGAGTAAAGGAAAGCCAGGGAGGGAAGGCGTGTCAGGGGAGGAAAGTGCTCTCCAGTGAGCTGCTGGGAGCAGAGATGTGATGGTCAGGAGCGGAAGAGGGGCGTGATTATTTCCTGGGGAAGAGTGTTCTCATCAGAGGGAATAGCAAGGGCAGAAGGAAGCCCGGAGGTGGGAGCATGCAAGGTCCCTGTGGCTGGAGAGGGTTGAGGGAGGGGACAGTCATGGGAGAAGAATGCCAGAGACAAGACGGTTGGTTGGGTCTTGGAGGCCATGATCTATGCACGTTGGCTCTTACTTTGAATCAGATGCAGACACACAGGAGGGTTTCTAAACAGAGAAATGATCTTTTCCGGCTTCGTTTTAAAAGGATGCTGGCGGGCTGCTGTGGTGTGAATGTTCTGTCTACAGAGTACACAGGGCACAGTGCGGGGAGACCTGCAGGCAGCGACTCGGTGATTCAGACAAGAGGTGAAGGGGCTTGGTCCGCGGTGGTCCTGGAGAAGGTGGCAGGAAGCCGGCGGGTTCTGGATGCATCTGACAGCACCAGATACGCTGCTGTTGGACCGGATGCTTCAGGGGAGTAGAGGACCGACTCCAGGGTGTGCGGCCCGAGCAATCGGCAGAATGGAATTGCAGATTTTTTTGAGACGAGAAGCGGGTTTGGATGGGAAAATCAAGGTTTGTTCTGGAGCATGCTGGGTGTTTAAATAAATTAACAGTATCAGTCCTTCGGAATTCTAAGCTAACTTGCTTTTATGAAAGAGCTCTGGGTCCTCCAAGCCTATGTCAGGGGTACCTTGTTCTCTGTCCTGCTCTCAAGAGGCCATGTCTTTCACAGATGGATTTGCAGTTTAATCTAGGAGTCTTTCTATTGTCACAATGTCCCTTGAGATTTCTGCAGACATTCTGGGACCCTAGGCTGGCTTGGTGGCCTATCGGTGAGGTGCATGGGGATTGTTTGCGGCTACCCTTGAGTTTTCTTTTGATAAGAGAGGTCGGTCGTCTGTTAACTAAACCTGTTGGCAGTAAGGCCATGAAATGTTTTCCATTCTGAAGTCAGTTGGCTCGTTTCTTGTTCAGAGTGTCTGGTTGGTCTGCATTTGGTCCCAGAGGCTCAAAAAGCTGTCAGAAGCTCAGCACTTTTGTGCCAAATGGAAGCCAGGAAACCACTCCCCGGACAAGCCCAGGCTGAGATCCCTCCTCTGCCATCCACTTCCTGGCTCCCCTACGTCCTTCTCTAGGTACCCGGAGCTAACGTTCGTTTAGCTCAGTGCTTTCTGAGCCCTGACTTCTCATTACAGTCACCTGGGAGGCTTAAAAAACACCAACGGCAAAGCCCTTCACCCTGAGATGCTGCTTAATTGATTTTTTTGGGGAGGGGGCCCTGGCACTGGTATATTTTTGCCTCTTTTCAATAGACTATTTTTTCGAGCAGTGTTAGGTTCACAGCAAAATGGAGCCGAAAGCACAGTTTCCATATCTACCCGCTGTCCCCGACGCAGACTCTCCCACCGTCTGCATCCCCCATGAGACTGGGACGTTTGTTACAACTGATGAGCCTCCACCGACACGTCGTTACCAGCCGAAGTCCAGGGTTTACATCAGGGCTCACTCGGCATTGTACAACCTATGGGTTTGGGAAAATGCGTAGTGACATCTATCCACCAATATAGTATCATACAGAATTGTTTCACTGCCCTAAAAATCGTCTGGTACTGGTATTTTTTTTAAAAGCACTCCAAGGGATTCTAGGGTTCAGCCAGAGCTGAGAACTTCCGATTTAGAGCTTCGTGTGTGCCAGGCCCAGCTTTAAGCACTTTACAGTAATTAACTCCCATAATCCTCATGTCACCCCCTGGTGTAGGCCCCGTCATCATCCTGAGCCACTCAGTAGCTTGTCCAACATCGCATGGTAGGCGGGCAGCGTGTGAACCCAGGCAGGCTTGCCGCTAAGTCTGTCCCTTACCCATTATACGCTGTACTGACTTTGTAACCTGCTTCCCCGATCTGCTCAGAACTGCACCTGAGTGAAGAGGAGAAGTAGAATTTCCCTGGCGGTTCGCTCCTGAGCAGAATTCTGTGCTTCCAACCCACAGCGCCTGTCCTTCAGGGCCCTCTCCCCACACAGCTCATTTCTTCTCTGTCCCTTACACACGACCTGCTTGTTCCAGCTCCGATACATCTGCCGGGAATGCCCTCCCCTCCTCCCCATCCAGCCAAAGTCTAATCCTTCCCGCTGGGCTCGGGTTACCTGCTCCTGGCTCTGTTCCCTGAGATCCAGGCCACCCTGACCTCTCCCCTCCTATCCACCAGAAGCGCTCACTGCCTCAACTGTGCCTTTTGGAATATGATGACACTGGAGTTTGCAAATCACATGCTGCTTCCTGTTTAATACCTGAAAGTCTTATCTCTCAGCAAAATTGGTAGCTCCCCCAGGGAAGGAAACAAGTCTTATTCCACCCATTTTTTTCTCTCCCTTTTCAAGTGCCATGCAGTGTGCCGGGCATATGTGGTCGTAGGTCCAACAGGACATGTGGGAGGCGGGGGTGTCCCGGCTTAGCCAGAGGCCTCAGGAGAGCGGGAACCCTCCTTCCTCCCCCTGGTACCCTGTGCAATGTGGTGGGCATCTCACAGAATGACTTCCGCTCTTCCCTAAATGACTGCTCTGATCTGCTTCCCAGTGAATTGGAGCCTGAGGTCCAAACCCTTGTCTGGGATGGAAAATCGTTCACCCTCTGGGCCCTGCCCACCTCCTGGTGGGCGACTCTTCCTCCTCACTGGCCTGGGTCCACCCCACTTTCTGCCTGTGGTTTGGGGTAAATATTAATTGCATCCCTCCTCACTCTCTAAAGAGTCCTGCTTCAACAGTAAATCATGCAGTTGCCCTAACTTTCAGCTCAGCACTCCACCGGCTTCCAAATGAAGCATGGTTTGTTGATTTCCGTGAGGGCCCAGAGCTTTCCCACCTCCTCTCACCTTTGGCCATTCCTTTTGCCTGGAGTGATCAGCCCCCTTCCCAACCTCAGGCATGTACCATCTTTCCTGCCAGAATCCTACTGTGTATTTCCTAGACCTGCTTCAGCTTTCAAGTTCCCAGGACACCATTATCATGTGCCACCCCACTACCCCCAAATTTCTATAATTGGTCTGATTTTTAATGGTTAGCACGTACTGTCCTGTACTGGAGCTGCTTATATAAACACCTCGTTTCCCTTATTGGGTGGGGAGCTCCTGAGGTGGGCCTAGGAATTTAACAACTTTATATTCCATACAGCGGCTAACTCAGTGCCTTACACGTGGGAGATATTTCTTCCTTTTTTCAGTTGTGTAACTTAAGAGAGTCACGTCTTCTTTGGACCTCAGTTCCAAAATCTGTAAAATAAATCACTTCTGTATCAGTCAGGGTCTAACCAGAAAGACAAAAACCAAGCATTAAATGCAGGGTTACACAGGTGATTGAGCCAAACAGGCGGATATATTCCCATATCCTTCACACTATTTCTGGTTGCTAGTCTGTTCTAGCTATTTGTCTGTTCTTATGGTCATAATCTGTGTGTGTGTGTGTGTGTGTGTGTGTGTGTGCGCGCTAGTAGTGGTGTAGTATAGTGAAGACAGAGATCTTATAATATTGTTCATTTTTATTAGGGGAATTTGCAGCTAAAATCCCTAGCTGCAAATTTGTTTTGCATTTGTTTTCCTTTTGATCAATTTCTTGAACCTAATATGGTTTTGACAGTTTTGTCCAGTTTCATAGTTGTTATTGGAAAAGGGGATTTACTAACTTCTTCCTCTGCCATATCTGGAAGTCCCCATATTCATTGATTTTTGAGTGTTGATCCAGCCTTGTATTTCTCAGATAACCTCACTTGTTTAGAATATATACATTTTCTAAATATTGTGGATTCGGCTGGCTAATATTTTTAAGGATTTTTGCTGATATTGGGCAGGGAGGTCCCCCAGAGATTAGCATCAGCAGGAAGCCACCATCTCCTATCCGCAGAGACAAAGGGAGGGGGCAGGGCTACCAATTCCGGATGGGCCTGTCCTGTAGGACCTGGAGCTACAGGAGGGTAGAAATGCCTGCTAGAAATGCCACCTGAAGCTGGCTTCTCACGTCTTCCCACCCTCCCATCTCCTGCCTTCTTTTGGTCAAATGCAGCAGAAAGCTGGTGGTCCTGGGAGCTGGGGAGATTGAGCCTCCAGGAGCCAGCTCCGTGATACAGAGCAGAAGAGGGGATGGTGGGCAGAGTGGATGGGAGGTAGGCAGTCCCTGGAGCAGCACGGCCCAAAGGACCCCTTCAGCTCCCCAGATGTGCGGCTCAGTACATCTGTCGGATAAATAACTAAATAAATTGGTACATGTACAAGGAATCTCCTCATCAGGTTTGAAATATGTCCAGCTGCTTATGGAAAATTTCAAGAAATTCTGTGTGTTTCTAGTATCAGAATTCTTCCATCTCTATAATAAACATAGCTTTGGGGCATATAAGAGGCTTGCTTATTCCTTTAGTTATTCTGAATAAGTCAATTTATAAAATGGATAGCAGCAGTTAGGCAAGTCATAAAATACAGACACTTAGTGTCAGAAAATATTATGACCCTCACCTGGTGCTGTGACTGCGGAGGGGATGAGGATGTCATCATGTAAGTATTTATTGAGCCCAGCCTCTCCCCTTCATGCTGCACGGCCAGGCATGGCTCAGGGAGGGGGCGGGGAGACACTGCAGACTGCTTGTTCCCAGATCTTGTTTTCTTCCACTGGAATGTGGAACACGTAATAAAATAGAATAATATCTGAAATTCAGAGAGGATTCCAAATCTCACCTCTAGCCGGTAGTTTCAGCTTCCACTCCTATGAACTCTGTCTTCAGGGCGCCTGGCCAGATTGCACAGTTTGAGTGTCAGCAATTTTAACATTGCTGGGAGAGTTTTCTTGGGAGCAGGCAAACGACCTCCAGGAGACAAGAGGGGAAAGGAACAGCGAGAGGAGCTGGGCTAATCTGCTTTTCAGTCCACATGGGGAGTAGTAACTTATTTTATTTGTGCCAGTGGAATCATGAATAAATAAACGTATGAAATAATGCATTTGAAAACACAACACCCTTAGGGGATGATGCTGGTGATGGTGATGATAATGGTGACTGAAGTGTAGGGATTTAAAAGTGTATCCGGCAAGACGGGAATAAAGACACAGACCTATTAGAGAATGGACTTGAGGACACGGGGCGGGGGAAGGGTAAGCTGGGACAAAGTGAGAGAGTGGCATGGAGATATATATACTACCAAATGTAAATAGATAGCTAGTGGGAAGCAGCCGCATAGCACAGGGAGATCAGCTCAGTGCTTTGTGACCACCTAGAGGGGTGGGATAGAGAGGGTGGGAGGGAGACGCAAGAGGGAAGAGATATGGGGACATATGTATATGTATAACTGAGTCACTTTGTTATAAAGCAGAAACGAACACACCATTGTAAAGCAATTATACTCCAATAAAGATGTTAAAAATAAAATAAAATAAAAGTGTATCCATTTGGATAGGTCTTTTGCACTGGTAGCTAAAGAAAAAAATGATTCCATGCCTTTAATTGCACTTGTTACATTCTGTTCCCCAGCCCCTTGTCTTCATATTCTTATTTTATAGCGTTATTAGTCCTGTGGATACTTGCCCTGGGCTCGTAGTTCTCACTCACATTTATAACACTTGCTCACAAGGCACAAAACCATCCTAAGTGGGTGCGATCCCAAGGAACTGCTAGAATTAGTGCCCCCTCCCCGCCTCCCGCCACCCCACCTCCACCCCAGCATGGATGGAAACCAGCCTCCTCCTTCCCAGGTCAACGTTTGGGTTAGCCCATTGTTTGCCACGATCGTTATCCACTGCTGCAGGCAGCCATGATGTTAAATTATCGCCTCTGAATTTTTTGGACAAGTGCCCTCAGGGAAAATATTGTTCACGCTGGGTGAGCTCTGAATCAGGTCACAGAAAGACAGTCTTATGAGGTGTTCCAGGAAAGCACCAGACAGGTCAAATAATGATGATTCCCTGGGAATGGGTCTTTGGAGTTGCTCCAACCCTGTTCTGCTTCCTTCAGTGGCTGCCAGGCTGCTGATTTTCACTGTGACTGTGGGCTCTTAGTTCTCGAGACTACCATGGAACTAGGGATGGGGGGAGAGGACTAGGGCAAGTTAGACTGCAGAAAACTCACTGTTCTTACGGAGATTCAGCCAATTTTTGTTGAATAAATGCTACCTACATGGCCTTTGGCTGAGGTTCAGAATTCTGAAAAAGTTGATTCAGACAAATTTTGCCAGTGTTCTTGTTGCTTTTATAAAGGAGGAAACTTCCAGGCGTCCTTATTTCACAGTTTTTGCTGATGCCCTCCATCTTCCACCTCTACCATGCCATTTAGCACAGAATTGACTTACATCATTACGATAAGTGAATATTTATATTATTTTCTTAATTTAGAAATTTGGAAAACTTGTATCCTTCGTTATAAGCTTGATAGTTTCCCAATAGTTGAAAGTTGTTCTTATATAATCAGTAGTAATATTAAGGAATGGGACTCTTAAAAGTATTGTATATTGAACCATATTAATATTTGGAGATCTTATGAACCAAGTTTTTCCAAATGACTAATACATGATGTTACAAAATCATACATGGGTTAGAGATGTATGTAAAATACAACGCAGACCAATGGATTCTATGTAACAAGTATGAAAAATTCACTGGTATGGTTTCAGATTCCACATTGCAACTAATCTTTGTGTAGTATCAAAGAGGTTATCTGCAATCATATGAAAAGACCATTAAAATACTGCTTCCTTTTCCAACTACATATCTGTGTGAGGACAGATTTTCTTCATATACTTCAACCCAAACAATGTGGTGTATCACATTGAAAACAGAAGCAGATACAAAAATCCAGCTGTTTTCTATTAAGCCACATGAAAAAATGTAAAGCAATACCACTCTTCCAATTTTACTTTGTTTTGGAATAATATAGGTATTTTTCATAAAAATATGTTATTTATGCAAACATGTAATGAGTTAATTTTTGTTATTTTTGAAGGGATAAACAAATGTTTTTGATTTTTCTCAGTTTTAATTTTAATATGGTCAACATTGATGGATATAACCCCCATAAACAAACATTCTTTGAGTGTTCAATTATTTTTGAGGGTTTGAAGGGGTCCTGCTGCCAAAATGTTTCAGAACCTCTGGTTTAGGCTGATTCCAGGTGGTTCAAGCTCAGAAGAAGCTCCGTCTACTTAAGGTCACATGCATCCCTTTTTCTCTAAAATGGAAATGTTTAACTCAGAAAGAACCTAGAGTATTCAGGCAAGATTTTCACAGCAAAGTGGAAGAAGGCTGCTGTCTCCTTCAGGCAAAAGGAAAGGTATGCAAGGAGAGAGCGCAATTAATTGTTCAGGGAAATTCTTCCAGGATGGTTTTGCATTCCTGTCAAATCACTGTGGGGCACACTCTGCCAGCATCTTGCAAAGATTCTAAACCCCAATGCTATGTTCATACCATTTCAGCAGCTACCACTGAAGTCCCTTTTTTGAACTCCCTTTGTCCTTCTGGACCGCACCATACAGCTTGGCACAGAACTGACCTACAAAATTCTCTGAGAAATTTACAGTATCTCCCCCCGGTAGATTTTTAGTCATTTTAGGGCTGGACGTGCTGTCTCCCCCATCTCCCTGACTCTTCTTCAGCTCTTACCATCATATTGGTTCATACTCGTGTTGTCAGTTGACCCATCAAGATGAAAACTTAGAATAGAAAGATTTTATTTGCAAATATGATCTCTCTCTACACCCTATCATTTCCCTTCTCTGAATGTCCATTTTCTAACAGGATTCACAGAGCCAAGCAACAGAGTCAGAGGCTCTGGTTTCCTATCCGAGCTCCACCACTTACCTACTTTGTCACTTTGGGGAAATGGCTCCTTTGAGCCTCAGTTTTGCAGGCAGGGAGCAGCTAGCGCACTGTATAATAGAGGAGGTATTCAGCAAAGGCTGGGTTCCTTGCCCGATTTTCTCCACCTCCTTGTTAGGATGCTTAGAGATAATCATTAGGGCATGCCAACCGCAAACCATAACTCTCTCGAAGGCACTCATTAGCCAGTGAGAAGTTAGTTACACTTAATCCAGTTCCTTTTCCTCTTTAATGTACTCAGGATGACTTGTAAATCTTATATCAGCTAAAACACATGTTCCATAAAGTCCCACATTACTAAATCATATCATTTCCCGATCTGTTAATATAGTCATTCAGAAGTTAAATATATTTAATTCATTTATTTTCTCCATATTTTTCTCAAATTTGTTTTGTTTTCCCTCCTTGATTCTGGAGAATCATCTCTATTCCCTCCTTTATTGTTTTCTTACCTGGTCCTTTGTGCCTCTTGGTCTTATTTTCCTCGCTTCCTTTTCCTTCTTCCCACGCAAGTTATAGTACCTTCAGGATAACTGGTTTGTCCAGCAGAGGGATCATGGCCTGGATAAATCAGGAAATCACAATTACTTGGGATTTTCTAGTAGCCCATGGTGCTGCTTTATACCCCTTGTAAGCTCTCCACTGAGGCCAAATCTCCAAGAACTAATCAAAAAGAGGCATGAAGGGAATGATGTGGGCAATGTGAAACTCATGCAAAAGTCATTTTCTCTTCATGCCTCCCTCAGCTTTAATTGAAGAGACCCAAGCCTAATTAATGGTGATGAGGATGAGGGTGTCTCCAAGGGTGGACCAAGGACAATTTGTAGCAGAATGCATCTGGGAACTTGAGAAGTAAATTCTTAGGCCCTTGACTCAGATTCTGATTCAAGAATTTTGAATGGAGTTCCCTGATAATTCTTCTGCATGCTTCTTGAGAACCAGCGATAACCTGGTCTTAGCACTGCCTCATCCTTTTTTTTTTTTTAATTAAGTTATATTTGACCTACAACACTGTGTAAGTTGAAGGTGTACAATATATTGATCTGATACGTTTATATTGCAATATGACTGCCATAGTAGCGTTAGCTAATACCTCTCTCACATCACATAATTATCATTTTAGCACTTTTACATTCTTATAGAGTACGTGTGGCATAAAGTTTCTGCTTTACAAAGTCCCTTCACATTGATTTTTTTTTTTCATTTGAACCTCAGAATAACTTTGTGAAATAGACAGGAGCAGGTACTGTTTCCCCTGGAAAGTTGCCCTAAATTTTAGTCTCCCCAGGCTGTTGGTCAGGGCAAATCCAGAGATTAGCTTTGGGTCAGGCTTGGCCAACCTCGGCCACCCCTGAATGTCTTCTACTTGGGAACCAAGTTACCAAAAGAAACAAGATATGAATAAAATTGGAATCAGTCTATGATTTCTGAAAATGAGGCCTATGTGAGCAGGCACCCAACGACTGAGGGCTTATGAGCACATGCGCTCAGGAGACAAAGAGGTCCCTCCAGGAAGGAAGAGAGAGGATAAGGAAGGCTGTGTCCCATAGCTGTAAGCGTCTAACACTGACCCTCCTGGGTTAGATATTTGTGCACCTTTTACCTGCACCAGTCAGTAAGGATCTGAGCATCATGTCTAAGTCTGAGCCAGACCCTCAGCTCCTGCCTTCTGGAAATGGTTGGCTTCTGAGCTGGATAATACGTAGAGTGAGATCAGCAGTGTTACAATGACAATGAGGTCAAATGAGATAAATAAGAGTGCAAATATAAAGCAAGTATAACAAGTTTTTATTGGGACTGCAGAGCCTGGATAAGGGTCTTAATGGTAAAGGTCAACAAAGCAGGTCAGGCTCCAGGCTCCGTGTGGCTCCAGTCAAGAAGGGGAGGAGCCACAGAGCACCGTCCCTCGTGGAGCAGGGAGGGAGAGCAGGCTTGGTGTGATCCAGGATTCGGTTTCTTCCCTGCTGGGCCAAAGCCAAACACCTGGCGGGTCTTGGTCAGGATGGCATGTGGACATTGGTTTCCAGCCAGAGGTGTTCATGGCTGTGATTTAGGCTTTATAATCATGTTAAATTAAAGAGGAAATGGCACTATGCTTCATACACATAGTCCTAGTATGGTATCATCTCTACAGCCTCCTGGCAAGAACCATGCCTTCTTAGCATGGTCTTAAAAAGAGTTACTGCTTATACTATTCCACTACAGGAGTTAGAGTACTTTAGTTATTTGTGTATAATACCTTACTCCAGAAAGTAATGCTTTTTCAAACTCCCATAACATAGAATGACTTAAAGGAGAGAAGAAGAAACTAGAATATAAAACGTTTCTCCATTCGTCTGAGTAATTCATAGCATTTTCGATTTGGGGTAAGTTCGTGAAGAGTCTTAAGGGAAAATGCTGAGCATCTCAGCCAGTTGCCTCTGACCACAAACCCCTTCCTAGGGGGACCACAGATCTCCTTGAGTGTGCAGGAAAACCATGGTCATTTTCTGTGTGTGCCATGAGGCAAGAAATGTAGGCATGCAAACTTACCTGTATCTTCTCTTCATCCTAGTGGTACCCAAAATGACGCTGCTATTTATCAAATCTCTGCTAAAAACTGTTTTGGGCTGATCTGCTCTGCAGTGAAGATCCACTGAAGTGGATCGTCAATCCACGGAAGTGGAGTGTCCGTCAGAGAATCAACAGCTCTCTCTTAACCCGAAAGACGACAGGAACACAGTTTGCAAACATGAGACATACGAGCAGGCAAGCACACATCGAATTGATGAGAAAGAGCATCCTATAAGGGAGAAGAAAGTATTGCCTCGGGTCCTCCCGCATCAGCTGACTCCCCCTCCTCCCAATTCAATGGTACCTGCTCACTCCAGCTATTGGCTGATAATGACCTTGGTACATCCAGTTCTGAAAATCCCTTGGATGTTAAAGACATGAGGCAAACTGAAGAGGCTTGTGATCCCGATAACACAGAGGACATTGCAGAGGGGTTGCTTTGTTCTAATTCAAGTAATATTCCCGATAAACAAGATGTCTGTGGCCACAGGACAGTGCATTCCAAACTATCGAGGTTAATGGATGGTGCCTTAGACACTAATGGCCCTAATGAAGAAGTCTTAAACTCTAGTCATCAAAATCCCAAAGTACAGAAATACATCAGCTTTAGCCTACCTCTGATGGAGGCAGCCTCTTCCCCAGGTGACAGGGCCACGAGCAACAAGGCAGTCAGCCGCCCGGCTTCCAGCATAGACTTTGACAGCGATTATGAACTTTGCTCAGAGATAACCCTAACCTACACCGAGGAGTTTTCAGACGATGACCTGGAGTATCCGGAATGTTCCGACGTTATGACAGATCACTCTAATGCAATTTGGCAAAGGGACCTGCAGGGGACTGAGCGTGTTTTTTTATTAGAAAGCGATGACGAAGAGATGGAATTCAGTGAGTGTTGCCTGGGTGGGTGTGAGCATTTCCTCAGCGAAGTGGGTTGTGAGCCTCTGGTGTCGGATGACACCGGGCCTATGGATGCCACCGCTGGCCTCTGTGGTTATCACTCAGCATCCCAAGAAGTGGAGGTAAGGGGCAGCCTAACCTCCATGCACGGTGCCACATCCCCGCAAACAGGGATGACCTTGCCTGTGGGACCTCACCAGGATGGAGCGTCTGTGGTGACAGACCCGGGGAGATATAAGCCACCCACTGCTCCTGGGGCTGCTGAAGTTGGTTATCCAGGAATTCAAGGGGAAACCAGAGACGGCCACCAGGCAGGAAAGGAATTTGCCAGTGACAATCTGCTAAACATGGATAAAGCAGTAACAGAGAGAGAGGGGAAGCACTTACCTGGTGAGTTAGGAAAATCAGGGGTGAGCCAGTGTTTGGAGACTGTGGCTGAGAAAAGAGTAGGGGGGAAAGACTTATTGAGCCGGAGGGGCTCAGAGAAACCTGCCAGGGTGAGGCGACCAGGGATTAAGGGAAAAGCCAAGAAGCTGAACCCCAAGCTGGAAGAAAGGGCAACAGAAGCCTCCCTGAATCGCCTGTATCCCAGAGGACCTGTTAAGCACCCACTAACCCCAAGTGACAAAAGAGAGAGTTCCCATGCCAAAGCAGGAGCGACTGATTTGAATTCCCAGTTCCGTGCAGGAGGCTGTGCTATTCCAACCCAAGCAGAGCAAGGAGCAAAAATCCTGCAGACTCCACCAGGCTCACTCTCCAAAGAAGGGAACTTGGACTTGCAGGGAGAAGGGGTGTGGGTTAAAAACGTACTTGAGACAAGCAGTGTTCCAGACTGGGCTGATCATCCTCAGGTAAGACTCCTCTTTTAAAAAATTATAAGCTAAAATGTATCTGTGCGTGTGCACGTGTGTGTGTCCCCCTTCCCTTCGCACTCACGACTGCTGTTCCACAATGTACATCAAAATAGTTCTTCCAGTACCATCAGGGTACTTGTGAATGACAGGGGCTGCTGCTGGGAAGGAAATCTGGTTTTGAAAAAAGGCCCAGATAAACCCTAAGCCGTCCTAATTATAGCAAAAGACAGATAGAAGTAAGAGGCACTAATAGGATTCTGGACAGCTGGAAAAAGAAATCTGATATTTTGTCTACTGCATGTGTTTTACCAGGCAATGTCACTATTTAGAAAGTTTTTAAGCAAATGTTTTGGGTGTAGCTTGTAAAAAAAAAAAAAAACAAAACATTCTTTTTAGTAATGTTTCGGGGCACTTTGAAAACTGGTAAGTGCTGGCTTTTATCAGAATTCATAGTATGAATGAAAGATTTCTGTGTGTCTAAATGATTTGCAGAATTCACTTGATGCTGGAGAAAGTAGATAAAGTAGATTCTGCTGTGCTCAAAAATCAAAGTAGATTTTTGAATGAATGTCTGTTTTATTTTATTTTTCTTAGACCACAAAGTATTAAAGAGGCTAAGAAAACACAGCAGGAAGCAAAAAAAAAAGTTTTACTCTATTACTGGTTTGGGGGTGTATTTGAAAAAGATGCAGTTGAATTAATGGGAATAATTAATGTACAAATATGTTATGCTTGATATATGAATTTATTATATTTATAATTTTAAAGGGTTCCAAATGGGCTTTGAACTGATGCTATGCTATGACCAAGATTTGATTTTTGTAAATAAATACCTAAGAAAAGTTATTTATCAATTATTTTTACTCAGCCTCTGTTCTCCCTTCTCCCAACTTTGTGGTTGGGACCTAGTATTGTTTTTATAGAAGACTAGATATACTCCAAAGAAAATTAAGTATTCCCAAATGCATTCAAAGTTATTGAACTCCCTTTGTGAAAAAGTAAAAATTTAATATATTGATTTCTAAAGACCCAGTCATAAAATAGCCTAAAAATCTAAAAATCTCCAGATCCGAAGTAGTTTTTTCCTGAGCAAATTGTTCTGTTCCACCGGCCAAATTAGCCATATAAAGGTCACGTTTATACTTTACTTCTTTGCAGGAGTGCCAGCTTTATCCGTTTTGGTTGTTTAACACACCAATGACCACAGATTCATGCCCAAGAGGAGTTTATGGAGGCGGTTTGGCCAAAAAGTAATACAAAATTAAGTTATAATGTAAATTTTTCCATGTCAGTAAACATAGCATTTCCCTTTCTACTCGTAAAATGCTCTTCCTGACTCAGCTAAGTGCCTTTTCACAGTCGTTTATCCATATTGAGCGTTTCACTGGGCAAATTACTTCAATTATTAAAGGTTGTGTGTGGAGCAGGGGGAAGGGGGGAGCAAAGTGGCCCAAAAAAAGTAAGTGAAGGAGAGGGGGCTATTGACAATGTTAGTTTTCGACCCATCACTGTGGGAGGCAATGCCTAGCTCCCTCAGCTGCCAAAAGTTGAGAGGCGCTCAAGGAAGGAGCCCCCTTTGTCATCCTGAATTCTGAGATGGAGAGCCCTGGGGACCAGGAAGCTCACTTGTGTCCTGGCAACGCAGTGAAGTAGAACGGGCGGTCCCTGGGACACTCTTGTCTCTGCCAAACTTCTAATGGGACTCTTGCTCACACAGTCACACATTCATGGAGGCACACCCACCTCGCCAGCTATCAGCTCAAGGTCCCATCTGTGGTTTCACACATGACCAAGGCAATTATCTCAGGAGACTGAACATGAATTTTTAAATAGCTTGCATTCTGCAGGTAGAGGGGCCATTTCTCACTCTGCTGTTCTCAGTAGCAGAGCCGACCTCTCACTTAAGGGACAATGTGAGTAGAAGCTATGTATTAAATAGTTCTGTGTAGCCCCAAGTTAGAAATAGGATCTCTGTACCTGTGGCATTTATTGACCCTTAACTAAAGCAGGAACATTTTGCCACAGGTATAGTGGCATAGTGAGTGTGGATTTCTTTTACCCATGCAAAAAGTTACTCTCTAACTGTAGGAGATGTCTGTATTTCTTACACATGTACACAGCATAGCCACATTTACAGGAAATGGCTAAATGTCATTGCAAATGTGACACCAAAGCATTAGAGGGTCATTGGGAACTAAATCAAATTTTTTATAATATTGCTCAAAAAAAAAAAAAAAACCCAAGATTGGTGAATCTTTCCATAACTAAGTCAAAAGACATTAAAAATATTTATTCTCAGACATCTGAGGCTCGTGGGAACTTAAAATTTGAAATGGTTAAAAATCCTTGGTTGAAGGTAATATTAATAAATTTGCCCTCTCCTGACTCTTGCCTGATTCACTTACCTTGAAGGTGACTATCAGTAGAAAGAGTGACCAGCATCTTATCTTTTAGTATTTTCTCTTCATCTGTGTATTGCTTTTAGCATTCTGAGAAAAATTCCATATCTCTAATTCTACGTTACAAGAACAAGGCAAACGTGTAGACTAAACTGAATCCAGGAGTCCTTATTTGCTGTCTTCCTTTCCCATTCTAACAAGGCAAAGCCATCTTGTTCTGATTTGTCTTGAAATAGTACTTACCCAGGCTAAGACGGGAAAGCCCCCAGTTGCTCTACATTTATGGAAGATTCCTAAATTAATCCCAGTTTGGGAGTGGAAAACAGAAAGGGTACCCCAGGCTAACTTGAATCATCTTCAAGGGTCACACTGCCAATCCTTCACCTTGGTTCTGATCTTGCTTTCTTGATCCAACTCAGAGGCGGGGCCGGCCGGTCTGCCCCTCTTAAGTTTCCCTGTAGCCACACTGGGGTAAGATCATCCTCACTCTTAAATCAGAAGTACTGTGTCTGTCCTTCTGCATAGCTGCCCAGCTTCACCCCAGAGAGATTTGCATTGCTCTTTGGGATCATGGGAACTCAAGTGTACAGTATGGAAATGTATTCTTAGGTGCTGATAGTTAAGAATCTTCCTGACCAGGAATCAGCACTAAGCATAAAGGGTGAGCTCCATGATGGTAGTGAGTTTGGTCACTGTTTTGTTCACTGAAATGTCCCAAGTCCTTGGAATAGTACTGGTCACATAATAGGCACTCAGTAATTGAATGAGTAAATAGCCGTATGGTACTAGATAACTGGATTGGGTCCTCTCCCTTTTTTTCTTAATGAGTCTGGCTAAAGGTTTGTCAATTTTGTTTATCTTCTCAAAGAACCAGCTTTTAGTTTCACTCATCTTTGCTATTGTTTTCTTCATCTCTATTTCATTTACTTCTGCTCTGATCTTTATGATTTCTTTCCTTCTACTAACTTTAGGTTTTGTTTGTTCTTCTTTCTCTAGTTGCTTTAGGTGTAAGGCTAGGTTGTTTATTTGACATTTTTGTTTCCTGAGGTAAGACTGTATTGCTATAAACTTCCCTCTTAGAACTGCTTTTGCTGTGAATTCCAGGTATAGTCATGTATGATTCTAATCATCATTGGTCTCAACTACTTTATGGCCTTCATTGTCATAAGTACATTCCTTGGTTCCCCTCACATACCACCTTTCCACTAGGAAATTGCTACCCATTGCTCTTCTGGCCCTGGGGATGGATTGGTTTATGCTAAACTGTCCAGGCTTTGCATTCGGCTTCCCTTGTGAATGCTGGTGATTCAGATACAACCTTGGCCTTGCTGGTGCCTTATCAGCTCTCACAAATTGCTAACTAGATCCAGGAAGATCTTACCACATCCCCCTGGCATTCAAGACCTTCCACAATATTGCTTCTATTTACCTCTGAGAGGCAAAGCAGACATACACACTACAGTACTAAGGTACTGGCTACCTTATCTGGAAAAAAAAGACTTTTCTCAGACAGAATGTGTTTTTTCCATCTTCTGGCCTGGAACGCCCTCACTCGGCTTGTTGCTAGCTCAGCTCACCTGGTCTTTCAAGGCCAAGGTGCAGGTCCTTCAAATTGTACTTCCCCTAAAGCACTTTCCTCATCCCTAACTACGATTTCTCCTTCCAGAGAAACAGCATTCGTGTCCTCATTCTTTGTATAGTGTGGTGAGCTCTGGACCTGAGTTTGGTTCCTGCCCTACTGCTTTCTGAGTCTGTGCCCTGGGAAAAACTACTTAAGCTCTCCCAGCCCCAGTTTCCTTATCTAAAACAAAATAATAATAATAACAATAATAATAACAACCACCAGCACCTCACAGAGTGTTGTATGGATTAAAGCCTTGCATTAAATGCTCAGGACAGTACCTATTATGCAGTTAATATTTAATAAGTATTTTCATTTTTTAATTTATTATTTACCTTCTTAATCCATATGTCCTTTCTCCCCATATCAGCCTCCTCTTGGCTGGCTACAAGAGGTTTTAATACCTTTTTTTAATTGAAATTTTTAATGAGATATTGTACGTGCACATATAGTTGTAAGAAATGAGACAGAGAGAGCGCTGTACACTGTGCCCAGCTTCCCCCGATGGTAACATTTGGCAAAACTATAGCATAATTTTCACAACCAAGACATTGACATTGATACCATCTGTTGATCTTATTCAGATTTTCCCAGTTTTACTTGTACTTCTGTGTGTGTGTGTGTGTGTGTATGTATGTGTGTGTAGAAAGATCTATAGAAATGTGCCACTTGTGTAGGCTCATGTGATAAATGCAGTAGGAAAGTTCATCTAAGTGCAGCCGAGTAGCTAGTCAGGCAGTGTAATAACACGGTATATGGCAGCTTGAAATGTGCATGGCCACCCAGTGACAGGCAGGGCACAGAGTAGGTCTCCAGTAAAATTCTTTTAAAGCATAGGAAAATATAAGCCGATAATCTAAACCTTCTTGCAATATAGTTTTCATATCTGGGACAGAACAATCTGAGATTCGAATTCATCTGCATAATAAAATGCATCACCCCAAATAACAGCTGTTAGCACTGACTCAGGAAGGCGGATAAGCCAGCTTTCTGCTGACGATGGGAAGGGCCGAAGTTTATAATCACTCATCTCTCAGAACGTGGCAGTCACGCCCCTTGTCAGCACAACTCCACGGCTGACCCAGGGAGTAACACAAACATTTGCTTTGTTTTTAATCACAAAGCCCACTGTGCCACTTCTGCCTAAACCCATTACCATCCTGGACCTGCGTGATCACTGCTCACTGCAGCGTTGTACTCAGTCGGTGTTAAATAATCAATGGCCATCATCAAAAAATCTACAAACAATAAATGCTGGAGAGGGTGTGGAGAAAAAGGAACCCTCTTGCACTGTTGGTGGGAATGTAAATTGATACAGCCACTATGGAGAACAGTAGGGAGGTTCCTTAAAAAACTAAAAATAGAACTACCATATGACCCAGCAATCCCACTGCTGAGCATATACCCTGAGCAAACCATAATTCAAAAAGCGTCGTGTACCACAATGTTCATTGCAGCTTTATTTACAATAGCCAGGACATGGAAGCCACCTAGGTGTCCATTGACAGATGAATGGATAAAGAAAATGTGGCACATATATACAATGGAATATTACTCAGCCATAAAAAGAAACGAAATTGAGTTATTTGTAGTGAGGTGGATGGACCTAGAGTCTGTCATACAGAGTGAAGTAAGTCAAAAAGAGAAAAACAAATACCGTATGCTAACACATATATATGGAATCTAAAAAAAAAAAAAAATGGTCATGAAGAACCTAGGGGCAGGATGGGAATAAAGATGCAGACCTACTAGAGAATGGACTTGAGGACACGGGGAGGGGGAAGGGTAAGCTGGGACAAAGTGAAAGCGTGCCATGGACATACATACACTACCAAATGTAAAACCAAAAGCTAGTGGGAAGCAGCCGCATAGCACAGGGAGATCAGCTGGTGCTTTGTGACCACCTAGAGGGGTGGGATAGGGAGGGTGGGAGGGAGGGAGATGCAAGAGGGAAGAGATATGGGGATATATGTATATGTATAGCTGATTCACTTTGTTATACGGCAGAAACTAACACACCATTGTAAAGCAATTATACTCCAATAAAGATGTTAAAAAAAAAAAAAATCAACGGAAGCTCGTTAGGACCTACAGCCTTGCTACTCACCTTGTGGTCTGCAGACCAGCTTGGCAAAATGCAGAATCTCAAGCCCCACCCCAGTCTTGCTGAATCAGAATTTGCAATTTTAGCCCAATTCTTAGGAGATTCGTATGCACACTAAAGTTCCAAAAGTCCTGGTCTGCAAGAAGAGATCTTTCCCACTGAGACCGTAAGGCAGTGGTCTCAACCCTGCTGTACCTGGGATCACCTTGGACCTTAAACCATTCTGATGCCTGAGTACCGCCCCCGTCCCTCACTCCCCCTACAAGATTCTGGTGTAATTTGTCTGCAGTGTGGCTTGGGCACTGAGGGTTTTAAAAGCTCCCAAATGATTCTCTGAACCTGTAAGATTGAGAATCTTAGCTGTGCTTTAGAACCATCCCTGGTTTTCAAAATATACAGGTGCCCAAGCCCCACCCCCAGAGGTCCTGATTTTGGTGGTTCTAAGGCCCTCAGGGGGTGGAATGCAAGTGTCACCCTGGAAGTTCCAGGTCCCACACCAGCAGAGCAGGGCCACCTTTCCTGAGAGGTTGTACCCCTCATGAAAGCACTCCCTCAAGGATTCTGGAGCCCCTTGCGCCTGATTTCCTGCAATCTTAGCCAAGGAACAAAGTGCCAGGTTATTCAATACTACTTTTCAATTCGAGGTAGTGGGCATTCTCCACAGATAAGTTGTTTCTGCTCTGGTGCAGTGTATGCATTCCTGCAACACCTCACATTCTGCAAAGTCACAGCTAAAATATTAGGCCTTCTGGGGAAAATAGTATTCCCTGCAGGTTACTTCATAAACAGGCCATTTAAAAACTAGAGACAAAAGCAAAAAATGAATGCAAGAAGTTCCCTTGGACCACCCAGGGAGGCAGCTCAGGTTGGCTGACGGCCTCCACGGCAGAGATTAAATATACACAAGGTCACTGAGTGGAAGTGCTGGCAGCCCTTTAGTCAGGGCAGCTGGAGGCTGAGATGCGAAAACAGAAATGGGTCTCTGTGGAGCCGTCTGTGAAGCTGGGCCTGGGCGGTGCCACCTGCCTTCAAATGACGCAGGCCTGGAGTGTGCCTCTGAAGAGGGAGGAGCACTGGGGCAGGCTTCTTTTTTTTTTTTTTTTACTTCTATTTATTTTTTAATTGAAGTCTAGTTGATTTACAATGTTGGGTTAATTTCTGCTGTACAGCAAAGTGACTCAGTTATACATATATCTATATATTTTTATTCAGATTCTTTCCCATTATAGTTCTTACAAGAGATTGAATATAGTTCCCTGTGCTATACAGTAGGACCTTGCTGTTTATCCATTCTGTGTGTAATAGTTGGCATCTCCCAACCCCAGTTCCTCAGTCCATCCCTCCTCCACCCACCAGGCTTCATTTTTAATTTTGTTAAAATACGACTAAAAAGGGTCCCTGCTGCCAATGCAAAAGCTGAGTTAAAGGCTATTCCCTTTCCTGCTCAAGATTCTATAGTTTACTCCAGCTATTCAGGGGCCCTTAGCCTAGGAAAAATTGCCCACGAACCAATGCAGCATCTACGTTATACTGATGTCATTCCCTAGTAACTGATTTCATCGGGCTACCTCATTACAGAACACGTGTTATAGAGTCCCCCTGTGCTACGGGGGCACAAAGGCCTCCTGCTCAGGGGTTCCAAGTCCTCAGGGCACTGCCACCAAGTGGGGGCCGGGATGACTTGCACTGGAATCACCCGCTAAGGTGCTTGTTTAAAGATACAGATCTCTGAATTTTACCCAAGACTTGTTGTATCTGCATCTTTAATTAGCTCTCTAAGTGATTCTCCTGAGCAGAATTTAAGCCCTGGGCTTAACTAGAATGAGACCTAGTGTGAATACTACAACTTGAGGCGTTCCTGTAAAGAATCACAGAATTTTGGAAACAACAGGAAGTTTAGGGCTTGTCAAGTGAAACCCCTTTGCCCTAAGAGGAAAAAACCTCATGACTTGGACTTTTCTCTGTTTTCTAGTTGGCTTGCTATAAATGCAGCTTGGGCTTCACCTGTCCAGCCACTGAAATAAATACAGATCCTGATTTATTGTAACTAATCCAAAACAGGTGTGCCATCTACAGCTGAGTTTTATTTTGAGGAGTAGGGCCGGGACAAGAATTTGGGTGGCAGCAGGAGAGGCTGGTGAGAGAAGGGTCCTTTGGCTGCGAGGATGGGCTTTAGTCCCTGTAGCAAATCTCTCATCACTGCCTTGGGTGGGAGCTGAGTGCCAGAGACATGCCTTATTGGTCTTTTTTTTTTTTGCTATGACTGAAAGTGAACTTGCTTCACTGAAATGGGACCGAAAAAATATTGGGTAAACCAACCATCTATCAATATGAATGCTAAAGCTATGATAATCAGAACAGTGCGGTAGTAGCCCCGAACAGATAAATAGATAAACCAAAGTGAGTTGAGAGAACAGAATCAGACCTAAGAATATATTGGAATTTGGTTTAAGATAGAAATAGCCAAGTTTTAGGGAAGAAGCAAAATCTTCAAAGTTGACACAACTAGCCATCCGTGTGGGGAAAAAAATAAGACCAATGGACCTCAAATAAACTCCAGATGGATCTTTTTTAAAAAATTAATTAATTAATTAATTAATTTCTTTATTTATTTTTGGCTGCATTGGGTCTTTGTTGCTGCATGCGGGCTTTCTTTTGTGGCGAGCGGGGGCTGTTCTTCGTTGCGGTGCGCGGGCTTCTCATTGCGGTGGCTTCTCTTGTTGCGGAGCACGGGTTCTAGGCGCACGGGCTTCAGTAGTTGTGGCATGAGGGCTTCAGTAGTTGTGACTCATGGGCTTAGTTGCTCCACGGCATGTGGGATCTTCCCGGAACAGAGCTCGAACCCGTGTCCCCTGCATTGGCAGGCGGATTCTTAACCACTGCTCTGCCAGGGAAGCCCCAGATGGATCTTTGAGTTAAATATAAAAAACACAAACTATAAACTACTGGAAAAAGTATTGGAAACTATTTTTACGACCTTGAAAGCCACAAGGTCTTCTTGGGATGTAAAGAACATCAACAACAACAACAGTAAAGACAAAGAAAAAATGTGACAGTTTTGATTACATCAAATTAAAAATTTTATATAACAAAAAATACTGTAAACAAAATTAAATGAAAGTGACGCACCAGGAAAAATATGTCAAACGTGTAAGAGACAAAGATTAATTTCCAAGGCATATAAAAAACAAATAGATAAGAAAAGTACCCTTAACAACTGAATTTTTAAAAAGGTAAAAGTAAATAAATATGAACCTCATAGAAGAGAGAATATAAATGGTTATTAAACATATGAGAAGATGTACAATCTTGTGAGTAATTAGGAAAATATAAATTTAAACGATGTAACATTTTCACCCATCAGACAGACGAAAGATTTAAAGGCTGATAACATCGAGTTATTGAGATTATGGAGAAATGGGTTCATTGCCAGCAAGAATGTAATTTGGTGCTATCTTTTAACATGAAGAAGGGCAGCAGTTCACTTTTCAGTATCTACTCTCAAGAAAAGCTTACACACGGGCCCCAGGAGGCCTGTGTACCATAATACGTTTTGCAGAATTGTTTGTCTAAGGAAGCAGTTATGCAGAAACAGCTAAATAAAATGTGGCCTGTTCAGATGATGGGCATCTCAAAACATAATATAAAGAGAAAGGTATAATGCAGCATGACCCATGGAGCATGACACCATTTACGCCCTCCAAACTAACCCAGAGTAGTGTGTGTTCTTATACACACATATATACACACATAAAATTATTTTTTTTAAGTCTGGAAGGATACACACCAAAATAATAATGGTGACTAACTCCAGGGAGGGAAATAGGAATATTGCATTCAGAAGGGTGATTAGTAATGTAATATTTTAAAAGGAAACTGTACTCATTTATTACCTGTATTATTGAAAACTAGTGGTGTTTAGAATTTAATTTAATTTTAATTTCTTTTTTTTACATCTTTATTGGAGTATAATTGCTTTACAATGGTGTGTTAGTTTCTGCTGTGTAACAAAGTGAATCAGCTATATGTATACATATATCCCCATATCCCCTCCCTCTTGAGCTTCCCACCCTCCCTATCCCACTCCTGTAGGTGGTCACAAAGCACCCAGCTGATCTCCCTGTGCTATGCAGCTGCTTCCCCCTAGCTATCTATTTTACATTTGGTAGTGTATATATGTCAATGCCACTCTCTCACTTTGTCCCAGCTTACTCTTCCCCCTCCCCGTGTCCTCAAGTCCATTCTCTACATCTGTGTCTTTGTTCCTGTCCTGCCCCCAGATTCATCAGAACCATTTTTTTAAAAAAGTTTTAGATTACATATATATGTGTTAGCATACAGTATTTGTTTTTCTCTTTCTGACTTACTTCAATCTGTATGACAGACTCTAGGTCCGTCCACCTCACTACAAATAACTCAATTTTGTTTCTTTTTATGGCTGAGTAATATTCCATTGTATATATGTGCCACATCTTTATCCATTCATCTGTCGATGGACACTTAGGTTGCTTCCATGTCCTGGCTATTGTAAATAGTGCTGCAATGAACATTGGGGTGCATGTGTCTTTTTGAATTATGGTTTGCTCAGGGTATATGCCCAGTAATGGGATTGCTGGGTCATATGGTAGTTTTATTTTTAGTTTTTTAAGGAACCTCCATACTGTTCTCCATAGTGGCTGTATCAATTTACATGCCCACCAACAGTGCAAGAGGATTCCCTTTTCTCCACACCCTCTCCAGCATTTATTGTTTGTAGATTTTTTGATGATGGCCATTCTGACCTGTGTGAGGTGACACCTCATTGTGGTTTTGATTTGCATTTCTCTAATAATTAGTGATGTTGAGCATCTTTTCATGTGCCTCTTGGCCATCTGTGTGTCTTCTTTGGAGAAATGTCTATTTAGGTCTTCTGCCCATTTTTGGATTGGGTTGTTTGTTTTTTTGATATTGAGCTGCATGAGCTGGTTGTATATTTTGGAGATTAATCCTTTGTCAGTTGCTTCACTTGCAAGTATTTTCTCCCATTCTGAGGGTTGTCTTTTCATCTTGTTTATGGTTTCCTTTGCTGTGCAAAAGCTTTTAAGTTTCATTAGGTCCCATTTGTTTTTATTTCCAGTACTGTAGGAGGTGGGTCAAAAAGGATCTTTTTGTGATATATGTCATAGAGTAAAACTAGCGTTTTTTTTTGTTTTTGTTTTTGTTTTTAATTTATTTATTATTTATTTATTATTATTTATTTTTGGCTGTGTTGGGTCTTTGTTTCTGTGCGAGGGCTTTCTCTAGTTGTGGCAAGCGGGAGCCACTCTTCAGCGCGGTGCGCAGGCCTCTTACTGTTGTGGCCTCTCTTATTGCGGAGCACAGGCTCCAGACGCGCAGGCTCAGTAGTTGTGGCTCACGGGCCTAGTTGCTCTGCGGCATGTGGGATCTTCCCAGACCAGGGCTCGAACCCGTGTCCCCTGCATTGGCAGGCAGATTCTCAACCACTGTGCCACCAGGGAAGCCCAAAACTAGTGTTTTTGAAAAGGAAAACAGACTGGGGACTAGGAATCCTCGATTCTAGTCCTGGTTCTTCCAGTGACCAGCTGCACGTCCTTGTATCATTTCTCCTCCTCTTGAGGCCTCTTTCCTCAGTGTGAACTGAAGGAATTCAACAAGAAGATCTCTGTTTCCCAGGCACTAAAGTCCTGTGAGTCCTTAATTCAAAAAAATACCAAAAAAAAAATATCAGCTACCCCCAAAAAATATCAAATAAAATGGAAGGAAATGTGGATCTCAAGGTGAGGAAAGTCTGTCTAAGCATAAAGGGAAAGAAAAATGGATAAATCTGACAATGTTTGAGGTAATTAGGTTTAGATGAGTTCATGAGGGTGGACCCCCCCCCCAACAGTGGGATTAGAGACCTTATAAGAAAAAGAGGAGAGACCATGGGGAGGCAGCTGTACTGTATGCACGCCAGAAAGAGAGCTCTCACCAGGAACCGAGTTGGTTCTCCAGATCTATGAGAAATAAAATTCTGGTGTTTATATATATACAATGGAATATTACTCAGCCATAAAAAGAAATGAAATTGAGTTATTTGTAGTGAGGTGGGTGGACCTAGAGTCTGTCATACAGAGTGAAGTAAGTCAGAAAGAGAAAAACAAATACCATATGCTAACACATATATATGGAATCTAAGAAAAAAAAAAAGGTCATAAAGAACCTAGGGGCAGGACAGGAATAAAGACGCAGACCTAGTAGAGAATGGACTTGAGGATACGGGGAGGGGGAAGGGTAAGCTGGGACAAAGTGAGAGAGTGGCATGGACATATATACACTACCAAATGTAAAATAGATAGCTAGTGGGAAGCAGCCACATAGAACAGGGAGATCAGCTCGGTGCTTTGTGACCCACCTAGAGGAGTGGGATAGGGAGGATGGGAGGGAGGGAGATGCAAGAGGGAAGAGATATGGGGATATATGTATATGTATAACTGATTCACTTTGTTATAAAGCAGAAACTAACACACCATTGTAAAGCAATTATACTTCAATAAAGATGTTAAAAAAAAAAAATTCTGGTGTTTAAGCCACCCAGTCTATGGTATTTTGTTAGAGCAGTCTAAGCTGACTAAGATATAAAGTCAGCCTCAGAATTCACAGCCTCAGGTACTTTGGGAGCCATTTGGTGCACTAATGTTGTAAATTACTAATGATCATCCCTATAGTTTAAAATAGCTTCTATTTGTATCTAATTTATACCAGAGGTTAGTCTATTCACTGGGAAGCTGTGTTCTTATGAATGGTGATATTGATATTTTTGTGTTCATTGCATGGCACGTATATGACACTGCAGTAAGGCATTTTTCTGAAACGGAATTGTTACTTACCAAAACTAAGCAATAAGGAATAAGCCGTATCAGTCAGTTGTGTAGTTAGAAGATGACATTGACTTGGAGGTACACTTTTTGATCATCATCTCAGCTTCTATACTTGGTCAAAAGTTTGCACTGCCTGTGGGGAGAAACAGAAGTGTCTCCTCATCCACAAAAATAATCACCCTTTATTGAGTGTCTTCATGTTCCTAGTGCTGCATGAATGCCCCACGTTTGCTATTTCCTTCAATCCTTGTAATAAAAGTGTGAGCCGGCCCACAAGGCTCAAAGATGTTAATTAACAGGAACACGGCACGTTTATTTTAAGTGGGAAAAATGGAATTCAGATTCCCTAAGGCAATCAGGTCAACACACCACAAACTGAAACTGCTGCTGCTACTGCTGAGGGCCACCGAAGTTTGAGAAAAGAGCCGGGATCGTTCAGGAAAAGGAACCCCATTAACTGGCTCCAAAATCCAGATTGTGTATGAAATTATCTAATCGTCCCCAAGGCAGATTTGGATTATGCCTGCCCCCTAGCTCCTCAGTCACCTGGGCTCATCTGCCCCCCGGGTCACTCCCTCTGCTTTGTCCTACAGCTCTTCATGCAGAGCCTCTCCTGTCCATCACCCTGGACTAGATCCACACTATCCTGATTCCTCTGCCCTGCTGGACTGTGAATTCCTCATGGTCAGTGGTGAGCCTTACTGAGCACACAGTACCCGCTCGTTAGAAGAGCTCAATAGGGCTTCCCTGGTGGCGCAGTGGTTGAGAATCTGCCTGCCAATGCAGGGGACACGGGTTCGAGCCCTGGTCTGGGAAGATCCCACATGCCGCGGAGCAACTAGGCCCGTGAGCCACGATTACTGAGCCTGCGCGTCTGGAGCCTGTGCCCCGCAACACGAGAGGCCGCGATAGTGAGAGGCCCGCGCACCGCGATGAAGAGTGGCCCCCACTTGCCGCAACTAGAGAAAGCCCTCGCACAGAAACGAAGACCCAACACAGCCAAAAATAAATAAATTAATTAATTAAAAAAAAAAAGAAAAAGAAGAGCTCAATAAATGTTGAATTGAACATTGCCCTGTGATCTGAAAGGCCCATGTACAAAAGGGGTTATCAATCCAGCGAGCGTGACAAGCACTCCAGAAACATTGTCGACCAAAATAATATGAAAAGATTTGAACTGTGATCATTCATTTCAAATGATATGAAGGTATAAATATGGAAGAGTGGTGTTTTAGTTTACTACTAGGGTTGCCATCATAAAATACCATCGACTGAATGGTTTAAACAACAGAAATTTATTTTCTCAAAGTCCTGGAGGCTAGAAGGGCAAGGTCAAGGGGTCAGCAGAGCTGGCTAGTTCTCAGGCCTTTCTCCTTGGCTTGAGTTGGCTGCCTTCTCACTGGGCATTCGTGCGGTCATCTCTCTGTGGGTGCACGTGTCTGCTGTCTGTCTATATCCTACTCTCCTCTTATAATGACACCAGTCATATTGGATTAAGGGCCACCCTCATGACCTTACTTTACCTTATTCACCTCTTTAAAGGCCCTGTTTCCAAGTACAGTCACATTCTGAGCTTCAACACATGAATCTGGGGGTGGGGAAATAATTCAGCCTATAACACATAGTTTCTAAATCTACCACTGACCGTTTTGGGGCACAAGTCACTGAGAATTAGGATCTGGAAAGTCAGCATTTTAACTACCTCAAAACTCTGATTGGGAAAATTCCACAATTCTGGAAAAGCAAGCACGCCCCAATTTCTTCTCCCTGTGGAATGAGGATGCTGGCCGAGGGACCACCCAGCAGAATGCCCAGGTTCAGTTGACAGTGTGGTAGGCAGAACAATACCCCCGAAAGATTAGGTCCATGCCCTAGTCCCCAGAACCCGTGGATATGTTACCTTACATGGCAAAAGGGACTTCGCAAATGTGAATAAGTTAAAGGTTTTGAGATGGGGGACTACCCTGGATTTCCCAGGGGTCCAAATGTAATCACAGAAGTCCTTCTAAGTGAGAGAGGGAGGGAGAAGAGTCAGAGAGAGATTGGAAGATGCTGTGCTGCTGGCTTTGAAGATGGAGGAATGGGGCATGAGGCAAGGAAAGCGGGCAGCCTCTAGAAGCTGGAAAAGGCAAGGGAGTTCTTCTCTGGAGCTTCTGGAAGGAATGCAGCCCTGCTGATAACTTGATTTTAGCCCAGTGAGATCCATGTCTGACTTCTGACTTCCAGAACTGTAAGATAATCAATTCGTATCTTTTTTTTTTTTTTTTAATATTTGTATAGTAATTCATAGTTTGTTTTTTTTTAAATTTTATTTATTTATTTTTGGCTGTGTTGGGTCTTCGTTTCTGTGCGAGGGCTTTCTCTAGTTGCGGCAAGTGGGGACCACTCCTCATCGCGGTGCGCGGGCCTCTCACCATCGCGGCCTCTCTTGTTGTGGAGCACAGGCTCCAGACGCGCAGGCTCAGTAATTGTGGCTCACGGGCCCAGTTGCTCCGTGGCACGTGGGATCTTCCCAGACCAGGGCTCGAACCCGTGTCCCCTGCATTGGCAGGCAGATTCTCAACCACTGCGCCACCAGGGAAGCCCCGAATTCGTATCTTTTTAAGTGACTAAGTTTATGGTAATTAGTTACAGCAGGTATAAAAAACTAACGCAGACAGAAAGGATAATTTTTAAAGCAAAGCACCTCAGAGCAAGTCAGGATATTCGTTAGGTTTTTACTTCAGACATCAGAGAAGGAGCCCATTTATGACACAGACTATGCAAATTCTAGTTGTCTTTGGCTTCAAAATCTGACACGGAAGAGAAAACAACAAGAAAAATGGCAATTCTACCCAGAACGAGGCCAGCTTCATTTAAGTTAAGTATGTTGGGAATTCCCTGGCGGTCCAGTGGTTAGGACTCGGCACTTCCACTGCAGGGGGCCGGGGTCTGATCCCTGGTCGGGGAACTAGGATCCCACAAGCTGCGCGGCCAAAAAAATAATAACAATAAAAAATAAATAAATAAATAAAGTATAACGTTTTGGAACTCAGGGAGCCTCAGGGAGAAAGGACAGAGTCATGGACTCCACATCTAATCCACTCTAGAGTTAGGATGCCTAGAATGTCTCCATGTCCACACTGGTGTCCAGAGGAGCTCCTGGCCTGAGAATGCCTGTGAAGCGGCTGGACTCCAGGAGAAAGCGTCCTGGGAAGGTCATGCCCAGAACATACCTTCTGACCGCAGGGCAGTCAGACAGGCTGGGGTGGTGCAAAGGAGGCTGGGAAACTCTGAGCAGCCTCTGGTGCAGGGTTTCCCAAACTCGACGCTGCTGACATTTGCGCTGGATAATCCTTTATTATGTGCAGCTGTCCTGTGCATTGTAGGATGTTTAGCAGCGTCTCTGGCCAGTAACAATCTCTACCTCTCATCTCTACCCCAGCTGGCAACCAAGAATGTCTCCGGGCAGTGCCCTATGTCCCCTGGGGGGTGGGGTGGGGTGCAGCATAAATCACCCCATGTTGATTAGCTCTGGCTAAGTTCTGTACCCTCACCAGTGACAGCTGGGAAAGAAGCTGTTATTTCATCTAAATCAGTGCTGTCCAGTGGAAATATCATGCAAGCCACATATGTAATTTTGTGTAAGTATGTTCATAAGCTGTGCCACCATTGCCACTATTTAATTCCAGAATATTTTCATCGTCCCCCAAAGAAACCCCATACCCATGAATAGTCACTTCCTATCCTCCTCTCCACCATCCCTTGGCAAACTCCATTTTCTGTCTCTATAGATTTGCCTATTCTGGATATTTCATATACAGGCACACCTTGTTTTATTGTGCATCACTTTATTGTGCTTTGCAGATACTGGGTTTTATTTTATTTTTTACAAATTGAAGGTTTGTGGCAACCCTGAATTGAGCAAGTCTATTAGCACGATTTTCCCAACAGCAATTGCTCACTTCATGGTTCTGTGTCACATTTTGGTAATTCTTGCAACATTTCAAAGTTTTTCATTATTATTATATTTGTTATGGTGATCTGTGATCAGGGATCTTTGGTGTTACTACTATGACTCGCTGAAGGCTCAGATGGTAGTTAGCATTTTTTAGCAATGAAGTGTTTTGTTTTCTAAAATTAATTAATTAATTAATTAATTTTTGGCTGCTTTGGGTCTTCGTTGCTGCACGCGAGCTTCTCATTGTGGTGGCTTCTCTTGTTGCGGAGCATGGGCTCTAGGCGCACGGGCGTCAGTAGTTGTGGCTCACGGGCTCTAGAGCGCAGGCTCAGTAGTTGTGGCGCACGGGCTTAGTTGCTCTGCGGCATGTGGGATCTTCCCGGACCAGG
Organism: Balaenoptera physalus; assembly: GCF_965194825.1. Classification (NCBI taxonomy): domain Eukaryota; kingdom Metazoa; phylum Chordata; class Mammalia; order Artiodactyla; family Balaenopteridae; genus Balaenoptera; species Balaenoptera physalus. Next base: position 16,837,759 of record NC_138897.1, read on the forward strand.
GCTCGAACCCGTGTCCCCTGCATTGGCAGGCAGATTCTTAACCACTGTGTCACCAGGGAAGCCCTGAAGTCTTTTTGAATTTAGTTATGTGCAATTTTTTTTTAGATATAATGTTACCACACACTTAATAGACAACAGTATAGTGTAAACATAACTTTTATGTGCACTGGGAAACCAAAAATTCATGTGATCTGCTTTATTGTGATATTTGCTTTATTGCAGTGGTCTGGAACTGAACCCGCAATATCTCTGAGGTCTGCCTGTAAATGGAATCATACAATATGTGATTTTTGTCTGCCTTTTTTCAATTAGCATAATATTCTCAAGGCTCATTCATGTTAGAACATCTATCGATACCTCATTCCGTTTCATGGCTGAATAATATTATGTTATATGGATCTACCATACTCATTTTTGTCCATTCATCGGTTGATAGGCATTTGGGCTGTTTCCACTTTGTAGCTATTATGGGTAATGCTGCTATGAACATTCGTGTACACGTTTTTGTGTGGACATATGTTTTCAGTTCTCTTGGGTAAATAGCTAGGAGTAGCATTGCTGGGTAACTCTATGTCTAACCTTTGGGGAAATATCATATACTGTTTTTCAAAGAAGCTGTACCGTTTTCCATTCCCACCAGCAGTGTATGTGGGTAAGCCAGGTATGTAATTTTAATTTATTTTGGAAGCCACATTGTTAAAAAAGTTCAAAGACATAGGTGAAATAAACTTTAATATTATATTTTAGTAACTCAGTGTAACCAAAATATTATCTCAGCATGCAATCCTACAAGTTATTAATGGGATATTTTACTTTTGTTTGGTTATAAGTCTTCAAAATCTGGTGTGTATTTTACATTCAATTTGTATGCTAACTACTTATTGGAAATACATGATCTGTATTGAGATTTCATGAAATGAACAGTTGAAAGAGTAGATTCACATACCCAAATTGTTCTGAACCTACTTAAATTTTTTCCTAACTGAATCACATGTCGTTAAAAATTTTACATGTAAATTAACTAAAGTTAAATAAAAACTTAAATTCAGTTCCTTATTTGCACCACGCATGCTTCAGGCGCTCACTAGCCACATATGGCTAAAGTCTTCTGGACTGGACAGCCCAGCTCTAAGTTATTTCTGTTGTAATGGTGATTTTTAAAAAGCACACTGCCCCAGGCCTCAACCTTGGTTTTCTTTTCTCTTCTACAGCTGATCCAGTGACAAGATGTAATTTTCTCTCTCTTTTTTAAAACATAGAATTTCTTTTTTGGAGCAGTTTTAGGTTCACAGCAAAATTGAGGGGAAGGTATTGAGATTTCCCATTTACCCCCTGCCCTCCCCAACTGTTAACATTCCCCACCCAGAGAGGTACCTTTGTTACAACCGATGAACCTACACTGACACATGGTTAACACCCAAAGTCCATAGTTGACTTTAGGGTTCACTCTTGGTGGTGTACATTCAATGGGTTTGGACAAATGTATAATGACATGTAACCACCATCATAGTACGTAATGCTATTTTAAAGGAAAGGGCTGCTTCCTGTATGTCATATACTCCTTGTTGGAACATGTGGCAAACAGCAGGGATTGTCAGCCCCTGAGCCCCTCCAGCCTTCCACCCCTCACTCCATGCAGACCTTGTTTCTAATGACAAGCCCTAACTGAGGCAGCCCCCCACTGCCAGGACCTTGGCGTCCCACTTGGCATCCTGGCAGCCCTGCAGCTTGTTGGGCAGGCTCCACTGTGTCTCTTGTATCACTCTGAAAACAACATGCCACCCTGCCCCCAAGCCCTCTATCGGGTTGCTATCAAGCTACAGGACAAAAGAGGACACATTCTAGCCGCACTGGAGGTCACAGGCGATCGGGCTTGGGAAATCGGATGTGGAATAGAAAGCTGGGGAGTGGGAGGGGAAGTGGCTTTTCCCTTAAACGTGTTTTTCTCCTGAATTTTCATCCTGAGAAGCCTAAGAGGCTCCTAGTCTGAAGGGGGAGAAACAGCATCACTGGCTCCCCAGAGGCAGGGATTCTACGGCCCATTCGCTCAAGGATTCCTGGGCTTGCATAGGGCAGTGCTTCTCAAACTGTAACACACATGCACATCACCTGCGGAGCTTGTCTGACAGCAGCTTCTCACTGGGCGGGTCTGGGGAAGGCCTGGGATCATGCATTTCTAACAAACTTCCAGGGATTTCCAGGGACCACACTTAGAGTAGCGAAGACTGAAGGCTTTCCCCAGAGAGTAGTCAACGTGCCCCGCCCATCCCTTCCACCCTCCTCCTCCACGCTCAGTCGCCCAATCGCTTAGAATAGCTGATGTTTATTGAATGTAAATATGTGCCCGGGGCTGTGCTTTGCTCATTTAATTATCTCAGCAATCCAAGGGGATAAATCCTGCTGGTGTCTGGGCTCTGGGTCAGGATGTGGTGCAGCCTGGCTTTGAACAGAGTCGGCCTGACTCCAAGTCCTAATCACGACATTACACAGCTTCCTAATTCCATTTTCGGGCTAAGCCCCTTAACTCTCATTAGAACTAAAATAAACTCTGATAACGGTGGTTGCCTCTGGGGAAGGGGACTTCGTGAAGGGGTAGGAGGAAGACTTATTTGTCACTCTACACCCTTTCACCAGATAACCGTGTGAATTTTGTGCTATGTATGTATTACCTGTTCAAATAAATTAGTGATTGGTTTAAAAAATAGATAGTTAAAAAACAATAAGCCCATAGCCTTCCTATTCATAGTTAGAACACACACCAGTAACTGGGTCAGTATCAGACCAGTTCTCAAGGGGATCAGATATTTTCCTCCAAATTGGGCACTGAGCATCATGGCTGGAACGGTGAAGGTTCTATCCTTCCCAGCCTCTGGGAATACAGAACAAGGCTGGCTTCAACTCTCACCAGATGATAACTGATATAATACTTATCACCTGGGTGGCGAGGACTTTTCCAGAGCTGGAAGACTCTATAGGAACAATTCAATGAGTAGATAATATTGGTTAAAACAGTGCTTTTCAAAGTCATAGGTGAGATTCCTTCCCTTCGGACACCTGGGCATGGGTCTGAATTCCACCGTGCTTATCTTTGTTTTTTTTTAAAGTTTTAAATTAATTATTTATTTATTTTTGGCTGTGTTGGGTCTTCGTTTCTGTGCGAGGGCTTTCTCTAGTTGCGGCAAGCGGGGGCCACTCTTCATCGCGGTGCGCGGGCCTCTCACTGTCGCGGCCTCTCTTGTTGCGGAGCACAGGCTCCAGACGCGCAGGCTCAGTAGTTGTGGCTCACGGGCCTAGTTGCTCCGCGGCATGTGGGATCTTCCCAGACCAGGGCTCGAACCCGTGTCCCCTGCATTGGCAGGCAGATTCTCAACCGCTGCGCCACCAGGGAAGCCCCCCTTATCTTTGTTCTTTTGTGATATCACACATTAACGAAGAGGAAAGAAATCATGGTGTTAACCAGAAACTGGCTGTACTCAGCCCTCGTGGGTACCCAGATGCGATTCACTAGCCTCACCGCTAGTCCGCTAACCTCAGCTCACTGCTGTGCTCCTGAAAATGTGAACTTTCACGTATATGGTAAAGGAATGCAGGTGAATTACTTTCGAATCCATATGGTGAGTGAATCTAATTGCTAAAAAGTGTTTACAAGAAGAGGCTCTGACCTAACCAGTTTTTACTGAACATGTGAACGTCTAGTGTAATTAGCTATAATGAAGAGTGCCAATAGGAGAGCGTGAATTTGGCTCAGTGGGACATGTTAGAGGAAGGCAAGGTCCAGTTTGGCTGGAAGCTGGTGTATATAGATGAGAATATTAAGAAGATTGGGGCTGGAGCCTCTGGGGGCCCGTATCACTGACCTACGGAGTGGGAAGAGACCCAGCTCCGTGCTGGGCAAATAACTAGAATGTTCTGGCTGTGCTCAAAATAGCTTTGGATACCTGCACCCTCCCCCCACCCAAAAAAAACCTCCACTAGTCTAAAATTCATTTGCTTCCCACGTATATACAATAACCACATGGTCCTTCCCCTGTCCCTCCACCTCTCTTCACGTCACTAACAGAAGGGGTATAGGCACGTGTGTACAACAAGACCCAGGGGCCTCACAAACAGGTGGCTGGAATCAAGCCCAGCTCGCCATTACTCTAAGGAAATTACCGTAACTCTCCCATTTTGAGCCACACATATGCAGAGTGCGGGAAACGTTCACCTGAGTCTGTGGAGGTCCTCCTGCCCTGGTCTGCAGGGTTGTGACATCTGTCCATATACTGTCCTGGTACTGTTCGGTCCACTGAGGTCACTGCTGAGAGGTGACCATTACCCTGGGCCATGCAGCCTCAGGTCTCCTGCTCTTTCTGTGTCACACCAGGGGCCTAATGACCCGTCTTGGGAGATCCCACACAGCTATGTCTGCCGGGGCTCTTGCTGCCTCTCTGGCAGGAGCACTGCCCTTCTCTCCTGGAAGCTGGGAGCAGAGACACACCAGGTGCCTCTTTCCTCTCCTTTGCTCCCAGACCAGCAGATCTCTCTCTCACCAGGGGAAGTCTGTCTCTGCTCAAAATACTCTGTTCATCCAGCAAATACTGATTGAACACCCACTCTATGTTAGAGCTCTTTCTACGTGCCAGGGATGCAACAGTGAGCAAAGTGAAGTCCCCCGCCCCAACCCAGGGTGCTTACCTTCTAGTGGGGGGACAGACAATAAACAGAGGTAGCTGTATCATCAGCAGTGATGGTGCTATAGAGACAGACAAGGCAGGACAGAGAGGGAGGGGTGATGCTTTAGGAAGGGGGTCAGGCCTCTCTGAATCTTCTAACTGTTGTGAAAATCCTCTAAATCCCCCTGACATTTTAGGCATTTTGATGCCCAGGAGCTCAGAGTCTAGAATACAGGCTGGTTTTGTTCTCCCCTCACCACATCCCGCCCTGAGGCAGTGAGGAATGACCTCTGCATCTGCTTGACTGGGGAGAGAGCATGAAGGAAATACAAGGAGAAAAGCAACCACGGAGTAAGATTCCTTCAAGAGCGAGGTGATGGGAAGGGGAGTGAGAGGTGTCCCACCTCTGTCAGGGTCTCGCTGTGTCCTCTCCGTCTCCCCATCTCAAATTTCCGAATGGCGGTTCTGCTCGCGAGGGGACTCATGGGGTTGGAGTGTCAGCATAGAGATTGAAGGAGGGCGAGAGGGTTTTGAGCTGAGGAATGTGCTTATTCCATGTCCTAACCTGACCTTCGTAATTGTGACTGTGCTGCCCTTTTCGGAGGATCCAGGAACGCAGAGGATTGGCTTGAAAAGATACTGATGGATTTGAACTCAGAGAAAGTCAAAGGTACAAAGCAGCAGGAGGGGCCCCGAGCCCGAGCAAATTGCCGCCACCCCTTACGCTCCCTTACGCCCCAGTTTCTCTTCTCAGGTACCTTCATCACGAAGGGCAAGGGCAGGAATCCTGAAGGCAGGGAAGAAACAGGGAAAGTAGCAGCTGGCTTCTCCTGGGGCGCTTCCAATGTCATCCTCCTTCCTAGCTTTTGAATATCTTCTCCGCAGAAAGGCTCAGATCAGCTCAAACCTCCTATTTTCTGTGGTCCTTCAAAGTTCCCATCCTCTTGACCTGTCCCTTGCTAAGATCGCACCCTGCAGGGCTCGCATCGTGTGTGGAGCTGGCGTTCTACAAATGTGGGATGGACCAGGCTAGTTAACCACGCCCCTCCCCAGCCAGATCCTTGGAGAGTCTCCGCACTTCCGGGAAAAGGGAGGCCGAGAAGCTTCTTGGCCCGTCGCTGATCCGAAGGACCAGTGGAGGTGGCAGGGACACTGGTCCTGAGGACCCCAGGCAGGATCCTCAAGAGGACTGGGGTCTGGGGACACTTGGCAGGCCGCGGGGGAGGGAGCCCCACGCCAGGTGGGGACAGGAGCAGTCTGAGATGTTGCAGTCGGTCTTCTGATCGGGGCTGGAGGAGCAGAGGTCAGGATGTGGCCTGTGGTGACACAGAGAGAGATGAGCCGTGGGGCCCATCACACTCCATTCGCTGTGATGTCCAGTGTTCCTCCCCAGACGCACCGCCACGATTCCGCGCCCACTCTGCTCCTCCTGGCAGCCCCGGGCACACTGCCTTCGCCTTATCTCCGTCCCCCCTGCACAACTTCGACACAAATAACTAAGTTGTACAGGGGCTCTGTTAGAGCCCAAAGATGATAGCTGAGCTAACTCATGTTTATTTATTTATTTATTTTATTGAAGTATAGTTGACTCCCAATATTATTTTAGTTTCAGGTGTACAACATAGTCAATTGATATTTTTATACATTATACTCCATACCAATTTATTATAAGATATTGACTCTATTTCCTGTGTTGTACATTACATGCTTGTAACTTATTTATTTTATACCTAGTAGTTTGTGCCTCTTAATCCCCTTCACCTATTTTGCCTCTCCCCCCACCCTTCTCTCCTTTGGGAACCACTAGTTTGTTCTTTCTGTGAGTCTGTTTCTGTTACGTTGTATTTGTTCATTTGTTTTATTTTTTGGATTCCACATATAGGTGAAAACATACAGTGTTTGTCTGTCTTTGTCTAACATATTTAACTAAGCATAATACCTTCCAAATCCATCCATGTTGTTGCAAATGGCAATATTTCATTCCTTTTCATGGCTGAGTAGTATTCCACTATATATATATGTGTGTGTGTGTGTGTGTGTGTGTGTGTGTGTGTATAAACCACTTCTTTATCCATTCATCTGTTGATAGACACTTAGGCTGCTTTTATATCTTAGCTATTGTAAATAATGCTACTATGAACATTGGGGTGCATGTATCTTTGCAAATTGGTGTTTTCATTTTCTTCAGATAAACACCCAGAAATGGACTAGCTGGACCCTATGGTAGTTCTATTTTTAATTTTTTGAGGAACCTTCATACTGTTTTCCATAGTGGCTGAAATAATTTACATTCCCACCAACAAGTGTTCCCTTTTCTCCACATCCTTGCCAACACTTGCTATTTAATGCATATTTATTAAGCACCTACTTAGTGTATCAAGGATTCCAGCAAACAGGTGTGTCAGTCCCACAAGAGCTTATAATGCGATTCCCTGAGCTGGAAGCCCGAGAATGGTCCTTGATGTCCTCCTCATCTTCAATCCCTACATCTAACCAGTCCCCCAATCCTGTCAATTTTCCTTCTACAGTGTCTCCTGAGTCGGAATCTTCCTCTCCCTATTGGTTTCCAAGAGCTGCCATAACCAATTATCACCCTGGGGGGCTTAAAACAACAGAAACTTATTCTCTCACAGCTCTGATGGTCAGAGGTCTGAGATCAAGGTTTCGGCAAGGCTGGTTCCTCCTGGAGGCTCTCTCTGAGGCAGAAGCCATTCCATGCCTCTCTCCTGGCTTCTGCTGGCTGCTGGCCATCCTTGTAGCTGCATCGCTCCAGTCTCCGCCTATGTGGTCACATGGTATTTTCCCTGTGTGTCTCTGTGTCCAAATTTCCCTCTTCTTATAAAGATACCAGTCATTGGGCTTCCCTGGTGGCGCAGTGGTTGAGAATCTGCCTGCCAGTGCAGGGAGCACAGGTTCGAGCCCTGGTCTGGGAAGATCCCACATGCCGCGGAGCAACTGGGCCCGTGAGCCACGATTACTGAGCCTGCGCGTCTGGAGCCTGTGCTCCGCAACAAGAGAGGCCGCGATAATGAGAGGCCCGCGCACCGCAGTGAAGAGTGGCTCCCGCTTGCCACAACTAGAGAAAGCCCTCGCACAGAAACGAAGACCCAACACAGCCATAAATAAATAAGTAAATTAAAAAAAAAAAAGATACCAGTCATTGGATTGAGATCCATTCAAATCCAGTGTGACCTCATCTTAACTTGATTACATCTGCAAAGACTCTATTTTCAAATAAGGTCAGATACACAGGTGCCAGGGGTTACGACTTGAACGTATCTTTTTGGAGGACACAATTCCATCCACAACACACTCCATCCTTCAGCCACCACTGTAGCCCAGTCTTCATAATTTTATCTAGACCACTGCAATAGACTCCTTGGACCACTGTCTTTCTCTTCTAAGATACTCTCATGTTACTGCAACAATCTTCCTGAAACCTAAATCTGGGAATATCATTCCCTTGTTCAGACCAATGACAACATCACTTTCCTAGCCCCTGTCAAAATTGGATGGACCTTCTTGCTATAGGAATAAATCTGTGCCATGTGTAGGAGTCTCCAGAACAAGACTGTGGGCTCCTTCAGCTGTCTCCCTGCTTCCACCCTTCCCAAATCCTAGTCATTCCAGATAAATGGGCACTTTGGATACCCCAGTGCCTTTGTTCATGCTGTTTCCTCCATCATCTCTCCTTGTAGAGTATCTTCTGACCTCCTTGGCTTTGTCTACCTCCTTACACAGAATTCAGGTTCTAAGAAGACAGAATCTTTTCTGGTGATAGTCTTTCCCCAACAGGTATGGTGAGGCCTGGCACGTAGAGAGCTTTCCATGATTCTTTGTTGAATAAAGGAATGAAGGAATTAGTAAATGTAAATGCACAGGCAGCAGATTCTGGATCTTTCTCTGCTACACTTGTCCCTTCTCCTCTCCCTGAAGGAAACTTAATCTCTCCCATACATTTTATTCCTAATCTCCCTGCTAGCATTTACTGTATATTTTAGCTGTTTGTTTGCCCAGCTGGGCTGTTACTCTGTGAGCTCCGTGGAGACAGGCACTGGGTCTAATTCATCTGTAAATGCCAAGAACAAACACAGTGCCTGTCAATATTATTTGTCAGACTGAATTAAATCTACTTACAGAGGCAAGACAGAAATGGGAAAAGTCATATTCCCCCACCCCCTCCAATTTACAGCCTCCACTGTATTTACAGAGCTGAGCGTAGGGGCAGGGCAGGAGGTAAAATTGCAAATTCTGTAAGTTCCTCTTTCTGCTGATGCTTGAAAAATTATCTTTCTGAGTCAGCACAGGTATTTTGATACTGCCTTGAGATTTCGGGCATTTTTTTAAAGTGATGGTTTAAAAACAAGTGCTTTCGCATTTACCATCAAACTGATAGCGTTGGGTGGGAAAATAACCATCATGAAAACTGTTTACCCCTTCATCTTCTAAATTTCTAGTTCAGGGTCTAAATCTGACAACAAATATATGGGACTCCCCAGTCACTGTCTCTCCATCACAGATGGGAAAGCCTGGGGCTCTGGCACAGACAGGTCCCTCCAAGAACAGTCTGGAGTGGTTGATGCTGATTACGGGGTCTGGAAGGCTGGGCTCTAGGACACCAGCCTTCCGGAGAGTGAAACCGTGGGTAATTATCAGTCAAGTCCAGTTCACCTGCCTTCACCAATCAAGGTTGTTTTCACTGTTGCTACAAAAGACTTTCATGACTTCCAAGCGGCACTTTTAAAAAATTTATTTTATTTATTTATTTTTGGCTGCGTTGGGTCTTCGTTTCTGCGCGCAGGCTTTCTCTAGTTGCGGGGAGCAGGGGCTACTCTTTGTTGGGTTGCACGGGCTTCTCATTGCTGAGCACAGGCTCTAGGCACACAGGCTTCAGTAGTTGTGGTGCGTGGGCTTCAGTAGTTGTGGCTCACGGGCTTAGTTGCTCCGTGGCATGTGGGATCGTCCCAGACCAGGGCTGGAACGCTTGTCGCCTGCATTGGCAGGCGGATTCTTAACCACTGCGCCAGCAGGGAAGTCCCCCAAGAGGCACGTTTGCCTGAGCTGTTTTCCAGGAACTTGGAGTCAGCTGTGTCTAGTTGGAGCCGAGCTGGTTGAGATTGGATAGGACCACCGACCCTCCAACTGGGCATGCACGAGTGTCCGCTCAGTGACCTTTTGACGTCAGAGGGCCGAAAACTCCACCCTCAGATCGTGCTAAGAGCCTCCATTTTTGAAGGTGGAGAGAACAACTGCCTCACCTTTTCCTTATTTCCAATCACCTTTCCCCACCCTCCCCATGCCTCAGACCGCCCTGCTTCAATCTCATAAATACCCTGAGCCCCTGGCCTCCGGTGAGGCAGCTCTGAGGCTTGTTCTGCGGTCTCCTCGCTAGGCTGCCTCAGGGAGAAACTTCTCCACAAGCTTTGGGGTCTGGGTGTTTTGGCTGCTTGGGCTTTGGGCAAGGGAATTTGGTTCAACAGCAAAAGCAGAGCAGTGACAAGGGATAGACTCCCCGTTGTACTGAGTTTTATCCTCCCGACAGACTTTACTTTCACCCCAGAAACAAGCATAGCTTCTAGAAGAAAGCTAGCCTCTCTGTAACTGTCCTGTGGCTAGAACCTCCCTCTAAGCGTCTCTGTTCCTCACTCTAAACCTCGCTCTCAACCACACCACCCAGTCAGGTGACGGAGCTTTGCTGTTGGGTGTTGATAGCAGGCTGCAGGGAAGGAGGGCCAGTGGGGAAGTCTGGGGAAAAGGGGGTTGTTGTAGTGGATTGAAAAGCGTCCCCCAAGTTCATATGCACCTGGAAGCTCAACGTGAGAGGAACTAGGTTCCTTGCAGATGTTGTTAGTTGAGGTCCAAAGACAAAGGTTCTTCTCTGGGGACACCCTGATTCCAGACTCTGGCCTCCAGAACTAAGGGAATGTGTGTTAAGTTAACCAGTTTCTAGTAGCTTATTTCCGAAGTCCTAGGAAAAAGCGCTAGTTGCCAACAGTGTGTACAGGGAATTACCAGAAAAAATTCTTGTCTATTTCTGCCTCAATTTTCTTCCAAAGCATCTCGGAACTGGGGGGAGGAGGTGCCTTGGGGATGAGATGGGGATGGTGATTAGGGTTGTACGGGGGAAAGCAAACAGAACAGGTGTTTGGCTTTATTTTCCTTTAAGCAGGGCAGTAATCTTTAAAGTCAGGCTTTATTGAGTTTTCTAAGTTCCTTTCTTCTTAGAACAGAGTCTTACATGCACAATCAGAAATTGGGAGTGTGTGAGGGTGTGGACGAGGGGACCCGGCCCTCAGATACTGGGACAAAAGGGCTGACGGAGTCGGGGCTCATGGGGGCACGTAATCCCAATTCGAGTTCTCCTAACCTCGGGGTTGGGTTAGAACAAACCGAGGGAAACCGTGAGGATGGGAGCTGTTTTCCTGCTTCCCTTCTGGGACTCGGGGCCTAGCCAGTGCCCACCCACCTACCAGAGGCTGCTTAGTGAGAGAGAACTGTTCTCCACTCATCCCCCAAACCCCTACATGACTGGGAGCTTATGAGGAAGACACGATCAGTGCCAGAGAAAAAGCGTAAAGGGAATGCATTTGCTCACGCATACAAGAAGCCCTCTGTGTGAATCTTCACCACAAGTACAAATACCAGCTCAGCATGTTTTTGCCTTCTTGGCTCCAAATCAGTGTTGAGTCCTAGATGTTTTCTTTCTTGTTTTTAAAGTCTTTCCCCCAATAACTTCAGCTTTCCAGAAGCTTCTTTGTGAATCATTCTTTTTCTATCTACAAGGGGAAAGTTGATTTCTGAGGCTCCATCAAAGGAGGTTCCTGAATTTCTAATCTGCACCTGGCCCTCCCCGTGCCCACCTTGCCTCTGACTGCCTTCATCTTTAAAGTACAGGCGTTTAAACTTAACCCTTTGGTTGCATGTTGTAAATTCACAACCCTGTTTCCCCCACCTCCAGTGCCTGGTGCCCACGGTACAACCATGCTGATGTCTTCTTTGGGGTTTGTATTGGGAACCTCATTTGCTCGTAGATAAAACAAGAGACACTTCTTCTCAAAAGAGAACAGGTGGCTTCCATTTCAATCTAAAGATTGAGGCCAACACAGCAGCAAGTCATGAGCGGTGAAGAAGAGTTAGTTTAGTGGCAAGTACGTATTAACCAAAGCACAGCACCCTCGGGCAGGTTAGCGGGTAGAAGATCAACGTCTCGGTAGAATTAGACGAGAACCAGACTCTGAAGGGATGGACAAACCCTCCCTGCCTCTGTCGGCAAAGGGACACGGGACCAAGAACAGACTGGTTGGATGTCCACTCCTTTGACCTATTTTTGAGCACCTAGAACTGTACTCTTTTGGGGGATATTTTCTGTTTAACCAGAAGCCTGACCTAAGGACCTTTAGCTGTCCTGCTGCTTACTTGAAGTACATGGCCTATAAGGGACTCTTCAAGCCCCAATCCTACATTTTTTCATTTTTGGTAATGGCCATCCAAGACAGGCAACCTGCCTATATGTTTATGTTCAGATTTTCCAAGTGCCAAATAGCATCACCCCTGTACACTTTGAAGCCTCGCTGAATAGGCAAGTAGTGTAGTAACCATGACAAGTATTTCCTGTTTCTAAAGTTTACAAGAACTGGCTTTGTACCATGTATTATTGTCAGGGTAGTACGGTAACTGCTACTAGGTTTTGGTTTTGCTCACAAATTCTAGAAACTGTAAAGGGAGACTGATTTTTGAGAATGCTCTTCTGGAACCTGACTAAGGTTTAATTAACACCACCGCTCCCCCCGCCCCTCCTTGTTATCCAGTCCAAAATCTGCAGAGAAGTTTTGGTCTGTGGGAATAATTCCACAGCTGGGTATGTTCCTAGCTCAGAACCCACAGCTGAGATTCACTCCGTGGCCTCAGGGGCCTGGAGGGAGGGAATCAAGTGACTCAAGTGGGTCTGGAAGCTCTTAATTCTTTGAAAGACTGTGGGGAAAACGAGACTTTCTGGGTGAAAGAAGCCATAATTTTTCTCAACGCCAAAAGGGATTTAGCACATTTAGAGGCTGACAGCTGCTGGTCTTCCCTTGTGTGGCCGTGACGGTTTTCATTGGCATGTACTAGGTCTGTGGGCCTCTAGAACGCTGCAGGATCAATTCAGGGCCCATATGCTGACACAGTGCAGCCCACTAAAAAGATGGGGCACTTAGTACATAGAGGAGAGACAAGAGCTCGGAATCGGGGAGCGTTCTCCAGCCCACTCTGTCTCTTCCCTGATCCTCCCTGGGGCCGCCACTGGCTTGTCCTGAATCAGTCTACGTGTGTGTCCTTTCCCCTAACAACTCTCATAGGTAGTCGAGGTAGATCTAGAAGCCTTAGGAGTTAAAAGCTGGCTCCCAGTGGAAGGTGAGGTTTAAGCCCCACTTCAATGTTTGTATTGTTTCCATGGCAGCAGGTCATAGAACACCAAAGCTACCGGGGGCCAAGAGGTACTCTCCAACCCTCTCATTTTACTGTGGAAGAAACAGCCTCAGATCCAGTGACTTCACCAAAGCCATTTCCCATGAGGCAGTGCATCCAGGATAAACACCTGGGTTTTCTGAGGCCCACTGCTCCATCATCACCCTGCTCCACTTGCCTTTCACCTCCTCATCCAAGCGCCAGTCTGTTTGGGACATAGCAAGAAACACGAAGAGTGTTCAGAAATGCGTGGTGGTATTCAAGAAAAATCATTAGCCTTCCCAATTCCACTTTTCTTATGTTGGCATATCTCCTAGTTGCATATGTGGAAATCAAGGCTCTCCTCATCACCCAGCAAACTCCCAGATGCAAGAAAACAAAGATGCCCATGGGAAAGGAAGACAGTTGCTTTTCTGGACCACTGTACTTGGGAGTTTACCATGGAATGGTCTTATGTGTTAGAATAGCTGGTATTTCTCCTTAACATGACACGACCCTAAGTCCCAAAGGCATACATTTCTATACCATTTTGCAAACATTAACTGTATTAACGCCTGTGAAGCACTTAGAGCAGTGCCTGCTAGGTGTTAAGGGCTACACAGGGCTTGGTTGATTATCACTAGTAGTGGTGCTGAGACTTACATCCCCTGAGATGCACAAAAACACAAGCTTCTGGCTTGTGCTCTGGGACTCTGGCTCACCATGTTACCAGGCAAAGATTGCACTAGTGCACAGAGCCCCTTAGCTCTAGGAACTGGTGTCCGTCATGCAAACCCAGTCCTCTCCCAAGAAATCAAATTGGTGTTTTACAAACTCCTTCTTTCCCAAGAAATCAGGCAGGATTATCACCCCTGCTGGCTGAAGATTTCATGCCTCCCAGGAGGGTCTGGAATGAAGAAGAGTTGGTCAAGTGGGGAGGGCGTTTCAGGGTTGGGGATTTTTATTTTATATTTTGGCCGAGCCACGCTGCTTATAGGATCTTAGTTCCCCGACCAGGAATCGAACCCGTGCCCTCGGCAGTGAAAGCGCAGAGTCCTAACCACGGGACTGCCAGGGAATTCCCAGGATTGGGGACTTTAAATGTGTGTCCTCCACTTTGTGTTCTTTTAACATTCAAAGCCTTCAGTGAAGCTCCTTTCTGGGCATCCCAGCAACTCCTAAAAATAAACTCAAGTTCTTGAAATGTTCTAGTTTGCCTTTAAGCTTTCTTTGGCTGGAGACCAGGCTATTTTCAGTTTCGCAGCCCCAGGTGGTATGGATTTGATCTATCGAATGACAAATGAGGCTGTGCCCTGTAGTGAGGGCTCAGCAGATACTTAGGAAAGGTTAGCCAGTGGGCGAGGCTGCAGCCAGCCCAGGCTTGGCTGGGGAGTGGGGGAATTCCCATTTTTAAAGATTCCTGGAACCCCAGGGGGAGACTGATGTGTAGATAACCATCTAGGGACATGGTGCTATTTGTATCGAGTCCAGATAAGGAACATCTAAAAAGAAACAGGAGTTAAATTGTCCCACGGGAGGACATGGCAGTCTATGGCAAGAGTGCCCAGCTGAAGCCAAGAGCTAAGGGGCTTACCTCTCCTGGCTCTGGGCGGTTGAATGTGGCCTTTAGAACCATGGCCTCTCCTTTGATCCATCTTTTCACATTTCCCCATCCTCCCTCCGCCCACCTTCTACTTCACATTCACCTTGCCCCAGGCCCTATTGATCCCTTGTCATTTTGACCAGCTCCCCAGCTCCCTGTCCAGGAGCCACACCCGGTGCCCTTTGTGATACTGTCCTTCAAGCTAATCCCTGCCTGTCAAAGGGCTCCAGGTGAATCTCATGTGCCTTTTCCTTCATCCTTCAGCCATATCCTTTCCTCTAGCATCCATTAGGAAAGCTTTTAGATGCTGTTAACAGAATAACCAACCACCAGTGACCTCAAACATATGGACTTTTGTTGTTCCCTTCACAAGAAGTCTAGGGGTAGAAGGCCTCTGTGTGTTGATCCAGTGGCTTGAGGATACCTGCCAGCTCCCAAGTCCATCCTTTCTGCTCCACCGGCTGTAGTGGGCTTTTCATTCTCGTGCTGGTTGCCTCGTGACTGCAAGTTGATTGCTGCAGCACCAGGCATCACAAGTTCGTCACAGGAAGAAGGAAGGGGGTAGGCAAGGTGTACCTACCATGTCTGTACCTTCTATATAAGGAAAGCAAAGCTTCTCTGGAAGCTCCTTAGTGGAATTCCCCTTACCTCATTAGCCAGAACTGACTAATGGCTATGCAGGAGGCTGGGAGCATACGTGGTTTTCCAACCTCCTTTGGTTGGAGGTGGCAAGGGAGGAGGGAGGTGTTGAGGATAAGCATCTACCACATCTGCCCACTCTAATCAGTGGAGAAGTCTCCTGAGACTGCACTGGACTGTCCAAGAATTATCTAAGAATTGATACCTAAAGAGAGCCCCCTTGGTTTTTGCACTGCAGGGACCTTGTCCATCAAGTGGAAGAGGGAGGGATCGGTGGTGACCTTGCTTTTACAACTGGAGCAGCAGTGTTTGTTCAATTCCATCCGTTTGACCGTTAGCACAACTTGTCAAGACTTGCTGTTTATCTTTTCCCTGTACACCTTGTCTCTTCAGCTGGATTATAAGCCATCTGAGAAGAGGGATCTTATCTCATACCACCTTCTATTGTTAGTAACTGAAATTAGTGTCATGCACTTCGTGGCATCCAGGACACTCCCTCTAATGATGAAGACAGCCCTGTACGTCATGGGGTGGGTGAAGAGACACAACACACCTTCCATGGGATCCACGGGAGACACACTTAGGAGGCAGAATTTCTTGGACAGGCTAACAGGTGGAAACAATGTGGTTGTAAAATCAGGCATGTTGGTTGGAGAGAGGAGGGGTTGGAGACGGTTGTGCAAGCAGAGTTAAGTTTCAAGCTTCACGCTGCTTTCAAAACCAGGTTTGGAAGTGTTACTCTGGTCTACCCATCCGGCTGCTCGTACTCATTCATGTTTATTCACTCAGTGATAGAGTCCTTCTATGTGCTAAGGTTCTAAAAAAATTCAAAGAATAACAAGTCCTGCCCTTAGAGCTAGTGAGGAAGTCCTCTTCAGCACTGGCGGGGGGCCAGGGATATGGCTGCGTGGTCATCCGGTAGGGCCTGCCCCAGCTACAGGGCCCAGAACACGGTCCATCGGCGGCCTTGTAGCCTTGGCCTAGCGACAGCCGTCCTACCATCCTCGCAGATACCGCAGTCCCGCGTGGCCAGCCCGCCCTGAGGGCTTCCTGCCAGCACCGATGTCCAGACTCCCTCCACGAGGCCCCACGTGGCCCGTACACAGGGCTGGCGTTCCCTCTTACTACCCCTACCATATGTAGCCCACCTACTCGGAAGGCCTCTGCCCCCGCCGGTCCCCGACCACCACTGCACACCTGGGCACCGTGTGCCGATCGCTGACTCCCTGCCTACCCACAGAAGGGTGGTGTATGGCTCACCCAGCAATGCCAGATCAGCTCTGGCCTGGCCAAACCTGCAAACATCTCTGCTACCTGGTGGCCTGATTACACCTTCTGCAACTACATCTGTGCCCCTTGCAAGTGGTCCCTCCTTGGTACTCTCCCTCCCATAGAGCACCTTAGGCTTTCCCGCTATCTTGCAGCTACTCTTCTATTGCAGTTAACAATCCCCTATACTCAACTTCCCTTATTTAACCTAATGTGTGGTTTCTGTTTCCTGATTGGACCCAGGCTATTGACCTCATCAGTAAAGAGATGCTAGCATCAGTATTTCAGATTTATTTTACCAATCAAATGAGAAAGCCAACGTAAAGCCCAACGAGCACAGCTCTGGTCATTCGAGTTGCTCTGCTTTCTGCCTTAGCCACTGCTGTCTTCTCACAGAACAAGGGAAACGAATGTCAGTGAGTGCGAGGTACTGGACAGGATAGTGCTGACGTGCGTGTGGTTAGCCTTAGAGGAAGAGACCGAGGGTCAGAGAGGCTAAAGAGGTTACATGGGGTCATGAATGCCATATGGGATTAAGCTGAAGTCCAGGCGGCCAGTCCTGAGTCCACACACCACGCTGGGTTTCCGACGAGAGCCCTAAACTCTCCTCCTCCTCACCTGAATAAGGACAACTTTCCTACATAACAAAACCACCTGAGTCTCACCACTCACTCTGTGATGAGAATAGCTGAGCAGCAGGAGAATCGTTTGCTGGAGTTCTTTCATAATGACTTAACTAAGAGATCTCCCCCTGAAAGAAAGGTCTGACTCATTTGAAAGGTGTGAGCCTGTGGTTTCCCTTTCTCTGAGTTGGCCTCCGAGGAGGCTGCCCTTGGAAGCGATGCTGTGAGCCTCAGCAAGCATGCACTGGACTGTGAAAGGCTCCGCTTTGAGAACATCCCATTGGGGTTACAATCGCATTTTATGGAGTTTCACATCAGCAGTGAACCAATTTGTATGGCTGGTTGCTTGAACCTAACTTCCAAAAGGCCAGCAGTCTTCTATGTTCACTGATGCTTCTCCAGTCCTTAGAACAGCTTGGTATATAGTAGGTGCTCAGTAAATACTCGAGTGGATGAATTTTACGTGGTTAAGGATTCGCCATATTTCTTTATGTGTGGAGCTTCACTAGGCTATTTTAAAGTAGGATTTTATTTTAAAAAGTAGAGAGGGGAGGAATTGAGTCTACCTTAGTAGGAACAGGACTCTCCTGTAAATCAAGGCATGATACACCATGGTTATGATGTATCCCAATGACCAAACCACCCTAATCAAAGCTTACTTCTCCCGTGTTTCATCCTCTCCAGGTGTATCGGCCTACAACTCTGATACGCTAGCTAGCAACAATGGGTGGGTCACGTCCCAGTTAGTAACATAGTGGCTTTTTGACTGGAGCCCTTTGGAAAAAATTGTCCAGTACCTGGCAGAGAATTCTACACATGGCAGCTAGTCCTTAAATGTCGGGCACTGATGTTGTGATGATGACAAGATCTTAAAGGGCTGACATAGGTAGGGGAAGCTCAGGCAGGGAGGGTCTTGGTGTTTTTGATCAGATAATCTCCCTACACCTCTCAAATCATGACCAGGAAGCTACCCATGCTTTCTATGTTTTTAATAGTTCAGTAGTTTTTTGCTATAGCTCAAAAAACAAAAAACAAAATTAGCAAACGAAAAGAACATTCTCTACATGTTATAGATGTTCAGGTATAGAGGGGAAACCATGAACGCATTAAAGTCCTGGACACTTAAGGTTTTTTTTGCTTTTGTTTTTTTTTATTTACCAGAAATTTCTTTTCCCTCTTCCATTTTCATATGATGGAAAAAAATATAGAGAGTTTCTTTTAGAAACACAGGATGTGAACCAGTAGTGCCTCTGCTTGTGGCTAGAAGTCTCTTAAGAGAGAGTTGTCCCAAAGACAGAAGCAGATGAAAGCTCAAACCCTTTCAAATTTGGAGGTTTAATGGGTGAAGTTGGGTAGATCTGACTCGTGCGTGGTGTTCATTCATTTACTGATTCTTTCAACAAGTGTTTATGGAGCCCCTGCTAGGTGCCAACCACTGTACCGGGCCTTAAACAGCCTAGAATGGGAGCTCTCTGCAGATGGGCATTTTGCCTGTATTGTATCCTATCACCTGGGATACTTTCTAGCACGTTGGAGGTATTCAATAAATATTTGAATTGATGAATGGTCCTAGCACTCACGGAATTTATAGCACAGGAAACTAAATTTCTTATTCAGCACTTTTATGCCAACCAAATGAGTTAAATGAACATCAGGGTTACCTTTCAGGAGAAAAGGAGAGGTGAATCACTGGCTGCAGGCAGCCTTGGGGAGTGTGGAAAACAGGAGTGGTACGCTGTTGTCCTGTTTCCCACTGGCGGTGTGTGAAGGGATTGACTGATTCTCACATGTGATTGATGGGAATAAGCGTCCGGACCCTGGAGCTACGTGTATTTCAGCTCTACGTTGTCGTGCGCTGGGGGAGAGACTCTCCTCCCCTCTTTAAGCCCAGTCATCGATTCCCGCACAGTTGAACAGGGCTGCTTCAAAGCAGGAGTCCTGGGGGCAAAGAAGGAGGTGCTTGCCCCAAATCAGCGATTCCCTTCTCCTTGGCTGGGCATAATTCTGATATGTTTCGAAATAATCAATGAGCTAAAAGTTTCAAGAGGCAAGAATTTAGACGAGTTTACTTCTTTGAACAATATCCAATGTCGCAGGACAGTCAGATAGTACCATGATGGGTTCACTCCTCAAAGAGTGAGACTTATTCTGTCCTCCCCCCCTTCCTCACTTTCTCTTTCCCTGTCTGTATATCTCTTCCCCAAAACCCAAGAAGTCCTGAACCCCCTACTTCTTGTGGATATGGTTTGCCTGCCACAGGGCATCTGTCTTAAAGTGGGTGAGGCACTTCAAGATTTTATAACCTTCCTGGGGCAGAAATGATTGGCAGTGCTGAAGGCCGATCATAACTCCATTACTTCATTAGAGGTGGGTTCAAAAGACATGCCTCGGGGCTTCCCTGGTGGCGCAGTGGTTGAGAGTCTGCCTGCCAATGCAGGGGACGCGGGTTCGAGCCCTGGTCTGGGAAGATCCCACATGCCGCGGAGCAACTAGGCCCGTGAGCCACGACTACTGAGCCTGCGCGTCTGGAGCCTGTGCTCTGCAACAAGAGGGGCCGCAACAGTGAGAGGCCCACGCACCGCGCTGAAGAGTGGCCCCCGCTCGCCGCAACTAGAGAGAGCCCTCGCACAGAAACGGAGACCCAACACAGCCAAAAATTAAAAAAAAAAAAAAAAAAAAAAAAAAGACATGCCTCTTTAGTAATTAACCAGCAAGCTACTGGCCTACTCGGGGGACAAAGATTGCTCATTGCTACTTTACAAGCACTGCATATTTTGTTATGATTATGTGAAATTTCCTTCTGAAAAGATTCACAAGCTCTTGTGACTTGATCAAAAAATTAACATGTAATTTAACATGTAATTCCATCTTTTTTCCTGCGAGATGGGAAAAAAATCATTACATGATTGTCAGTAGGCCTTTTGCTTTTAATGGGGAATTTGACCAAGGACCCCCTGGAACATACAGTTGCTTAAACTTTTCTTCAGGATGTCTCTATAATAGCTAGAGTTTGGGGATTAATGTTTAGATCTCAATCATTCCTTCTCTTATTGTCTGAGATTATAGTCATCAAGGATTAACACTCTTGAGATTGCAGTTATGCCCTATTGTGGGATCTCCCAGGAACAATTCTACTAATATCACTTTTCATCTTCTAGGTGCAAATTCAGGAAACAGTCAGGGAGCAGATCTCTCTCAGCCGAATGCCAGCTTTCTCAGAGCCTACTGGGGAGGAGTCCGCACTTACTATGACCACATTAGATTCCTTCTCCAATTTAGGAGGGATCGACACGAAAAATGCATCATTGGCTCAACACCTGGAGGTAGAAAGGTGTACCCAAGGCCCACGGCACGAAGAAAACCAAGATGGAGAAGACAGCACACCTGGATGTCCCTGGGGAGACCTAGGGTGTGAGCTGAGCATCCCAGAAGCCAATAGTGAAAATATGCCCCCCTGTGAGCTGTCGGCACGTCTCCCCCAGGAGAACAGCGCTGACCCCGGGGAGCCCCGGGCTCCCTCTCTTGCTTCCCCTGAACTTGTACATACCGTCCCCACCTTGGAAACTGCGTGTGCTGGGCCAAGAGACAGAGTAACAACGTGTGTGCTAGGCCGTCCTGAAGCAGGTGACCGAGAAGCATGTGATATTGTGAGCTCTCCTGCTGGAGCCCCAGCTGGTAAATATTTGCCGCAAGAAATTTGCTCCATGGACTTCGAGCTGGCAGGTCAAAGCAAAGTATCTGATTTGTGTTCTTCTGATGACAAGGCACTGGCTGTTCTTTCTCAAACACAAGGTTCTGAGCCTCCACAGTCTACATACGGAAGCAGCAATGAGAGAACCTCTGCCGTGTTCCCTCTTTTTATCAATACTCTCACCTGGAACATTTCACAGAAAGCCAGTAAAGGTGCCGCTGGGGAAAATCTCTCCAAGGTGGAGGGTTCCACCTCCACGTTGGCCTCCATGGTAAAGGCTAGTCAGGAGAGGCTGAGCCCCAGTCACTCAGGTGGGCTCGAGGAAAGACAGCTTCTGTCTTCTGAGAATGACTCTTTGGAATGGTCTAAAGAAGGTGGTGACGAGAGCTCTAGCTCCAGTGCCCCGGTCACTGCAGACACACCAGCCAGTCATAGTTCAACAGCGAGGTTTCCTCAGGAGAAGCCAACAACATTAATTGCTAATCTTGAGTGTTTTGAGGTGACTGGGGAGAGTGGGCACACATCCACTGTTACCATTGCCACCAAAGGCCACCTACCCAACTACCCACCTGTTTCAGTTGCTGGGAACAGCCGTGTAGGTGGCCCTGACGAGAGCTCACCTCAGGCACCAGATGACAGTATTTCTCAACTTCCTTCCAATGCACAGTCGGGTCACATTTTAAATGGTTCTACAACTGAATCTTCAAAAGAGCTGGCGTGCGTGGCTCCCAGTGGACCAGGAATCCACGTCCACGTTCCTCAGCTTCCAGAGGGAGAGGATTTCTGTAGCAATTCCCCTCTTCAGATTGATAACCAGTCTGGAAAGAAGAGCCAGACCGTGGACAGAGCAGACACTAGGAGCCTTGGAGAGAATTTCCAAGAAAAAGGAAGTGAAACAACACAGAGGGTCCAGCAGGGTTCTCTTGACGAAAATTTCCAAGAAAGCTTGCCCACGACGTCTGCTGTACAAGGGGAAATAAACCTGGGACTCTTGGACCACTCATCGGCCAACTCCAGGGAGGGAAGAGAACAGAGCTCGGGCTTGGGGACTCGTGTGCCCATGGTGGCTGAATCTATAATGGAAAATGATAGTCAGGCTCTGAGTAATGTTCCCTCTCTCTCTAATACCCTTCTGGGGGAGTCTAAAGAGAGTGGTCCAGGATGTTGGGAAGCAGGTAAAGAGCTGAAGATTATAACTCTAGAGGCGTCCATTTCAGAAACCGGGCCACCAAGACAACTGACAGATTCTAAGTGCAGGGAGTCAGAACCTAGTCTCATCCCTGGTAGGGTCTGGGCTGTATCTGACGTTCTAGAGGCTGATGTTGCCGTGCCTGAACTGGACCCCTCTGAGAGACCATCAGCCTGTAGTCCTCAGGCTGAGTCTGGCGGCTCAGCAATTGCTAATAACAGAGAAATCCATAAAGGTGAAGACCTAGCCGGCCATGCAAATTGGAGTTGTCTTTCCTCCCAGTGTTTGAGCCAACCCAGACTCCTGGAGTCCTCTGTGGACCCTGTAGATGAAAAAGAATTATGTGTCACAGACTTGCTATCAGAGGCTTCCAGAACTGGAAGGAAGGAAAATGTTAACAGTGTAAGTCAAAACCAAGAGGAAAGCCAACTCAGGATGGATCGCCCTGCCTTCGTTAAACAGTTCCTGACCTGCCCTAAAACCTTAGAGTCCTCTGTAGATCCCACTGATGAAACAAGTGTGGAGTGGGCCAGGGTGGAAACACCAGAGCCTTCTGAATCTACACTGGGGGCCATCAGAGTGGAGAGTAAATTGAATGATGGAAACTTGGGCCAGAGAGTAGATGTCCAACCATTCATCCTGCAAGTTCCGTGCCCCCAGCGAAGTGGGGAAGCCATTCCAAGTGAAAACAGCATCAGCCGAGACCAAGGGCACAGTGGGAGAGAGGAGGCAAGACAAAGTCAACATGACGAAGCAAAGGAGGACGTACAGTCTGCCATTTTGCCTGTCCCGGGTCCTGTCAAAGGTGGGGAAACAATTCCAAGGGGACGCGGCAGAAGCCAAATGCAAGAAGGCAGTGAGGGGCACTTAGCAGAGTCTGAACAAAGTAAAAATAACAAAGCAGAATTAGTTTCCCCCACTTTACCTCTTTCTAGCGGTCTTGCAAGAATGACTCCCGCCTCTGGAGTTGATACTCACAGCTCCACAAGTCAAAGTCATGACCTCCCTGAGAATGATTTAGTGGAGCCCAGAAACCATCAATGTGCGTTTTCTGACTCAAAGGAAAGGGGAGCTATTGAGAGTGAGTGTGGGAAACATGTGCCCACTTCTAGTGGTCTCACTTGGGGGCCATTTACTTCGCCTCTTGAAGGAAGCATCACAGGCTTTTCAAGAAGCCACAAAATTGAACATAAAATAGAGGAGCCCCCAGTTGGGGAAACCAAACCCATGAGCACACCTGGCTCCCCGGCAGCAACACTCACGTCCAGAGAATGTGCATCAGAGAAAGTTCCTAAGATGCTGCAGGACCCCTGCCAGCAGGGCTCCACCCTTGGCCGTGGGAAAATGTCAAGGCAGGAGAAGGTCGGCCCTGCGGTGGCCCAAGCTGGCTGCCTCCCCAGGGCCCCTCCAGCAGTGACTGGGGCAGAGGAGGTCAAGCGGAAGCAAGAAACCCCAGGGAGTGGACACTTAGCTGAGGGAGTAAAGAAGAAAATTCTGTCCAGGGTGGCCACCCTGAGGCTGAGATTGGAAGAGAAAGAAAACGCCAGAAAGAACTCAATCTTTCTTAAAAAGAGTCCTAGACTGGAAACATCGGTATCACGCACAGATGAGAAAAAAGACTCCAAAAGGCCATCTTGCAAAAACGAAGGGAGAGGTGAGGCTGTGTTGCTTCCTATCATTATTAAAGTTTGGGTTTGTTGACCTGATGTCAAGTTCGTGTGTCCTCCTGAGCCCTTGCAGTTAAGGTGCGTGTCCACTGGGGAGGCGTCGGATGCTATGGCTGTGACCAGTGGCCTGGCACGTAGGCCCTTGGGTCTCAAACTTGAGCAGCCTCAGGGTCCCCTAGAGGGCTTGTTAAGACAGGTTGCTGGGCGCAACCCCAGAGTTCCTGATTCCGGAGAAAGTGCATTTCTAGTGAGTTCTTGGGCTGCCTTGTAGGTATGCTTAACTGAGGGAGCGTGATTACTACGCCTTTCTGTTTAATTATCCTTCAAAAAAATTGTTAAAAGAAACAAGCATTAATCAGTGTAGCTAATTAGTGTAATTAAATAGACCACATGCTAAACAGGATTTACAGAAAAACATTTAGGTACAGTCCAGCAGCCTCCTTTTAATCGTTTTATTTTTTCATTAGAAGTGGCTGATAGGATGTTGGGTTTTCTTCCAAATTTGAGTATAAAGTTTCTTTCCAACTTGCCCTCCCCTTTGAGCCAGAAGTCCCCACGGGTCTCTGTTCCAGGTTTCAGACCACTTGAGGCTCAGAGCCCCAGTAACTGCAGTCAATCCTGCTTCGCTTGGGGAACCGAATCAATGCCAAACTCCATCCCATCACCCAGATTTCAGCCTCTTCTTCCTGAGCTCTTTCCCTTCCCATGAAACCTGGCAGAAGTCGGAAGAGATTGCAGCCAGGTAACGTGCCTGCCCGAGCCGGAGCAGAACGCTGTGGTCCTCCCTAACCCCGGGGGCGAGACTTTTCCTCTTACCTGAGTGCTTACTGTGGTCGCAGACCTCAGCAAACGGGCCCACAGCCCCTGCTGCTGAAAAGATCGAACACAAAACGGCTTTCCGAGTTTTAAAGCATATTTAGAGAGAATGAAACCATGTTTTCAAGAGATCTCAAGTGGTTTCAGCCCAGAGGAAAAAAGTCTTATTTGGAATTCTTGTCTGTTTCCGTGGGAGAGAAAGGACCATCCAGGTGCTGTTGGAGGATTTGATCTCCGGAGGGGCTCAGCCTCCCCAGGCATGAAGGGCTGCAGCCACAGGGAGCACAGCCTTCTGGGGGTGGGATGGGTAGGAGTTAGGAGTGTGTGTGTGTGTGTTGGGATGTTAGGGATGACTTGGATAACTCTGAAAGAAATAGAACAAACTTGAGTAACCTTCTTTTCCACATTCAAAGCTTAATACAACCAAAGCTTTATAGTCACAGGGGACTTCTCTATCCTTTACCCTCAACACTTGGCCAGAATATACACAGCAGATAAACCTAGCTTCCCTCTCGAGCCTCATTTTAGCTCCCTCTGTTTTTTTTTTCCCTCCATCCCACACAGATAGGTGTCCTTTCCCAAAGCCCTGAGGCCCCCTGACCAAGCCAGCTTCCTATCCTAGACCCTCATTTAGTTCTGCCCATTTTATGCCTTTCCCTGAATTCCCCTCCCCCAATTTTGTCTTCAGAACTTACGACGGGTTGTGGACAGGGTTGGCAGCCTTAGGAATGCTTAGGTATCAGCAAATCACCCAGGAAGGGCCCTTGAGGAAATATGTCCCAGGTGGGGCAGTGGGCTTGGGCAAGACTCTGGAGCAGGAGCTTGACACCGTGGGCCAGAGCACCCAGCACCGGTAGCTAGGCAGGGCCAGATGAAGTGAAATGAGTTTTGCCGTCAGTAAGGACTTGGTATATTTAATCTTTCTCCCATAATATTGTTAGTACCCTGAGCTACTCTCTAATGCAAGAATTTGTTACCCAAGCGCCCCATTATTATTTCCTGGGAAGAAAATAAGCTTTTAAATACGCACTGTTATCCAAGCCAAGTCTGTTGCCAAGAGATGGGAGGCACATTTAACACATTAACGATTTCACAGTAGTGGAATCTGAGGCAGCAGAGCAAACAAAGCATCGGTATTGATGACTCTTGGCTTGGCTGTGGATTCTATAACATTTTGTTACCAAAGCTGTGTAATTATGAAACTCAGTGTGAAATAGACCGACACCACGTTTCCAGTAACCTGTATCTGCCAAATTATTCTGACCACCTGGCTGTGTTAGCCATCCTCCTCTTGTCTAGGCTGCCGCCCAGTGGCTGCCCTG
Source organism: Balaenoptera physalus (assembly GCF_965194825.1). Taxonomy (NCBI): domain Eukaryota; kingdom Metazoa; phylum Chordata; class Mammalia; order Artiodactyla; family Balaenopteridae; genus Balaenoptera; species Balaenoptera physalus. The sequence goes on from NC_138897.1 coordinate 16,863,657, forward strand.
AGTAATTACACGTTTCCCTGGTGTGCCACCCTCTCGTCCCTGATTTAAAAAGAGCTCAGCCTAACCCCTGGGAATTGTGTATTGCTCCTATTTCATTCAAGCAGACAGTTCTCTTCCGCCAATGAAATTGATATCCTAATGGATTGCAGTGATGTCCGGTATCTTTCTGCAAAGATAACTGGGATCAAGGGGAAAGATGGATGAATATTCTTCAGCAAATGAGTTATTGTTGTTGCCTTTTACACCTGGGGGCTCAGCCACATTACTTGGCTAGTCCAGATTTTATTCTACTTCCTAACCCCCAGCTTTAATTTTGACCTGGATCATCTGGTAGTCATCTAAAAGCATCTTTATTTGGCCCAGATCCTATAGACTCGGTATCTACAACCCCCATCCCTCCCATCATTTTTTTTTTTTTTAAAGTTTCAAGTTCTGTTTCACTTTGTGCATTGCAGACCTCACTCAGGAATTTTAAGTAATGAAAAGTGGGGGTTTTCTATTACTGACTTGTTCATTTTCTATCTGTTTAGGAAAGTGCCATCTCCCCTCAGACACCAGATTTCCTCATCCACGAAATGGAGGGTAATAATTATTATCCCTGTCTCTTGGGATTGTAGTGAGAATTAAATGTGATAAAATGGGAAAGTCTCTTGCCCACCCTAAAGCTCTTTGCAATTCTTATAAGACCACTGACCTACAAGTTTCTTGTTTCCAGCTCCAGTATTACTGAAAAAGATCCAGGCTGAGATGTTCCCTGAACACTCTGGAAATGTAAAATTAAGCTGCCAGTTTGCAGAGATTCATGAAGATTCTACTATCTGGTGGATGAAAGATTCAAAGTCGATAGCCCAAGTGCAGAGAAGGTGCGATATCCACCCCCCCACCCCCTGCCCGGTTACTTTTCACAGTTGGTTGTTTATTTCACAACACGGTTCTAAAGGAAAATAGTAAATTATAGGAAGTAAAGGGAAGATTGAAGCAGAAACTCCACATCCAAAGTATCCAAGAAGAGTAAGTAACAAAAGGACAGACACCTGGACAGGGAGGGTGGTGAAGTGTTCTCGCCTTGCCTTGGCTACCGTCACGGTTGGTGGCCTTAGGAAGGCACAAACCTTTCATTACATTTTTTAAAATCAGGGGAACCGGTCCAATCATCTTCTAGTCTGAGGTTCTGTGGTCCCAAGATTAAAGAGCTCTCTTTTATATGCCCATGCATTTTGCTGTTCTCATAAATTCCCATTAACCTGACAAAAAGCTAAGAAGGTAAATCAAAAGGAAAAAACAATCCGTGAGGTTACAGAAAAGTGGCATCTACCCAGGGTGGTAAGCTGCCATCTCTAAGATGGGAAAACCGGTTTATATCTGGGGCCATAGGTTAGAGGAGAGGAAGAGGAGGAGGGGAGAGTTGAGAGTGGGCGTCGTTGCCAAGAACACCCCGTGTGGAATGAACCTTCCTCAAGAGCCTTTCCAGCAACAAATGCTTGCTCGAGTGAACTGGTGAATCAAGCTTCTTGTCTTTTGCACCTGAGGAGGCGTGACTCATTCTAGAAACAGATCCCCTGGTTCGATGGAAACCAGCCTAACTCAAACAATTCTCAGAAGCTCCTTTCTGCCAAAGGAGGTCCTAGTTCAGCTCCCTGAGTCACGGGAGGTGTTCTTAACCCACTAATCTTATCACAAATAGGCTGAAAAAGTGAGAGAAATCAGTTTTCTGTAAAATTAAATCAAATGTCTGCTTGGAACACATCTGGAAATTGTTCCAAAGGCAACTATGGAAGACTTGAGCTATAGTTTCATTTCTGTAACATCACTCCGGAAAAATCCAACTAGACTATGATTGTAATAAAGCTGCTTTGCCTGAAAGGCCATCATTACCCTGCTTGTCTTATGTAAGGCTTAAGAGTTACAATGAAGAATAAATGGCTTGATTTTTTAAAAAAATCAAGGTGGTTCCCTAGAGCTTTATTTAAAAAAAAAAAAAAAAAGTGCTAATTATTCATTTAAAGTACTTTCCGCAGCTGTCAGCCAAGAAAATGAACCAGCGTTTTTTGCTCTTGATCTAAGCTGAAAATTGGCACTTGAATCTTTCAGGTCCCTTTTCCATCTGAGGTGTCTTTAGAAAACCTAGCCTCCCTCTAGAAAGTGTGTGACCTAAATAGGCATGCCATCTACTAATGACACGTGGCCAAGGCCTTTAAGTTCTTGGTGAGGTTGGCTTCATTCTTCTTGGTAACACTGGCTTCGGCGCACCCATGTGCCCTCTCTGTGCTACCACTGGAGATTTGGGAGTCATAACTCCTTTGATATTAAGTCATTTATATTTCAGGTGGATTTTCAAACGTTATCAAATTTTCACCCCTAATTCCAGTTGCATGTTTCCTTTACATGTCCCTCCAAGAAATCTCTCACTGCCTTGTCAAGATATAGTTATCAAAAAGTTGATCTGTCAAACAAATGTAATAGGAACATGTAACAAAGATCTTCCTTCTGTAACTCATTAAATAATGAGTAAGATGGGAAAGCTGTTTAAAGGAACATCTGAGGAATGAATTTATACAGTTAATCAGGCAAAAGAATGCTGGAATGTTTGCAAATGGATACGAAACTTGTTAATGTTCAACAGGTAATAAACCTTGGGAGTTATCTTTTGTAGGTTTCTGTCCAGGAGAAGTTATAACTGGGTGGGTTCTATTGGGTTGACCAAAAAGTTCGTTCGGGTTTTTCTGTAACATCTTACAAAGATGATTAAAGAGTAAATAGCAAAGTCTGACAGAGGAGCATCTCCTATAACTAAATTCTCCTTGGGTGAGCCCATTAAACAGTGACATACAAAGGACACTCAATCATCCTTTTGCCTTTGTCCCCAAGTTTAGGATACTTTTCCTTAATAGGCTAAATTTTGGAAATTAGGTGTCAGGACACCTTCTTGTGGCTAGGACAAGGTGAATGTTCTCTGAGGAAACCAAGAAGAAAGCGGTAGCTTGTGCGGTGGTGGTTTATGTCTTGGTTCCATGAAGATCTCAAGCTGGCACCCTTCAGTTCTACCTTGGCCGTCAGCACCTCCTTGGTAACCAGGAACCCATTCTCCACTCTGGGGAGAGAGGTGCTTGGGAGTGGCCTGGGCTTTAGAAAGGGCCATTGTCCCCATGGAGTGGATTGGCTGAAAGCTGAGCACAGATCACATCATTCCTGCCGGACAAGCAGGGAGGGAAGAGCTGGCTGCCATTAGAGACAGGTTCTCCTTGGTTGGCCGTTGGAAGGACGTCTCCACCCAGGCTGGAAGGTGGGCAGTGGGTGCTGGCAATCCTCACCCCTGCTCCCTGGGGCTGCTGATGGATTCTGGGGTCTTCTGAGAAGCCCCCAGTTTAGATGCCCTTTCCCTCCAGCCGATTTAGTTCTTGGCTGTGTTAACTCTGGTCACACTTGGAGCTTCTTTTGCTTGCACTTGTCTCCCCAGCTAAGCTCCACTCCTGTTTGGCCCTTTGTGCATTTGGCCGTTCCTTCCCCTAAAAGCAAAAACCTGTGTCCCTTACAGGGTAACAGGATGTGAAACTGAGCTTTTCCCCTATTGATTCAAAAAGGTGCAAGACCACTTCTTTTCACTTCTCACAGTTTGTATGGGTATTTTCTGTTTGTCTATCATCTCCCCCCAGACTGGAAGACCCTCACGGGTGAAGACTGTGCCTTTTTCCCCATCACCAAATCCCCCGGTACTGGGCACACAGCAGCTGACCCCCGCTGGTGGCTCGTGGCCACTCCCCAGACTAGACCCTTCAGTCAGACTTCACGTGCCAGGTGTCAGTTGCTCCTCTTGCACACCCAGGAGGGGATCTTGCTCTTTCCTCTTTCCCAGACAAGGAAACTGAGGGTGAGAGACCAGGGCTCAGCTCAGGATTTGAATCCAGGTCCTTGTGACTCCTCAGCTACCCCTCCTAGAAGAAGGCCTCTGTGGGCCAAGACAGAAAAAGGCCTCCGAGATTCTGTGCCAAGCATCAGGATTTCTTGGCCGGAAGGAACTTGTCACGGGACCGTTCTAGTTCAGCTGCCAGCCTTTCTGGCCGATCTCTACTGCCCCTTTCAGGGACACAAACGCTGTGCTGATCAACAGGCCACTAGAGGAGTATACTGCACGCCCCCCGCCCCTCCCCCCGGTGACTCGTGGTATTTGGCAGCCTTTCCAGGAAATCTTCCCCTTATAACTGGGCTTGATCATGTCCACTTTCAGCCATACATTCAGGATGTGCTTGGAGGAAGTAGTATGATTTAGTGGACTTTGTTTTAAGCCACGGGTACATTCCAGAAGAGGCATGTGTAAATCGGAGGCTTGAAGTCTACTGAAAAGCTAAACCATAACGAACACTTCTGTTGACTATGGAAACTGAGATGAACGGATTTTGCTGTTGAATTGTGAAATGAACCAAAACATACACTGCACACACATGACCTTGGTGAATGTCTAACAAAATTCACCATAGAGGACAAAACTAGAATAATATTTGAGTATTTTTTTTGGCTGCAAAGTAAATTTTCTGTTTGAGACTTTGGAACAAAGATCGTGGCTTTAACTCTAATCCCGATTATCCCCGACTTGAGGGCAGGGATCACAGATCACTTGGAGGCAGCTTATCACAGTCAAGAGGAGGGTTCCAGAGTCAGGCTATCTTGGTTTAAGTCCTGAGTCTACTCTTATCAGCTGTGTGACCTTAGGCCACTTGCTTAATCTCAGTGTGCCTCAGTTTCCTCTTCTGTGAAGTGGGGACAGTAATAGTATTGGTTAGATTGCTCCAAGGATGGCATGCAAGAGACCTTAAAGTGATGAGGGCAGTGCCTGACACATACCAAGTGCTCAGTACACGTCAGCCATGAGCATCATCATCGTCACCACCACGTTCTTCTATTTAGAGCACGGTCTTGGAACTTAAGATTGGGTGGGCAGATGGATGGATGGTCTTTGCCGGGGGGCACACTATTAAAGTCTTCAGCCCGTGAGTCCTTATATACAACAAAGACCCCCTTTCTATTGCCTCTTACTGGGTCTGGGTTTGGAACTTTCAGGTTCCCTTTGAGTCCAGGACACCTGGATTAGTAACACAACTGAGGACTTCTGAGCAGAAATGTTAACGAAAGCCCCCAGAATTCACATTTTCCATTCTTCGCTCTACTAATGGCAGTCAAACCTCCCAGGTGTTTCCGTGCATTCATATTGCATATGGAAGTGAGGATGTGAAGCAAAATCATGCTGATCGTCTCCTACAAATAAGTCAACTTTCACAGCTGATCACGATCTTGTCCTTCAGCCAGCCCGTTGGCTGAACTCACGAGGGCAGGGAAGCGTTAGTTTCTTTCTCCTGTTAGAAAAGTGCAACTTCAGAATGATGATGCATGCCCACGTTCATGTCCCCCACTGCAGAGCAGGAGACAGCTCCACTGTGTCCTTGGGCATCCTTCAAGCCAGTCAGAAGGACCAGGGCCTCTATTCTTGCTGCATCAAGAACAGTTACGGGAAAGTGACTACGGAATTTAACCTCACCACAGAAGGTAAACCTCAGCGTTGCCGTTTCCAGTGAAAACCACTAGCCCCTACCAGTTTAGAATGCTGATTTGTACTGAAGGCATTCTCTTCTCTGTCATCTTCCAGTTCTCAAACAACTTTCAAGTCACCCAGATGTTAAAGGTAAGCTAACCTGAGCTGGACGTCAGAGGAAATGGGTGCATCCTAAAGCATGAAATATAGGCAATGGTAGAAGCAACATTCCCACTGACTCTTTGAACCAAGTAGGAGAGAGCTCAGGAATGCCTGGGAAACGAATGACAATTCATAAGCTATTTCAACCTGATTGCAGGGCCTGTGATGAGTGCGTTAGGCTCCAGATGTCCGGAAGTGAATTATTAAAGAGATCAGACTGTGCAGTTGTTGGGACCATGTTGGCGGTGGGGGGGGAGGGGCACTTTTGGGGTTAGACTTTCTCTGTGAAGCACCAGACTTGCATCCAGCCCATCTGCATGGGGTTTCTCAGCCTCTGGCACTTACAAAGCATGTTTTTTTTGTTTGTTTGTTTGTTTGCTTTAAGGGTTTCCTTTTCTCCACATTCTCACCAACACTTGTTATCTCTTATCTTTGTTTTTGAATTTTATTTTATTTATTTTTTTATACAGCAGGTTCTTATTAGTCATCAATTTTATACACATCAATGTATACATGTCAATCCCAATCTCCCAATTCATCACGCACCCTCACCCCCCGCCCGCTTTCCCAGCTTGGTGTCCCTACGTTTGTTCTCTACGTCACACAGCATGTTTTGTTTCTCCAATTGTTTTACTTTTCAATTTGACTAGCTGAGCAGATTCCCAAAGAGTCAGGCGTCTAGGAGAATAAGTCCATTCATTTGCATCCCAGTGGAAATGGAGATGGATTTCTGTGCTTTCCTTTGGCACTTGTGCACTCCTGGTGTAGCAACAAGCTACCAGCTGCCCTTGAACATTCAGGCTGCCTCTGGGCCACCCACTGAGTCCATGCTGGTCATGTGTTTCCTCTTGGGGAAGATTATCCATCCCCAACACACGAGCCCATCCGCACCCAGTGATCTGCTGCCAAACTTCTAACAACCTGCCAGGGGGTTGGGGAGGCCCTGATTTGCACAGTTTTCCAATTTCTGTGGTGCAAGTACTCTCATCATGGCCAAGTTTCAACTGCCAGTGTATACTATATGTGCTGATTTTCTTTTAAGGCAAATAAAAACCCTGAAATCTCTGTGAAAACAAGACAGTACAGACAATCAAGATGCAGTAACGTCTAGTAATTAAAGGCGAGGAGCTGGGATCTCGACTTAGAAATGGTCTAGCAAATACTGTGATATTTATCCAAAACAACAGACTTAAATACCAACTCTTCACAAACCATTCAAATGCTACATGTCTTTAGTGTGTCATGTACTTGTGTAATTTAAAATCCTTCCCTGTATCTGTGCCCATCCCCCCAAGAATCTAAATATGCAAAAGAATGTCCTTTCTTATATCAAAAACCAAAATGACCTTTGGAAGAAAGGTTTCTCTGTTTCATCAGCTTCTTAGCATTACTTGGCATCCCATCCCAGATTCTTGCTCTGACCTGGTTAATTTAGGTTTGCAGAGACTCGTTTCTCAAGGCTTTACCAGTCAGGAATGAGACCCCAGTGAGGTTGAGGCACTGGTCACCGCTATTGTAGCCCTGTGACTCCCACCACTGGGTTGGGGTCTAGACCCTGAAGACATCACCTTCTGCCAGCTGCTTCTCCATGAGACTGGGGGTCCAGTTTCAATGGCTTACTGGGCTGGGGAGGCCATACCTTCCTCTGCCTTTCCATGTACCTTCAGATAAAGAAGTTTCAAATGACTGCTTTATCACCTTTCTTATCTGGAGGAATCTCTCACTAGACATTTTATTTAAATCTCTAGAGGAGGAACATATAACATTTTACAAGTTGATCATTAACTAAAAATCTAATAGAAGCCCCAAATGAATGATTCAAATAAAGCTAGCACAACTTAATGATGGCACACGTGCCTTTCAAAGAAAAATTCTAGGATGTATTTTTCTTGCATTGTTTTATCCTGGTTAAGTAGACATTTCTGGAAATTATGGACAGGATTATTGAGGATGGTGGAGTCCATGCTTGTCGTGTATTTTTTCTTAGGGAAAATTACTCACCCCCACATATACGCCCATCCCTATACAGTACGGCACAAAAAATTTTCCTTTCTATTGCTAAGCAGAGAGTCTGGAACAACTTTTGTCTTTAGTTAATTAAATTTGAATTTTAAAATACACAAACTTTTAACTTTCAAGAACAACTGAATTTTAGAAACTTTGGGACTTTTGAAGGAAAACAATGTGGTAAATATAGCTCAGATTTATTGGGCTCTGGTGTATATACATAAAATATTTCCTATATTCTTTCAGAGGTCTTGGGGGCAAAATTGTTAATCAATCATGTAACTAGAATTAAGATTTGGGTTGTAGAAATAGCATTCCCTCTCCATTTCATTACCTAATTCTAAAATTTAACTTAAACTATACTCTTCTCTATAACTTTCTCGTTCTATTACTTAGCTATTTCACAGATTTCATCCTATCTCCTTTAAAATTTATTTGGGAAAATGCCCCATTTACCTACCTGTTTTCCTGTTCCTCTGCCCCCATTCTCTCTAAACCCAAAATAGGTTAGTCTTCAGGAGCCTTCTCTGCTAGCCCTTGTGAAAGAGTTGCCTTGGAGCAACTCTCTGAATACTCTTTCACTGACACTTTCACCTACTTTTTCTATTTGAAAATCCCCTACCTGCCTCCTTTCTTTCTGACAATAACTAGGTCTAGACACTAATCAGTACCCTTTAAGAACAGTCTGTTCCCTTATACTTTTAACTGCTCACATTGGTCATAGACTGCTCTTAAAACATATGATTTGAGAATATTTTTCAAAGAGAAAAATATTTTGCTAAATATTCTAAATAGAAAGGTGAAGTGGGATTTTCACACAACCAGATAGATGATGTCTATCTCAGAAAGATGAGTTTTCATTGACTTTTGAGGAGTGGAAGGTGGTTTTTTAAAAATCTAAACAATCTGATTTCATTGAAAGCCATCTTTCTTCTCTCAGCCAATCAGAAGTCTGACTTGGTCATCTCTAGTTTAAAATGCAACATTCTGATAGAATTGATTGTCATCTGAAACACATGCAGAATCAACTGAAACAGCTGATAGAAAACTCAGTACTTTTTACAAGTGGATCCAAAATGATTCTACCTTTTTTCAACTTCTCTTCAGAGGGAGTTCTTTTTACTTGTTTTGGTTTTTTCCCACTTGTTTCTTATGACTACCACAGTCATTCTTAACAGAGGCAGTATCACCTCCAAGAGGACAAAACTGGGTCTTGGGGAGGCAAAAGAAAACTTATTTTTGTGTATTAAGCACAGACAGCCATACCAGATACACAGTACATCTGTGGTATTAAAATTTTCTGTGGAGCAATTGGGGGGAAAAAGACTAAAAAGAATCCTTGCAGAAGACAACAATGAAAACAAAGGTTGGGAAACATTGATCAGCAGATCAATGATCTAGCAGATCAGTCTTACAACTGGTACTTCCTCCCTCTTCTACATTTCATCTGTCTTTTCAACTTGCCTTTAATCACCTTGCATGATTCTGTTCATGTTTTCTGCATCTGTCTACAGTTCTTTTCCTGGTCTCCCCAGTTCTGTTCCCCTCTCATCCGATCCACTGGGGCCTCACCTTGATCTTCTACATCCTCAGTGAACCATCTCCCCCATCTGCCCTTCGAGCTATGCCTCTGTTGGGAGTTAGCGTGGTTTCCCCTCCTAGATTCTGTAGGTCAACCTTGTCATTGCCCCTGTGTGGGAATGCTCGTTAGCCAAGGAGCAGGATTGGGGGATGTTTCTGTCCAACGGAAGTTGTGTTACATTTTTAGTATATGAAGAGATTGAATTCAGCCAACTCATCTTCAGAGGAGACTTCCTCAGTGACAGCTACTTCGGGGGCCGTCTGCGCGGTCAGATTGCCACGGAGGAGTTGCACTTTGGGGAAGGGGTCCACCGGAAAGCCTTCCGCAGCAAAGTGATGCAGGGCCTCACACCAGTCTTCAAGCCTGGCCACGCCTGTGTGCTCAAGGTGCACAATGCCGTTGCCTACGGGACTAGAAACAACGATGAGCTCATCCAGAGGAACTACAAGCTCGCCGCCCAGGTGGGTCCACCTGCCCTGAAAGTGCTGCTTGAGGTGTGAGACGGACCCATGATACCCTGAGATGAAAATCAGACTCAGAATTGATGGGGGTGTCTCCAAGAGGGTGTCTCTCTCCCTCTGGGGTATGTTTATGAGGAAGTCACTAGATTAAGGCTAAATGCTGGAGATCACATCTCAGCCTCTGAGTGATTTCTTGGCCTCGTGCCAGCCAGTTGGGACCAGTCTATGTCTGGGGGCGCCTCACCGGTTCCTACCTGGGCTGGGATCACTTCTTAGGAATGCTTCCTAGGAAGCCCCATCAGACCCCTGGGGGTTTGAATCTGCCTGGACTCAGGATGACACGGGAAGTGGGGTGTCCAAGTTACATTGGATGCCACGATTCCCAAGGATCCTCAAGGACAGCTAAAATCAACGGTAGTTTCTGGAGTGTTTCAGTTTGTTTTAGGGAAGAGGAAGGAGGGTGGGGTATATTCAGAAGGGTTAACGTTTGTCCTGTTTCCTGCCTTCCTGAGTTAGGTTCAATGTCCACCCGTAAGCTATGAAGGGAGATTGACCCAAGTCTCTAGCTAAGTTCCCTCCTATGTTACTGAGTCGTAGGACCCTTGAGGCAAGAGGGGAGGGGAGGAAAACACGAGCTTCTCCCCCTGCATCTCCACCCATCCCCCACCCCCCATCCATGCATTTCACTCTGTGCCAGCGCTGGCCAAGCTTTCAGGAGAGCTGGGTCTAGCTCTTTCACAAACTAGGTGCCCTTTGAATTTTTTTTTTACCCTATAAAACGAATAAGCTAGACTCAGATGAGTCTCCTGGGTGCTTTCAAACACTGTCCCTCCACGGTTATTCCAGATGTGGCAGTGCCGTGTGGGACTTGGTACTCATGAAGACAGCCCCTCTTCTCTGAGCATAGGATTTTGCCAGTTGTACTCCTTTCTCCTCCAAATCTATCCTTCTTTGTTCTTCTCTTTCACTGAATATTCCTTCCATTTCAAGTGCCATCTGGCCCAGTCGTGGAAAATCCCCCAGCATCCAGACTCCCACTTAGGAAAAGCAAACTGGATTCTGCTTTCCACTCTGTAGGGCTTTTCTAAGCCAACAATCTTGGCAAGGTGTTCATTACTTACAACTCAAGTTACACCTTTGAAGAACCTCAGATGGGATAGCTCAGGGGAAATCCAACAGTCCCCATGCTCTATCTGACATCCTGCCCAGGGACCAGTCCCCTTAGCTCAGGGGTGAACTTCAGCCATGCGGGTTCTAGAAATTTCATAGTTCAGGGACACCTAGCCCTAGAGACCACTTGACCTTCACCCGGATGGTTCCTTCAGGTCTCAGAGCTCCTCTGCAAGTGGCCAACTGTAGGCTACGTTCATTGTTGCTTCTGTGCCCCCAACGAAGGGATGGGTTTGGAAATCCATTGGCTTAACCTATATTGGGAAATTTGAGCCTTACCGGGCAATGCTCTCTGAATTTCTTCTAATCACTGGGCTTTCCCATGTACTTGGGTGATCTAGGAATGCTACGTTCAAAATACCGCCAGATACTATGCCAAGATCTATGCCGCTGAAGCACAGCCTCTGGAAGGCTTTGGAGAAGTGCCAGAGTAAGTACGATTCCCTCTTGTTTTCCCCCACCTCTAATTTGTTGGGGACTTATGGGGCACTGAGGGATGAGAGGGTGAGAAGAAACAGTAGGACACACGTTTCACCTGGTGTCTGTCTGTAAGCTCTAAGAGGGCACACACAGCTGCTATCCTGTTCTTCACTGAGTCACCAGAGGCTTGCAGAAAAATACTTGCTAGATATTTCAGTAAATGTATGTATGGATGGAATAATTAAATAAATGCATATACCATGTTGAATAGAAAATGTATCTACTCTCATGGGTATTACATTGTCTAAACCATAAACAAATATAAGAGAACAGGAGTCCTATGATGAAAATAAATATGGTGGTGTGTCAGGGAAGAATAAGCTGGGTGGTCAGGAACATAGGAGCATAGCACCCGATTCCTGGAACCCTACAGAGGTAAACTACACTGACTTTTATCCACTCATTGACTAAACATCGATTGGCACAAGCACATGTTGGGGTGTCTGGAGGTCGTATTTACTGATCTGCTTATCTGGTTGAGATCATAAATGGGAAGAGAAAGGGCTGTGCCAGTGCACGTTGGAAACTTCAGACAGACCAGTCATTTACATATGAGCAGAAACTGGGAAAGGAGACAGTCATTTACATATGAGTAGAAACTGGGAAAGGAGAGGAAAGAAGGAAGGAACTCTTGTCTGCATTATCTCTGTTAACTCACGAAATGGAAAAAAAACCTGAGGTGGTATGTTGGGCACACCATGTATAAAGTCTAATGCTTGCTGCTCTTCCCCAAGAAATGCTTAACATACTTAGTATACAAACAATTCTCAGCAACTTCAAGAAAAATTAACATAATGCAAAGAAAACCACTTTCAATTGCTTTTCTGTTAAGTACGCCAAGACAGCAATCTGGACTGGGTTGTCATGAGAACTCGCCCTGTTCTTGCTTCTCCAGCCCCCTGTTCCTGCTCTGTCCTCTTCAGTTCCTCTTCGAGGAGGAAGAATCCACCCGTAATCAGTCCACCAGGCACGGAACCACAGCGCCCTCCCGCAGGGGCACACCCAAGCTTTGTGCAGCTTGACTCATACACAACTTGGGGGCTTTTCTAAGGAAAAGAACACAATTATGAATATCAAGATGTGTCCAGGGACTTGGAAAGGGTCTGTGCGGGTGAAGGACAAGGGTTTAATCAGCTTCCCAGCAAATCTGCCACCGCCCTGGAGACAGATGAGGATGTTTGGTATCCAAATACATTTCCTTCCTTACTGGGGGAGGAGTTGTGAACTCATGGATGAGGACAGGACATGGAGGGATAAGGGTCCAAAAAAGCGCATCTGTGCCTGATTCCATGTTCACTGAACCAAAATCAGGATCCTATACTGGAAACACACAGCATTCTTTTTTTTTAAACTTAAAAATTTTGAAACCACAGAAGTTGGTACAACACCTGTATATTCTGCACCTCATCGACCAATTGTTAATAGTTAATTCAATATTCTTTCTATAGATTGTGTGTAGATTCTCTGTATATATTCCTATATAACCACAACAGCTATCAAAACCAACACATTTAACATTGCTATAGTGTCACCTAATGTCCAATCTATATTAAAATTTCCCCAATTATTCCAAAACCACCCTTTTTACTAGAGGAACTATAACTTATCATTCATTCCAGGACACTTAAAAAATTATGTATAAAACTTAAAGTAAAAATAGACATCTTAAGTGCATAGCTCTGAATATTTACATATAGCTATGTCTAAGAGACTGCTACCCCAAACGAGGGGGGTCTCTTAATTATGCCGGGGCCACAGGTGTAATCAGGACTGATTGTTTCCTTGTGAAGCGATGCATATTACATCTCTTTGGCAAGAAGATTGTCAGTGATATACTGTGTCACATCAGAAGACACATTTCTGTTTGAACCATTCCTGGCAATGATAGGTTTGAATATTGGTTAAGGTGAACATAACCAAGTTTCAAGTTTTGTCTATAAGCCCCGTCTTCCCCAGTGTAGAAACTTACTGGAGGCCCTTTCAGGTAAATTAATTCCATTCAATGAACTCATATTTGTAAAATGTCTCATCTCCTTCCTCCTCTGCCCTCTTAGGGCCGGGGCTCTTTGCAGAGAGAGCCACTTCCACTGTGGTTTCCTGTCAGGCAGTTCACAGGCTTTTTTTTTCCCCCTGCAACTGGCCAGGCTGTGCCCCCTGTAAGCAGGAAGCGTGGAGAGTGTGGAGCGGCTCACAGTTCAGCTGTCAAGGGGCACCATGGAGTCGATTGTAGTCACTTCTCTATCGTTAACTATCATCATAGCTGAACCCTTTCTCCGGGTGGCGTAGCCTCACCGCGGGCTTTTCGCTAACACCTGATTCCTGTGAACACACTCAGGGCGCAGCATGTGGTCCCCCAGGTGTGGGGTGGAAAACTGCCGGCAGGAAGGGATAAGAGCGCAGACCCCCTCCTTGGTTTTGCAAGAACCCAAGGCTGTCCGGCATGAAACTGTAACGAGCCCAGCCCTAGTGGGGGAGCAGGGAGACTTCGCCCGTGGACCACACACCACCCGACCACACAGGCCTCCTGTGATCCCACTGAGTCCGTCTTCCCGGCCCGGCTACAATTCCGCTCCAGGAAGCAAGCGCAGCCTCTGGGTCAGAAGTTGACACGATTGTATTAACTCCCTCGAGAGCAGTAGGTCCCTCAAGGGCGGGTGCCCCTCCTCAGGATGAGCAGCCACTTTAGGAGGATCGGTCCCATCGAAAGACATCTTTTTATCAGCACTTTCCAGAGGCGGTTCCCCCTTGTCTATCTTTTATCTTCGGGATGCTGATAGGATCCTGGCCTCTTCTGCTGTGGCAGGAATGTTTTTTTGAGGAGAGCGAGCATGTTCACAGGGTCGCGTCTGTCCGTCTCATTTCCGGCCTTTGGTTCTCGGTGGTAATCACGGCACCAAGCCTGCAAAACGTCTTGGTGAATCAGGTTGACGGTGGTGGGGGGGGGGGCAGGTTAGACGGTAATGGAGGTATGGACGTCTTCTTCTGAGGTCTTAGGCTGTCACAACACTGTGGCATCTTTGGTGGACAGGAAGCTTTGTCATTTTTCACAGATCATTTCTCTGGGTCGCCTTTGCCGAGTTGGCCTGTGTATTTGCTTCACCAGAAGCCCCTGTTCCTCTGCGGCTTCTGCTGACATCGATTTGAATTTGCAGCTTGCGTGTTCTTCCTGTGACTCTGTGAGAGTTCCACTCCTGCTCGTTTGCTCTGTCCGTTTTACCAACCTTGACTTCCTTTCTGAGCATGAAGATTCTCCTTGCTTCTGAAATGGCCCCTGGCCCAAGATCCACGCGGCTTTCTCAAAGGCCTCTGTGCTCGAAACCGTGTTAGCAAAGGTGTAAGTGAGCAGGATTTGAGAGGAGAGGGCACGGGGGCCGAGTGTGTCTGTGTAGGGGTGGGGATGACTCGGACGCCCACCTGTCAGCCTCTAGATGATCCACTGAGCAGGGAGGACGAGCAGGGCCCACGGAGACGTGGCCACTCGGCAGATGGCTGTGAGGGGAGGGGCAGAACAAAGCGGGGAGGGCCTCAGCACCATCCCTGCAAGGAGGCAGCCCGTGAAGGGAAAGGGCTCCCAAGCGGCGAGCCAAGGGAGGGCCGCCAGCTGGTCCCCGCCATGCCTCAGGCTCCTCTGCAGATCCAGGGCTCGGGGCTGGGTGGTTGGCCTGCCTGGGGTGGGGATGTGTTTATTTCCAGACCGTGAAGCTGGCCCGACACTTCCCTTTTACGGGCGGGTGGGTCTAGAAGAGAAAACCCTCCGCACTCCGGCAGCTTCCGGTTTTGAATTTGTGAATGACAGTAGAGTCGGTGTTCTTCATGCAAAGGATCCCCCTGGGCAGGGGCCATGCCTAGTTAACACCCTGAGTCACGGCCAGCTCCATCTCTGGTTTGTAGGGCTACGGAACGAGTAAGAACCCAGGTCAACCCTGAACGCCCTTTCGCCCTGCGGCAGGGTCAGCGGCCAGCTGTCTTCAGGGCGTCCTCAGGCGGCAGTCTGGATGGCCCAAATCCTGCAGAAATGACCGAGTTGTCAGAGGGAGGCTGGGGACACCCCAGGCTGATTTCCGGGGTGCTGGGAAGGGCCCACCGCCCCAGGTGGGCCCACCAGCCCCCTGGCTAATACTTGACATTTCTTTAATAAAAGAAGACACAAACGCTTTCATCCTAGAGGTAGAAATAGTGCTTGAAATGACTCCCGCCGTGATGAGTAATCAGAGAACGTTGGTGTGTGAAGGGTCGGCCACTTGGTGTCTCAGAGGACATTGTCCCGGTCCAGATCTGCCCCTGAGAGAGGTGCCCTTTCCTCCTCTGAAATGGGGCGGGAAAGGAGGCATCCTTCTCACATTTTCTCAAGGAAATACTCGTAAATGGCAGACGAGGGATAAATATGTTCCCTTCAAAAGCTCTGGGGGCTTAGTCTGAAGTAATCTGCCTGCAGAGTCGTTTCTTTGAAATGTTACCTTCCCTGTCTTTAAAATTCACTTGAATTTTGTATCCTTCTTCCCTCTTTGTCTGCTTAATGTAAAAATGTTTCCCCAACAATCTTTGGCTCAAGTTGACACCTGTGTGTAGCCTCCAGCTGAAGGCCCAGGAGAAGGCAGGGCGTGGGCGGAACGGCACAGGCCCGGGTGCGCTCCGTGCTCTGGAAGAATCCTCTCTGCTCTGTTCTCACCCCTGGGGAAGCAGGCGGCGCCCTGCGGTGTGAGTGCAGACATGGCCGGGGTGCCCAACTCAAGCCTCCCTTCAAAGCAAGAGGCCTTCGCCCTCATCTCACTGGAAAAGGGGACCCACGTCCCCCCAGAGAGAGAAATGGTGGTAGTGTCTGTGATAGTATTTTTGAAGGGAGGAAGGAGGCCACCGGCCCTGCTGCCCTCATGACTTTTCCTAAGCTTGGATTTGGTTACTAAGTGTTGCAGAATTGTTCTATATCTTTACCTGTAGACATCCTGACTCAAAAGCTGGGCCACTTCTGAGGCCTTCTCATTATAGGGCTCTTTGTGTGGTTCTACTAAGAGAACTGATACCAGCCATTCCCCTCCCCAACCCAGGTGGCCATCACTGGTTGCAGGTGACTGTCACACCATTAATGTTTTTCTTTTTTTTTGGAACTTAGACCCTTCCAGAAGCCTACTTTCTGAGCCTTTAAATATATCGACAGTTGTTAGGGGCCTGCCTTAGGGACTTATACCTATTTGTTTATCCATTTGACAAATAATCTGTATTAAAAGTATTTTTTACATTAATGAACATCAAAAAATCAGCATCTTACCTTTTCCTTGGGGTGGCTATCATGATTTCTACTTTAAGTCCTTGAAAATGACATCTATGTGATCAACACTTAACTAGGTGACCTCTTCTCTGACTGTCTACAAGTCTGTCAGATCAGATCCTATATCAGTTTAATGGTTGTGACTGGGAGGGGTGCTACTGGCCTCTAGTGAGAAGCAGCCAGAGATGTTGCTAAACATCCTATAATACACAGGACAGCCCCACAATGAGGAATTATCTGGCCCCAAAGTTCAATAATGCCGAGACTGAGAAACTTTGTCCTATATAAACATTCATTCATTTTTGCCAAACGCTGTGCATTTACCATGCACCAGGCTTTGTTCCATGCTAGGTGATGGGCACTTAAAGAATACAAAGAAAATGCAATAGGTTCTTGCCCCTCATAGCCAGTGGGAGTGCAAGGCATGTAGGACAAAACCCAGTGTGGTGGCATGAAGTGCAAGGAGTTATGGGTACATGGAGGAGGTATAGGGGGTCTGGAAAAGCTCCCAAGAGGAGGAGGGTGTTGAAGAATGAGTAGGAGTTTGCCAGATGGAGAGCAAGGGTGGAGAACTGCCAGCAAAGGGAACAGCGTGTTCAAAGAAAGAAATGAAGAGCTGTGAAAGAAGGTTTTCAAGGAGATGGAAAATGCTCAGTAAATCTAGAGTGCTGACAGGGTAGAAAAAAGGGGGGCAGAGAAAGAGGCCAGAGGCAGGTTGGGGTCCAGAATGCAAAGAACTTTCAATGCTCAGCTAATGAGCATTGGGGCGAGAGGGAGACAGGGGCTAACCAGAAGCTTTCAGCAGGGGAGCCTTGAGCAACGGAGCAGACACGTTGCTGTTGTTGTTTTTAATAGAGTTTAATCTTTGGAATAGTTTTAGGTTCACAGCAAAATTGAATGGAGGGGACAGATTTCCCATATCCGCTCAGGCTCCACACATACACAGCCTCCCCCATTATCAACATCCCCCAGCAGACGGGAACATCTGTTATAATTGAATCCACATTGACACATCATCGTCACCCAAAGTCCACAGTGTACATTAGGGTTGTACATTCTGTGGGTTTGGACGAACGTCTAATGACACTGTAACGTATGATAACTATAATGTATCATACAGAGTAGTTTCATTGCCCTAAAAATCCTCTGTGCAGATGTGGCTCTTAGAGCTATCTGCCCGTCAGCGATGGATGTCCAAGGACAAGGCCCAGAGGCTGGACGTGGTGAGACCAGTCTGAAAGTTGTTTCTGTTGCCCAAGAAAGAGGCAGTGACAGTGGAACTAAGCCACGGCCATGGGGAGTTTGAAAGAATGGGCTTGCGTGACATTCGGTAGGTAGGTGTGTTTAACCAGACTTCATAGAAGGAGTAAAAAGGGAGAGAAGGTTGACTATGAACTTGGGAGACTGGGTAGACAATGCCACCACTTGAAGACAGTAAAGGCAGGGAGAAGACTCATGTAGGTGTAAGGCGAGGTGAATAATTTTGCGTAGGCCGAGTCTGAGGTTTGTGGTCTCTGTGGCCCATCAGACTGCAGCAATTCGGTCATCTAAGCCTGGAGCGGAAAGAGAAGGGAAGCAGTGCGCTGGTTTGCTGGGCATCTGCATACAGATGATCACAGCAACTGTGCAAGTGGTGGGCTTACCTGGGTAGAGTGCATAGAACAAGGGGAGGGAAGGACCAAGGATGGAAGCTCGAGAAACACGAACGTGCAGGGGTCGGAGTCAGTGCTGAGCAGGGGCCGGCAAATGCTCAGGGGCAACATCAGTGGAACAAGAGTCAGGAGGGGGCACTGTCCCCAGAGTCCAGGCAAGAGGGTGATTCTGGAGGGAAAAAGGGGTCAACACTGTCAGAAGCTTATTAGTTATCTATTAATGACCTACCGTATTGGACAGGGAACTCTAGTCAATCCTTTATTATGGCCTATATGGGAAAAGTATCTAAAGAGAGTGGATATATGTATATGTATAACTGATGCACTTTGCTGTACAACAGAAACTAACACAACATTGTAAGCCAACTATACACCAATAAAAATTAAACAAACACTGTCAGATGCTGCAGAAGTATCCTGGGGAATAATTAGAGGCCATCAGAATGGATGACCACAGCAGGCGAGGACTTTGTAAGATGAGGGCTAATGGGTCAAAGAGGGAATTGGAATTGAGGCCATGGATACAAATGGAGGTGCCCCTTTCAAGAAGTGAAGGAAACAAGGAAAATCAGAATGAAATCTAAGGGCAAAGTGCCCCCAAAGGAAGGGCGGTGCTGGTTGTTTTTAAGATGGGGAGGAGACAAGAACATGTTTGTGACCTTGAGGCAGAGGGAAGAAACAAGAATTCACCAACAGAAGACAAAACTTGAGACCAGGGGTGGGCAAACCCTTTCTGCAAAGGACCAGATAGTAACTATTTTAGGCTGTGTAGGTCCATAGGCAAAATCAATGCTATTATGTAGATGCTTATGTAACAATAAAGAAAACCAATATCTACAAATCTTTATTGATGAATTATACAGGTTTACTAATAGAAGAATGGAATTCTTTCTTTTTAAGTAGCATTTTGCTAGCTTTTTAAAGTAACTTTGCTTACATTTGGGGTTCAGAGTTAGTGTTCCTTAAAAGCCAATCAATTGCAAATGTTCATCTGTAAAAACCATTCTTGTGGGCTGTATGAAAACAGGCATCCGACTGGATCTGGTCCCTAGGTAACAGGGTTCTGACCCTGCTGTACACGTATTTTCCTGCGGTGAGTATTGGGTGAGGTGGATTCATGTATATCCTTTCACGAGCTCTCATGCAATTTATTCCTCGCCTGGTGACAAAAGGGAATGGGCAGTTGTGACACCAGGTCTGTTCAGTGCTGGACTAACTGCATCTGGGAAGGGGGAGGGGGAGGCAGAGCCTCACTGGGTGGGACTCAGAAGCGTCGGGGAAGCTTCAGGCCAGGCCAGGTAGGGTGCAGAGAGGACCAGGAGGTGGGGCTCGGACTGGCTTGTGTGGGTGTGGATGGAGGGAGACTGAGCTGTGGGTACCAAACACAGGGATGGAGTTGTTGGATGGCCTCTCCCTCTTGCCTCCCACTCTGCCAGCTTATTCCTCCTTAGTCTTCACAACTCAGGCCACACACACCTGGCTGCTGACTGTCTTTATTAGCTGGGAGTTGGGGGTTAGGTGTCCCTCATCTGGGCACCTCACCAACGACTGCCCTTGGAAAGCAGTCTCTCATCTCCCCTCCCCTGAATCTTTGAGATCCTGGCACAAGCTATTCAGCAGATTTTTGTTGAAGGGAAAGAATGCGAAGGTAGAGTTGCCAATCAACTCTACAGATGTTGGGGTGGAGGCAAATGACTAGTTCAGTTTTTGCCATGTTAAATTTTTTTTTTTTAATTTATTTTTTGGCTGCGTTGGGACTTCGTTGCTGCGCGTGGGCTTTCTCTAGTTGCGGCAAGCGGGGGCTACTCTTCGTTGCAGTGCGCGGGCTTCTATTGTGGTGGCTTCTCTTGTTGTGGAGCACGGGCTCTAGTCGCGTGGGCTTCCGTAGTTGCAGCACGTGGGCTCAGTAGTTGCGGCACGTGGGCTCAGTAGTTGCGGCACGTGGGCTCAGTAGTTGTGGCTTGCAGGCTTAGTTGCTCCGCGGCACGTGGGATCTTCCCGGACCAGGTCTTGAACCCGTGTCCCCTGCATTGGCAGGCGGATCCTTAACCACTGCGCCACCAGGGCAGTCCTGCCATGTTAAATTTGAGACGCCTTTTAGACATCAAGTGTAGATGGAGAGTAGGCAGCTGGAGATGTGAGTTGGGAGTTCAGGGGAGAGGTCTGGGCTGGAGATATAAATGTGGAAACTAACGACATATGAACTGTATTTAAAACAAGGAGGGTCACTAGGGAACGTGTGCAGAGTGAGAAGAGCTATCCCAGGGCATGCCAGGGTGTAAAGGTTGGGGAGAAATGAGGAACCAGGAAAGGAGACAGGAAGTAGCCAGTGAAACAGAAAGAAAACCAAGAGGAAGTGAGTTTCTGGAAGCCACGGGAAAGTGTCTTAAAAAGAAGTGAGAGATCCAGTGTCCAGTGCCATTGAGGGCGAGTAAGATGAGGGCTAAGAAGGGACAATTAGACTCAGCAACATGGTGCTTGTGGTGCCCTTGACCGAGGCTTCTTTAAGCAGGAAAGTCACTTTGAGTGGATTCAAGACTGAATGGGAGGGAAGGGATTGGAGACGGTGAGTCTACAACTGATTTGGGTTTTGATGTAAACGGTGAGTCAGTAGTGGGGGTGGGCTGTGAGGTCCACAGGCTGAGTAGAGTTATTACTCTCTGTTGCCGTTGGGAATGAGTCTGTAGGGGGAAACCCTGGTGGGAGGGAGAGTGGGGAACCATCCCTGGAACAATATCCTCGAGCATCGGGGAGGGGTTGGGATCCAGGGCACCAGTGGAGAGATGGTTCAGGTAGCAGCAAGGAGGGCTCCTCCATAGTAGATGGTGGGCAGGCAGAGGACATGGGCACTGACCTTGGGAGGCAGGAACACGTGGTGAGTGTAGCTGTGAGAATTTCTCATTGTTTCAGTTTCACAGTCAAACAGGAAGCAAGGTCCTCGGCTGAGAGTGAGGCTGGGGAGGAGGCGTGGGCTGTCTGAGGAGAGAAGAGCGGGTTTGGGTTAATCATCTAGGATGGTGTGACGGTGAACGGGTCAGTGCAGGATCTGATCACCTCTCTACTTCCAGGTGCCATCGTTATCACGTGGCCTCCTCCCTGTGTCCCACGTCTGCCCTTGCACGCTCCGTACCGCGCAGGGTGGCAGTGATCCCTGTCACACACAAGTTTGATCATGTCACTCCTGCATCCAAAACCCTCCAGTGGCTTCTCTTCCTGCTCAGTACAAAGGGCAAAGTTTCTCAAGTGGCCCAGACTCCCCAAGGTCCAGCTCCCTGTTTCCTCCCATCCTCACGCAAACCACCACGCTCCCCTTGCTCGACGCTCTCCAGCCACATCGGCCCCTCGCTGCTGTCTGAACACGCCCCAGATGCTCCTGCCCAGGGCCTCTTCCCTTTGCTCTTCCTTCTACTTGGAATGTTCCTTCCGTAGACATCCTCATGGCTCTCTCCATGCCCACCTCCTACAGGTCTCTGCTCAAATGTTCTTTACGATCAAGGCATTCTCTGACCTCCCTAAATAAAATTGCAACCCCTCCTCCACCCCGTGCTACCTCTCTCCTCTCCACTGCTTTATTTTTTTTCATATAGCACCGAGCACTAGACGCTTGTTTATTGTCTGTCTCCTTCATTTAAATGTAAGATCCTTGAGAGCAGAGCCTCTTTTCTTTACTGATGTTTTCTGGAACAGTATCTGGAAGAGTGTCTGACACATAGAAGCCACTGAATGCATATTTGTTGACTGAAAGGAAGGATGAATGGAAGGGTGGATAGATACTGGATGGATAGATATATTAGTCACCTGACCAATGGGTCATTGAGGTATGCCTATAATGAAGACATTCATTGCTACATGAGCAATTAAACTCCATCCCAAGGAGGAGTTTCTCACCAACTCTAGGAACAAATAAAAAGAACACATCCTTTTATCCACTAAACAGTCATTGGGGGAATTTTTAGTCTACAGCTGATGGAACCCAAGGATTTATCCTGCAGCTCCCTACTCCTCCAGGTCAGGCTAGAATATCCCCGCCATCTTTATTCCCATCTGAGAACACGATGCGTGCCCATGTTCTCTTCCCTTCCAGGATCATTCCTATTTTTCTTATCCATCGACCTGAGAACAATATCCCATACGCCACAGTGGAGGAAGAGCTGATTGGAGAATTTGTGAAGTATTCCATCAGGGATGGGAAGGAGATAAACTTCTTGAGAAGAGAATCGGAGGCTGGTCAGAAATGTTGCACCTTCCAGCACTGGGTCTACCAGAAAACAAGTGGCTGCCTTCTGGTCACGGACATGCAGGGTGAGGAGAGCGGCTCGGCCTGGGCTCCAGGGATGCTGTGGGCCTGGGATGTTCCTGGGGGGTGTGTGGGGGGGCGGGCGGAGGGAGAGGTCTGCTGGGTACAGACTGTAAGCACCTTCACCCGCAGAAAGCGTTACTACTGTCTCATCAGAAACAAAGCAACAAAGGAGCCCAAATGACCAACTCGATGGAGTAACAAAGTACATTTTAATAATTCATTCCAGTAACACCTTCCCATTACAACAGGTAACCAAAAACTGGCGCTCTATATCCTCAATAGGCACAAATTTCAGATGTACACATGAAAATCCAGATGGACCAAAAGATAAATTAAAATGTAAGAATTCATTCTTAATAGGTGAAAGGATCTTTCACAGTTGCTTTAGATGTCAAGCTCCGCTGGTGAATTTACAGCATGTTTTCAGTTTATACCCACATTTTGGGGAATACATTTGTTGTATGAAGTAGGGATGTCATAATTAGGTTTCCCACAGAGACAGCCCTGAGACAAGTTGCAGTTTGGGGCTTCCCCAAGGCCACCCTCAAGTTCATTAATTTCCTGGGAGGACTCACGGAACTCAGGAAAGCCGTTATGTTCGTGGTTAAGGTTTATTATAGTGAAAAGATAGACTCAAGTCAACCAAGGGAAGAGGCACACGGGAAAGAGTCCAGGAGAGACCAGGTGGGAATTTCCAGTTGTCCCCTCCTGGTGAAGCCATGGGGACAGTGCTTCTCCCCTCAATGATGTGGGAGCACTGCCAACCAGGAGAGCTCCCCTGAGCCTTGGTGTTCAGAGATTTTATTCGGGAGCCATCACTGCCTGCTCGTGAGACTGACCTCTGCCTCTAGCCTCTCTGGACACTCTTTTTTTTTTTTTTTCACACACACACACTGTATTTTATTTTTACAAGAGATAAATAGACTGACACCAAGCATTGTACATGGATGACCACAACAAAAGCAACAATGATTGCAATTACCAAACATGAAACACACTCATACTATGTCATAATATTGACATTCAGTCTTTGGACACTATTATCAGAGCTTAGCAGTTACCTCCAAAAAGTTGGGCAAAAACAATCCTTTATTTAGGCAAGGTTAATCCTTTATTGCACACAAATGTTCAAGTGCAAATATTTGGGAGGGGATCCCAGGAAACACTGGTAGGAGACTGAGGGAGTGTGGCAGGGAAGGGACAGAAAGTCGATAGGGTACCTTATACCCGGTTACCACTGTGTATTACTGAAGCTCATGCCTGCTGGGGAAACTGGGGGAGGCTGGGCAGAACACACTTCTCAGAATTAGCACACCCAAGGAGTGAGGGAGCAGGGGTATTTATACTCCAACTCCCTTTAGCTACCAGCAGTAGGCTGCTCCAGATGGGGGTGTTAACTCCCCTGCGTTTGCCACCTGCGCATGGGCAAGCCACGCTGAGCAAAGCAGGTGCCTGTGATCAGAGCGTGTTCTCAGGCCAAGAGATGCTGGTGGTGGTACCTTGACGTAGAGCTGTGTGCATGGAAGGAGTGAGGGTGAGGGTGATGGGCAGGGTCCCAACAGTTTCTGCCACAGGGGCTTTCCTATTCCTTTTCCTTTCCGAATAATAATGCTTTAAGAAAAAAATCTGAACTATAACTGAGTACCTACTTATGTCAGACATTGTCAGGTATAAGAATCCCAAGCTCTATACAGCATGGTGGTGAAGAGCAAGAATGCCTGTGGGTTCTATTTTCTGCACCTCCACTTTCTAGCTGTTAGCCTTGGGCAAACCATTTACCTCTCTGTGCCTCAGTAATTTCCACGTGGGGTGGTTGGGAGGATGAAATGAGATAGCAAGACATTTAGCGCAGCATGGACACATAGTAAGAGTTCCCTATTTTTAAAAACTTTTGAAATAACCATAGGCATGAGAGATTGCAAAAACGTACAGAGGGGTCCCCATGTACCCTTCACCCAGCTTTGCCTAATGGTAACACCTTACGTACCTACAGTACACTGTCAAAACCAGGAGACTCACATCGGCACGATGTAATTAACAAGACTACAGACCTTACGTGGATTTCACCAGTTTTTGTCTGCACTCATTTTTCCGTATTTTTTGTTTAATCTTTGTAATAACCCTGCCAAAGAGATGTTATGATCCCCATTTTACAGATGAGAAAACAGAGGCTGGAAGCTAATGATCTAATCCCCGGCTCACTCAACTAAGAAGAAGAGGGGTCCAAGACTCCAACACTGCTTCTGACTCTGAACCCCAAACTCTTTCCACTAAAACTCAAATTTACAAATTTGCAAGATTTCCAAGTATCCCTTAATGTCAAAGGCGCCTGTGAGGGACTCCTCTGAGGTCAGCTGGGAAGTGCAATGTTACAGACTTGCAGGGGAAGCTGATCTGCAAGTTGAAGCCAGCCATATCCACTCACTTTTGAAGAGACTTTGCTGCCACACACAGACAATACGGTCTTAAACAGACAGCTATTTTAATTAGACTGTCTGTGCAACTGTTGAGACTTCCCCATCTTTCCTCCTTCAGAGTTAATTTTGCATTAAATACAGTTCATCTACCGAAAAGCAACACCCCGGAGCTTCATGCACGGTTAATTTTGCTTCCAGGCACTAGTAAACAGCTGTAGTAGAACGTTCTATCTCCCCGTAAATGACGTGTGTGGTTGAAAGTGTTGGCATGGTGTTTCATAAGGGTGTTTATTTACTCTCTGCTGCTGCTGGGAAGAATCTTACTATTGTCGTCATCACTGTGGCACAAGATAACACATCCATTCTCTAAGCGATCCCCACATTTTATAATTTTACTAAGACACTGGAATTAGGATTTAAAAATCCCAAACAAACCCAAGCTCAAGTCTCACTTTCTCAGACTCTTAAGTTATTCTCTCCCTGGTTGCCTTGGCTTGTTGATGGGATTGTGGCGAGTCCTGCAGGTCAGTGGGGTGAAAGGTGAGCCTGTGATTTGGCCCTAAGATCTGCACACACCAGAGACCACTGGACTTCCTAAGAAGCTGTCACCCAAATAACCCAAGAACTCAAGTTCTGGAGAACAAACTGTAATACTGCCTTCTTCCTGCCTTCCATCAGAAACAACCTGTAGATGACTATTATCCGCAACTTGGTTTAATAGCTGCACACTGTAATCTAAATTATTATCCTATAGAGACCCTTAGTAACCTTTGTTGAATTGCTTGCAAACTATAAAACCAAGAGAGAAGTTTCCTTTTGAAAATCAAATTCTACTTTTCCAAACATCAGTGACAGCTGGTAATTGTGAGAACTGAGGAAAAGCAATTCCCAAGCTCAAGGACCTTTTGCCAAATGACTCTTTAAAATTGGACTTCTATGCGGCTTAGAGCTGTACTTTTTAAGTACAACTTTTCCACGAAACAAGATGTCCAAAGAGGGCTTTTGCAGTTTGGAGTCGTTTTTTTTTTTTTTTAAAGCCCAGTTCCTATCATAAAAACTACGTGAAGCATTTCTACATGTGTTTTAGTTGTTAGCAGCTTTGAAAGAATGAGATGAATTAGTTGCCAACTGTGAAAGAGGCTTTTAAAATGCTTACTGGCTCCCCCAAAGTGCTGTGTCTAATTTAGCTCCCAGGTGCCCTGCAGAAAAGCAGGGCTCTTTGTTCTGTCTGAACAGCAGCATGACATGTATTTTTGCCTCACTCCAGGCAGACATTGCTGAATCAGAAAATTAACGCTTTAGCTGTCCTTTTCTTTAATTTAATTTTATTTATTTTTGGCTGCATTGGATCTTCGTTGCCGCACGCGGGCTTTCTCTAGTTTCGGGGAGCGGGGCTACTCTTTGAGGAGCACGGGCTTCTCATTGCAGTGGCTTCTCTAGTTGCGGAGCACAGGCTCTAGGTGCGCAGCCTCAGTAGTTGTGGCTCGCAGCCTCAGTAGTTGTGGCGCAGGGGCTTAGTTGCTCCGCGGCACGTGGGATCTTCCCAGAGCAGGGCTCGAACCCGTGTCCCCTGCATTGGCAGGCGGATTCTTAACCACTGCACCACCAGGGAAGTCCCTAGCTGTCCTTTTCTGAGCCTCAGAAAACAGTGCTCATATGAGGGAGACCCATGGAACTAGGTTGCCATCAGGCCTGACCCCCAGGGTTGGCTTTTGCCAGGGATGCTGGTTCCTTCCTCCACAGCCCAGACTGGCTTCTGGGCCGCCAGGCCCTTCAGTGAGCAAGTCGCCGGCTGGCCTTGGGGAATATAGTGACCACAGCCTGGCCCGGGTGGGACAAGAGTCGGGGGCCAGAGAAGAGGAGACGAGGCTCAAGGTGGCATAGCACCATGGACCCCATGCCCTGCCGTAAAAGGCCGGTCACTAGATGGCACGGGTGAGATTAAGGCAGCGGTCCACGGAGTCGGAGCCAGTGCCTACAGCCGCGACCCTAGAGAGGCAGGAGCAGAAATGGTAGCTGGTCTGGCAAGGAGATTCTGGAAAGGCTGGAGGCTGTCCATGCTCTGGGCATCAGAGAGGATTGCCTTCCTCCAGACCTGGGTGAGAGAGGATGGTGCTTTTCGACTGCAGAAGGTGACAGCGACCTTGCCCTTCCCCACCTTGCAAGACAGTAGGACTTTCATTCTCTTTGAATCCCTGGTTCCTTAGCCACTCTCCCATCTGCTCCTGCTGGGAGGGGAGAAGCAAAAAGACTCCTGAGCGCTTGGGATTCTACCAGGGATGCCTATGGCGTTTTTAGGGACCAGCGTGGGAAGCTCAGGCAGCTGTTTTGTTGATTGGGTATCCCGCCCCCCATCCCACAACTTCCAATGGCTTAATGGAGAGACGTTGGGATAAGCATCAAAAGGTTAGACCACACGTGACATCTCCAGGCCAATGTTTAAAAGTCTACACATAACTCAGTAGTGCTTCCCTGGGTCTAAAGCCGACCCAGAAAACCTTCAGTCCTGAATCCGGATGCCATCTTTCTGGAGATGGGAAACTGTGTGTCTGGAGTCTGACCTTGAACTGAACAAAGGCCACCTTGAACTCTCTCACTGTTGAACTTAGCCAGCCCAGCCCTCACCCACACCACCTGCTGTTGTACAAGGGCTTCCGCTTTTGATGAAGAACACGGAGCAGGCCTAAGCCCAAATCAGAGCGTTTCTGGGGAGAGAACTCCTGGGACAAGTGACAGGCCTCCCTCCTCCAGCAGAGGCAGTGGACCAGGCAGGCAGAGGACAGCATTTTCGTTTCCGGAGCTGTAAGGGGCATGCGTTGTGAGGCAGCAGACCCCGCCCTTTGCTCCCCTGACCGGCTGCCTCAGAAGCCTGCCTTGCCCATTATGGTTCCGTAAAGCTGGATGCAGTCTGAAAGGCTGTCAGCTTCTGCTGATGGAAACAAGGAAGAAAGTATGTGTTTATGCAGGAAAGGAAATGATGATGGGGCTGACGCTTCCCCTCCCTGTGAATAGATGGTCCCTCTTTTCTGAGGAGCCCCGTGTAACACCAATCCCGTCTTTGCTCTCTCTTCCCATAGGTGTAGGAATGAAGTTGACTGACGTTGGCATAGCAACATTGGCTAAAGGGTGAGTAGAAGAAAAAAGTCAGGTGCACATCACTCATCTCTGGGTTTCCAAACACCTACGGGGCAGATGCTGTTAGGCTGATGTGGGCAGAGGAGATTTCTTGTCCCAACTGCGAAAGACAGATGTTCTTGGGATGAATTCAGTTCACTTCTCTCACTTACCTAAAATATTTATGGACTTTGTTCTTCCAGGGAAACACATTTGTTTCCTAACTTTGAAACAAATAAGAATTCTGAACACATTTCAAGATTGATTACTAACAGGAGGGCCATGGTTGGGGGGAAAAATGCCAGCATTATTGGGGCTCCTTTTAACTAGGAATATTCCATTTTTCTACATTTAATATCTTCACTATTAGAAGCTTCTTTAAAAATTCTATTTTTGCAATTGAGTGAACTCAGTTTGCATATTTCTAATGTATTTTCCCCATACTTTTCACTAAAAAGTATTTTAGGTGGCTCCCAGACTCCCATGTTGATGATTGATTACAGGGGCAAATGGCTATGGAAGGGCTGTGATTAGTGACTATGGTTGTTGTCAGTGGTATTGATTTCCTGATTTAGCATGGGGAGTTGCTTTGCTCACTGTGGGGTGTGCCCGGACAGCACTAAAATAACATTTTACTGGGGTATCTCTTGAACAAACTGTCTCTTCTCACTGCTTTGCTTGACCACTAATGAGGAGAGAGCAGGCTATTTGAGGTTCTTCGTGAAAATAAAGCTCCAGGTTGGAGCTACCATGCTTTCTCCCACTGCTGCTCTTCCCATGTACTAGGACCGCTTGTAAGGAGGAAGAAATGGGGGGGGGGGGGCAAGCAAGTGACTTTTAGAAGGGGTAGCGTGTGTTTTAAAATGGAGGTTTTAGTATGGAGTTTTCTCAAACTAAAAATAGAACTACCATATGTCCCAGAAATTCCACTGCTGGGTATATATCCAAAAAAATTAAAACCGCTAATTCAAAAAGATACATGCACCCCAATGTTCATAGCAGCATTATTTACAGTTGCCAAGATATGGAAGCAACCTAAGTGTCCATCAACAGATGAATGGATAAAGAAGATGTGGTATATATATATACAATGGAATACTACTCAGCCATAAAAAAAAGATTGAAATTTTGCCATTTGCAGCAACATGGATGGACTTGGCATTATGCTAAGTGAAATAAGTCAGAAAGACATTGTGTATCACTTATATGTGGAATCCAAAAAATACAACAAACTAGTGAATATAACAAAAAAGAAGCAGACTCACAGATATAGAGAACAAACTAGTGGTTACCAGTTGGGAGAGAGAAGTGGGGAGGGGCAAGATAGGGGTAGGGGATTAAGAGGTACAATCTATTAGGTATAAAATAAGCTACAAGGATATATTGTATAACATGGGGAATATAGCCAATATTTTATAATAACTATAAATGGAGTATAATCTTTAAAAAGTGTGAATCACTATATTGTACACCTGTAACATATAATATTGTACATCAACTATACTTCAATTAAAGTAGGCTTTCTTATGGTTCAGATGTGATGAAGCTGACAGATCAGGAGACAATTGCCACTGAAAAGAGTTTGTTATTCACAGTTCCCAAGAGGAGGGGGCTTGCCAGGCCATGGGGGGCCACATGGGGAAGCACCAGGGTCAGTCAGGAGGCAGAAGGAGTGAGGGGAAAACATGGATGAGAGCTTTTACTGTGGTTTTTGAGGGAAGGAATAGGTGGGGCTGGGTAAGCAAGCTTGGAATTGACTAGTTTGAAAAGTTCCAGCAGGCTCTGGGGTGTCCGGCTGTCTGGGGTCATCTGGTACCTGCCCTGGGGTGATTAGGGCAGATGGATAGTGGCCCAGAGTGTGAGACTCCAATAGAGGAAGTGGTGGGAGTGGGCTGCAGATTGGTTAGTTGGCATATGAAAGGCATTCTAGAAGGCCAGTCATTTACTATCTCTAGGAATTGGCTAACCCTGGGAAGGGGAGTCTCTCCAGGGCCAGCAAAGCCCCAGATGTCCAAGTGTCAGAAACACGGACAATAAAATAGCATGATTAATATAGGTCACTCTCCTACAGCTGGGAACAACTTATTTACTTGAGCTTTCTGGTTATTTCCGACCATCGGCATCAGCAGTGCTTTAACAAGTACACTAATTTTCAATTAACTATGTGGAGGATGGAGAAAAGTAGAGGGATTTGAAAAAAGTGGAAAGGGGACCACTCTCTTTTAACCTCCAGATCAATAAGTCTGATTCATGAAGTTCTTACCAACTACACAAAAGCTTCTAATTTGGTTTTAGAACTAAGATGCCGTTGGCATCTTTTCCTTCTCAAAATCTGCTCAGTTCCAACATAAAATGGTATTTTCCTATCTCCACACTCCATCCCCCTTGCTGACCGGAGCCCTGTCATATGGGTCAGGGAATCGGGTCATGGCCTTGGGCTTGTGAAGAGAGCACATCAGGAGGAGAGTATGATGCAGTGGGGAGAACAGGGCTTTTAGAAGAAGACTTGGGTTCAGTTCTTGGTCCTGCCACTTACTTCTGATTCTTCTAGCGGTAGCCTTTCTTCTTGGTGTCATAGGAATTTGGCCCATGTAATAAAAAGGGTGACAGTACAGCCTGATTTGCCCAGGACAGTACTATTTCATGCCTGCCATCCTAGCATCCTGTCTAGTGACTCATTTGTCCTGGATAAGTTTCCCCATTGAGAAAATATATGGTACCCCTATTTATGAAGGGCTTTTCCTGGACCCCAGAAAAAATTCCCAAGTTAAAGCTTTCCTTTACAGGCTCCATATTTGCAGAACATTAAAAATTCAGGCCTCATGCAGACCTGGTTTGAATGCTGGGCTCTTATCTTACCAGCTCTGTGGACATGAGACCTGACATTCTCAAAGCCACTGATCTACAGAATGAAGCTCAGTACATGCTTCATAAATACCTTCCCCCCAACCCATGCCCCAGCCTGACCCCAGGGTAGGCAAATTCCATACCATTATTTGGAACAACTGTCTACCAAAACAAAGCAGAAACCCACCCAAGAAGTTTCAAAAACTATGACAAGCACAAGAGTGATGATTTAAGATATCTTTTAAAAGCATCTTAACGGCTTCCAGGAACCCAGACCATATTTTTTTTTCTCCTAATTTAAAAAAGAAATCCAATCCCTTTGGTTTTGTTCTCAGCTTTAATGTGACTTATCTGGCCTGGGACAGCTGCCCAGCACCCATTAGAGCTGGTAGCTGGAGCCCAGTGCAAAACGTTGTCTATTAAGTGTTACTTACTGCCTCCCTCCCAAGGAGGGGGTGGTAGAGAAGGAAATTCTGAAGTGTCTGAGAAAGATTAGATATTAGGAGTATTAGATCATCTTGTCCACTGTGTTTTTAAAAAAACTTTTATTTGAAGTTTTCTTTTGAAGTCACATTTTTTTTTTTCCTCTAAAGAAATGTTTCTTAGAAGCACAGTTTTTGAAAAACTGATAAAAGGGGAAGCTTCTCTGACCAGAGGACAAGGGGCGGGGTCTGGGAGATGTCTTCGGAGGCCCCTGGGGGCTGGGTCCATCCCACCTTCTTACTTGCCAAGTGAGGGGCAGGAGGTGCAGGGAAAGGGGGCAGCCTGCTTATAGGCACAGCCCTATATGGAGTAAGGGGCCCTGAGGGACAGGAGGCGAGGTTTTACTGAAGAAACTCTAGTGAAAGTCAAAGCTGCAGAATGGAGCCCAGGCAATGGGAGAGACTTGCAAAGGGTTCAAGTGCAAAGGCAGCTTACAGACAGGCGAAGAATGGGAAGCAATCTCGAGCAGGGGAAGGAAAGACTGGGGAGCCTGGCATATGCCAGAGGGTTTCCAGAGAGCAGGAGAGGAGATTGGTGTTTGAGCACTGAGCACCTTCTCTTAATTCTTAGCAAGCAGCCTGCGCAGGCGTCCTTCACCCGTGCTGGAGAGGGAGAGTGGCCTGCTCTCCGGAAGCCTGGGGAATGGGTGCCCCCGTCCTAAGAAGCAGTGCTCCATGTAGGCAGCATTTACACGTGTTCTTTTAATCACATTATAAAGAACACCAGGTATGGAGAGGAGAAACAGTGAGGAGGCAAATATGACTTACTTTAATAATTATTCACAATGATGATAATAAATTTAAACCAGGAAGAAGAAAATCTCCCCAATTTAGGGTCCACCATGTTTGGGCTGGCAGTGGTCAGGATCTTCTGCAGGAAGAGGAGCCACTTATTTTCATCTAAAGAAAATATTCCCTGTGACTCAACCTGAGCCCTATGTTTGACTGCGGGCGTCCCAGTAAATGGGACCTGGCTTGTTCTCTTGTTTAGTGAAGCCATGATACTATTTTAAGGGTAAACTATTTATAATCTTGTAAAAGAAAATAGGGGACCGTCATGACTTATTCATTTTAATGCAACTTTACCTGGTGGTATGAGCCTTAAAACTGAAGCATGGCATATTGTCCTGTGAGCCAGTGACAAGAATGCTGTACCCCAATCACCTGTACCCCAATACCTACACTCCTTCGGCAGTGTTGAGTACCAAAACTTCACGTTACAAAGTGTGGCAAATAGGATTGCTTCAACATCGAATAATCCATTTTCTAGGCAGACCCAAGATACTCACGGCACTGTCGAACATATTTCTGATTTGAAATCGCTCGAGCATTTAGAGTTCTCTGAAGGGAGAGAAGGAAAAAATGCCTAATTCCATACCCGAAGACTTGGAAATTTAACCTAATCAAACTAAAATCAGCGTATACCAACACTTGTTGGGGAGCAGAGCTGCACATGTCACAGTGGGTCCTGCAAACACACACCTGTCCCCAGCCAGCAGTTGAGTTTCTGGGGAGATGGTGATATTGCGATTCAGCCACCAGAGGGCACCAGAGCCAACGCTTTTGTCTTCTGTAATCTCTCCCCGCAAAAGCCCACTTCATGTTGGTGAAAAACAAAGAAAAGTACCCTGAGCAGATTTCTTCCCAGTCTGTAAGCATTGAACCAAAAATAGGATCGATATGAATAACCACAAAGGAACCCCTCCCTGTGACCACCAGGCTGCCAGCCAGCATCGTGGCTGTACCTTTGGAAGAAAGAACAATCAGGCATAGGATACACGGCATGTGTCAGGCATCCCTGACGTGGAAACCAGATTCAGGAGACCCTGGAGAGAATCACGAATGGCTTGTTCTTGCTGAGCGGCAAATGTGAGGTGATAGGGCCCAAATATCAAGGCAGACGCACAGTGAGGACAACTGCCTCAAGAAAGCAGGCTCTCCTGGCATCGGCGTGATGTCCTATGAGCCACGAAGCAGGAAAAATTAACACAGCCTCCCACATTCAGTCAGCTGAGTTCCAGAAAAAGGATCTGCCATCCATGCCAAGAGCAGCCCACCATGCAGCCCTGCGTGCTATGAACAGACAGAGTGGCGACAGCCACCTGGGATGCTTAACCCAGGCACCATCCCGAGACACCACCCTGCCTGGAGAGGAAGGGCTGAAACATACTTGTGTGTGGAAGGAAATGGGATCTAATATTCAAGAAACACACCCTGAGATAGGTCGTGGGTGTGCCCGTGTGCACACGGGGGCGTGTGCTGTGTGTGTGTGTGTGTGTGTGTGTGTGTGTGTGTGTGTGTGGTGACTCTGGGCGACTATTTAATGCAACGCATGAATCTTCCAGGAGGGGAGGAAACAAAGAGATTTGGAACAGAATTTCCTGACATCCTTTAAGTGCTTTGCACAGCAGGCCCGTGTCGCTGTAGATCCCGGATGTTCTAGCTGACTCACCAACACCAGGCTTTAGGGGACCGGTCTCACAGGCCTAAGGGACCTAATAAAGGCACTTTCACAGCCCAGATATCTGCCTTCCCATTCTGCCACTGCTGTCACCTACCCTGGAAGGCAGCCTGCATCTCATTTAAATCCGATCAGGCCATTAGGTAGCAGAGCCACTTGGCCAGTGGCTGGTTTATTTGGCCAGTCTTTGCCATCAAGCAGGTGTGGAGGCCCATGATGGGAACACGTATTCTCTGCACGATTTTGGCGAGGCTGGCCCTACTGGCAATGCTCCTAGTGTGCGCTCAGAGTCAGCCGGGACCCAGCCTGTCCACAGCGCGGGACTAGCATGGCAGTCTCTTGGCCTCCTGTCCAAAGTCTCACAAAAGACAGTTCTGTCGAAGCGACTGGAGTTGGAGCCATGGGCTTCCTCCCACTCCCCGACACTACTCACTATTTATCCCCCTGCCCGGTCCATGCCCGGAACCAGAGGGACACAGCCAGGCCCCTAGTCATTTGTCTTCCAGATTCAGAGACAAGTCTGAACTGAAAGAAGATCTCGAAAGATTGATGGACTCGAGACCGCCCCCTGCAGGACAGGCCGGTAGACAGCAGGAGGGAAACGAAGGATGAGGACGTGATAGCCAAGTGTCAGGGGTCACAGAGCGCCTGAGAGGGTAGGGCTGGGTGAAGGCCAGAGTTGTCTGGAAAAAAGCTACAGTGCCTTCAGGAAGGTCTACACAAAGTGCAATGGTGGGGCTCCAGGTTACAGGGATTGAAGAGGGAGATGCCACTAGAAAAAGGCATGGGGGGTACGTGTGTGTGTCTAAAAAGGCCGAAGGGACGGAGCCCATAGAGGTACAGACTGCGGGGCTGAGTGGCGTCCGTTCCAGAGGAGAGGCCCCTGCCTGAGGGTGTCAGGGCTCGTCCAGGGTGGCCTCCACGCCACCCTCCCCGCACCCTGGACGTCGGAGGAGGTGCTCTTCTGAGAAGACTGGTGCTCTCGCCTTACCTTCCTGGCCCTGTGGCCCTGAAGGGGCTCCCCGTATGCAGGTGGAACGAGGGTGGGGCTTTGGGGGTCGGAGCTCTGTGGCCTGGGACAGCAGCTCCATCTCAGACTGCCTGTTTCATGGCTGTCTTGTCCCCTGTATCCCCTCCTTGGCTCTCTTGGATCCCGACTTCAGATTCCATTTCAGATATTAAGGCGAGGACCGCATGCTTCCTGCACAGCCACGGGGACGGGCCTCATGGCCTCGAGAATGGACCCATAGTAGACATCTAGGGCCCCCTCTTCTCCCCTGGGGCCCCTCTCTGCTCCCTCGTCCTAGGGCTCACATCACAGAGGCCCCCCTGGATTTGGGGCGCCTTCAGAAGGCGTCAGAGCAGAAAGCTGGCAAGCATGCAGGGCTGCTGGAATGGCCTTGCTAGCAGAAGCAGAGAACCAGACTGTGGGCGTGCCGCTGCCCTCCGGCTTTCTCCCAGCCTGGGTGGATGTCAGGGAAGAAAGTGCCAGGGCTTGTTTCCATGGAGGCACCGTGGCTCTTGCTTAATGGAGGCCTGAGGGCAGGGGCTGTGGCGGCCTCGAGGACAGAGAGGCTTGCAGCCATGCGAAGGAGCCAGGCTTTGTTCTAAGGGAGGTGGAGCCTTCTGAGCCGTTTTGTGACCATGATCTGACTTACACCCGGGGTGGCCATGGGACGCGCCCCGGACAAGGTGAGAAGCAAGGACGACCACCAGGAGGCTCTGGCGATAGGCCGGGGTAGGTGGTGTTGGCTGGACCGGGGCTCCCATGGTGTTTGGGGGCTGAGGTCCCCTGTCTAGAGGGGACCTCCAAGGTCAGCTTGGAGACGGGAGCAGAATACAACTTCTCTGGGCAACCGATTTGGTTACGGTACATTGTCCCCCCACCGAAGGCCCAGTGACTCTTACGGTAGCAGTTTGCAAAGTGGTCGTGTGAAAACAAGATGGCTGTTGTCAAATAATCTAGGGAGACCTGGCTTGAATAAGTGTAGGAGGTTTCCTCCCTATGAGACTTCACAGGGTCTTTCAAGGGCCGATGTGTATTTTGAACCCCAAAGGGGCAAGGAGAGCAATTATATAGCATTTTTCACAGTATTTACAACACAGAATTATTATTTTTTTCAAAGCATCTTGTGGGGCTCTTGTTCCTTGGAACATATTTTGGGAAACACTGAGTACCCACAAGAAAAATGACATAGCATGGCTTATGAACCTTCCACAAACGGCCTCCGGCCTCGTCTCGCCTCAGGATGCCTGTTCTTGCTCAGAAGGTCCTCTGAACTTCTGTCCATGCTGTTACCCCTGCCAGATAAACCCAGAGCCATTATTCCTCCATGAAACATCCTTAGAACCCACCAGGCAGTGGGGAAAAAAATCACATCCCTGGGTTACTGTAGCCCTTTATCACAGCATAATATAATTATTTGTTTATGGGTCTGTTTCCCCTGCAAGATGCCAGCTTTCTGGAAAAGAGCCACGTACGTTATTAATCTTTTTCAATCCCCCTACAATGTCTGCCATACAGCTGGTGCCCAGTGAATGAAGAAATGAATGAACAAACATGAAGAAATGGAGATATTGATGGAATGGCAGGAATTACTAGATGGTTCCAGAGCGGGCAGCTCCCTTAGTGCCCTTTCTTTTCCACATAGGTGACAATCGATTCTACCTGTTCATAAATTCAGCCCTGGCTTTATTTTGCACACAGACACGGCACACGCCGCCCACCCCACCCAAACTAGGGGGTTTATTTCAATTCCTCCCCTCCATCCTCAACCTGAATTCCAAGTCCTTCTAGCCGTTCCTCATAAATTAAAATTTTCTTTAGAAAGCATCTCAGACTAAAACATCTGTTATACATAGTTTCCGGCTTGCTTCTAAAAGGGTTACCAATGTGGGAATTCTCTATAGGTTTTTCTTGTCTCACTGAGTTTTCTTTAAACGAGTCCTTTATTAAGCCAGACAAGAACCTTGATTTCTTCCATGCAGCCAAAGGTGGGAATTCCTGCAGCTTTGCTCCACTCCCTCCCTTCTCAGGGCGTGTTTGGAGGCAGTAAATTGCACAGGGAAGCCGTGCTAAGCTGAGGGAGAAGCCGACCATTGCTGTCAAGTGGTGGTTTTCCTATGAGTCCAAAAGGCTGTGCCATCCATTATCAGCAAGAGAGGAAAGAGGACTTGCTTTTAAGCAAGAAGTCAGCCTTGCATGGTTTCCAACACATATTGAATAAATCTGTGTAATCCTCAACAAAATATTAGCCAACAGAATCCAACAACACATAAAAAGGACCATATACCATGATCAAGTTGGATTCATTCCAGGGTCACAAGGATGGTTCAACATTCGCAAATCAATCAGTGTGATACACTCCATCAACAAAAGAAAAGACAAAACCCACATGAGTGTCTCCATAGATGCAGAAAAAAGTGGGTATAGAGGGAACATATCTCACCATTATAAAAGCCATTTATGACAAACCCGCAGCCAACATAATACTAAATGGTGAAAAGCTGAATAAATCTGTGTGGAGCGAAAGCAGGATGTAAAAATAGCCTCCGAGCTCCTCCTGAAGTGGATTGCGACAGTGTGATTTTACAAAGTTGTATGACACAAATGTCAAGAAGGAAAGAGATCCGTTTTCCGATTTAAAGAGGTTTCTGAAGTCAAAGAAGGATGATGTGAGATCATTCACACTTTAGTCTATCTCCTTGCTACTCCAAGTGGGGGGGGGGGGTCCCTGGACCAATGGCATCAGCATGGGTTCAGAGCTTGTTAGAAATGCAGCATCTCACACCCCACCCCAGACCTACTCAATCCAAGCCAGCGCTTTAGCAAGGCCCCTGCGTGATGTGTATGCCCCACTCCCATCCAAGGGGCAAGATATTTACGAAAATACTCTGCTGGATGATGTTTAGTAGAATAAATTTATTGTTCCATGCTTGGAGATCGTGAGAGAAGATGGATAATTTAAAGTGATGGGCTAGAAAATTATACTAATTTGAGGATAAGGATACAAAGACTCAGTTAATAAAATTCAATAGAACTAAGGTTTCTAAAAATGGAAATGTGTGAGAAAGTTCTCAAATACAGGTTATTTTTTCCCATTGTATTAGATTCCCCAGGCTTCCAAAATGAATCATCACAAAACCGGGTAGCTTAAAACAATAGAAATGTGTCCTTTCCCAGTTCTGGAGGCTGAAAGTCTAGAGTCAGGCAGCAGGGTTGGTTTCTCCTGGAGGCTCTGAGGGAGAATTTGTCCCCTCCTCTCTCCTACGTTCCAGAGGTCGTTGCCATCCTCAGCGTTCCTTGACTTGTAGATTACGACTCCCATCTCTGCCTCTGTTGTCACGTGCTATTCTCCCTGTGTCTATATACTCTCCTCTTCTTACACAGACGCCAGTAAGATGCCCTTATTGGATTAAGGGCCCGCTCTACTCCAGTATGACCTCATCTTAATGACATCTGCAATGACACTATTTCCAAATAAGGCCACATTCTGAGGTTCTGGGAAGGACATGACTTTTGGGGGAGACACTATTCGACCCAATACATTCATCCAACAAGAACAACAATGGCGAGTGTCTGCAATGGGGATCTTGCTGGAGAGATGTCATGATGCTTCAAATTTGTGGTCCCCTCCAATCCTGAGGGTGGCGGATGGCACACGTGGCATGCAAGGTGGACCACAAGCAGGAGAGCCTGGATTTTTCATTTCTTGGGTGTATGAGCACTTGGTGTAATTGAACTTGTGTCCTTTGGAAAAACTCCGGGTTAACTGATCTAGGAACACAAACGATGTTGCCCTATTTTCTTCCCAGGCAGCAGTAATGGCTGTGAGTTTGAGAGAATAAGAGGTCAAATAGAAGCCCAGCAGCCCTGGCTGAGACAGAGACCAAATTGAGAAAGGAGAAAGATTTTTAATTCTGCAGATGCTAGGTAGCAAAAATAGTCTACACCTGAGATAGCTGGGGAGGGATGTTCCATATTGCCTGGGAGGCCCATTTGAGAGTCCAAAATTAGATGGAGAGAGAAAAGGAAGTTTAGCAGTGTGATCTGGAGATGCCCTGGGCCGAGATGAGGCGGCTCTGAGGATGGGGCCGGCATACATTCATTTCTTCCCTTGACCTTTATTGAAAAGCCTCCCTAGACAGGTATTCTGGACATAAAGTAGTGTCCTGGGGGAGATCAGTCTGTGCACGGGAAGGCATACCCTGAATTCTGAGAAGTGGATGTAGTTCTCACAAGGATACAGGGAAGATGCAGGAGAGATTTCTTCTCATGGTGTGAGAGAGGGGAGGCGCCACAGAAATGCACTCGAGCTGGGGCTTGAAGGAAGCCAGGGGTTGAGTCAGGGGCTCCTTGACTGAGCAAACCTGCCTTCATTCTAGGGCCTTGCCCCGTCTGCGTGTGGCCTTCTGTAGTAAAACCGGCCCCAGTCTCTGCTGCCTACTCTGGCTTTCCCGGAGGAGTCTAAAGAAGGTGCTAGATTCCTAGGAAGAGATCTGGGCTCCACCCAGCTGGGCTACCCAGAAGTCCTGCTCCTTTGTCCCAAACTCAGCCATTCCCATTTCAGAAGGTGGGAACCATTATGTAAGGGCTCATTTGTTACACAGCATTACACACTTGGCTGCCAGGCTGGGCTTAAGAAGCAACTAGCAAATTTTCTGGGAGGTTGCAGTGTGAATTAGTGATTCTTCTCTGCTGAGACTAGGTGTTGTCTGAATGTTTACAAGCCTTAAGGCAGCTTTAGACAGATGACCGTGACTTGTTTCCAACGTGCTTCCATAGGGAGGCTGCCTTTGATCATCCTAGTTTGAGAAGCTCAGGAGTCGGTGTGAGACAAGTGGGGCCTCCCTGGCAGGAGGATGGGATTAGGCTTTCCATTCCATCTGACAATCACAGGTCCAGGTGGCCTCGCATCCCTCCGGGGCATGCTCAGGCACCAAGGAAAGGCAGGCAGGCTATTTCAGCTATTCTCAGGACCTCCTACAGGAGAAGATAGAAATGTAAAGATGACATGGTTGGCAGTGGCATTTCTTTCTACCCTGCTAGAGTCAACACCTGTCTTGGGCTGACTTCTTCTTCAACGAGGGAGTTTGGCTTTTAAAAACGGAGTCATTTTTCACAAGAAAATGTACTGTGGGCTCCCAGGGAGAGGGGGAAGAGCCGTTTCCCTTCAAGGAGGAGGAAGGGACAGGCTGGATTTGTAACAAACACGTCAGGATGGAGCTGCTCACTGATGCTTTGGCTGCAGAGATGAAAGAAATCTTGCAGGCCCTTAACAGCCTAAAACCCAGCTTGGGTTTCCTAGGGAAAAGCGCACAAGTCCCAGTTCATTCAGTTCAGGTTTGTTGGCCTTTATGGTTTCTACCAGCAAATGAAGGAGGCCCAATTTCTTGATTCATATTAGCTACAGATTCAGCGCAATGCCAGCATTGCAGACTTCCTTTTGCCAATTAGCGTTTGGCCCTATTAATCAAATGCAGCAGAACTCGCTCACACCCAGCAGGACCAGTTTCCTAGGCAGGCAGCCTGTGTGGTCACATAAGGCCCCACACTCAGATGGGCCTGGGCTTCGTTTAATGCATGTTCTGCTGTTGTCATCTTGAAAGTCTTAATAATTATTGCCCAAGGAATCCATGTTTTCGTTTTGCACTGGGCCCCGAAAATTATGTCGATGGTCTCATATGCTATCCACACCACTGCGTATCCTCTTTACCAGGCAAATCCCATATCCTTCAATCTCAGCTTCAGCATCCCTTCCACGGGAAGCCCCTACCAGCTGCACCAACTATAACCTTGACAACTATAATACAGCCTGGCCAGCATTAATTGAATATCATCCACTGTACGTCATGCGCTGATCTAGGTGGTTTGTATGCATTTCCTCATTGTCATCCTCTCAGCAACACTTCACCAGCTTTCTTGCTGGACTTTGGAGATTTGGGGGCATGGGGACTTGTCCATTCAGGAGGACACTTACCTCCCATGATCGATCGAGATGTGAAAACACAGTCATTGACGATTTGAATATGAAATGTCCCAACCCAAAGGAACAGCCCCTGAGACCACTCCAGGCAGGTCAGCAGGGTCCCTCCAGGAGCCTACCAGAGGCAGAGGCCCAGATTCTTCTCCTCCTGAGGAGAAGAGCCCTTCTGTAGGAGGGAGACTCAGAGGGCTGCACCCTGGTCTCTTCTCTCACACCCACTTGCTTTGTTGTCTTAGGCTGGCCGCACAGCCTGTCAGCCTAAACTCCTTCAATGATAAGTGGAAGGGTCTAAACTCAACTTCTTCCAGCCCCAAAGTTCTAGATTTCTTTATTCAGAACCTCTGGATGGGATGGGATGGCTTTCAGATCACCAAGAGATCTTCTAATTTTTATGGAGATGGTCCAGCACTAGTCACTATGACTAAAAAAAAGAAAAAAAAAGAGCTATAAAATGCTGGCATAGCAGAACTCTCAACGCCTAGAACATTTGTCTGATCATAATCTTTGGTCTTTACTGCATGCCAGTTGGTCTTTGCCTTTACTTCATTCCACAGGTTTTGTTTTTTCTATCAATAGTTATGTCAACCATGTGGCCATTCTTGCCTAAAGTAGGAATAAATATATTTTCACACACCATTAGTTTCCCCGCTGAAACGTTTCTTTTAATGTTGGTGAAGGGTCCTGTTTAAAAAAAAAAAAAATTGTTTCCCTCCACCCAAACTCACAGGTACAAAGGATTTAAAGGCAACCATTCCATGACCTTCATTGATCAGTTTAAAGCGCTACACCAGTGTAACAAGTATTGTAAAATGCTGGGGCTAAAGTTGCTTCAAAACAACAGCCAGAAACAGAAGAAGCCAAGCATCGGGAAAAGCAAAATTCAGCCAAACTGCACAACTGTGAAGAAGACGGCATCTGGGACCCCAGCAGAAAAGAAAACCTAACATCTCCTGTTAACTAACGGTCACCGGCTGGCAGCACACAGCCCTGTGGGTAGAAATTTGAAAACACCCTGGAGGGAACACATAGCCTGCAGAGAGCAGCGTGACGATCCTTATTCCCAGCTGCCTGTACTCCGAGCTGCTTCCAAAGCCATCACCTGCTGTCTTCACTGGGATGATTTCGGAGCAGGATTTGTGAGCAGGCTTATGGAGAGACTGAATCCATTGTCAGTCTCAAAGAAGTCCATCTTTGTCTATACCATTAGCCTTTGTACCAACCTCACATTATGTGTCTGTTTGTGTATTTGCACGTGGCTGTCTCGTTACGGACTTGGTCCTGAGCAGGGTCTGTCCACAGCCCCAATCCTCCCCACCCCCATTCCTAACCTCAGAATTTCTGGACACATCCAGCTGCTATATCAACAGAAAACGTGAATTCCGTCATTGGGTCTATCTGTCGCACTAGAGTCGATTATGCTTTTGTAGCTGGAGGGGGGCTTCTGAAAACGTCAGGCCACTTCCCATCATTACTCACGTATCTGGTTAGAATGTTCTGTTTAATTAAATTCATCTTTAGACAAAAAGTGTAAGATGCATGTATTAGTACAGACACTTTTCTTTAGAATTTGTGCCCTATTTCACATTCCTCCAGGATTAGTAATTTCCTAATAACGTCTCCCGGAGCACAAAATATTTGCATCTGTGTTTTTCCCCATTCTTATAAGCACTACTTCCAGTTTGATCCACTTCCTACTTTGCTCTCTAAATCCAAGCTCCCTAAACCCAGGGCTGCCCCATGTAGGATTACTCTGGAAGATGCGTACAAATCCTGGCTGGGACACGCAAGCTCACAGGGTCCTGGTCCCACCCACCCATTCCAAAGGGGTCTCCTTCCTACCAGTCTGGGTCCTGCCCAGCTGTGGAGCAGAATGGCCACAGCAGTTCACATTGGGCAAGAGGAAACGCTGTAAGGACAGCTCAGGGACTGTTCCACGCACCCCAAACTATAAGAACATCTCAAGCCCCAACAGTGTGTTGCTGTTATTGTCTAAGTAATAGACTATTTTTTTAGAGCAGTTTTACGTGTACCAAAAAATGAGTGGAAAGTACAAAGAGTTCCCATATGGCCCCTTACCGCCATTCCATATTTCCCCCTATTATTAGCATCTTACATTAGTGGGATACGTTTCTTATCATTGAGGAGCCGCTATTGACACACTAGGATTCATTAAAGTCCATAGTTTACATTTCAGTCCACTCTTTGTGCTCACACATACAATATGTGGGTTTTGACACACATACAGTGACATGTATCCACCGTCACAACATCACCCACGGTCGTTTTGCTGCCCTAAAAATCCCCTGTGTTCCACCGGTTTCTCCCTCCTTCCCCGGAGACCCAACTCCTGGTAGCCACCGGTTGTTTTACTGTCTCCGTAGTTTTGCTTTTTCCCAGAAGGTCACAAAGGAGGAAACCTACAGGATGTGGCCTTTTCAGATAGCTGGTTGTTTTTGAAGATGATTCAACTACTCCCTGACCAGGGAGGGTTATTAGGCCTCCTCCTCTGAAGAGGCTCCTCAAACTGAAAGTGGACACGAACCCCCTGGGATCTTGTGAAAATGCAGGCTCTGATTCGGTGGGTCCGGGGTGGGGCCTGAGACTCTGCATTTCCATAACGCTCCCAGGGGATCTGCGGACTGGCCTGGGACCACACTTAGGAGGGGTGTCTGGATCACAGGGAGGAAGGGCCTGAAATGTTGAGGGGAGTGGCTAGGCCTAGAGTTCAAACAGCAGTCGGCTGGAGGAGGCATCCGGCTTCTTCAGTTCTGGGAGGGAGCAATGTGGAGACAAAGAGAAACAGGGCCGCAAGCTGGTCACCGTGTGCAGGCCCTCCCGGGCGGCAGGCGTCCACAGGAGGCTCCTGGCTGCTTCCGCTTGGGAATACTGCTCTCCACCGGCATGGGGTTTAGATGAAAAAGAGGACATAGATGCGATGTTTGTTTTGAAAAGAGATTTGAAGGAGAAAACGCTTCAGCTACGCACAGTTCATCTTTTCAGAAAATCTGTCGTCTCCAGCTTTTCTTCTGAAATGACTCCCCCAGCTACAGATTACAAAATGCTCAGTTTTTCTATGAGGCAGCCTGTAGCCTGCTTTCCCTGCAGAGATCCTGCAGAGATCCTGCAGATGTATTTGGCAGTGGAGTTCCAGAAAGTTCCATAAGAACAAAAAAGCGCAGGGCACATTTTTATTGAAATTAGTTTATATACATCAGTGTGGGTGTGACCAGAGACCCTCTCTTTGGTAATAATTTGCGATTATAAAAAATATCAACACAAGTGTTCAAAAAAATTACGGAAAGGTACAAAATGAAAAGTCAAAGTCATCCTGTAACCCTCCTCCCCCCACCCAGCCCGAGCTGGCTTTGAATTTGGACTTGGGGAGACAGTGGAAAGGAAAGGATTTCCTCCCGGATTTGGCATTTTGCAGGCAGCCCACAGGGTGGGTGGATGGAGCTGC
This sequence comes from Balaenoptera physalus, assembly GCF_965194825.1. Lineage (NCBI taxonomy): Eukaryota > Metazoa > Chordata > Mammalia > Artiodactyla > Balaenopteridae > Balaenoptera > Balaenoptera physalus. The sequence goes on from NC_138897.1 coordinate 16,908,028, forward strand.
CCCTGCCTCCTTTTACAGATGCTTAGCTGCTTTTTCAAAGTGCCCTGATTGTTTATCATAATCTGATTTCATCTGTTTATAAACATTTGGAGGACCAGGGACAGAAGGGGTGCCCACAGTGGGATCTGTCACAGCCAGCGCTCCCAGGGATGGCCTTTGTGGGGCTGTCTGGCCATCTGTCCAGCCACCCAAACCTTGACCTTCTGTTCTGAGATGAATGGCGGTTTTCCTCGCACAGTCAACTAACAGGCTGAGTGTGCCGTGAGCTCTTACACCAAAGGAGTTTTTCTGGGGTCTCAGAAATGCCCACACCCGTTGCCATTGTTCTAGCTCACTTTGCACCACATCCAGTTCCTATGGTTTTTCCCGTCTGTCTCTGGAAGTGTGAGGTGCTAGGAGGTCTATAAACACAACAGACACTCAACCCCGGGTGGAGCTGGGACAGCCTGGTGGGTCCGGCTGGAGATTTGGTGCCTGATGCCTGCAGGGTTGTCATATGCGTGCAAGCATCTCCGTTTCCTAAAGGGCTCCACGGCGGAGCTCCGTGAAGGGCAGATGACAAAAAGAAATGACACCTCATTAAAATGGGCTGGTGTTTTCAACAGCAGGTTTATCACTAATGAGGATGGCAGAGAGATGAGGACTTCTTGCCAGTGGCATCCTGTTCTGGAGAGGTCTGGTTTGGGATCCGTGTGAATATTTCACATTATCTTGTTGTATCGGCACCTCCCCAACCATGCTTCTGATAAGCCTCCTAATAGCAAAGGGTTTCGATAGATTCTTATTAAAAAGAATGCCAAAAGAAGTAACAATTATTTTCTAATTATAAAGTGTTCTCTTTTCTAAATATGCATCCTGTTTTGTGTGTGTGTCGGGCACGTGTTCAACTGTTTGCAGGTGGGGGGAGCTGGCCTCGGCCCGGTCCTGGCCTGCTTCCTTTGTGTACGCTCTGCTCTGCTGGCCCAGTGTGCGCAAAAGTGAACAGATGGGCATTTCTCCCCCATTCAGATCTGCAGATGCCACTTGGGCTTAAATAGTTCTAAAAAATCAAAGAGACACAAAACCCTCTTCTGCCTTCCAGCAAAGGGTATGTTTTCCAACTCTCTGCTGTAGCAGCTCTGAAATCCTCCGAGAACTGGCTTGTTCTAAACTGTTCTATAAAAGCTGAAAGGCAAGACGGACCGCCAGGTTCATCTGTGTGGTCATGTGAGCACAGACTTCCACTTGACAGATGCAGTGAACAAATATTTAAACTGCAAATGGTACCACAAGATCAAGAATTTTTTAAATTCTATTTTTTATGAGAGGCCCACATGGACCAAGGTAGAAATCATCTCAGAGGCTTTTTTCAAACATTACATGCTCTTTATCAGATACTAAGAAAAACCAGTCTGTCAGCTTCTTAGGGACACAAACTTTCATTTTAGCACCAGAAGCAATTCTGATGGGATGTCTCACCTCCATCTTCCTCTCCAGCCCATCCCTTCCTCTTTCTCCGTCTACCTCTACATGAATGGTAAGGTAGTGGTTGCTTCCCAGAGTTACGTTGTCCACAATACTTTCTTTGGTGTCTGTATTAGTTTCCTGGGGCCGCTGTGACAAAGTACCACAAACTGGGTGGCTTAAACAACAGAGATTGATTGTCTTATGCTTCTGGAGGCTGGAAGTCCCAGCTCGAGGTGTTGGCAGGGCCACGCTCCCTCTCACGGTGATAGAGGAAGCTCTGTTGCAGCCCCTTTCTTAGCTTCTGGTAGTTCCTTGACCTATGGCAGCATGAGTCCAATCTTCACGTGGAGTTCTCCCCAAGTGCGTGTCTGGGTCCACATTTTCCCTTATTATAAGTCATACTGGATCAGGACCCTTCCTAATGACCTTTTTTTTTTGACTTGATTACCTCTGTAAAGGCCCTATCTCCAACACAGGTCACATTCTGAGGTCCCTGGGGGTTAGGACTTCACCATATGAGTTTTTGCAGGGACAATTCAACCCAAATTGTGTCCTTGTCTTTCACACAGGAGAAATGGGACTGTTGCCCCCTTGAGTTGTGCAGCGGGTTAGCTGTGAAAGTGAGGAGTGTCACAGCCAAGCATATTTATACACTGACAATTCCCAAATTATCTCTCTGAACTCCAGACCCATCTATGTAATAGCCTCGTCAACATCTCCATCTGCATCACATCCATTGAGCTCTTATCTCTTGCGAGAATCTGATTGCTACAAACCTATTCCAATACCACTTGTTAATAAAGGAGCTGGGAGTGACCTAATCTCCCCGAACCCAACTCCCTCATCTGATAAATTGTCACTGAATCAAACTTGCGTTCTTTCGCCCTCCTGTGGTAAAGCCAATCTACTGACACTGGGTTGTGATAAAGGAAAGTGCAGTGTTTATTGCAGTTGCCAAGCAAGGAGTACGAGCAGCTCATGCTCAAAAGACCTGAACTCCCTGACGGATTTCAGGGAAAGGTTTTTAAAGACAGATTGAGGGAGAATTGTGGGGTGCATGCTCTGCTCGTGGACATTTTTCTAATTGGTTGGTGGTGAGGTAATCGAGAGTCAACATCATCGACTTCCTGGTTCCAGCCACTCTAGGGTCTACGTGCTTGAGGTTAGCACGCAGTTAATTTCCTCCACCTGGTGGGGATTTCAGTATCTGCAAAACAGCTCAAGGATATGGCTCAGAATATTATCTATAGCCCCTGAAGAGGAACTAAAATTCTTTGTTTTATGGCTAAACTCCTATTTTGTCTTGCTTCACTGTTTTCCTTGGTTTCTGCATTTTTCCCTTCTCTGACTAAATTTGCTCTTTGGAACTCAGGGAAGGCTTAGGAGGCTAAGGTTTTTCTATAAACAAGAGGCAGAGAACACAGCAGAGTCCAGCTTGGTTACAAAATGAGTAATGATACCTAACTTGCAAAGATATGAGAATTAATTTACATATAAAAATAACTGACCTAGGGTGGCTTTCAATAAATATGAATCATTACAACTTCCAAGCTTTTATATACTTCTTAGCTTGGAGAAGTTATTTATCTATAAGTATCTATATCTCACTCATAATAGAGGAATGAGTTTCATGAATCATTCTACTATTCACGAGGGCAAAAATTGTACAATAAAACATCACCTAAAAATGACCTACAACTGTAAATAAACTATATTTTTCCTTATCATTGATATTCAGAAAAGAGGAAAATGAGAAGAAATCATGTCATACAGTGGATTGATGTAATGCATTTTTTTCAGGCTTCAGTTTTCAAGTCATTTTACAATGTTTTATTGGTCCCAGGCTATACAGTCCCTCTATTAAGGGGGCTGAGCAAATCAAAGTTTTAATAATTTTGCTGCACGTCTCTTAAAAACCCTCACTTTCAAGCATCAAGGAGCATTTGCTGCCTAAAGACAGTCCAGGAATTGCTGAAAAGCCCAGCTGCATTATCTTCCTGCTGTTTTTAGATAAGCACAGCTTTGATCAATAGCCCTTCCAACCGCCAGTTCCTCTTTCATCTTCCTTCTTTCTGGAAGAAGTGAATTTTGAGCAGGGCATAAAAAGAAGTGATGGATGAACAGAGAGAAGAAAGGAAGGTATCCCCATGGGGAGAATCTCAAGAGCCAGGGTTCAGAAGCAAACAGAAAATAGAGCACCCCTGGGTGACAATAAGCGAATTTGCCTGAAAACACAGGAGGTTTCCTTTGAATAGGGAGAAAGGAGGAGCAGGCTGGGGGCATGACGGAGGCAGGGGCTTTGCTGATTGGTCAGAGACCGGCTTGTTTTTGTGGAGTTATAAGGCGCTGAAGGCTTAGCACAGACACAGCTTGAGCAGCTAGAATACGGAGAGTACAGTGCTTGCCCAGGAAGGAGTCAGGGTGGAGGAGCCTAGAGGAGGGCGCCTTGCCATTTGAGGCATCTCTGTGCCAACAAGCAGGGGAGGGCACCGGGAAACCGGAAAGACATCGCTTCTAACGGGCTCAGAAGCAAGTCACAGGCAGCCTGGAGGGACCCAGAGAGGGAGAGGGGACACAAGGGCAAGGCAGAAACCAAACTATGTTGTTCCATTCTAGCATCCGGAAACTTCCTTCTCGAGGCAGCTCTTCCCAGGGCTCTACAGGGCAGGGACCAACCCTGCATACAGGTCATCTCCACCCGGAAGGAGAGCAGGGAGGGTAGCAATTGGCCGAGGTGGGAAAATCCTGGCAGATGAAATTCAACAGAGGCAGCCGCTGTTTGCAGGTAGTCCAGCTGTTTCTCAGAATCAACGGACCACAGAAAAGTTCGCCCTCGATTATTGATTCACTTGGCACTGCTGCAGCTTCCCAGGAGGGTGTCCTGTTTTGTCTTTATGTCTGTATTTACACATCTTGCTAACAGTGCCTCGTGATACAGTCCTGGAGATCGATAGGGTCTTCGCTATTGTTTCCAGGTGTGTGTTACAGGAAACCGATAAATCAAAGCCCTCAGGGCAGCAGAAGGAGGGTTTAAATTAGATGTGGTCCTGCGGCCATGAGTCACCTTCCTCCAGCCTCCCTCCCAATGATGAGCTTGAGATAAGGAAGAAAAACCACCTCTGCCCCAGAGGATGTAGTGAACCAAATGGGATGGTGCTCTGCTTTCCTGCCCTCTGCCCTCACCATTTCACCTCTAGAGCTCCAATCCCCTGGACAGTCATTTTAAGCCCTAAAGCCCTCGCTTATCTGAGCCCTAGCAACCTCCAGGAAGAATATCGAAGCAAAGAAGGGATATGCAGAAGAGATCCCCAGACCATCTTGGTTGCCCCCTGCCCCCATTTTGCTGGGGTCCCGCTGTCACTACCCTCAAGCTGGCTTTCGGTGTCTCTGGCCTCAGTGCCTCGGGCATGTTTACTGTCTTTGAGTCAGAGACACCTCACTGGGTGGGTCACTCCACGAGTCAACATTGAACTTTTCAGGGTGCTTACAAGATGTTTCACCAAATAACTTTAGTCTGTTCTATTTTTATCCTTTTATCTGTATTGCATAACAGCTTAAGAGAATCGCCACAGTTCGTATAACTATATGCATATATTTACACCATTTACGGATACACAGTAAATACTCTAGGGTCCCCCCCACCCCGTAAGCTCCTCTTAGAAAGGACCGTGCCCGGGTGCCCTCGGAGTACCTCCCCATCAGGAACCCGAGGCTCTGCCTCCACAGCTGCGTGGCCTCCGCTCAGTTACTCTGGGAAATGGGCAGGGAACCTTGGCAGGAAATGAATCTCGCAGCACAGATGCTTGACAGAGTATGTTCGTGAACAAGCGCCTTGAAGCCATTCTGCCAGAAGGGCCTGGCCAGCAGCTCTCCTCGGAAGAGTTTCTCTGGTCCACGACGCGGTGTGCATGGCTCAGCGCAGAACTTCTCACTGCTTGGAAGAAAACGGCCTCCGTGGAGCAGCCACTAGGTGGGGGCCCAAGAGCCTTGGCGGAGCCTGCTGGTTCTTTACACGGTTCCAGAACGCGGCAGAAGGCAGATCCTTCCAGAGATGCAAAGAGAACACCCCAAGTGGAACCAGCTGAGGACTGAGAACACAGGCATCGATCACAAGATATCGGAGAGCAGAGGTGCCCCCACAGGAGGGCCTGAAACACAGACTAGAGAGCTCGGCGTATATTTAGGCAGATGGACCGTTGTTGCTTAAAATCAGAGCTCCTCAGCCTCCTGAGGGTCGAGGACCCTCGCCAGGGTCGGATGACAGTTCTGGACCCTCACCCTAGAAAAGTGCAGCTATGCGTAAAATGTCATCGTCAGTTTCAGGAGGTTGAAGGATCACCCTGATTCCATCCCTGGACTTGGGATTTAGTGCGTCCATCCTTAGGGCAAGAGACATGGCAGCGTCTCAGGCTGGCATCTGGCATGAGATATCCACAGAGCAGATGTTCAGATGATTAAAGACAAGGTGTTTGGCAGGAAAAGAGGCCCGTGGATGACAGAGACAGGCAGCCGCATTATTGTAACAGGACGGATATTGGCCAGAATGAAATATTGATTAGCAATTATATGGTCCAATAAATGGGGACATGTCCCTGGAGACATGCATGCAATTCTTGGCTTTACCGATCATTCGTGTCTCCAACAAATATTTATCACAAACCCACCATGTGTGAGCTGGGGATATAGCAGGCTCCCTGTCCTCACGTCCCTGACACAGTGTGGACACAAGAAAGTAAACAAGTGATGTCAGGTGAAGAGTGCTACAAGGAGGGGGAAGGTTTCACTGAAAGGACAACTTTGAATAGATACAAGAATAACCTGAAGGAGTGATGTATGCGTATGTCTGGGAGAAAGTTTCTGGATAGAGGGAACAGCAAGTGCAAAGGTCCTGGGGCAGGAGCACACTTGGCATGTTTGACGATCAGCACGCTGACGGGCATGGCATGGATGATCAAGTGGAGGAGCAGGAGGACATGAGGTCTGTCTGAGAGGGAGGTATGGGATCCTTGGGTTTTGTTCCCAGTGGAATGAGAAGCCACTGAAGGATCTTGGACAGGGAAGTAACATGATCTAATTTAGGTTTTTTAAAATGAATCGGCTCCCAGTGGAGAAAGTGAATAGGCGTGGTCAACACTCTCAAGAGAGTAACAATCAGTCATATTCTCCTGCTTTATCAGATAAATTATCCACTCTTCCTTGATCTTGAGGTGGGGTCAGCAAACTTTTTCTACAAATGGCCAGATGATAGTAAATATTTTAGGCTTTGTGGACCATATGGCCTCTGTCATAACTACTGCACTCTGCCTCTGGAGCTTGAAAGCAGCCTTCGACAGTACGTAAATGAATGAAACTGGCTGTGTTCCAGGTGACCAGCCATCCCAACTTGCCTGGGACGTAGGGGTTTTCCAGGATCTAAGAGTTTCAGTGCTCAACTGAGATAGTGTGGGCAACTGGGGATGGTTGATGAATTCCAAGAAAACTTTATTTATGGACACTGAAATTTGAATTTCATATATATCTCACATGTCATGAAATAATCTTCTTTTGATTTTTTTCCCCAATAATTTAAAAATACAAAAACCATGCTTAGTTCACACAAAAACAGGTGGCAGCCTGGATTTGACCCACAGGCTGTAAGTTGTCAACCCCTGGTCTTGAAGACCCATCAGTGAAAGTCGTGGCTACTCACGCCTTCCCTCCTATGTTTCCCCTCCATCCTGATGCCAGCCCCTGCCCACCTCTCTAGCCTCATCCCCTGCAGGTCACCATGTTCCTGCCATACTAGTTGGGTTTGGGTTCTGTGGCTGTTCCAGACTCCACCCACTTGAAGACTTGACACATGCTGTCCCTTTATCCTGAGAATTCTTCCCCTACCTTTTCATCTGGAGAATGGATAGCTCCTGCTCAGAGTGAAGGTTACATATTACTCTCTGTGTTAGACTTTCTCATACACACGCCCTTTGTTTTTTCTGCCCCAAAGGTTGACCGGCAGCCTATGTCCTGGCTTGGAGTGAAAGCTGCCCCAATGGTAATATAACCAGTTCTCTGGCTCAGGGATTCAAACTGGAGATACAGGGAGGGAGAAGTCACTTGATAGCACATGAGGAAACTGCAAAGACACCCCAAGGAGGCAGGCAAGCAGAGGCCATGAAGTAGCAGGGCCATGAGACCCCAGGGTTAGTACAGCATATGAGTCAGCAGTAGTTGCAGGTGAGCAGAAACTGTAGGCAAGGACGGAGGCAGATAAGGCAGCAGGAAGAGCAGAAAGATGGAGCAAATGAATCACCATCACGGTTGAGACTTGATTTATTTCTACAGTCTGGGGAGTGACCAGACATCCCAGTCTCTGGCTTACTCATGAATCTGACTATCTGTCCACTTTGCACAGGCCTTGCCTTATGACTGTTTGTGATTCCTGTCTCCTTCCTGCCATGAGGCCCCTTCCAAAAAAACTCTCCCCAGCTCAGTGCCTTGCACATAGTAGGTACTTGAGAAATATGCAAGGATTTGTAAGATGTGAAATTTGTAAGAATGAATCACTTGAGATGATCTAAGAAAAAACTGCTTCTTGCAATCAAAATTTCCTAACACACCACCTACATTTTGGGGTCGTGATGTGTAGCCACTTTCTTGGGGATGAATACAGGGCCCTTTCCATGTCTTACGCAGCCCAGCACATCACTCACTGTAATTGCTGAGCAAAGGATCCCATCTGAGAGCCTGAGCTCATGCAGAGACATAGGAGGGACCAGAAAAGTCTCAGGCACAGGTTGTTAGGGTGCAGGGAGAGGAACCGTAAATACAGTAGCCGCGCATCCAAAGGTGGACGAGAATGTCTCACTTCTTTGTATCCAGCCGCTATTGAGAGCCACGTGGGAAACCAGACAGGACGTGCTGCCTGGAAGACGGGCAGCCTTAAGAAATGAGAAGGACTTTAATTAGTTCTTGACTGGGCTAAATGTGCCAGAAAAGTGAAAAGGAAGAGACTTTCTCCAGGTGGAACAAAATTAGTTCTTGTCTGGCATATTTAATGGGTCAACAGACACTCAACAGAACAAGTTATTCCACTCCTCTCCCTCTCCCCCTCAGGCCTTTGAAAACTTACTTTATCAAAATTAAAGCTAGATTCTGCTGTCAGGGGAAGCTCTTAATGAATGAATTTGGAATTCTCAGATAATGCACTTGAAATCCCTTCAAACCACGGCAGTTGTGATGTGCAGGGGCACATCCTACCTCTAGGGGGCAGTATCCCAAGGAGAGAGGCGCGACGGGAGGACGATCACTTGGGCACTTTAGCTGGAGATCATAGCACTGGCTTTTCCCTGGTTCCAGAAAGAAAGAAAAAGTCCCAGTTGAATAAGACTTAAAAGGCGTTTTACCTGGCTTTTTGGAGAAATTAAAATTCTTCACACGCATGTGCACTACAAACACACTCACGCAAGCACACATGCGCCCTCACACAACCCGCCTCTCCCCCAGTCACCTGCCAAACAGCGCAATGTGCTTCTTTTGCTTAAAAGGTGATCTTTTTTCTGTAGCTGTTTGGCTGTATTTTTAAAATACATTTATTTTGCAAATAAACTCAAACTTCTAAATTATCTCAGAATGATTAAAGACAATCGGCTGTATTTTTGAGAGGGGAACTCCCCACCAGATACATTCCGGGTTCGGAGTTCCATTGCTCTCCGGAGGGAATTGCTGGGGAATGCTTTGGAAACTTGATGGTAACTCAACCTCTATCGAGGTGATAACATCTACTCTTCACTTGCCAAGGTCACGACTGAATTTCTCTTTAATTGGGTGGCTGCCTGAAGCCCCAGAGCGCTGTCTCTTATTCTTATTCACGCCTTTCTCTCACACCACAGATGGCGTTTCTTCCTTCCCGCCCCGGTGTTATCCGGTATCTACTTCAAAGAATCTGCAGCTCAGCTCTGCTCTTACTCATTTGCCTGCATCCTCACTAGACTGCATATTCTATACACTGTATTCTGGGGAGAATATCTTATTTTTGAATTCTCAGTGACTACCTTAACACCTGACACATAGTAGGAACACATGGTTGAATGTCAGTTGAATGAATGTCTTCCTCATCTTGGCGTATCCTACGCACGGTGTTTAAATATTCTAAGTACGTGATAAATTTGCACCACGTAAACCTTTTTTGCGGAACGCATATGGTGGCCTGCTTTCTAAATCAGGTTATCTTATGACCAGACCCTTTGGAATGAATCTTCATTAGCCGACTACATTTTGGTGAACTTGTATGTGGCTTGAAACTCTTCCTTTTCCTTCGGAAAGCTTGGAAGGAAACTTGAATATTAAAGAAAGTAGATGTCCCCACAGGCCCTGGGGACTCCTTCTACCTCCCCACAGGCCCTGGGGGCTCCTTCTACCTCCTCACAGGCCCTGGGGGCTCCTTCTACCTCCCCACAGGCCCTGGGGGTTCCTTCCACCTCCCTACAGGCCCTGGGGGCTCCTGCCATGGTTTTGCACCCAACAGCTTCCTTGAGCCTGTCCCAAGGGAGGGGAAACAGAGGGACAGTAAGGCATCCAACTGGTGGCTCTGGGGTTGGCTTTTCATGATAGGGAAAGAGGCCGGAAGGGAGGAAACAGCCTAATGACAGGGTGCTGTGACGTGAACCCATCCTGCGTTGTGAAAGAACCAGCTCACAGCTTCCCCAGCGCCTGTGAGAAAGAACAATTCTTCACACACATACCTGAAAAGCATCCTAATCCAGCCCCTAACTCCTCCTGAGGCCCCTCCACAGACCCCATGCTGCTCGTGATGCCGGCACGTGGCAAAGTAAAAGCTGCGAGATCTTCCCATTACAGCATTGCCCCCAAATTCAACAAAGTGCCCTTAATCTACAACCTGTTGGCAACTGAATCATCAAAATAAACAAGAGCGATTATTTTCCCAACAGTAATAAAAAAAAGATTACTCAAAGAGTCAGTGTTTCTTCATCTGAAAAGAAATAAAGGGCATAATTAAAGTCTGTGGGCACCCTGACTATGGCTCTGTGATGCCATCTAACTACCCCGAGGCCTCAATGTCTTTGTTTAGGTGACTATCCAACTCCTGTACCGAGAGCAACTTGGGGATGGGACCTGGTCTCCTCCTTTGTGTCCCCAGAGCCCAGGGCACTACCAGACACAAAGTCATCACACAACCCATATCTGTCCAGTGGATGGTGGATGACGCAGGGAAAGGAGAGGATATAATCGCGGACCCATCCACCAAAGTCTAGAATACCAAACTAGGGAGTGTCCCCTTGAAACCTGAAGGAGACACTTCTCAGATGAACAAAAGGGCAGGGGACTTTACGTGGCCTCTAGTCACTCAGTCAGCAAGCACTGTTTGACTTCCTTTTGTGCCCACTCTTTGCGGGGGACACTCAACAGACCACCACCGGGATGAAGTGGCGAGGCCTGGGTCCACCTTGGGTGCAGACTGGTGGGACGGCCTTGGGCATGTTCCTTAACCTTTCTGGGCTTCAGTTTCCCTCATCGGAACAAAGAGGAAACTGGTTTCCTGTTCTAACAATCTATTGTCTTCTGATTCAAGGAAGTATACAAAGAAGAAAACACAGATTTAAGAAGCGTCCAGGAAAAATGTGTAGACTAGCCAGGTACATATGAAACTGCTATGCTGTTTCACAGAACCTCCTTTGGGGCTGGAGGGAACACTGGACAGGCCCTGAGTGACAACTGTCACATTCAAGGTACACACTGTTCTAAGGTGAAAGGATTCACAGGTCCTCACTGGCATGGGTCACGAAGTAAGGCCTGTCTCGAGCAGAAGAAAACATCTTAACGTGGCTGCCTAGGTTCTCTGTTGCCTCCCAGCTTGCATGTGATTTTAACACCACTTCCTAGTGAACGCTTTCATCTTGCAAACAACATTCGGAGTCAGTAAGTGTCCCCAGGAATGCTTATTGCAGACAACCAGCAGTAATAATATCAGGGGGAGTTGGAGAGATGCAAGCTGGGCTGGCGAAGGATGCCGTGATCAGAGATTGGAGCGGTGGGAGTGGTAGACACGGCTTCACAATGTGTGTTCCTTACATGCAGATCTGCAGAAAGAACGGGTCCCTAACCCTGAATGCAGCACGGACCCAGGCAGGACTCGTAATAAGCTGTTACGTGAGTCAACCTAGTAGAAAAGATACAGAATGTCCTTTTTTTCCGGCTCCCTGTTTAATTCCATCTGAGCAAAATCTCAGGGTGAGTGGGAGGGAGGAGGAGGAATGCGTGAGGCCATCCTTGAGTTGTCGCTGAGCCTGGGAATGATTCAGAGCCTGAGGCTCTGGGTCAGCCGATGCTGCAGCAGTTGGCTGGGTCACTAAGTTGGCTGGTCCGTGTCTGGATAGTTTGGCCACTCCCTTCCTGATTCCAAACTACTGCTTAGATGTTCCTTCCCTTCCCTTCTCTTTCACTTCACGGTTACAGGGTTTCACAGTATTTGGCTTTCCCTGCATCAAGAGTACTCTCAGGGGAAGATTATCCCATGACTCATCCCCCTCCTATTCTACACGCTTCCCTCAGAATCCCTTGACAAAGCAGATGGGGGCCTGAGGATACTGATCCAATACTGGTATGATTAACCCAGTTTCTACACAGCCTCAGTCGTGAAGCATGAGGGTCTGTGGAATAACCAGGCCAGGGAAGGATCCAGGTAAAGGAGAGAACCTTAGATTTAGGAGACCCACGTTCAGTTGTGGTTGGCCTGACCAGACCATTCTCAGTTTGCTGTCTATGGAAGGAGCCCCGGTCCGGGCATCTCTGCCCTACGTTTTCTGGGTCAAGTGAAACAGTGTGCATGGGGGTGATTTGTGTAACAGTAGAACCCTCTATCCACTCTCCTTCCATTAGCATGCACTCCAGAAAAACACAAGAAAGGAATGTCAGTGGATTAATTATTTCCGGGGGGTCTGGGTCTCCTCTTGAGCGTGGATGATGCCAGGAGGGAGGAAATGGGAGGGGAAGGAGGCGCAGGCCAGGCAGGAATGGACCTCCTCTTCTCCAGATGGAAGCTTCTCAGGACCTTTACCGTGTATCATAGGCACGTGGACTGCACCCACGTGGTCTTTTCCAGCAAGGGACTTGGAATTATTTTGCAAAGTTTTGTTCATTTGATTCCCTAATAAATGTAACTGGAACAATCAGAATGGTCCCAGACAGAATGTGAGCCAGTGAACGCCCATTTCTGGAAATGATATCAGACACGTTTAACTTAAAAGTATCCCCAGTGCCTAGGGCAGCACCTGGCACGTGGTAGTCACTCGACACATACTTATTTGATAAATGAAGGGTTGAATGAACTGGCCTCTGATGGTCCCTCCAATCGTTTCATTTTGATTAAACATGTACTAGTTCATTTAGCCAAGTCACAGGAGAGAAGTTTTAGCCCAGCATAAACAGAACCTACTTCTTACTTTAAACACCTCTCAGAGAAAGAATGTGTTTCAAACCAGACCACCCGGCTGGTCCAAGTGTCCCAGAAGCTACATTGGGTTTGAAATGTTTGGATTTGCTATGACAGCCCACACACAGTTCATGTATAATTTCCTGATGGAAATTCATCGAAACATAAGGAAGAAGGACCTTGTATACAAATTCAGTAATCAGCCTGGTAATTGATTAAGATCAGTAGAAATCAAACATGTTCTAGAATTTCTGAAAGGTCAGTCAGGCCACGTATAAGTTTATTAGAAAGTTGTCTTTTTTATGATGACAAGTAGAAGACCCACATAACTTAATTTTTTACCTGTAAGCACGGGTTTTACGAAACCTAGATTTCAACCGGTCTTAGTTTTCCACATCTACCATTTTCCTAACTATTCATTTCAATTCAAGAAGCATGGGCTGAACAACGGCCACATGCCTAGCCTTGTGCTGGGTTCTCTGGGGGACGCTGCCATCTTTTTATTGACTCAGGAAGACAAGAAAATTCATCATCAGCTAAATTATTTAACAACAGCATGTGAGAGGCAACATTCAGGTGACGTTATTGGTTATGAGCACAAAAGGACCAGAATTTCCTCAGTAATTACACAGGGCTGGGACCACCGCTATGAGAGGAACCTTCTTGCCCCTACCAAACAGATGTCGAGGCACTTAGTGAGCGGAAGGATGGCCTAACAGTAGCTATTTAGTGTGATAATGGCGTTTGATGGTTTGGACACAAACACCATTGTCACACTCCACAGCTCTGCTAAGGAAAATCGGTAGCCGTGAAAGGGTTAATTTCACCTGCACGTTCCACCACAGCCACTGAACATCGTCAAGAGAGCCTCGCCAGCTCCACAGAGAGACCTGAGCAAAGAAAAAGAGGGGTAACGGGTCGGGAGCATCTTGAGCAATGGAAAGAAACAAAGATGTCGGACTTATTGTGTTCTGGAACAGCCAGGCTAATAGAGGGACCCACTGCCCTGGGGTCTGCTACCACCCACAACGTCCCCCCAACAACAGGAAGGAAGACTTCCTCTGGAAATGAAGGTGAAATCTGTTTGTGTCCATTTTCTAAAAGGGCTAAGCGAGAAAGAATCCCCAGAGGGAATCAATACTTAGGAAACAAATACTTAGTGGAAGACCACATTATAAACTGTACTGGATTCATTGATCCTTGCTGACTCTCTCCTCACCAACTATCCCAGCCCATCATCAGTAACTGTGGTCAATTCTGCAGTCTAAGAACAATTATTTTTGCGTGGGAACCTACCATTTAGACGAGCTGTAATCCACTCTCAGTAACAGCTGTTGGATACAGAGGCATCCAACAGGGCTCAGATGTCACATCTTACTCACCGCAGTGGTTTCCCACTACAGTAGCGGGTGGTAGATGAGAGGAGGGAAGGACAGGAGGAAAATAGAGAGAGGGGAACTATTCCATTTATTCTGTTAACAATACTCCTTTTCTAGCAAAAGGGAGCCTCCTGTGAATAAATCCCTTCTGGTTTACTTGATTTCCTGTTTAAAAAAAAAAAAAAAAAAGGGTTTCTGACTGATGTATGAGCTCCTGCCCACCGTGGAGCAGGAGAGGAAATAAAGCATTTTATCTAAGCCTTTCTTTTCCCCAAAATGCTGGAAATGGAGAGGGGTGGAGGCCAGTTTACTCTTTCCCCAAGATAACTGAGTTGTTAACCAGAGCGTTGCTTCAGCCATAAAATGGGACCATTCTTAACTTGAAAATGAATCCTTCTGCCTTTTTTTCAGTAAAAATGTCCCTTATTCACATGCAGACCGTGAAACAACCCTCTTCCACCTGGACCGTGCGGTTGAGGGCACACCACGGAAGCCACTGAGCTTCCGCGGGATCGGAGTGCTGACCCCCCGCCTCTTTCTTTCTTTCCAATTTTATCGAGATGTCTGGCATATTCATTTTAGGTGTACAACATCAGCCTTTTTTTTTTTCTTTCCTTTTACACTGTGTTGATTGCTCGTCTTCCTACGAAGTGACTGACCTCCTTGGGTTCCTGTCTGTGACCCTGGCTCGCCTTTTCAGGGTGCTAGGTGGCAGGAAAGTGCCACCTGGCTCACTCTTAGACCTGCTGTCTTCAGGGGGAGTTTTCCCCTGGGCATTTGCCAAGACTCACACCGAATACCAACTCCAGAGTTCCAGCTGGCCCCCTTTGCTACCGCAAGCCCCTGGCACGCTGGGTGCAGCCGCAGGGGACACACTCGTGTGATTAACCATCCCTGGTTCTTCCCTTCCCTACAGCGCCTCCTAACAACTTAGCCGGGCTCATCTGCTTTGTCTTTGCCCGAGGGACTAGAACAGAAAGCCACCCTTCTTGGTCACTCCAGGGATGTTCTGACCATGGCGAGAGGCTCCAGAAATCTCTTAGCTCAGTTGGAAAAAATCATCGGGAGGTGATCAATTCACTAGTGACAAAGGTCCTGGTAGGACATGCTTGGAGAGCTCTCTATCGGTCAAGCTCCTGAGGTCATTTCACTTCAGAACCTCATAGCAGTGTCTGAGCCCTCCTGCACTTCTCCGCGTGGGCCTTGTATGCCTTGAAAGCCTGAAGCTTTCGTTAACCTGCAAAAGACAGAAAAGGGAAGGAAGAGTAAACAGGGGAAAGAAGAAAAGAGAAAAGAGAGGAGGTAGTTAATGGTAAATCTTACCAAAATCCTCCTCCAAATAAACCTCTATTTCTTTGGTCCAGGAAATTCATGGCAAGGAAAAAGTCCTTGAATTTGTAGGAAAGGTTTTCTTTTCTACCCATTTGTAGAAAGGTTTACCTATAAGGTTGTCCAGAGAGGCACTGTTTATAACAGTAAAAATTGCAAACCACTTAAATGTCCAATTATAGGAGAAGTGTGATATATTTATAGTCAACCCTGGTCATTGAAGGTGATGTTGTAGAAAAATGGTTATTGACTTGCAAAGAGATTCAAGAGACGTTATTGAATGAAGAAGTAGTTTACAAAACTATATCCACAGTATGAGCCCCTTTCTGTGAAGAAAGGCATACATGCCCAGGGCAAAAACACCAACTATTAACCATGGAATTATGGTTTTGTTTTTTGTTTTCTCCTTTTGCTTCTCTGTATTTATTCATTCCATAATTAATGTAATAGTTTTGTAATGAGAAAAATAATTAGAATGTAAACATTTTTAAGAAGTTTTTTTTGGTGTGGATTTCCTAATAAAAATTCCTTCTTGCAAAACATTCTTCTGAAACTGGGAGGTTAGAATTTACCCTATTCCTACTCTGCTTGTCAACAAGCTTGAAAAGTCAGCGCTGGGCTGAGAGATGGGCCACAGGCTAATTTCCTAGCAAATTATTAGCAAAATGCTTTATTAGGCAGTACAATTATTTTATGGTATTATGGCATCAATCAAACACATTTATTGAGTGCCTATTGTGTTCTTGGACTTGTGAACAATTTAAAACTATAATAGCCATCATCTTTTATTACTTCTTTGATGGTTTCTGCAGGAGCGGTTGAATTCTGTCAACCTGAAAAGCAGTTTAAATGGGCAAGTAGAATGTTTTCATTTTTTTCAAATGCCATCCAATAATATGTCACTAATAAAAAAAAAATTGGAAGTGGTTAATGCCAGGATCTACTTGGATATAGTTTTAAAAATTTAAATACTCACTTCTCATTCTGCAGGTTTAAAACAATCTTTCATATTCTCAGATTTAACAACTGAACTTAAATAGCTCCAGCTAATAAAAAAAACCCAGAAAGTTTATAAGCTGGTTGGGAAATAATTACACCTGCTATTTCCTGTGAAAAAATTAATCCTTAAAGGCAAAGAGGTGGAAATTGATTCAGGGTGATGTGTCCAAATGCCAGCAGTTTTCCAGAGCTGGAAAAGGCCTTGGGGGATCCTGTTTAATTTCTCTCCTCTGATCTCAGCTACACAAATCTCCCACCATCTCTCTTTGAGCCTTACTTCCTGAGAGAGGTTGAGTACCAGGCATTCCTAAATGGCTGTTTATTAAAATGAAACTTCTGTGTAGTGTCCCAGGCTCCTTTCCCTCACCTTCCCAACCTGGACAGAATCTCTAGACATTTCTAGCTGCTGTGGTCAATTCAGATTGCAGTTTTCCCATTGAGTTCGTGGGTATGAAAAACAGGCAAGGCTGGTTTTACTCTTTTTAAAGTTGGGCGTTTCTTTTCCTAAATGGGCAGGGGGCAGGAAGGGGGAGTTCACTGAGAAGAAAGCCTTTACAAAGCCGAATCCTCTAGCGAATTCACCAACCTGTAAGTATTCTGTGTGTATCACACCTCCCTGTAAAATGTCTGAGATTCACAAGTACCAGGAATATCACAAAACTCCCTATGCTTTCTCAGGTCAGATATGGGCACGAGCAGCCTGTCTTTGCTTTCACATTTTATTTCCCAGGGTCTGGGAACATTCTAGGGCCAACTCCAGAGGGCTGAGAAAAGAGTGCCTTGAGGACCGTGACGTGTCACTTTGCTGCAAAGCTAACCCTTCAGCACCTAAGAAAGATTCTTAAAAAGCAAATGATAAATGGAGATGCTTCTTCTTAATTCCAAATCCACATTTCCTGTCATTTCAAATAGATGTGTTAAGGACGTCAATTTGATTCTTTTAGACTATTATAGTCTAGAAGACAAAAGAAGTCAGTAGCATATGCCTGAGTCTTGTCATTTTGAAAGCACATGGAAATTTTAAAATAGAATGTTCTTTTCCATAGGGAGCAAGGAAGCATTTCTTTTCTCATTGAAACCCATCTAGAGGGGAAATCGGGAAAGTTTATGCGTGTGTCCATTATGCCCATTATCACCAACCAGAGGTGAGAGGGGATCATTGGGCAAATTCTCAGCCAAGCTGAGGTCTCCATAGACTCTTTTCAGAGAGAACTGCTGAGGCCCGGGGATTCCTAGGAACCAGTTTCATTTCTATGCAGGTGTCCAGCTATTTCCAGTGCTGTCCAGGGAACAATACCAGTTGGACAGAGGAAGAGCTCCAATGTTGGAGTTTTAGAAGTTGAAGAACAAAATGTAGGGAGCCCTGCGGTTGTGCTTGCCCTGAAACAGGGGGAAGGGAAGGACTTCTGGTCAAATAAACCTCCTAATTCCAGGTATCCTACAGGTGGAATCTCGTTTGAAGGCCTTGGTGTTATTGTTAAATCAGACCATCATAAAACAGGAAATGGCTTCATATACAGTCACTCCAAGCCAGAAATAAAAGTCCATGGCACCTCCAGGCCCTAGACCCCTCCCCCTCCTTAGCCTTATCCTTTCCCTCCACTGGGGGGAGAAGCATCTTTAGGAAAGTCTCCAGTTTTCTTAGACTCTCTGAAGAAACAGAATAATCATGGCAGACAGATTCAAATGCGGTGTGTGTAACATGTCACATTGCTTAGGTGCTGTAGGGTCTTTTTAAACACCTGGGTGGCAGCTCACCCTCACTTCTCAAAGTCAGTGGCCCCCCCAGAGGCACAGTCTAAATCACACCGGGAGTTGGAAGATGCTGGAATGTGTGTGGGGAGGCACCTACCTTCCAGTCACCTCGTGTCTTCTCTGGGCCCAGGGCCCCTTCTCTGCCAGTGGGATGGTGCCTTCTGTTCTCCCCTCTTCTGGCCGTATGGGGGTGGCCATGGGCGCCAGCCCTGAGCTTCTGTGGGGTTTAGGCCTTTCCCCGCTCCCTTTATGGGATCCAGGGTTTTAAAGTAAACAGTTCTTTCTCTTTCTGATAAGTCACATTGAAGTATCGATTTGGAGGGAGGGAGGGCACGACCTTAGCCCTTAGTCATCGTCACCTTTGGTCAAGCTCGCTAAGCAGGACTGAAAGGCCTGCGTCCCCCTCCTGCGGCAGAAATGGAGGCCTTGCCCCTGCTGAACACAGTGTCCCCCTCAGAAACCCAGGTTTAAACCTGTTTAACCCTTTCCTCACAGGAAGGCTGCAGTTTATTACACTGTCACCTCCTCAGATGTCTAGATCCAGAAAAGTCACCTGATCACAGGAACCTATTAAGTATATCCTTGCTCATCCTACTTCAAGCTCTTGACCAATATTTGGAAGCCAATCTCACCCTCCTCTTGAACCAATCGTTTCTGACGTAGTTACAATCTACTTACTTGTTCACACCGACAATGATGTATGAAGCTCCTCCTTATCTGCTCAGTTCTGGTATCTCAATGGTGAGTGAGACAAACGGAGTTTACATTCTGGTTAAAAAAAAAAGAAGACAGATAAAAAGAGAGAGACATACAAAGGCAATAACAACCACCACCATCGGAGGCTGCCCCTCGCCCTAAATGTAGTCTGTCAGCTGCTATTATTGTTAATGTTTCTGATCATTTCTTTTCCTCCTCAGGCCACTCTGCTGTTTTGCCTTCTTACGCTTTGAAAAGAAGCTATTTGTTATCCTCTCTAGTAAGAACCAGTCCTCACTTCAGGTCGCATTTATCCTGGTCGAAGCTCATGACCCTCTGAGGAGAAGAGGCAGCCTTAACTAGTGGGTATGTTGCCATTTTGCCCTACACAGAATTGGAAGGGAAAGCAAAACATGCTCTGGCTTTTCTTCCTTTCCTAAGAACTGATCTCAAGAAGTGAGTCCCAAGTTTGCCCCCATCTTTGGTCCTGCTTCTGGTCCCTTCCCTCCAACCACCTGAGATCAAACTGAGAACTTGTCCCTAGAAGAGACCTGGGTGCTCCGGGAGGGCTGAGGGATTGGCCATGGCCTTGTGAAGGCTGGCACGTTCATATGGTAAAAGCCCAAATGTTCATCCTGAAGTGGGAAAAAAACATTGGCGTCGGTCCTGTGGACGTCACCCGGCTCCAGCTTTGTTCAATGGCTCTGGTGTCACCCTGACGCCTCACTGGTCCTGCCTGTGATAACTTGCTTTGTACTTTTAAACCTGCTTCTCCTGGTTGCAGCAACCGTATTTCTTTTCAGAGCTACTGTTGGTTTTTCACCTTTTCAGTGACCTAGAGCCGCAAGTCCCCAATATATTCTTTCAAACAGCAGGACAGGTTCCCCCCACCCCCAGGCCTCACCGCATGGACATCCGGGTCGCTTTCACCAGCTGTGCTCGGTCTCTGAAAGTTGATGCGTTTTTGCCGAGACAGTTTCCCTTTCATTTGGAAAACCATGGTGAAGACAAATGTTCAACTTTCAGATGATTTCCTTTCAATTCCCAGCCATGGTACTCGCAAGGATTTTGAATTTCAGAGAGAGGGTAAATCTTGCCCTATTTATACTCCTTAACAAACTTCTTCCAGCAAATCACAGAACACCTGCCTCGGCTGCTTTAAAATGACTTTTTTTTTTTTTTTTTTAAATTATAGGGGATGCATTCTTTTAAGATAAGATAGATTTGAATCCTGCAAGGTTGAAGTTCAGCTTAGAATGTCTGAAATCCCTAATGTTTGTACTCAGATACAGGCTGCAAAACGGGGCTTTGCAAACAGAGAAAAACAAAATCGGGTAACTTTCCACTGGTTGCAGCTGGAAGCAGGCTCCGCCTCCCGTGGGTGACTGACGGTGGTTTTCTCTTCCTGCCTTGAGTGGCAGGCTTTTTGAAATGGAAAAAAAAAAGGAATCAGTTCCAGTGAAGAATGCCAAACTTTTGCCAGGAGGGAGGCCGAAGTTTGAGAACTGGGAATCCAATCTCAAAAGAGTCTCATTCGAGATTCTTTTGCCACTCAAATTTTTGCCTTTGAAGAAGACACTTTATATTTCTGAGCCTTTAGTTTCCTCTCTGTGTAGCAAAGCTGAAGATACTAGCTTGTCATTTGCTCTGAAACCTTAGGTGAAATAGGAGATGAATTCTTTTTTATTAATGAATAGAGAAAAACAAAGATGGATATAGAGAAATTACCAAGGTCTTGAGCTGTATTGACTAATTGGTTATTTATTGGGGTAGTAAAGAAAAAGAGAGCAAAGGAGTTGAATTTACCATGAGGGAAAGGGCCAAGCACGGGAGGACCGGCAGGATGCTGAGTGGCCACAGCTTCAGGTTGGCCATCAAGAGAATCAAAACCACTTTCGAACCAACATCCCAATCCAGGACCCAAGTGAAAACACAGAGTGTTGACAGCGAGTCCTGGTTTCACCACTGTAGTCACACACAGGCCACCTTCTCCCATTAAAGGTCCTGCTCTTATGGGTGGAAATGGGCTCAGAACACCGTTAGGCATTGGGGGGAGGGGCCTGACTGCAGGGGGCAAAGGGGAAGGGTCATCAGTTGAGTGAGTGGTACCCACTCCCGGGAGGCAGTTGCAGACCAGCTGCAGACATTATGATACTTCCCGCCTAAACACTTCAACACTTGTCCCCAAGGAATAGGAGTATTCTGCTTAACCCGAGTACCATTATCAGAGCGAAATTAACAGTAATTCCCTAATAGTATCTAATATTTAGCTCATTTTCAAATTTCCCAATTATCCCCAAAATCTCTTTTAGAGCTGTTTTTCTTTTCTTTCTTTCTTTTTAAAAACTATGATCCAGGCAAGATTAATGCCTTGCATTTGGTTTGTAAATGACAAAATTAATCTAGATGCTCTCTAGCAGTCTGTCAAAAATGTTATGTTTCCATCCTAGTTTTTCCAAAGATTGGCCACTCCTCTAGGACTTGCAATGAGAGAAGGTCTAGAATGCAGGTCCTTTAAACCTTCTGCCTGGCTTCCCCTCCCTCCACATGGCCTCCCCCCTCTCCACATGGCCTGCCCCCTCTGAGGATAAGCAAATACTCTTGAGTAACCCTTCCTTCAATATCCAACAAGAATCTCCAATGAGCCCTCATTCATTCATTCATTCATTCACTCAAGAAATATTTGTTGAAAGCCACAGTGTCCTTGGCACTATTCTAGATCCTGGGTATGCAGCAGCAAAACCCAGCCAACCAACCAAGAAAACCAGACTGAAATTCCTTCCCTCATGGAATTTACATCCAGAAGGAGGTGAGCAATAAACAGAATAAAGGAAGTCAGAAGTGGATAGTGAGTTTTGGGGAAGGACTCAAGTTAAAATAGCGATAGGCAGGGCCCCCCCTGTTTGAGAAGAGAACAGAAGGAAGTTAAAGAGTGAAACATGAGGAAGAGAATTTCCAGGCAGAGGGACCTACACGCTCAAGTATGTCTCAAAACGGGAAGAAGGCCAGCGTAACCAGTGCGGTGGGGCTGAGGGGAGAGTTACCAAATGACGTTGTGTGGCCTCAGATGGTATTTAGAGTTCCGGTATGGGCTTGACCACCCACTATTCACAGTAGGTGGAAGATAAATGCTTCATTTTAATAACATTTGTTACAGTAAAGAAGAGATAAATTGGAATTGGAAGAATTATTCAGGAATCAGTTCCACCTCAAGTTCATTCCCTAATTAATTGAATCTAAGAATTTTTCAAATATGACACATTCAGATTTTCAAGATGTTAAAACGTGGGGGAAATTTGTGTGTTTCAAAATCAGTGAAATATAGTCATTTGAATACTTTTTCCTATCTGCCCCCCTTTATATTTGACCGTATTCTTACATAGTGTAGTTACTAACCCTGGAGCTAAACTGCCTGGGTTCAGACCCTGGCCCTCCCACTTACCAGCTGTGTGATCTTCAGGGAGGTACTTAACCTCTCTGTGCGTCAGTTTTCTCCTTTATAAATTTGTGTTAATAGTAGTACCTGTTTCATAAGGTCATTGTTAGGATTCAGTGAATTAATATACATAAAGTGCTTTACAAGAGTGCCCGGCACAGAGGAAACACTCAAGTGTTATTATTAAACCTTCATAACCTCTTTGAGCTATTTCTGATTTTAAAATTGAAACAAGAATAATCAGAGACACAGCTAGTACAGGTCAAGGCTGGGACTTGAAGCTCCCTTTTCTGGGGCAAGTCTACTTCTCTCTGCAGCTGCCCTACCTAAGGAGGCTGGGTTCCAACACCCGTGACTTTTTGTTTTTCCAAGAGTAGCTCAAAACTCTGGGCAGTGGGGACAAACTCTTGAGCGTTACACTGATTCTGCCCTGGTCCATGATCTTTGTCCAGATGCGCCATTGTGTTTTACAACCCACTAACCTGTCACCTTGAGCATTTCTACTCCGGTGAGCATGAGAATGTGGAGGGATAGAGCCGGCCTTTGCCGGGGCCTCGCACAGGGTCCCTGAGAATGCATCTCGGCAGCCGCAAAGCTCTGGGCCTCTTTCCTGAGAAGGAGAAGCTAGCAGTGCCTTGTGACTAGGGAGTCCTTCCTGAAAGGGGACCCAACACCCGAGTCCAATGTTGAGTCACAGACGACAGATCCTCAGGATAGAGGGGCCAATCCCAGCTCTCCCTCTCGCCCTTGGTGACTTTCAAGGAGTTCTGATGGCACCATCTTCTCCCATCATCAGAGACTTCATGTGGAAAAAAGTCATTTCATGAAATGCCACATGAAAACAGGATTTAGTTGATGCATTCATTCATTTGTTCATGGTCTATCTTAGGTAGCTCTCTACCCAGGCATGGGCTGGCATCACAGAACTGTCTCTTCCCCCCACCCCACCTCCCCAGGAGCACCGTGAAGCTCCTAAGTATAATCCCAAAGTCATCTAGATTCTAAGGGGTAAAGGAACAGAAGGACTGTTGTGATATTATGATTAATAATAAATATGTATTTGGTCTTCATCACCAAGTCTGGCACAGAGCTCCTTAAACTCTAAACTTCCTAAGTGGTAAGAGCTCTAAAGGTGTCTTTTGTTATGTTAATGAAGTGACTTTTGGAACCTAGGTAGCTAAAAGATGGGGGCTGGTTGCCAGAGGACGCAGCCACGTGATTAGAGAGTTGGCATTTTTAGTCCCACCCCTGGACCTCCGGAGAGGGGAGAAGGGTAAGAGGTCGAATCACTCACCAATGGCCAATGATTCAACAAGTCATGCCTATGTAATGAAGCTTCCATAAAAATCCAAAAGGATGGGGTTCAAAGTGCTTCCGGATTGGTGAACATGTTGGAGATTTGGGAAGAATGGCTGGCTATGAGAGGGCGTGGAAGCTCTGTGCCCTTTCCCCATACCTTGCCCTGTACATCTCTTCCATCTGGCTGTTCCTGAGCTATATATCTTTTTATAATAAACAGGTTACCTAGTAGGTAAAATGTTTCTCTGAGTTCCATGAGCCAAGCTAGCAAATTAATGCAACCCAAGGAATGGGTCATGGGAACTTCTGATGGCTCAGAAGCACAGATGACAACCTGGACTTGCAACTGGGGTCTGAAGTGAGGGGGAGGGTCGTGGGACTGAGCCCTTAACCTGTGGGATCTGATGCTGTCTCCAAGTAGATAGTGTTAAAATTGACCTGTAGGACACCCAGCTGGTGTCCGAGAATTGCTTGGTGGTGTGGAAAACTTTCCCACACATGCTAATTGGTGGCCAGGATCTTAACTACATACTCTGGACAATCTCAGATGCACCCCGGGTTGGTGGTCTCTGCTATAATTTTCTCGAAGGCCAAGGTCAGCTATGTGAAATAGTTTGTAACATATATTCTTGGGTGGAATCCTTGAAATAGAAACTTGTCAGGAAATTCAGAGCCACTTACAGAGGCACTGTAATAATGTTCCTCTGTTTCCCCCCGTTTCCCTCTAGGTTCAGTCTTAGGCTGAGAAGTTAGGGTGCAAATCCTGGGTATGTGTTCCTCTTATGCTCTGGGACTTCTGTGCTCATCCCTGAGTGTGTTTCTCACAGACGCCACTTGGATGGAGAGTTCTGCAGGGAAACACTCTGCCCCATCATTTCATTCAGGTCACTATCTTCCCTTCTCTCCTTGCTCCCTGCCCCCGTGGCCTTTACCCCTCGCACATTCACAAACATTGACCTCCAACCCTGGGCCTCCCCTGAGTTCTGTCCACTGGCACCTCCCAACAAAACTTTCTCTACCCTTGTTTCCTCTTCAACCCTCACTTGCTGGCACACTTAGGTATTGGTAGAATCAACTCAAGAATGACTCTGAATTAAAACAATGTTCAATGGAAAGAATTTTTTAAAAATCAAGTTAATTAATTTGCTTTCTGTCCTGGCTGCAGCTGCTTTCTGTTTCACTTTTGTTTTCGAGTCAGGCAGAGAATGGAATCGGCACTTAGTTTGTTCTCTGTTCTAGAGCCACCAGCTCCAGAATCCACTGAGCCAGATGCCAAACTAGTTCTTTGATCAGTGGTCTTATTGTCACACCTGGACCCCTGAGGGCGTATCATGCTGTTTCCTTCATGCCTCTTGTGCTGTTGCCCCACACAGCTTTCCCTTATCACCTCCTAAAGTCCAGATGTCAGGCAGGGGGATTAGTGTGGTTAAGACACAAATCCAGTCCAGGAGTGTTTCTGCTGAGCCCCCATCCTGGGCCTGGCGGTGGACTCTTGAGCACAGAGAGAGAGACCACTGATGACTGCTCGTATCAGAAGAGGAGCAAGGCCTCGAGGAGCTCACAACTGAATTGAAGAGACATGGCTTTAGAATTGCTTACTACCTCTATTGAGATCATGTGCACACGATCCCCTCAGCAGTAGAGGTGGGGCTCAGGGGTCAGAGCAGGCCTCTCAGACCTGGCCCCTGCCAGCCTTCTGTGGGAGGGGGAGCTTCATAGCGCTGGATCTGGGCTTGGGCCAGGCCCTATGAACACGGGCACAGGTCCCAGCGTTCCCCAGTGGGCATGCTGAGGCAAAGGGCTTACTTAATTCATCCAACCATGGGGAACCAGTGGACCCAAGGTGGTGTTTAGAAGACAGTATCTGCTAGTTGTGGGCACAGGGGATTATGGGTGGCACACAGGACTACTTGAGTGTCCTCTCTGTGAGCACAGGGGATCCTGGGAGTTACCCAGGGCTGAGCAGCCAGTGTGGGCACAGAACAGGAATGTGGGATGGCTCTTTGGTAGCTGCTGGGTATGCAGGTGGGAAGCGGAGGGAGGAAGCAGTTCCAAGCAGCAGGAGTAAAACAACAGCAGTGGAATTAGACAGGAGCGGACAGCTAGCAGTCAGGGGTCTTTGTCCAGAGAAATGTACTGTGAGTGGTGCCTAAGAGCAGGGGATTTGTAGCCAGAGAATCTGAAGTTTGACTCCTGTTTCTGCACTTGTTGGGTGAACTTGAACCTAAATTTCCTCATCTGTAAAGTTCAGATAATAAAACCTACCTTCCCAAACTATGGTGAGGATTAAATGAGACGATGTATATGAAATACTTAGCATGGTGGTTGACACATAGTACGCACTCAAATACTATTATTACTATTGTTGGGCAGGTATAATAGAGAACGTATTGAGAGAAAAGACACTCAGCTGGCTGTTGGGGGGCATGAGATGGGTTTATCATCCTGGGAGACCACAGGCCTGTTCCTTCATGACTCCTTCTCCCCCTGCAGCTGGGACCATAGACTCCAGTTGCTATAAAGCCCCTTCCTCGCCTTGCTGGGGTGTTTAGATCAGAGGTTTGGGGCCAGTTCAGAAGGCAAATCTGGGTATTTGCCTGAGCCCCGAGGATTTCCCTCTGCCTGAGGCTCCCAAGTGACCAGGGTAAGCTCCAGATAACAGATAAAATGCAAATTAAGTGGTGGCAACATACCTGTCTGTTTGTACCTTCTCGCTCACAACCATTCCTTCTGCTGTCACTCAGCTGCTTTGGCCCTCGAGAGGGACAGCAGAGGAGTCCCAGGCACCATGTGGGACCTCCTCAATCTCTCCCTGCCTTTTGCTTTAGCTGCCTGGACTGGATTAGAAGTCAACAGGACAGACAAGGCAGCCAGAGTCCCCAGAGGCTGGCTGGGCTCCTCAACCTAGCTCTGCCCCAGGCTTCCCTCTCCCTGGTTAACTGGCCCAGGAACAAATTAATTGTCCTCAGTTGCTTTCCTTGGCCGATTGTAATTGGCAATCCTTTTGCCCATTTCTCAGTAACAAAATACAGCACCCCTTCATCTACTTGTGAGTCTGTTCCTTTCTTGGGTTTTGTAAAGCACTTGCTTGTTTGCTGCTTTGCAAAACAATATATAACGGTTATTGTTTCTCCAAGACAAAAAGAAAATTTGTATTGCTAAAATCAAATTTAGTCCCTTCTGCTTTGTTTTCATGCTTCTGCACAGAAAATAACTTTTCATTTCAATGCTGAATCATAGTGTAATCTTGGAAGATATTTTAAATGGCAGACTCAAAATATGTTGTACCAACAATGCAGAGAGCTCAGTGAGCTGACACCATGACCAGCAATCACAGAGTTCTCACGTGCACGTAGATGACAACTGCAACATGTCTGTGGCCTGGCCAATAGCGCTGATAATGCCATTACGTCCTAAAGGCATCCTAATTTCAGAGATGCTAAAACATGAGGGGGGAAGGTGTGCTTTAACAGACAAAATGCAGTTGTTTTGCAAAAACATGATAATATAGCAACCTGTATTTTTCATTCAATATTCTATCCTCAACATACTTCCGTGTCAAGGAATATCTTGTATCAACACTCTTAAAAATAATTTTGGATTCCATTTTCTTTCATTGTGTTCCATTGACTGAATTTATTATTCACTAAAACCCTATTTTGAAGTAAGTTGGGTGCTTCCTTTTTTTTCAGAATTATTATTTTTTTCAGAATGATGCAAAGACCACCTTTAAAGATAAATAGTTGCACACATCTTTTGTAATTTTTAAAAGGCTTTGATGCATTGCGTTATTAACTTTTTAGCTTGGTTCCAAGCAAAATGGGCAAAAGTATTCCTTGTCTATGAGATCTTAAGTGGTACAAGGTGACCTTTCTCGATTCTATATTAGGAAGTCACTGCTACGACTCAGCTAATACCTCCTCAGACCAAGAATATCACAAATCTTGTTATACGTATCGACAAACTGTCTCTCCTCAATTAGAATGGTCAGATTTAGCAACTAAAAACACAGGACATCCAGTTAAATTTTAACTTCAAATAAGCAAATATAGTTTTTTAGGGTAATTATGTCCCATGCAATATTTGGGGCTTGCTTATACTAAAAATTATTCATTGTTTATCTGTAATGTGAATTTAACTAAGGATGCTATATTTCATGTGACAACTCTTTCCGAATGTATTCCAGGAGGCTGCAGGATCCTGTGCTGCTGCTACACTGACCTGGCTCAGTTCTTTTTGGAGGTTGAAAGTCAGCTTCCTTAGAGTTACTTCATTCCTTAGAGCTACTTCATTCCTTAGAGCACATGATTATTTCAATAAGCATTGCATTTAAGCTTAGCTCTTCTGTTACGTGGAAGTTGATGTAACTAGGTAGGACAGGGAGAACCGGGGAAGGACCAGTAGACTCAGAGTCCTAATAAAGAGATTTGCAACCCAGCTTAGCCCTTCCCAGCTGTGTTAGCTTCTTCTCCCAGAGCCTCTATTTTCCTACATAAAAATATTAGGAACAATATTATGACTCTCCTCGGTATTGCTGTGTAAAACAGCAATGGGCTGATTTCCATGAAAGGGTTTATAAACTCTAAAACATGATGAGCTAAAAATCATGGGGCAAAGTCCCATGAAGCCAGAGCTTTAGAAATATTGATTTTTTTCCCAGGTTTGTGCTGCTGTGATCTCCTCTACCAGTCACCTGTGAAGCTCACCCCCATTTACGCCTTTCCCCCCCGACACATAAAGCTCCCCTGCAGGCCATCAGCAAAATCCCAACTACTCTTAGGAATGGTTTAGCTGATGGTGCTGCACGTAGAAGACTAAAGACAACCGGGGAAGTCATCTTCTCCAAGAGCTTTAGGAAAAGCGTTCATACAGATTCTTGTGTTTTAAGAGCAGGGCTTTAATTAGACCGGAGTTTATGGGATGTTTTCTTCAATCCAGGCTGTGCAAAGGGCATTTGGAAGTAATCAATAACCCAGAAAAGAGTTTGCAACCAGGAAAAAACATCAATTGAATTAACCTCAAGTATATTGGCTGTTTTGGCTGAATGTGGGTGTAGGGGAAGATCTCAGCAAGGACTGTCAAAAGGAAGATCAACTGTCTGTGTTTTGTTGAACTGTGGTGTCTCCAGGGGCCTGGGGACCAGTAGGCACCAGATGAATCTTTAGGACAGACAGTAGCAGTTGTCCAGCTCTTTAAAACTGATAAAAAATGTATATAATTTTGGGCCAGGGAAGGCATTCTTAAGCAGCACACAGAGCCTCACATCAAGACTTTCTAACATTAGATGATTAAAATAATAAAGTCAAAAGGAAATAAAAATCTAGGGAAAAATAACAATCTATATACCACAGCCTCACCTTTTCAGTTTAGGAAACATTCTTATAAATCAAGATTGAATAATTCAAGATGAAAATGAGGAAAAGAGAGGATATGAACACGGAATTTACAGCAAAATAAACACATGAAAACAGGGTTAACTTCATTCATCGTTATAGAAAGGTCCATGAGGATCAATTCTCAGTGAGCTCATAGGTTAAAATTAAAAAGCTGGTCGATTTCCAGTATTCGTCACGCTGTGGACAAGCTGCCATTCTCAAACGCTGTTGCTGGAAGTGTTAATGGTTTACTTTTTAAAGGATAATTTGATAGTGTCTATTAAAATTGGAAGTACATCCCTCTTGGTGCAGTAATTCTATTACTGGGAATTTATAGATATATTCACAAAAGGAAAGTAAGACATGTATGTAGACATATTCATTGCAACATTGTCTGTAAGATCAGAAAACTGAAAAGCAGACTACTGTATGGTAGACTGGTTACATAAATAATACAGCATACAAAGTAATAATGTAATAACACAGCCATACAATGTAAAATTGTGCAGAAAAAGAAAAAGGCCAGGAATTGGGGTAAGGAGGATGATATATCCCATGCCTCCCCAGTCCAAAATATATCAGAATACATTTGGTATAAGTAAAAGTATAGAAATACTTGTGTGCATCTGTATATGTATTTATTTGGTGGTAATAGCATACTTTTTCTTCCTTGAAGGATACACAGAATATCATTGATGGTGGTTCCTTTGGGAAGTGGGCTAGTGGTTGGGAGGTGGGCGGATGGACTTTTGCATTTGGGGTTTTACCTTGCTTGGAGGTGTGATGAGAAGCAGAGCTCCAAGGCTGCTGAAACAGGCAACAGGTGAGGAGGACATAGTCTCTCGTCCAAAAGCTGAGGACAGGTGCAGTGCAACATCAAAGGATTAGGATTCCTGTACAGACGCAGGCCTGCCGGCTTGCCATGAGCGGTCTCGGTGAAGCTGCAAGCACCAACGGAAGTGACCTTGGAAGCGGAGGGCTTTGATCCTCGGCAGTCCGAGGGCCAGTCAGGGTTGGAGTTAGGGGAGCTTTGGCTTATCCTGGAAGGGAGTCACTCAGCTCAGAGTGCCTGCAGCGTAGGTGTCTGGGGTGTTACGCGGGTATAAGAAGGGGGCCCGATCTAGCAGGGGAGTCATGAAAAGTTTCCTCCAGGAAGCCATGTTGGGCCTGAGCTCTGAAGGAGGGATAGGAATTTTCTAGGCAAAAGGGTGGGGATGGAAAGATACCAGGTAGAGGGAACAGCACGTGTGAAGGTGTAAAACAGCGGAAGGCGAGCCCCAGTGGCTGGAGCAGATAGAGTGGGAGAAGGCGCCCGGTGAGACCTCGAGGTAGGCGGGGTGCCATCCAGCAGGACCCGGGGGCACAGGTTGGGGTTTCATCTTTATCCCAAGAGCGCTGGGAAGCTATTGAAGGGTGTCACTTGTATCTAGACAGGATCATGTATTCAGCAGTGAGAACAGGGGGATGGAGAAGGGCAAGAGAGGAAGTTAAGAGGCTTTGGTGAAGTCCATGTCAGGGATGATCACGGTGGGGACGACAGAGCTAGAGCTAAAGTTGGATAGAAGCTTATGGGTGCCTCTTGTGATCTCTGCTTCCAAAGGGCCACACCAGCTGGCACCACTTCCTTTCTGAGCTGCCTCTCATTGTGGGGATGGGGATGGGGACCAAAGTGAAAAGAAGTGAGAAAGATTCACAGATCTGAACACGAGTCATGGGAGCTCCAGACTCTGTAAGACATGGGTCTGCAGCCCATACTCCCATCTGTGCTCTGGGCCTCCCTCCACTCCCAGGAATAGGGGCGCACAAACATGGTGATTATTTCCGTGTATCAGCATCAGACTTTAATATTGACCCACCACTAGAATAATAACCACTGTGTTCTGGGGGAATTAATTTCCAGATATTGACTACCTTATTATCCCCACCCCCCTTTTCAGCATCATTCTTACTTCTCATTAATCTTTCGGAACAGGACCATCTCTTGGCAAAATTGTGAGTTTTCCATCCCCTCCTGTAGGCTACAGCTATAAGGAAGGGGTGCTTCAGAGAGGCT
This sequence comes from Balaenoptera physalus, assembly GCF_965194825.1. Taxonomy (NCBI): domain Eukaryota; kingdom Metazoa; phylum Chordata; class Mammalia; order Artiodactyla; family Balaenopteridae; genus Balaenoptera; species Balaenoptera physalus. The sequence goes on from NC_138897.1 coordinate 16,939,220, forward strand.
GCAAAGGCCTGAAAATCCACATGGACACCAAGCCTTTGAATACGTGTGGGTGCTGTTGTGATTGATGAACATTTATTTCAGTGTTCTGCTGAATTCAGAATCATTCAGGTCTGAATAACTTCTGGTCATTATGCAGTTTCTTAATCACTAGATCTTAAAAGTTCTGTGGATTTTTTTTAAAAAGGGGTTATAATACTTAAGAACTGCTAGTTTAGGGCAAAGGGTCTGACATAGCAGGCTGATGTGTTATTCATTCAATAAATAGTTATTGCATACCCATTCCAAGCCCTGGAGATATTCATGAATGACATAGGCATAGTTCCCATCCTCAAAACAGTAATACTAGTAAACAGACAGCAACTGGAACACTGGAGAAAAGCTGATCTTCAGTGGGAGATAAGCAGTTGGCTGGAGATCAGTTGAGTTTTAGGGTGTAGGGACAAAATGCTACTCCTTCCTGAGGGATATACATTTTGAAAGAGGAGCCTCTAGAAGGGTAAACACAAAGGACTGAATTTCTACTGGTGGAAATTCAGGAAATAGTTTGGCAGGCTGCAGAAAGCCATTTAAAGAGCTTGATTGGAAGACAAATTATAACCTTTCCTAAAATAATAAAATAGTATTCAAACTACATTAATACCCAATATCATCAATATGTTAACCACTTAATATCTGATATTGATTATAGGCTGTGCCTGCGTAGAGGACTTTGCTTTCATATATTTAAAAATATACAAAATATATTTTTGAATATAGTTGCATCCTGAATGCTACTAGAATGTGAAAATCATGCTCGTTGGGTCTGGAAAGATGCTCCCTTTTGCTGGCTATTAGCCAGTAGTTGGAATTCGAGCCTGACATGCACAGTATAGACATGGGAAAGTCCAAAGGTCATATTACCAATAATGGAAATAGAAACCAAAATCTTTTCTTTAAATGAAGAGGAGTTTGAGACCCAGCTGGCTGGTAAGAGATGGCATGTGGAGATAAAACCATCACCCGCAGCTGCTGGAGTAACTTGTGGAAGGGGCAGACCAGGCTGGTTAGCTGTCTAGAGGCACCAGGAGTTATTGGCCAAAGTGGCTGGAAAGGAGAAGAGGAGAAATGTAGAAAAGACCAGTAGAGTTGGGACCAAAGAATCATTTCTCTACTTTCTTAGACTATCAATACCCTTTAAATTTTGGGGGGGGGATCAACCTGAAGAGTATTCTTCCTAATTAATCTGCCTTAAAGTGTACTTTGCTGTTAATGATTATCACCTTGGAAGGCATTCCCCAAACTCCCACTGGGGGCCCATCTGCCAAGGCACGTGTTTCCGAGGGAGGCTGAACTGAGTGCAGCCGACTTTGGTTTGGTTGCGAAATGAGAAAAGCTTCCAGACCTTCCATAAACCTTCTGTGCTCATAGTCATCGGTTGGGTTGGCGTCATAGCAAACTTTAAGTGAGGGAGAATGTTTCAGCCATTCATCACAAGGGAGAAAGGTCAATCTCCGTGAAATTCCTACCGCCTTCCGATGAGGCATCCCAAACTCAGTGAAGACTGGCTCTGGCTGGTGGGGACGTGGCTTTCTGACGAGTTCTCCTACCTGCTTGGCTTCAGTTTTCTCGCTGGGAAAACTAAGAGGCTGGTTGACAAAACCTCCTTGAAGCTTTGACATTGGGGTTTTCTGATTCAGTTACCTCGTGGCAGGTACAGTTTCCCATCCTCTGCTTCATAGCTTCCCTTTCAACCCTTCTCCTCACGACTGTCGGTCACTTGGGGTGACTGTACGTTTCCAGCCAAGTTGGGCAGGGAGGCTTTATCCCAGGGAAGATCAAGATGCACCAGGATCCCTTAGCTCCTGACAGACACTTCAGTCATTCCCTGCTGGGAAGATAGGCCATATCCCTGCCAACAGCATAACACGGATAAGGGAGACCATGAAGGGTAGGGATGCAGTTTTAGCCTCTGACACTTCACACTAGTATCTAAGCCCCAAAGAAGTGTAGTAAACTTTGGCTAGAAAATTGCCTGACGCCGAACAAGGGTAGCGGCCAGTCTTGTCCTCAGAAAGCTAAAGAGGTGTCTGTCTTCTGACCAGAAGCCCAGAGGACCGTGGTCAAAGGCCATCACTGGAGGCTCCAACTAATCAAACCACCTTTGCAGGGCATAGTGCGGGGGAAGGGGTAGGCAAAGATGACGCTTTCCCCTCTTAACTTCACAACCTTGCTGGAGAAACCAGTTTCTTGCCAGGAGAGTGGGAACTAATTATACCACTGTCCCCACATGTGCTGTCGACTATCAAGAGACCACCTGTGCAGGAAGACGAGCAAACCTGGGCAGTTGCCTTTGAGCATGTGGGATTCAGTCACAGACTTGGGTTTTACCATTCCTCGATGAGATGCAGAGAGATCTTGGCACTAGCCTCAGTGATATTGTGGATTATGGGGCATTTCTGTTGGCTCTGTCTTTGGCAGGACTGAGAGGTGAGGGGAGCTGGTCTCAGAGCTTCTCATGTCCCCTGTGAAGCCTGACCTCTCGTGGGCAAGCCCCAGCACCAGCACCTTTAAGCTTCTCCCCAAGCGCCAAGAGCCCCTACAGACACCACACAGGGCCTAAGCATCCCACGCTTGCCTCTTTGTACAAATTGGCTAGCTTCACCTAGTGTCGGCAAGGGCATGAGGAACAAGCACCATCTACTGCAGGTGAGAGTGTGGGTCACTACAAACCGCAAGGCAGTTTGGAAATAGCTATCAAATTACAAATGCCTGTAGCTTTTGACACACAATTCTACTTTCAGGAATTTATCCTACAATGTACAAAATTGCAATGTTGCTTGTATAGCAAGGTATAAGAACACACCAAATATCTATTAGAAAGGCACTGGTCAAATTAACATAGGGTATATTTACAGAGTGAAATATTCTGGAGCCATTAAAATCGTGAAAGGTGTGGATTTTTAAACAAACCGATAAAATAATTTCAAAGATCTATTCCTTAAAAACTCTTAGAACACTTTTAAAGTTTTATGAGGTTAAAAAAAAGCAGGATACCCAGCAGTGTGTATAACCTGTTTCCATTTCAATAAACACAGGGAGGGGAGTAAACTGTGTCTGGAAGGACGTCTGAGAAAATTGCTCATGGTGGTTGCCATGGGAAGGAAAATGGTGCCTTGGGGTTTGAGAGTGGTAGAAACCTCTCAGCTAAGGCTTCATCTCCAAAGGCCCCTGATGAAGTTCTCACACCTCTTCTGAGCGTGTGGCCCATTAATGCATTAGCACTTCAATATGGACCAGTTGATCACAGTCTGAGCCAGAAACAGAATGGAAAAGGATCAGACAGTAGTAAGATCTCTTACACTATTTGGAGTTGGTATTATATTCACATGGTTCAAAACTGAAATAATAAAAAGGAGCACACAGCAGTTGGTGAGAGGATAGACTTAGTGCATGTTCGGGGGTGTGGTTACAATGTATGCATGGGGTGCCCTGTGGCATCAGTAAATGGCAGTTTTGATAGTACTCGTACGGTACTGTCTCAGGGTATGAGACTTCTGGGAATGTGTGTGGAAGAAAGAAACTCAGAATATGAAAAAAATTGAGCCTGTGCCCCCTATGCCACTGACTGGTTGTGTGACATGAGAAAGGCAGCTTTCTGACCCAGGTGTCCACATCTACAAAGTGGGGCTGGTAACAGCACCCCACCCCTCAGTGGCTGTGATGTTTAAATGAGATGTCGTACAGCCAAGTAATTTGTACATGAGTATGAGAGAAAACCCTGTGCCCCGCTCAACGACAGCAAAACAAACAACCCGATTAAAAAATGGGCAGAGAGGCTAAATAGACATTTTTCCAAAGAAGACGTACTCATGGCCAACAGGCACATGAAAAAATGCTTAATGTCACTAATTATTAGGGAAATGCAAATCAAAGTCACAATGAGACATCACCTCACACCTGTTAGAATGGCTATGATCAAAAAGACAAGAAATAACAAGTGCTGGAGAGGGTGTGGAGAAAAGGGAATCTTCATACACTCTTGGTAGGATTATAAGTTGGTGCAGCCACTGCAGAGAGCAGTATGGAGATTCCTCAAAAAATTAAGACTAGAACTACCATATGATCCAGCGATCCCACTTCTGGGTATTTACCCAAAGGATGTGAAAATGCTAATTTGAAAAGATACAGGCAGCCTTATTTACGATAGCCAAGATATGGGGCCAACCTAAGCATCCATCAGCCGATGAATGGATAAAAAAGATGTGGTATATATGTGCACAGTGGAATACTACTCAGCCATAAAAAAGATGAAACCTTGTCACTTGCAACAATATGGATGGACCTTGAGGGCATTATGCTAAGTTAAATAAGTCAGATGGAGAAAGACATACCATATTACTTCAATCATATGTGGAATAGAAAAAACAAGATCCCAAACAAATGAACAGCCCAAACCAAACAAAAACAAACATGCAGATACAGAGAACAGAGTAGTGATTGCCAGATTGGATGGAGCAGGGTGGGGAAGGGCAAATGGGTAAAGGGATCAACTGTACGGTGATGGATGGAAACTCAGTTTTTAGTGGTGAGCGCCCTGTAGTGTGTACAGAAGTAGAAACATAATGTTGTACACATGAGACTTACATAATGTTATAAACCAGGGTTACCTCAATTAAAAAAAAGACCTGTGCCTAAAGTTCTAGATACAGTCGTTTCGCCACCTCTCCACTTTTCCATTGGCTCTTGTTCCTTTTCCTCTGTTTTTTAAGGATATGTAATCACTGGTATCTTTTATTGGAAGCTGCCTCTCATCCTCTTTAGAAGCTGGTGATGCATGACTAGCAGATTTATTTTTGTAGAAGTAACATGTGCTTTTCCCTTTGCTGGCATCTACGCCCCCTTTCTCTCTGGTATGCAACACTCATTGGTGATGTCCATCACCGCACTGTTTTGTTCATTTCTTACTTTTGCTAAATGGATGTAAAGGCACATTAAATTGGGCCTTCTCTCTCCCTTCTCAGCCTAGGGGGGGCAGTTAACTCTCCTGGGCGCTTGCTCTGAACCATCCATGGAGCCCCCCAGTGGAAAGTAAGACCCAGAGCCCAACCCCAAAGCAACCATTGTTATGTTTCTCGTATAGACTATGAACACAGACATGTGTATATTATAACCACCTTTAAAATACAAATTGGGGCCATAATATTTAGGGTTTTGAGCCTTGCTCTTTCATTTTATAACATAGCTTTGAGATCATTTAGTACCAGTACACAGAGAGCCTCTTCTCTCTCTTTTCTTGGCTGAGTAATAGATTGTTGTGTGGCACTTTTCCCATTATTCTGGAATTGCAGCCAGGGGACAAAGCTGTCAGTGAACGATGCCCGGTGTCCGGGCAGTCGAAGGAGACCTCCCATCAGGTCCTGGCATCTCCTACCCTGCTCTGTGTGGGGTGAGCCCTGCGGCTGGAAGGAGGCAAGGGGTCAGCTTGCGGGGTACGCACTACTCTTTCTGAGAAGTCGCTTCCTTTCCCCTTAACCACATCCCACCCGCCGCCTGCCCCAGGCCAAGTTGGTGGACGGCAAAAGGCATCCCCAGGAGCCACCTGTGAGGGCGCACTGGCAGAGAAGCCTAGCTCGTTGCCCAGCCTGACACTTGCTGAGCCCCAGAACTGACAGCCCGCGTGAGGACACACCTCAGGGCAGGAGGTGAGAGAGCCAGATGGCTTGATGTGCCCTCTGGCAGCCTGTGTGATCACGGCCTGGGTGCCCCTGGGTGCCTGTGCCAGTATAAGGGCCCCATGGGGTGTAGGGTGCCATGTCTGGAGGCGAGGACAGCCCCACCATCCCAGTTCCCTGGGCCTCTGTGGGTACCAAGAGGACCCATCTGAACTTTTCCTGAACTTCAGGATGAGGCACAGGAAAGGTGAAAGGGGGCAGGGCCCAGCAGTGCCTAGAGAGGGGCTTGGGGGCATGCGCCCTCCGGTCTGGACCAGCAGGAGACAAGGCACCCTTTCCTGGCAGGTCCCCAGTGACGGGGGACCTGGGGTGAGGCTGAACCCCATTCCCCTGAAAGCCACACCCACCACCCACTCAGAGACCACCAGGATCCCCACAGAACCCTCCCCCATTGGAGTCGAGACCAGGGACCCGCTGCCGCTGACAAGTCACCGGCAAATGAGAGGACTCGGCCGCCTGCTTCTCCTCCTGCCCCCAAACCAGAACAGGGAGGAGGAGGAGGGACGTCAGGATAGCCCTCACCACCCCTCCCAACCCCTGGGGGTAGAAGGCGGGTGACGAGAGTCATTAGAGAGGTTGGAGTTTTACAGAGAACTGCACACATGTCAAAAATGGAAAGTTGCAAAGTCTGCCCAAGCTGGCATCAAGGGACAGGAAAGGGAGGTTATACGTAGGCCAGGTGAAAGCAGAGACTTGCCGGGGCGTCGGGGGGAGAGAAATGTATGTTTACACTCCATGACCTGAGATTTCTCAATCAACTCCTTCCAGCTCTGTGCATCCGTCATGAGAGTACACCGTGATTTGTCTAAAAAGTTCCCCAGATTCATTCATCTTTTGCGAGTTTGAGCAATGCTGCCACCAGATAATGCTGCCACGTAAGCCCCTGTATCCACCTTGAGCCATGTGTCTGGCTCGAGTTCATCTGTGGGTAAATTCAGAGCACATCCCTTGAACACAGCCTCTGCCTCTTGAGGACCCTCGTCCTGACTTAGAAATCAAGCCCTTTTGGCAGCCGGAAGCTGCGAGCCCCAGAGCCGGGCCACTCCCCTTGCTGATGATCTGAACATAGCTGGCTCAGCCTTGGACGTGGCGGATGTCCCTTTCACTCTGTCCAGTTCTGCTATGAAGACTGTGTCCTCCACATGGAGCATTTCTTCCAACTGCCTTGCTCTTGTTCTTTTAGGGATTTCCTTCTCCCTCTGCATCTCTGGGGGCAGAAATCCCCCTGCTGGTTCCCTCTGAGGTTGTCCTGTCTCCTCTACCCCATGTTGCTTAGCAGAGGGGGATGGCCAGGCACTGCCCAGCTTTTGCTTGTGACATGGACCAGGGTTTTATTTATAGAACGAGGGGCTCTGAATTCACTGATCTGTCCTGGGTGACACCATCTGAGAAGCCACAGCAAAACCTGAAGTACCTTGAACACCTAGAAGAAAATCTGATGACCACTTAAGAGAAGCGAAGGAAAGTCAGTAGCTTTCCAGAGCTTGGAATACAGCGGCTTTACCCGCAGCCGCGATAGCAGGGCTCCTGGGGCAGGCTCCACCACCAGACGCTCTTCCCTGGCTTGTCAAAATCCTTGACTCTTACCGCTGCTGCTAATAAACAAAACGAACGACCTGACTTGCTTCTGAGGCCCACTGAGCCCCTCTGAGCATCCCCCGCACTGGAGTTCATTTTGAAGCCCGCAGATACCCAGCAACAGAGGCAGACGATTCCCAGTAACATTTAGAAAACCCAGTTTCCAACCAAGTGTGACAAAATGACGATTTAATAGATGCATATGTCGTGCTTGAATATTTTTAGTCTTTCTCGTCAGTGCGTGAGTCATTTGGAATGACAGACTGCGTTCAGGGGGAGAGCAAGGATCTTACAGAACCCCATTCCTTCGCTGATTCATTTCCTACCTTTGACTCCCGTGAACCCTCTCAGTGATTCTGTGGGAAGCTGCCTGCTGCTTTCTGACAGCCCATCACACTTCCCAGATCACTTACACAGAACTGCAGCCGGGCCCAGTGTGAGCTCCTGACTCAGGTCCCTTTTTGGGGAAAAGCAATTCCCAGGAGCTGGCCCTGCCATATTTGCACCGTGCACGGTTTAAATTCCAGAGGCTGTTCCAGCCCGTTGGTTTCTTTTCCTTCAGAGATGCTTATGATGGGAAGTCATTCTTTTTATTTTAGTGGCCTCAGGCCCCAGAGGCTTTTGCTGGGAGGCTGCACTGGCCTCCTTTTTGAGCAGGTGACAGATGAGGCAGGTGACAGCTGTGACCGTGCTCGACACCTCCACCCTCTTCCCTCTGCAGCCAGGAGAGAGGCTCCAAGGAACCTAATCAGGTGGAATTGGGGCCTGTGACCTCCCCAAAGCTGTGCTCTCAAGTCGTGCTTCTCAACTTTGGCTACAGAATTTGATTCTCTCAGGGAGATTTTTTAACTCCCCATGTGTGGAGCTCAGCCCCAGAGAGTCTGTTTTAATTGGTTAGGGGCGACACCACACCCAGTGCCATTTCTGAAGGGAAGATGGAGGGAGGAGAAACCATAAAGAGTTCTCACTGGAGCCCCTTATTATTGGTTCGTGCTCAGGGTCTAGCCCCTCACTAGCTCATAGAAGATACTCCAGAGAATAAATGAAAGGCTGAATGGATGACTAAGAATGTGAACTGGGAAGTTTTGAAGACAAATGACAAGAGGCTAAATAGTGTGGTGGGAAAATCCAACCAGCTGGGTGTTGGGTGAGTGGGCTCTGATTTAGCCTCTCCATGTGCGAGCTGGGTGCTTTGGGCAAGAAACCTCCCCTCTCTGAGCCTTTGTTTCCTCATCTGTAGAAGCAAAGGGTTTGGAGCAAATACTTTCTAATATTCCCCCTCTTTTTCTAAAATCCTCTGAGTAGATGGCTGCTATGCCTATCCCTGGCATTTGGCCATTTTTCTTGCTCATGTGCAACTCCAGTGCTTTCTGAATTGGCTTAAGCTAGAGAGCAGTTTTCCTTGAACAAGAACTCGGGGGCCATCAAAAAGAGGTTGCTTGGTGACGGTTTGTGCAGGGATGACAGTCACTCAGTGTGAGGGGAAAGGCAGAATGTTCCAGAACATTCTAATGCCCACAGTATTTCACTGGTGGGTGGATGGGGGAGGGGATATACACAAGCCTGGAGCATTTTCTTTTTGGTGTGAGCTGTAGGCGTGTGACAGAATCATGGAAACCAAACCTGGCTTTAGGGATTTAAAGGCAAAATTGACTTTTCCTCTGACCTAGCTCGGTCCAGCATTGCCCAACTGTCTCCAAACACTGCAGAACGGCTGTTTGTGTGGAGATGAAGAAAAGCTCTCTGTTGACTTGATTTCCAAACCCTGCCTTTTGGAATTGACACAAGAAGAGGGCAAATTGCTCTCCAGGCTTGACCATCCGGTCAGCCTACTCCAACCCCCTATCCCAGCTCTCTGGCTCCATCTACTCAAACAGAAGCTATTGAAACAGATATCAATAACACAGATAAAGAGTAGAGCAACATGGGCTTTGAACCCCAGGGCCAAAAGGCTTATTGCAAACTGGTCAACTTCTTTCTGTGGCTTCTATCCCCCAGGGGTGAAAGACCAAAGCTCCTCTCCTTCCCTGAGACAGCTCCGTGTGTGGTCCAGTCCCCGGGGCGGGGTGGGGGGACATAGGGCGTGATCTGCACCTTCAGAGATGCCGCATCAGCGTTCCAGGTTGCCCGAGCCCCAGGTTTGCTGTTGGCTGCAGGTGGAGGGAAGATGCCCAAATCAATGCAAAGACAGCATGCGGTTAAAGCACAAACTCTGAAACCAGACCACCTGATCTATCCCTTACAGGCTCCGTGACCTCGGATGAGTTTAAAAAAAAAATCTCTGTACCTTGATTTCCCCATCTGCAAAATGGAAATAACAATGCACCTATATAGTAAGGTTGTCAGGAGGATCAAATGTGTTCATAATTCTAAAGCAGCTTAGAACACTGCCTGGCACATAGGGTGTTTCAAATAAATCAGTGGTTCTGAAACTTCAGTACGAATAAGAATCTCCAGGAGAACTTATTTAAGTGGAGTTTACAGGGCTCCATTTTCTGAGGGGCTTTAGGTGAGAGCCTGAGGTTTTTTTATTTTTATCACCTGTCCCCAGGTGAATCTGAGGCAGGTGGTCAGCACTGCCTGGTCCCGGCTGTGCCTGCATCTCCCACCTGAGCGACAGGACCCTGCTTCCCTCGGGACTGGCTCTAGTTGCCCTATGTGCTTCTCGAGTTTTTGCAGGTGGCTTATCTGGTGGGTGCTGGAAAGATCTCCCTCTACACCAGTTGGTCTTTTGAGTTTCAGCTCAAGTGATATGTCCTCCAGGAAAAATTCTTTACCTAACTTTTTTGTTCATGTGTACAGCATTGTAACTTGACATCTGTACACCTTACGTAGTGATCAGTCCCAAAAGTCTAGTTACCATCCACCACCGTACAATGGACTCCCTTCACCCCCTTCACCCATCCCCCAGTCCCCTGTCCCTCTGGTAACCACCAATCTCTTCTCTGTATCTATAAGGGCTTTTTTGTTTTGTTTGTTCATGTTTTGTTTTGCTTCGTTTTAGATTTCACATGTGAGTGAAATCATAGGGTATTTTACTTAGCATAATACCCCCAAGGTCCATCCATGTTGCTGCAAATGGCAAAATTTCATTCTTTTTTATGGCTGAGTAATATTCCATCATATGTATGTACCACATCTTCTTTATCCATTCAACCATCAGTGAACACTTAGGTTGTTTCCATATCTTGGCTATTGTAGATAATGCTGCAATGAACATAGGGGTACATATATATTTTTTAATTAGTGTTTTCACATTCTTTGGATAAATACCCAGAAGTGGATAGATGGATGATATGGTATTTCTATTAATTTTTTGAGAAATCTCCATAACGTTTTCCATGGTGGCTGCACCAATTTATAATCCCACCAACAGTGTATGAGTGTTCCCTTTTCTCTATATCTTCTCCAACACTTGCTGTTTCTTTTTTTTTTTTTTTTAAGTCTTTATTGAATTTTTTACAATATTGCTTCTGTTTTATGTTTTGGTTTTTTGGCCGGGAGGCCTGTGGGATCTTAGTTCCCTGACAAGGGATCAAACACGCACCCCCTGCATTGGAAGGCGACGTCTTAACCACTGGACTGCCAGGGAAGTCCCAAACTTGCTGTTTCTTATCTTTTTGATAATAGTCATTCTAATAAGTGTGAGGTGATATCTCATTGTGGTTTTGATTTGCATTTCCCTTATGATTACTGATGCTGAACATCTTTTGATGTGCCTGTTGGTCATCCGTATGTCTTCTTTGGAAAAATGTGTATTCAGATCCTCTGCCCATGTTTTTAATTGGGTTGTTTTTTGTTGAGTCGTGTGAGTTCTTTATATATTTTGGATATTAACCTCTTGTCAGATATACGACTTGCAAATATTTTCTCCCATTCAGTAGGTTGCCCTTTTGGTGATAGTTTCCTTTGCTGTGCAGAAGCTTTTTAGTTTGATCTAGTCCCATTTGTTTATTTTTGCTCTTGTTTCCCTTGCCTGAGGAGACATATCCAAAAAGATATTGCTAAGATCGATGTCAAAGGGGGTACTGCCTATGTTTTCATCTAGGAGTTTTATGGTTTCAGGTCTTGCATTCAAGTCTTCAATACATTTTTGTGTATAGCAGAAGACAGAGTTCTAGTTTCATTCCTTTGCATGTGGCTGTACAGTTTTCCCAACACCATTTTCCAAGCAGAGTGTTCTTTCTCCATTGTATATTATTGTCTCCTTTGTTGTATATTAATTGCCCGTATAAGTGTGGTTTCCATTGCTTTTGTGCCAGGACCATACTGTGTTGATTACTGTAGCTTTACAGTGTAGTTTGAAATCAGGGCCTGTGATACTTCCAGCTTTGTTCTTCTTTCTCAAGATTGTTTTGGCTGTTCAGGATCTTTTGTGTGGTTCCATACACATTTTAGAATTATTTGTTCTAGTTCTGTGAAATATGCCACTGGGATTTTGATACAGTTTGCACAGAACCTGTAGATCTTCACCTGACTTTTGGACAGACCCTGACCTCTGGGTGGAGGCATAAGCCCTTATCTGCCATTTCACATTCATTTTTTATAAATTTGAAGCAATCCCATTTGGGGCAAACACCTCATCTGATGGCAAAAATCTGACCTGAACTGACATGAGGCTATTTATAGTCTTTATTTATTCCATTTAGTGTGTGTATTCACATGCGTGGCTGTAGAAATATTAATGGGTTTGATGACAGAGTGTTGCCCTATCCTCTACCGGCAGTGTTACATAATGTATGATATATACATATATATACAACATAGTACTTTTATAAAATGCAAAAAAAAAAAAAAAAAATCCTGCTTTCCAAAACACATCTGGCCCCAAGAGTTTTGGATTGTGGATCTGTAGCACATTTTTTGCTCTGATTATTGGCTTTCTCCTCTGCCTCGCCACTAAATGAAAACCCTAAAGGCAAAGACCTGAGTTTCATTTTGCATCCTCCACATCTAGCCCATTTCTTGGTGCAAATAATGATCAGTTGGTGCTTCTTGAATGAATGAATGCTTTCTCGTAGAGGCAACTGTACCTGCCTCTCTTACTCTCTGTGACATTCTCCAGCACTCTGTGACATACATGGTAGAGTTTGTAAAATTAACTTCACACGGCTCTTTTGGTTTCTCCTCCTTGGGACCAGGCCTGCAGCTGGGTAGGCTGTCTCCACGTTGGGGTGATAAGGACCTCAAAAGACTGTTTCAAACAGCTAGATTCTTCCACTCTCCGTTTGAGCAGGGTTTTTGAAAAAGAGGGAGCATTTCTGGGGCATTGGAATGTCTTGAACAAAAGAATTTTCCAAGATTGGGGAACAGGTTGAAGACTTCACGTCTGAGATCTTCTTTTCCTTCTCTGTCCCCAGGACAAAGCTCTATCTGTACACTATCTAAAGGGGAGAATACTCTTCCAGACCCACCCCTCCCAGGCTGGATAAAGGCAAGAACTCCAGGGCAGGAAACTGGGAAAGACACCTCCGAACCCAACAGAGCTGTTAGAAAAGAGGGGGATGAGGAGACTCAGAAACCGGATTGTAAGAGTTTGAGCTTCCAAGGTACGTGAGTTCAAGGCCCCTGGCCCTTGTGGTATATCATGACAATGTGAGAACAATCACATTCTAAGTAAAGAGAAATGGGATGGTTATTAGATAATTCAAGCTCAAACCTCACATTGGTCCAAATTGCCTATGAACACGTGCCGAGGTTGCAAACTCAATTGTCTACATGGCCAGGCAGATGATGAGTGAAGTGAGCCACATGTGACACAATAGGGAGCGGAGGGGAGTGTGGCGAATGGGAAGGTTTGGGCCTCATCTAAAGAGAGCAGCCCCTATTCAGCTCCTGCTGATTAAAGCCAGGGCTTCTCATTTTTCAAGTGAAATTGGAAACCTTGATTTTTAGGTGAAATGTCCCTATCTTAAAAATCCCAGGAAGGTCAAAGAAAGATCATGGACAATCAAGTTATGGCCCACCCGTCCCCAGTTTGCAACTTTTGTTTCCATACATCTTGGGTGCTGTCCCGTCTTGTGATCTTAGAGTAGTGGATTTGTGAGTTCCTGACATTTTCTGGAATCATCTTCTGAGCTGCGACAATCCCAAGTGGAGGCCGTTTTTCTCACTTGCAGCTTCTTGCCTCCACTCTAAGAGGCAGAGCAGGCTCGCCTCCTCTTGGGTCCCCTCCTTTTCCAAACGCAGAGGCCTCCTCCCACGCCCTGGGCCAGCACCTAAAGGAGATCGCTGGGTAGGCACCAGGAATCATCCGCCCCGCGCCTCTGCTTGGACAGCCAAGGGCGGCTCAGATGCCTGAGGTCCTCCAGGGAAACTGCCATCTCTTGAGAACTAAAGTGCTGCTGATACGACGAGGCTTGAAAATTGTGTCTGAAAGCATGAGAAGCAGAGCAAAAAAGGCATGGTGTTCATTTACTATTTTTTAGGCCACCAGGAGAGTTGGCAGGCGCCAAAGCCCTCGGGCCAAGAAGGCACGACTCTTAGCAGATCATCTTCTGCAGTTTCAGTGTCTTTTGCTGGCCGTCTCCTTGTTTCCTCTCTTGCCAGAGACCCTAGGTGACTTTCTTACAGACAATCAATCAGGTGGGCCTGGGTCCCTCATCAGGGTCATGAGGTGTAAGACGCTTGTTCGCCGGGCCAGTGTTTGATTATTATTCAGGAAGAGACTGAGGCAGGAAGCAGTGAGGATCCTCCAGACTGAAGCCCACAGACGACCTCCAAGCTCGCTGGAACCACAGCACCACCCTGCTCCCCAGGTACCTAACCAGTTCCCTTTAATCCAGCTTTATTGAGCATCCAAGGTACAGAGAGCATTGATGTAAACTATGCTTGCAGGTTGCTTACAGAGATGTAGAGGAAGAGGACAGTTATACAAATAACCACAGCGAGAGGACGAAAGGGGCAAAGTGTTGTAGGTTCAGAGGAGGGATGAAACTTCCTTCGGTGGGGGCAATCAGGAAAGGCTCCCTGGAGGAGGTGACAACTGAGATGGGCTCTGAATTTTAGGTAGATTTGGTCATGTGGGGAGGTCACTCCTAGGAGAGAGAACAGCATGAGCAAAGGCAAGAAGGAAGGAATGTAAGGGGTGTGTTTGGGGGGAATAGTCCGTTTGAGGGACTATGGGGGCCAGAAGGGAAACTGAGTCAGGAACCTGATCACCAGTACCCTGGAGTTTGTGGCTAAGGAATTTAGATTTTCTTGGGTTGACACTGGCAGCCTTTGAAGGGTTTCGGCAGGGGACTGCAGTGATCAGAGTTGGGCTCTACTCGGAGCTGTGTGCAAACTGGACCGGGAATCAGGAGAGGGAGAGAGGGGGGCTGCGGTCAGGAGCTTATTATGATTTGGGCAGAAGTTACTGAGGCAAGTAAGGTGTGGGGCGTGGGACTGGAGACGAGAGTACGGGTGTGGAGCCCATAAGGGTGCGCCTGCCGTCCCAGCCCCTCCTCCTTCTCAGGCATCTGCTCCCGCAATTCCACCAAAACCTCCCCCTTTTGAGACCCCAGTGACACCCTCATTGCCAATTCCAGTGGTCACTTCTCAGTCCTCGTACCGGGGACCTACCAGCAGCACTTGACACACGCGGTCTCCCTGCCTTCGTCAATAGGCTCCCTTCTCCCGGCCTCTAGGACACCCCTGGCTCCTGCTGTCCTCCCACCTCTCTGGTCTCTCCTTCCTTCCTGATTGTCTCACCTTCCAGCCCGCGCATCCCTCCTTCTCAGTCTCAGCTTTCAAGTCCATCGACATGCTGATGGCACTTAAGTTGGTATCCCCAGCCTGTACCTCTCTCTGAACTTGTATGTTCAACTTTGTACTTGACCTCTTCACTTGGAGGTCTAACAGCTGACTCAACGTTAGTATATTCCAAAAGGGCCTTGACCTTATATCCCAATCCTTCTTAGGGCCTTTGTATTTGCTGTTCCTCTGTCCCCACATGCTCTTCCCCAAGTAGCCACAAGACTTGCTCCCTCACCTCCTTGAGATCTTTATGCTGACCCACTCTATCTAGATTTGCACCCTCCCATGCTACCTCCTTCTTCTGCTGGCTTTCATCAACATTTCACGCAACAAACATTTTACTTATTTATACGTTTGTTGTTTGCTTGCCTCCACTAGAATATATATTTTCTGATGGAAAGGATTTTTGTTTTGTTTTGAATTGCTATATGCCCAGCCGCTATAAGTATGTGGTACATGGTGGCCACTCAGTGCATGTTTGTTGAAGGAATGAGTGAATAGAAAGCTGAACTCTGTCCCTCTTTGGACTTGGGGAACAAGGCCATGTGGAAGGTCAAAGATAAAGTCCCAATGTGGATGCCTGGAAGATACCAGGGTACAATGCTAAAGAAATTTAGAAACAAAGAAGTTTGAAAACAGTGTGAATTTAGATTGGGACGTTTTGAGTTTGAGTGACCTGGGGGGCATCCTAAGATGATATCTGGCAGGATTTGGATATGAGAGTTGAGGGCTCTGGGAGAGGTCGGGAGTAGATGTAGATTTGGTCATTGCTTACATGGTGGTGATGGCTTTAAGCCACAAGGGGAGGTGGGGGGGGGGGGGAGAGAGAGAGAGAGAGAGAGAGAGAGAGAGAGAGAGAGAAAGGGGACACCAAGAACAAATTATTGGGGAACACCTACTTTAGGCGAGTAGTTCAAGAGAGAGAGAATAACCAGGAGAGTGAAATGTCATGGAAGCCAAGATAGAATTTCAAGGAAGAAGAAATGGCTGATGATACTGAACAGTGCACACTGGGGGGCAGGATGAAGCCTGGGAAAGTGGTGTTACCACCTAGAGGTCTGCTCTCCTGTTGCCCAAATGCCCCGGATGGCCTTGAGCACCAGGCAGGAGCTCAAGGGCAAGTCGTGGACACAGTGAACGGCCCAGTGGTGTGACCAGAACTGTTCTGGAGGCAGGTTAACCAGAGTGTAGGACGACTGGGGAAGGGAAAGAAAGTGGACACACGCTTTAGGATGATACGGCAGCCGTCCACACCTAAGGAGTTGCCTGCAAGCGAACTTAGGGGTTGGTGGCGTCCACGTTCAACTTGTAGAGCAAGAAAATGACTGGCCCAACGTCACCGGGGTCCATAGGGTTCCCGGACCTCCAAGACAGGTATGACCATTGCTCACTCCGTGTCACCAGCGATGGCTATTTCCCAATGCTGTGGCTCTCTGGCCTCCACAGCTAATATTTGTTTCCTATTGATCCAATCCCCAGCCTGTTACTTTTTAACTGGAGTCCGGGGGTTCAAAGGCCTGACTTTTGTTTAAACGCTCATTAGGATGGGGGGGGGGCATGTCCCCTGATAACCTCAACTGATGAACAAGCAAGGATCTTCTGAGTAAATATAGGCTGTGCAGAAGGCCAGAGTGGGTGGACCAGAGCAGGGTGAGGCTGGGGGTCGGAGAGGAGAAGACCCCACTGGCAGAGGGGCTCTTCAAATTTGTAAGAGCTGAATAACTGGAATTCAAAAGACAAATCCCAAACCTAAACTTCCCACCACAAATAATATTAAATATAAGTTAATATCTAAAATCCTTTATCAAACAGAAACTCTTTAGAAAATGTACATCCTGGCGCTCCATCAAATAGTTCCTAAGGGTAGAGAATCCAGCCCTATGGCCCTTCAACTCTGTTCGACTAAGGGATGTTCGTGTTGTCCTGGGATCTGGAAAATATGGGGCCCTTGCTTTTGACAGTGGAGAGTTCTGTCCTGGGTGGCAGCCAGAGAGGCACAGTGGCTCCCCGTGAGGGGCTGGGGTATTTTTTGGAACAGGCCTGTCTTTTCAGGTGGGTGTCCCTTATGCACACTGGATTTTGTGGCTTGAAACAGGGCCTTTGCCCTCAAAAGCCCTCCTCCGCTCAGTCTGTTGATACATAGATGCCATAATTTCTCTCTTTATTCCTGTTGGTTGAAGCCAAGCTTCACCTCTGGAGTTTGACTACTTCTAGAAGGGGTCATGCATGTCGTCTGATCGGTCATGTACATCGTAGTGTAAATGGGTGTCTGGGCTCTTCTCTCTGAGACGAGGTTTGGTGGAGGGCATGGAGGATGGGCCAGGGTGAGCGGCTGTATGGAGGCTTTGAATCAGACAGTCCCGGTTCAGATCTCTCTTCTGTAAGACGCTTGCTCTCCCGGT
Source organism: Balaenoptera physalus (assembly GCF_965194825.1). Taxonomy (NCBI): domain Eukaryota; kingdom Metazoa; phylum Chordata; class Mammalia; order Artiodactyla; family Balaenopteridae; genus Balaenoptera; species Balaenoptera physalus. The sequence continues at coordinate 16,956,648 of NC_138897.1, forward strand.
CTGTTTCCTCGTGTGTAAGTTGAGGGTGATAATATCTATCGTATTAGACTGATGTGGAGATTTACGGGAAGTAGTAGTGCTATTAACCTAAGAGAGTAAATTGAAGACCCCAGAGGCTCGGCAGATGTCAGCAGGGCCACTATCCCAAGGGGAAACTCATTCTGCAAAGCGATGCCGAAGGCTGCTTGTTCCCAAACTCCTTGCCCTGTCCTCTGGGCGCTGCTGGGAGCATCTCCCAGACTCCCTTGCAGTTAGGTGTGGCCATGTGACTAGGCGAGGCGGGGGGCGAGGAGTGCTTCACCGCTCCGGTCCTGGCCCTCCTGCGAGGCCTTGCACCGGCTCCCCCTGCCTCTGCCTGGGGGCTGCGGAAGGTGGGATGAGAGACCCCTCCACCTCCACCTCTTAGAGTTTACTGTCCAGACGCTGGACATGTCCTCGGGTGGGCGGAGCGCCAATTCCCACAAACAGCTTCTGCGCTCAGCGTGTCGGGGCCCTTACTCTGCTCAAGGGCGTTTCCTGCGTTTTGAGGAGGACGTGGGGAAATCCAGAGGGAGCAGTGGCTCTGGCCCCCACCAGCAGGAGACAAAATTTCCTGCGGACGTCTACCAAGATTTATTCCCGGCTCGGATGATGTTACTTGAGGTTGACTGAAGCCTTTAAAAATCATCCTGGTGTCGAGTCGGCTTGGAAGCGAGGGGCTGCCTGGAGTGCACCCAGCCCCCTCTGTGCTCTGGCCCTTCCCTCCCACGGGGCCCCCTGCACTCTGCTCCCCCCGAGGGGTTTAGGGAATGAGACCAGCTTGATGCGTTTGCAGGGTTCCCCTGAAAACCCAGGTTTTTCTGCCTGAAGTGGGACACTGATGGGTCTGACCCTGACCCCGGTGGCTGCCTGTCCCCAGATGGGCCGCTAGCGCCCCTCCTGCCCTCATTTCTGCCCCGGCTCAGTGACGAGCAGCCCTTCTGCTGCAGACAAGCCGCTGGAGGGAAGGGACCGGGTGAGAGGTCACACTAGCCCCCAGGGACCCACAGGGGCACCGTTGAGAAGCTAATCGCCCCCTCCCTGGGGGCCTGCAGTTCCCAGGAATGCGGACCACCCACGGCCATCATCCCCCGTCTCTGCAGGGCTGCCCTGGCCTCTGCCGAGGGCAACAAGTGAGGACCAATCCTGGTCCTCCAGGCCAACAGCACTGGGCAGGTAGGGAGTGATCAAAGGCAAGAACCCGGGACCCACACGGCCAAGGCCCTTCTGGGTCAAACATTCCGCAATCGTGGGATTAAAGCTTGATGAGCCCCGGGCACATAACAGTGCAGAATCATCATCTGCCTTTAGCTGGTCTTGTTATTAAGTCTGAACAAGGCCACGAAGGATTGAAAACTGGTAACTACTTAGTTCTGGGAACCGTATGTAAAACTCCCACGGCACGGTATTGCTTAGAAATTGCCCGAATGTATCATTTCCCTTTAATCACAGTGGCATGCGCCTCTCCGCTGTCACTCAATCATCTTCAGTGCTCAGGCGGGAGGTTTCCTTGCTGCAAGGCCCTTACACGCCCCCCAAGCTAACTTGTCTGCGAGCGAACTTCTTCCTCAGAGAGAAAAAAAGGCTCTCCCCAGGCATTAGGCTGAGGGGAGGCGAGCACAGGGCTTTGGGAGGAAACGTGTGCCCTCCCCTCCCACCATCAAGGCCCCAAGCCCCCGTCTCTGCGGCTCTGTGCCCTGTTCCTACGCTGAGCGATGCCCCGAGGCTGCAGAAACGCAGGTGACGGTGCCCCATCGATGTGTCACGGGAGCGCCTGAAGCGGCAAGTTGGCTGGACACCCGGCCAAGGACGGGATTAAGTCAGAACAGGCAGCTCAGACTTCAAGATAACGGCAAGTCCAGCAGGCGGACACAGAGGAGCCATGAGCGAGGGGGCCTGGGCTGGGCTGATGCACGGGCGGTTGGGGCCTCCGACCTCCTCCCTGAGGCCCTGGGTGCTGAGGGCACCCCGACCCCAAGGCCCAGCTGAGGGGAGATGCCGCTTTGCCCAGGGGCAGGGGGCGGCCGCTCCACTGCTTTCCATTGAGTTCATCCTCTGCCACCTGTGACTTGCTGCTAGGATGGATGTGGGATTCGTAGGGAAAGGGAAGGAGGCACAGCCTGGGGACACTGGCTGGGGAGGAGCTGGGGTGTTACAAAGGGGCTGAGCAGGAAGGTGACAGGCTGACCGGACTGACTCACCTCCTCCTCAGGCTGGGCCTGAGCTCAGCCCTACAAAGGGAATCTTGGTTCCCCACCTGCTCGGTCCCCACCAGTGGGTGTCCCGAGTTGGGGCCAGGGTCCTGCAGCCCACTTACGAAGGGGTCCGTATTGGGTCTTAATAAAAGTCACCATCATTTTGTTTTCATGTCCAATTTAAGTCCTATAAATACTTGCTTAGAGATCCCACAGCCCGCGTCCTCTGGAAACTCAGTTTTGAGAAGTGTTGTCTCCCAGATGAGGGCGCACCAAAGGGACAAAAAAGTGGCATCTGCCCTCTTATGTCCAGGGACCCCTTTGAACGTGGTTCCCCAGAGCCAACCACAGCGATGAGAATCCCTGGATACCCATGCTCACCACCAGCTTTTACCAGGGACGTTAGAGTTTCAGAAGTGCCTAGATCACTCTTGGACTTCAGAGCAGGTGAAGAGCTTACTAACTTAGCAACTGTGTAACTGATGCATGATGATTTATTCCTATTTCATATATCTCATCATTTGTGTTTTTCTCTGAGAATGAGCATATGCAAGTTCAGAGTGGCTCTATCTGCCGGTACCTTCCTTGTCTGTTCCTGTAAGGCTGCAGGAGGCCACAGGAACTCAGAAGGCTGTCGATACCTTTCCAGCGAGATACCATCTACTGCTGCCTGAAAGAGACAAGTCGTAAGAAACCAGGATGCAATTATGTCCTGATTTGGATGTTACCTCCTGGCAGTCCCGGAGGGGACAAGTTAAGGCCATCGAGAGGAGGCTTAGGCACTAAAGGAAAAGGGAAACAAATTTGAGGAGTCTACGTGTTTTCTCAGGGAATTGACATGAGATCTGGATTTTGATAGCATCTCCCTTCTGAGAACCATCTTGAGCTTCATTACTGAGTCTCATTAACTGACATAAATTGAGTGTTAGTCAGATGAAAACTAGAGGTGAAATATGCCTTTCCAGGAATGGACTTTGTATTACCACTTGGGTAATCCATCAAGTCATTAATTCTCAAATTTAATAAAAAGACAGATGGATAAGAATAGAGGTGCATCCCATTAAGCTCAAGCCATGTGTTCTGGGCAGCCTTTAATGATGTTTTTAAAGACGTGGAACTTCTAGGGAGATTAAGGGAGTGAACATACTACCTATAAATCTGCAGACATTTAAATAACCTCCCTGAGACAATTAAGGCGATGCACTCACAAAGAAGCTTTAAATCAGACAACCCGTAATACTTGATGTAGAAAAAGTTCCAGCTTCCATAATTCTTTATTAAATATTTGACAAGTTGCATCACTTCTTTACAACGACTTCATTTTGTCACATTACTCTTTTGCTGTCAGGAAAACAATCCACAATTTCTCTTTAGATCTCTCGAGAAAAACGAAAAGCAAAAAGGATTTGTCCTTCAACTAAACGTTTTCTGTCTGTATCAAATTCAACCGTATTTTACAGCTATTCTGATTGTGAAAATGAGCATTTATCCATACGTTGTCTTTTAAAAAATTTCCAAGTGGTTTGGTTTTTAATCACTGTATCAAATGGTACTTGGCTTTATATCAGGAGGTGGGTTTATAACAAAAAGTTATGAAACATTGAGAATTCATTTGGAATGCTTGAAACTTTGTTTCACCTTAAAAGTCACTGTTTTTTCATGTTTCGTTTGAGTTAAGAGATGATGGCATCTTATATCATCATCTTCCTGGGCTGCTCTCAGGCTCTGCGCGTCAGAATTCTCAGGACACAGCTTGGAGAAAACTGCAGAAGGGACTAAACTCTCGCTCCCTTTCGAAACCAGATTCCTCAAGGTAGGTGTAAAAATGCTATACAAATATGTAAAGATATATTTGGACAGCATATGTACGTATATATATTACATACATAGTAGTGAAGGAAGCACAAAGATATGCAAAGTTAACATGAAGGAAACTGTGACAATCTAGGTGAAATTAGTCGGAGAAAGAGGGGCAAACTGGTTTATATAGGAGCACAGATAGATGTCTGTGGACACAGGGTCATGGTCATGAGAAGGCTTACAATGCACTGATACAGGTTGAGAAGGTAGTACACAGAGGTCTGTCGCCAATTTTGATATATTCTATCGTTACTCATACAAACACAAAACCAACCAACAAAAAGACATGCATCTTAAACATGCGTTGCTCTGCACCTAACACCTTTGACGAAGGGGAGCGGTCTAATGAGAGGTTTTCTTGGAAAATTCCATACCAACAGAAAGCTCTCCTTTCCTATGAAACATACCAGCTCACGTCCTAATGCTACAGCTTTGTCTCCGACGCACTGAAAACACTCTGGGGTCGGGGGGTGTGTGTAGGCAAATGTATATACACTGTTCATTAAGGCTTCGATAAATTAAAAAAAGTGGTCCAAAGTAGGTCACATTTTCTTCCCAGTTTTAAAATCTAAAGTACAAAGTGGAGTCTATAAGGATTTTTAAAAAAACACATCTCAGCCCTAAAATTGGCAGTTTCGACTTGACTTATCAAGATGTACCCTGAAGTCTGAATAAGACGGAGGTAGTGCGGGACCTCCTGGGGGTCAGGAAGGGAGCAGGCCAGGCAATTACCCTGCACAGCAGTGCCCCCTACTGGCAAGGCAGAAAATGACACCAGAGTCAGTACAGGGGTGCAGAGTCAGGGGGAGGAGGAAAGAGCAAACAAAGAGGAGCGCTAGCACAGGGCCTGGGTAGGGGCTTGAGAATTGATTAACCCAGACTCTCTTCATAGATTCTGTAATTTCAGAGGTGAGATACAAGACCTAGGAAAATACTTGAGTCACGTGTGGAACAATTAGTAACTGTTAGACAACATGTACCACTGCTGTGTGATCTTGCCAGCTCCAAATTGGCTCTCTTGAAAAGCAAAGTTCATATGCAGCAAATCTAATTGTTCTATTTAACAATGTGAGATGTAGGAAGTGGTTCAAATATTTTGCAAACCATTTCTCTCAGAATCTGTCACTGCATCCTTATGTGGGAGGAAAAATCCATGTCAGGTTGCTTTAAGCATCTGTCATCTGACCTTAGGGAGTATTTGATGTTAGCTACCAATGGGCCTTTGGTAAATAATGGCAAGTACTTCAGGAAAAAAGAAAGAGCACTGAGACAAATGCCTCATTGTTTCCTGTTCCAGAGGCAGCAGGTAGAAAAGCAGCACACTATCTGAAGCTAATCCCACTGGGTGGACTTTCCAAATTCATCTTTAGGCTGACAAGAGTCAGAAATAGAAATACCCAGGACTTTTACAGGTGGCTGTGATAACTGATGTTTAAAAGACATTCAACATGCAATATGTAAACTCTGGCACTTACTTCTTAACCTCAAGGCAAAATGGCCCATAACAACTCTTTTTCAGGGAACTGAAGAAGCCAGATTCAGGTTAATTTCTAAGAAAACAGAGGCTCTAAGAGACCCTGGACTGCAGAGTAGCGTCACTGCTAAGGACAACTAGATGAGGTGACACCACCGTCCTGCCGTCCTCTCCCAGGCCTGCTGACCGGAGCAGGTAGAGGCCCAAGGGACCGCCCAGCAGCCTACTCCACATGCAGTGCATTCTCCTTACTGCCTTCTGTGATTACGTCGTGAAGGTGATGGAGAGTGGTCATCGGGATCGAGAGAAAACAAGACAGGTGACTATTTTAGACAAAGAGTGAGACACTGAGAATTGATGAGAACTAGGGAACGTTATTTGGATTAAAAAAAAGAAAACCAAAACCCCCAAACAAACTCTAGACCCAGCACTTTTGAGCTGTCACTGAAATCAGATATTAAGGGATAGATGAGCTGAATTGTCATTCACAGTTACTGCCTTTCAAGTATTCATGGGGGTCTATTTCGGTAATTCTTATCTGTTCTTGGCACAGAAATTATCTCAGGATGGGTTTTCTTTCTTATTTTCAATACTTTGCCTAATTTGCATTTAGTGAATATTCTGATTTTTTGGAATATACAGTTTACAAAAAGACAGAAGAATCCCAGTTCTTAGACAAGAATCGTTGGATTTCTCCCCCTATAATTACACACTCACTCTCAGAACCCATCCAAGCATACTGCTCTCCCAGGCTTTGGCATAAGTCATAAAAAGAAAGCCGAGTCTGGACTTGAGGGGCTACAAGAAGGGGGAGGTTTGCCACTGAGACATCTGTTACATTGAGTGATGGGAAAAAAAATCCCACCAACAGGTAAAAATAATGAACAATATTGTTTTTTCTAATTACTCAATATCTAGGTTTTCTGATCACTACTGGATTTTGAAAAATCAATATGAAAAGGGAACAATCCTCAACTCTGTAGAAATCCACCTTCTTTTAGACACCTAGGCCTCTGCACCCCTTCAGAAAACTCCTTTACAAGCACAGACATTCGTGGCTTCCCACAAGCCGCCCAGAGCCGGGGTAAATTGAGTTTCTAACGCCAAAAGATCCTAAACGGAGGCCCTGAAACCGCGATTTCATTGTCTTATCTACAACTGGCAGGAGGTGAGATGGCTAGTGTCCCCTGACTGCCACCACGGGTCTAGGACAACACAGGTTAAGAAGGACAGCAGGATTGCTGGACTCCTGCCCTGCCTCAGGCGTTCTCTCAAAACATGACAGAATTCTGCAGCAAGGACTCGCAAGCGGCCAAGAATCGAATCCCACAGAGCCCTCCATCCCCGCCAGGACCAGCTGAAGAGCCGGACGTCAGGGGATCAAATCAAGTCTTCTCTCGCACTTTTAATCCAGCACACAGCGGACACAACTTGGGCAGTACACGGTATGGAAGCATGCAACATGTCACTGGGAACAAAACCCGGTTAGATTAGCTGTCTATTAATCTTTGCAGTGGCGTAGAAATCACAAAACGATTGGTGAGGACAGGTCTGTAGGCTCAGCTTTACAGCCAGGTTTTATACGCCAGCAGCCAGATTCACAATTGATAGATATTGCACCGGAAAGGTGTGTGCAGAGGGAAGAAATCAGCATCACAGTCAATGCTCATGACAAAAAAAAAACCAGAAACCAGATATGACCTCCATGTCATGTACATAAAGTGCCTTCAGAATTGGCGCGGTTAGAACAAAAGTTGGTTATTTAGCTACCGTCAGCAAACGTGTACAAACAGGAGACTGCACAGGCCTGGTTCCCACAGTTTCAAATCGCGCAGTGCCAAGTTTCATTCAAGTGTCTCTACTGAGAACAGCAAAGAGGAAGATATGACAGAAGAAGGACTGTACAGCAGCAGGAAGGGTTAAGTAACTTCTCTTACGAGAAATGATAGTCCAACCCTGCCTCAAATGTGTTCTAGCACACGTAATTACTTCTAAGGAATAATGGTGTGATTCCTTCAAGTCAACACAAATTTTGTCATGCTATATTACAATTCTCTCGGCCTGCAGCTATTATGCTAAATTTGTACAAAACGTAATTATCCAGTTTGTTTTCATTCTGAGCATGGAAAAAATCGTCATGATGCCTAATGTTATGGTTTAAATTCTCTCCAAGTATTTGTCTGTAGAAGGCTTTTGGACAAAAGTCATTCTTCCAATGCTAATCAGGTAGGGCGTGGGGCTGTCCAAGTACTTAAAAAATAAAAATGTCACCGACATTAAACCTGGCGTGAAATTCAAATACAAAAAAAATAATATGCTCACTTTTCCAAGTACATGAGACATCTTTAATTGTAGTGAAATAAAATCTGCAAATCGGTCTAAATCATTTTAAAAAGTAAACATGAGTTGTAATACTATACCTGTAGAGTGATTAATTCCATTCGCTGTCATTATAAAGTATGTAAAATATTTATTAAGGGCTTGGCCTACAGAGGCACAACATAAATAGAATAAGTCCTCCTAAAATGTAATTAGTATACACATCAACCAGTTGGTAATTTGTGGTGGAAAATGCAGGAACGCGACCTGGGACTGGGTTCCCATGTTGGCGCGTGGGCAAGTCGCGGGCGAAGGCTCTGCTCCAGGAGCCCGCGCCGTGCGCTGCTCTCTGCCAGCGTCTCTGCAGAGTCTGTTAGGCGAATGCAAAAGTGCAAGCCAGACTTGCATGAAGAACAACCCTCCCGAGGCAGGGGGCGCTTAATCCACCCCCTCGAATCCTTGGGCATTTTCCACAGCCATGAGAAGCTTCTCTCGTAAATCTTCAAAGGTTTCATATGGAGGTAAGTCAAGGCGATTAAAGCTGCAGAAGTTAACAAGAAAGCATAGGTAAAAAGCCATCATCACTGCCCTTTAGTTACCCCAGCACTTCCTAGATTTGGCTAAGGGGGCACTTGGTGTTCCAGCAAGAGGATGTAAAAGTCTCAACTAGCAAAAATATTGCTGATTATCAAAAAGTAAATTCCAGCGATGACACTGGCCACACCAAACATGCTCTATTAACCTACGGGGGAAGAGAAAAGAATTTTCTAATTGCTCATGAAACCTCTCTACTGGGACCAAATGTGGATCCTGGAAAACCCTGCCAGGAAGGGAGACAAGACAGGCAAGGTAACTGACATACACACAGAGATGTCAAAACCCTTGAAACACAAAGAACTTCCGCAGCAGGATGAACTGAGGCTGCATCTGTTTTTAACGCTCTCCTTCATTCGACACTATTTTAGGAAGCCCCAGTGCTTCTCTACGTAGCACAGCGCTTTGTTTTTAGCGCAGCCCTGTGAGGCACGTTATGTTTTTCTCAATTCTGCAGATGGGGGTCCCGGAGCCCAGCGGTGGGTCAATATGCCCCAGGTCTCACCCTTGATAGCACCGCAGATGCGAGACCAGAACCCAGGCTGCCTGCAGCTCTGGGACCCCAACACTGAGCTATCCTCTAACCAAAGTCAGGCAAGTCATCAACACATGGAGTGAAAAGCCTCATTTATAAAAAGCCCCTACATACCTTGAGGCTTTGGCAGGGGTGTTACAAGTCACCTCGGTGACAGTGAGGTCTCCAGACATACATGTGACCTCTGTGAGCAAAGGATTGTACTTGTCCATGGGACTGAGTTCAAAGTCTGTCTCTGCCACCTGCCAGCTGTGTGACCTCAGACAAGTCACCTCCGTCCCTAAATCTGTCTGCTCTTCTGTGAAATGGAGAGACTGCTGCAGAGTGCTGGGAGGGTCAGATCAGAACGTATAAAGGGGGTCTGGCACACAGCAAGCCCCAGAGCCAGCGACCATTGCCACCACTCACACACCATTCACCGCCGGCCCCCACTGGGCATGAGGAGCTAGAGCCCCAGACACAGAACTGGTGCCCGTGCAGGTGGGCTGCTGGCGGGCACCTGTCATGACGATGGCCACACGCGCACACACACGTACACACGTGCCTTCGTTCGTGATGCTTTAGTAAGAGCTAACATTTGTGGAGCATTTGCCCCGTGCCAGAACCATTAAGGACTTTTCATCTATCACCTCAGTGAATCCTAGCAACCAGCCTGTAAGGTAGGTACTGCCTCACCCCTATTTATAGAGGAGAAATTCGAGGCACAGAGAGGTTGCGTAACTTGCCCAAGGTCACACAGTAAGCGGTAGAGCCAGGATTCAGCCCCAGGCTGGCTCCAAAGCCCAGATCTGCTTCTGCTGCCTCAGCATTTAAAACTGCTCCCTCCTGGCACTGACGCAGGTTTCCAAGCGCGAGCGGAACAACTTCTTATGTTTTAAAAGCTAATGATTATCAGCAGCAATAAGAAACAGACACACGTCCGTGGTGGGCCCTTTAACAACCCCTAAAGTATTTAATAAGACACACTGAGCTCTGAGATTTTTTTTTTCATAGTCACCAAACATCAAAAGACACAGCAGAGCAGAACACTGTGCTTCTCAAACCAGAGGTCTCAGAAACCCAGGAATCCTGAAGGAGTAAGTCTAAAAGAAGTTTCCAATTTTTGGTTTTCATCATGATAATGATTTCAAACATCATTTCACCAGAGATAGAGACAGAATTCCACTTCTGCAGGCTATACTTAAAAGAAGAGGTGGCGGTCGTCTTGATTTTAAGCTGGTATTTCACAGTCCAGGGCCTGCAATCCCTGTGGGGTTTCAAGGATCTGTGGCCATTTTTCCCCTTTAAAAAAGGTCCATACATTATTCAAGTTTGAGAAATACTGGAGTAATGGGGAGAGAGGCAAACAGAGGAATGTTAAGAGCTGAGGTTTGGAATTACGTTAGCGCTCTGTGCCTCAGTTTCTTCCTCTGTAAGAAGAGGGCAGTAACGTGACCCACCTTTTAGCGTCGTCGTGACGGTGCTACGGGTTAATATACACGAAGTGCTTAGGATGACGCCTGGGACACAGTAGTGCTTAATAAGTGTTACCGTTACTTCTGACGTCGGGAGACAGGGCTGGCCTGCCACCAACTAGCTGTGTGACCTCATCACCCTCAGTGGCTTCAGCCTCGTCGTGTGGAAGATGTGTGGGCCAAAGGAGATTATTTTTAGGTGGGTCTGTGATTCTTAGTAAAGCGGAATTTTAAATATCCCAGCAGTGACCTTCGACAGAACAGAGGAATGAAGCCCTTTGGTGTTAAGACACTCAGCAATTACATCTGAGAGTTTCATGAAAGCTCAGAGAGAACCAGCTCCACCAGCCCTCGCTCTCCTAGTAAATCAGGTTTTAATTTTGAAGCTTAATTGTGTATTTTATATTTTCATAAAACATGGAAGAGATTAAACATACATGTGGCTAGGTTTTATGTAGCCACATATACGGCTGTCGCTGTGAAGCAGCCAGCAAAGCGCCTGTTTCTTACATTACAGCGGGAGCCGGGGCTGGATGGAAGGAAAGCCACAGCAGAGAAAACAGAGTAAGTCCCACCCCACCAGCCAGTGTGGCTTCAGTAGAACTAGCGCTCTCCTCTTCGCCTGGGCAGAGTATCATTGAAAAAACTCTTTGAATGCTTTAATCCTGTGACACACAGAGAAGCAGCGAGGCTTTGGTCAGAGCCGGCGGGGTTGCTTCCCTCCTGTGTGTAGACCTCTGTCCTTCCTAAGGAAGACCAACGATTCTAAACCCTAGCTGTCCTCACCAACCCACCACCCACCTGGGCAGCTCTGGAAATCCCACGGCCCAGATCACACACCAGACCAACTAGGTCAAAATCTCTGGAAGTGGCACCCCGGCACCAGTATTTTTTTTTTAATGCTTTCTTGGTAGTTCCAATGTGTAGCCAAGGTTGAGAACCGCTGAGTTCAGGGTCTTATCTGGGCAGCACTGTATTTTAGTGGTGGCTCAGCACATGAACTCCGAAACAGGAGAAGAATGCGACAGCAAGGTACCTGTCTATAGGGCCACAGAGGGTCATGGGAGGGACACTCAATTACTCGTTTCTCTTTGAAGAGTCTGGAAAGAAAGTGAACCGTACCACTGAGGCAGTAGCTTAACCGAAGTGGTCAGGGTGCAGACTGGAATGCTGGCAGACCCGAGTTCAAATCACAGGATTTGGGAGCCTGTGAGCTACGGGGTCACGAGGAAGCTTCCCAAGAGCCCACAGGAACGCTAACTGTGTACTTCAGGCTGCCACCAAGGTTAAGGGTCTGACCCACACAGGACAGCCATGCCCAGGGATGCAGCTCTTCCTCCAGCTGAGTTTGGGAGCTCTGCCCCCCCATCCCGCCATTGCTGGGGCTCGGTTCGGTGCTGGCTGCCTTTCAGATGAAGGCTACTGAGCCCAGAAAGCTACCCTGACTGATATCGTTTGGAATAAAAGCTCCACGGCCAAAACATCCTACCCCCAAGAATAAAGGCAGAGGATCAAGGGAGACCGGCTGCTCTGGCGATCGGCCAGTTTCAGCGCGAGTCAGCCTGCTCTCCCGGTGCCAACGGGCAGGGACCACATCCATCCCGCTCAGAGTCCTACAAATGGTATAAATGGGCAAAAACGTGCTTTCCGGTGAGGCGAGGGAGTCGAAGCAAAAGGCCTTTCACAGCCCACTTTCCACAAAAGCACTTTGATGAGACCTCTCTCCTAGTTGCGCCAGGCAGCAACAGGACGGCCCAGCGGCTCCGGCAGCCCCAGTTCCCGTGGGAAAGGAGGATGCCGGGTGCTGACCATCCACAGGGCTCCCCCTCCACCTGCTTCCTAAGAGCAAGAAATCCAATCCTGTGGGGTGACCAACCCCGGGGACGCGGGAGCCGGAGTGGCAGGAGCTCCCTGAGAGCTCCTGAGGTCGCCTCTGTGCTGGGTTTCACGAAACTCCTTGGGGTTCCCCTACAGGAAGGCCTCCTTCCGGCCCTGCACCCGGAGGCCTTCTGAGCACAGCCGTGCCCCGCACGTGCCTCCCTGAGCAGGGGTCCTTGGTTGGACCTCTGACACTCCTCTGGCCACACACACGTTACTAAATCTCAAAGATTTATGGGTTCTGGATGGCCATGGAAGGCGTTTTAAAAACCTGTTGCCAAAGGGAATTTCATCCATGGTTCTAAACCATTTAAGGTTGGGGTAAAAACTCAATCTGTTCAGAGGCTGGGAGCGGTCGTATCCACATAGGGAGAATATATAGTGAAAGCTCTGCTTCCCAGAATAATTAGGGAAGGACGGGGTTTGGAGGAGGAACTCCCCACAGGAAGCAGGAAGGGGGATTTAACCCTTCACATATCAAAAAGACCGGGCCCATTCAAATCTTGGGTGGCTTAATTTCATCAGCATCACTGCACGATCTATATTTTCACCTGTATCACTGACAGTTCATACTCTAAACGCTGAATGGTCAGGGAAAGTAGCACTCTAGCCTGTAGCCCAGCATCATACTCAGCTAAGTGTTTTAAAATACTGTCTGTCAACAACTGTGTGGTTTTCCGTCACTCACCATGTGTGAGCTCTGGGCAGTTTTTCAGGACTTCCCCATTGCTCTATTGTAAACAGCTGAGGACCATTGGAACCTAGACAAAAAAAAAAAGGAAGAAAAAGAAATGCTAAGAGTGCTCAAGGCAGTAGAACAAGACGAAGGAGGGGCTGAAGGAAAGGGAGGGGTGGGCAGGGCGGGCCTGGGGGTGAGCCTTGGGACACCCTCTGTGGCTGTGATGTCACAGTCAGTATTTAACAACGGGGGACGCAAAGGGTCTGCACGACCTCAGGACACAGACTCTGTGTCGCCATCAGAATGGAATCGCACCAAGCTGAACAGAGCCGACACAATAACGTAACGATGTGCAGACAACCATGGCCTTGCAACCCAACCCTGGAAGTTTAAATTTCAAACTACTTCTGGGGGAAAAACTGAAACGTGATGACCTTTAATATGTAGAGCAGAGAGTGATTTTTTTCATCTATAGTAAGCCCTGAAGAATTCTGCCTCGTGGAGGGGAGGAGTGCTTTCAAGGTTCAGTTTACAACCACATGGAGGATTCTGCAAAATCTAGTTGTTTTTTGAAGATATACCAAAAAACAAAACAAAAGAGAAAGAAAAAAGAGAAGACCAACCTTATGGCTCTCTGTATAAAAACAAAAATCAAAAACAACCCCCTGCTTTTATATACAGGTAACTGCACAGACAGCTGAGGTGACGGCACGCTGCCCCATCTCTTTCCGTGATGTATGTCTGTTGGGTCCAGGCGAAACCCACATGGCCAGAAGCCCGGAAGGCAGAGTCTTCTGGGGCCACAGCGGATGCCTGGGTAGAGACTCACGGTGGGAGGATGAAGTCTAATGGTACCCTGCTCACCGTAAAGTTCGGCAAATCCATTCATAGGGACTCGGGACGTCCCTGTGACAAACTGGAGTAACCGGATACGCTTTTCAGCGTCCATCAGCAGCACAGCCTACGAACGGAGGCAGAAGGTCATTACGCTCATGTAACACGAGGCACGTCTGCTGCAGTGCAGACGGGCAAAACTTCATCTTATTTATAGTGCAGTGGGAGACCTAGACAGTTGACTCTGCAAACTTTTTATTTTAATTTTTTTTTTTATGGCCATCACAATACTGGCCTCTGCAACCTCAGACTGAGTGATCACAATGTCTCTTTCTTCTTCTGCCAACTGGTCAAAATAAGTGGTTAAAAAAAAGCACACTTGGGACTTCCCTGGTGGCACAGTGGTTAAGAATCTGCCTGCTAATGCAGGGGACACAGGTTCAATCCCTGGTCCGGGAAGATCCCACATGCCGCGGAGCAACTAAGCCCATGTGTCACAACTACTGAGCCTGCGCTCTGGAGCCCGCGAACCACAACTGCTGAAGCCCGCGTGCCACAACTACTGAAGCCCGCGTGCCACAACTACTGAAGCCCGCGCGCCTAGAGCCCGTGCTCCACAACAAGAGAAGCCATCGCAATGAGAAGCCCACGCACCGCAACGAAGAGGAGCCCCTGTTCGCTGCAGCTAGAGAAAAGCCCCGCACAGCAAGGAAGACCCAACACAGCCAAAAATAAATTAAAAAAAAAAAAAAAAAAAAGCACACTCGTTGATGGCACTGAGCTCATGTTTCTGTATGTGAGGCTTGCTGGTCCCCCTGGGCCAGTTAGAAATACACACAGTTTGAGAGGGGGAACCCAGGTTATGAGGCAGGATATTTGACTGTAGCTAAATTCTCTAAAGACAACATTTTAGAAAAAGAAAGAAAAACAGAGGCCAGGCTAGGCTTCTGAAATAATCTGTGTATCTTACATATCTGAATTATTCTAAGAATCGAGTTGGCTTCACTGGTAAAGTTACTTGAACTGATATTTTAAAAAATATATCCAAAATCAAGGCTGAGCGAAAGTTGGACTAAGATTTTAGGATTTGAAGATTCTGCTTTCTTCCTTTTCTCTCTGTTTCTCTGCTGCACTTGAAATATTATTAACAATAGATATTTAGAAATTAAGACAAGGTCAACGATTTCTTATTTCTGTAAGTAAATAATCAGCACTTTTTCCCTGTAATTGTTCTTTCAGTTTATTGTCCTCCTTTGGACCCGCTCGTTACTATTTCACTTCTCTTCTACGATGAACAGGATGTAAACACTGGTCTTTAGAGAGTCAATCAGATTTCATTTGCATCTTTGATTGAAAGATGTAAAGATCAAAATGTTTGTTGGAATTAACAAAAGAAGTTGGAAAAACGGTTTTTTAAACCAACATGGCATCTTGGAAAAGTCAGCCCCAAAGCATGCTTTTGCCCTGAGAAGCCTCCCATTCTTATTCACACTCTGGAGGACTAGTTCCTATTCTTTTTTTTTTTTTTTAATTAATTTATTTATTTATGCTTGCATTGGGTCTTCGTTGCTGCACGCGGGCTTTTTTCTAGGATTCATAGCATGTGGGATCTTCCCGGACCAGGGATCGAACCCGTGACCCCTGCATTAGCAGGTGGATTCTTAACCACTGCGCCACCAGGGAAGCCTAGTTCCAATTCTTGAAGCCTTTCAGGATCATCCTACTCAATGGTTTCCTCAAACAAAAGCACTTTAATAGGTGGTCGAGGAAGACAGTGTAGCCTGTTCAAGACAGCCATCCACCACAGTTACAGAAAAGCAGCGGTGAGGGCTGCTTCTGGCTCGGCGGGCCTCTTCTCTCCCCCAGGAGGCCAGGTACCAACACGGACCCAAATCCAGCAGCAAGGCCGCGGGAAGGCAGCACAGGATGCGGCCTCTGGCCTTACCTTCCAGAACCACTGAATCACAGGGTGGTTCGGGCAGTAGCCGTTCTTGTAAATAGAATGCTGTCGCCAGTCGTTCACATCCACGTCGCCAAGGCCGCACATCAGCAACTGGGAGGGAGAGGGACCAGAGGTAAACAGGGCACATCGTGAAAGCCGAAGAAGTACACCGGAGGAAAGGCCTTTTCTCAATGCCAGCATCACGTCACGTGCAAAAGCAAGATAAGCCAGCGACCCATAAAAACAAATGAAGGGGAATACGTGTTCCACATCCTACCTGCCTCTGCAGATCAGAGACTGAGAGGTAACGAGGGGGCCCCGACTCTAAAGCTTGTACAGGCCACCACGTTTCATACTGGAAATTAGAAGTCGCAATCAATCACCTTCCCCGCCCCTCGAACCTCAGCTCGGTGCTCATGGATTTTCGTATGCTCCATTTACGTCTGCTCTTTCATTACTCTGACTGTTTCCACTTCTGAGAGGTTATCTGTCTCAACAGTTGAAAATACCTCCCCACCCACAATAGAATTAGTGCTTTATGACAGCAAGAACTCATCTTCCCAGACCGATGCACCAGGTAAGGGCAATCACCTCCCCTGCCTGGTGGCCCACGGCTGCAGCCCTGTCCTAGCGCTATAATTGCTCCTCTGACTTACCGGTCTTGGGTCCACTTTTCTTATTACCTAACCCTCCGTAGGGCAGGTTTCCTGTGGACAAATGAATGATATTCCCGCAGAGGCGCCGGCGTACAGTGGAAAAAGAACTAATCCAGAGGCCTGAAAACCGGGTTCATAGGCCTGACTGTGACGAGACCCTGTGAGGTCATTAACCTCTCCCTGCCTCAGTCTCCCCACCTGCCAAACAAAGGGCTTCCTCTACATGACGTCTGTGACGTCATCTATCTGGACGTTTCCATTTTAAGGTAAAAGAACAAAAGCCAGTCTACGGGAGACAAGTCATTGGACAAATGGCCAGAGTCCTGTCAATAGTCTCTCAACAGACAAAGCCTTCCTCCTTCTGTTTCTCTCAACATAAAGGCGGAGAGACTCCTTTGCTTTTCAGATTCCGAGTTCTCATCTACACCGACACAAAGGAGCTGGCACAAGCTGACACGAAACCACCTCCTGCGACTGCCTTCTGGCCTCTGCCGCGCTTTCACTCCGCAGCACAGACCACTTCAATTTCACGGAGAGCCCTGCTCTACAGCCCCTCAGGGACACTCACGCTCACCTCCTGGCCGAGTCCCCATTCGGCTGCCACGGTGGGTGCGTGCAGGACCGGGGTCCTCAGCCAGCCCCACCTTGGGAGCAGGGTGCTACCACCCCAACTGGCTGCTGCCACTCCAGCTCAGCGGGCCTCTCCCTGTCTGCTGCGTCCCTGATCTGCCCTCTCCCGGGCAAGGAAGCTACGGGTGACTACTTCTGCTATGCCCTGGTCCCTGATCGGCAAACAAGCAAGCCCCTAAGAGACCCGCCGTAGAATTCACCTAAGCTTACTCGCTAGGACATTACGGATCAGAGAATACTAAAATACCAAGTTGGGAAGTAATGAGATACTTTTAAAAAAAAATCTGCTTTACACAAAATGTTTACAGTACAAACCTCCAGTTCATTTTCATCAAAAATTTTAATCAAATCAATAGGAAGCAGTTCCGTGAATCCCTGAAAGATAAAAAGAAAAGCACTTTCAACACCTTTTTCCTTGAAAGGGACAAATTTTACAGGATAAACAAGCTTATTTTGGTTAGCCAGGAAAAATACATTGTTCACTGATGATTTATATGACAGTATTCAGTAATTTTAGTTCAGCTAAAAACAGCATAGTCACAAAATAAAAATTTAAAAAGCAGTAGACTCCAGAAGACCCAGGTACTTGAGTAATTTTTGAAATGTTATAAAAATATGATTTGCTGCAGGCAGGCGGATTCCAAAAGCCACTTATGACACATCGCTGTGAGTCAGGGTGTTCTCAAAGGCACAGGCCACAGACACGCAAGCGGACCCTTTAAAAATAAGGCGCTGAAGGCAGAGATGAAATACGAGAGGAGGCGGTGTGATGGGTGCAAAGGAGCCAGGGAGCACGGACAGCCGGCCCCGGTTCCCAGGCTAGGCGCCACTAACTAGCGCAGTGATCTAGGACGGACGCTCCGTGTCGCTGGGCCTCGCGTGTGGCCAGTTTCTGAAAGTGTGATCACCTGGGGCAGGGCCGGGTAGGTCTCTCGTGTAAATACAGTATGAACCCTGCTGTTCTCCAGCGCCTCTAACTCACACGTTTCACCCTAAGTCCTGGAATTTTTCTGAGTGTTCTGCCTGGGCTGGCGCTATATTCACCATGAGCAGGTAACTGAACTGGGGTGAACTTAAGAGAGCATCGCCCAACGAGAACCCTGCATCGGTTCAGCGGAAGCTTGTGATGTGCAGCTGGGGCTTGTTCTCTTTAAGTAACTAATACCCATTATCAGGATTTAAAACGGAATTGCGCTTTGGGTCAAAGGGAGCCGTTTTTTAAAATGAGGAACCCCCCTATTCTCTGCGAGGGGCTTCCCTCCTCAGGGGCCTGGGAGCATCACTGACATTAAATACTTGCGTCTGAGAAGGAACCACTTCACACTTTAATAAGGTGAGGAATTATTCAGACAGCCACAAGGGCAGGGGATTTAAAAAAAAAAAAAAATTCGACCAATGAAGCAGAAGGCATTA
Organism: Balaenoptera physalus; assembly: GCF_965194825.1. NCBI lineage: Eukaryota > Metazoa > Chordata > Mammalia > Artiodactyla > Balaenopteridae > Balaenoptera > Balaenoptera physalus. The sequence continues at coordinate 16,975,129 of NC_138897.1, forward strand.
TCACGGAGGGATGGCGTGACTGGAAACTGTCCCGAGTCCTTGCATTTCTTAGAACCTGTCACTGCAGCAAAAGGCAGAGATGCTCCCAGCCTTCCCCGGGTACCACCAAAAACTGCGGGACGATGGTTCTAGCCTCTGTGGGAGAACCTGCCCTTCTGGATGAAGTCTGTAAAGATTTCTCTTTAAAAACAGTTAAGGCAAATTAAAAAATAAGAGCAGCAAAGCCAGAAAACACTGAACAACAGAAAACAAATGAAAAGGTGGCAGTGCAGTGGCTGAACACTCCTGCCCTGGAGACTGGAGATGGTGTGAGCAGTGCAGGCCTGACGTTCCTGCCCTGGGTCCCACACCCATGCCTGTCTCTGGGTGTGTGATCGCTTCTAACAGCCCCCCTGACCCCCAAGGAGGAGAACCGTCCTCTTTCAACCTAAAGGCACAGGCACGACTCCCGGTGAACACGACTTACCTCCAAGAAGGCGTTCATTTGTTTTTGGACCCTGTTCACAAATCTCCACTGGATGACTAGGCTGTGGGAGGAAAACGGACAGCCCTTAACCATCTTGCTCATTCATCACTGGTGTTCAGTTATTTCTCCCCAGCTGCGACTGCTGCTCGTTAAGCAGGGCAGGGAGAAAAGCTCGACGGTGGCCAAGGAGAGGGAGGTAGAGTGCTGCGGCACATGCTGCTTATTCATTGATTCTTTCGAGAATAATGAGCACATGTGGAGCCTAAAATCTCACTGAGGATTTCAAAAGAAAGACTGATTTCTTTTTTTCCCCCCAGATCAAGCCTTCATTTATCAAAGCTGCTTTATAAATGTGACTGGCTGGAGAAAAAGGGAAAATGGGGTTTGAATACATATGTATATGGGCATAATGCGTGCACACACACAAACCCACATATGTACACACCCACATTTATGTACAAACATGTACATATTTTTAAGGGGAATACCCAGTACAACGTACTTTATCATATGATATTTCATTCTAGTATTCAACGTACTGATTTTCAAGGATGACATATAATTTATCAGTATTTTACCACTAATACTTTTATACCAACGTTTGGAGGATTAATGGTAAAACCTCTTTGAGTCACAGACAGCCACTGAAACCACGTTCCCTGTGACAACATTTAGTGTACAGCAGAATTTACTGCCAGGCGAATCCACTTTGGATTCCACCTAAGGCATTCTGTCGTGAAATAGCACAAGGACCTTGCCATAAAGGGCTCTCGCTTATGAGGTGGCACCATGGCAACGGCCCTCTAGGACCAGCCTGCTGCCCACTCACTGCTCAGAATATCAGGTTTTACTGGCTGTGCTGCCATCACCAGCCCAACAGCCTACTTGCACCAGAGGATACAGGTGGCAGGGAGCAGCCGGGGATTTCTATCCTCCTTTTTGCAGTGAAGCTAGTGGAGGCGCCCCGCAATTTGAAACCTAAAAGAATTAACTGCAAAGAATGAGGCACAACATGTATCACAAGGTGCAAATACTCAGTCTTTCGAACCCAGTCACCCTGGGGTGGAGTGTTGTTAAAAATCTATTCAAAGTCTACACTTTCCGAATGAAGACAACAGTGCCCGTTAGGACGTCGTCTGCTTGCTGAGACTGTCCAAGTTCAGCACAAGCGCCAATTAAGGTGAACAGGCAAGAAATGTAGTATGCTACTTCTAGTTTTTGATTAAGCGTAGCAAGCTTTCAACTTGCAAGTGGAGAAGTCCATGCTTTGTCAGGGTCTCTAAGTAGAGATGCCAGCACTCTCCAATTCTTCCTAATTAGAAAGGAGAGTAGGTGTTTTTTTTTTTTTTTTGCAGATGCTAAGGAAGGATGCTAAGATCCTCAGCCAATTCTCTGAATTCAAGTCCTGTGATCGACTGTGATGAGAGAGGACGGAACGCAGCCTGTTGAAATGGAGTTCTGAATGCAAACAAGGAGCTCAGGCCATGGCTGTAACTCACTAGACGAGCAGAAACTAGGATCCGGGAGCCAACCACTGTTAACACCGACCTCGTCCCCGTTCGAGGGCTAGCAAGGGCAACCTGGCAATCCTTGGAAGATACCAGGACTGTGAGCTCGAAGCATACGTATATACCAAAGAGGAAAATGTAAGCTGCCCAACTGTACCTTCTGCCCAGCACAGACTCCCAGGATTACCTAACAGCTAGATTTCCAAAGGACTCAACATTCTGTCCCACCAAAGGACGCTGAGATTAAGAAAATTACAAACATCAGGAACAATTCTTCATGTTTGCATGTGCTGAATTCTCCATGTCCATTTCAACTCTTCTCCTACATTTTCATTATGGAAAAGAAGTCAGGAGACAGATGGAAGAGGTTCTCTTCGGTTGTTCCCGATTTTACCCCAACTGGCTGTTGGCACTGGTCCACTGTTGTAATTCTCAACTTTAGACGAGATGCCCACAGGCTCCCAGAGTATCTGCCAAGTTACTCAATAGTGGCCCCTTTCTCTCCTCCCACTGCTCCTCTGTATGGCAGCAACATGAAGTCAGGACACAAGTCAAACTTTGCATCCCATAATTCAGCTTCCTATTAGGCCAAGCCAGAAAAGAACTCATACTGTTTAAAAGTGTGTCCATAATCTGCACGAATTGTTCTGGCAAAAGACGGCAACCAAACATGCTGTTCAATTTAATAAAAGGAAAGGCTGTAAGTATGTGTGTACGTACTCAATGTATTCCCTTTTGTTTTCATTTGTTACCATTATTTCTGACCCATTGGGCTTCAGATCCACTTGATATGTCTGTAATTACAAAGATAAAACAACGATCACCATCATGAAGTTATTTTGCATATTATCACTGAGTAATAACGTCTTACTATAAAAGGAAGATAAGTAAAATTTATTCAGAACTCGTTCCCAGCAAATGGGCTCTGTGTCCAAGAGAATGTCTAATGAGGCTTCTAAATTGTTAAGATGCTACACACTTAAAGATGTTATCATTGAAGGCAAATTATTTTATGGTTATTTATGAGTTTTAATTATTCTTCATACATTAGCAACAATGGAGAACAACACTTTTCCCATCTGCTATTGACTTATTAAGAGATTTAATTATGTTTAACAGAAAAGACAGGATACATCCATCAAGACTGCACAGATCCAGATTTGTTGCTGAAAATTAGATTTTATAGCCATAAAAAAAAGATATGTGGAATTTCTTTCAAAGGAGCAAAACACAGGGACTTAAAAAAAGAAAGATGCTGAGAAAGTCGGGCTGGGGGATGGATTCACCTGCCACCCCTGAGAACCCCAGGCTTTGATGTGCATCCACACACCACCTCCTGGCTCATCGGCCCCGAAAGCCCCCTCCCTCAGAGCAAGCCAGGAGTGAAAAGAGCAAAGCAGCTGAACTCAAGGCACAGCCTTCTCCTCTGCCCTGAGCCGGCCCTGGCTTAACATCAAAGTGTATAAAGCAATAAGTAGCAGAAGGGAAGGGAAGGGAAGGAAGAGGCCTACTGATCTAACAAGTAAAATGTTTACTCTCATGGAAATTCCAGGGAAATAAAAAGGAAAAAAATACCACTCACAGCTCCCCTATTCAAAGGTAACCACATTTGTATTCTGGTGGGATTCCTTGTGGTCTTTTTTCCCACACCCACCCAGCTACATCTGAGAGGAGGCTGAGCCAAGCCTGAGGGAGAGCGTTCTCCAGAGTAAGCATCCAGGCTGCATCCATCACGAGGGATACAGATTCAAAACTGCAACAGATCTCCTGCTTTGGCAGAGGTCCATTTTCAGGGACCCCTCCCCAGCCCTGCCACACACGCGCAGGACAGACGGCCTCTCTGGCCTGAATATCAGATCCTGTTCCTCTCCAAACGTTTTCTCTGATGATGCACTTGATTATCGTTCCTTTTCACATGGAGACAGCTTTTTCAATCAAAGCCCACTGATCCTCTGTCTCGGCCCTTCATATTTTCTTCTTTGTCCTTTTTTTGTTATTCGGGAAGGGATCTCATTTCCCTCCCACGTGACTGAGCTCCACTTTCGACAATTCAACGTTTTACTGTCTGCAGTACGGACTTTACTTTTTTATTTTTTAACATCTTTATTGGAGTATAGTTGCTTTACAGTGTTGTGTTAGTTTCTGCTGTACAACAAAGTAAATCAGCTGTATGTATACCTATATCTCCATATCCCCTCCCTCTTGCATCTCCCTCCCACCCTCCCTATCCCACCCCTCTAGGTAGTCATAAAGCACCAAGCTGATCTCCCTGTGCTATGCAGCTGCTTCCCACTAGCTATCTATTTTACATTTGGTAGTGTATATATGTCAATACTACTCTCTCACTTCGTCCCAGCTTACCCTTCCCCCTCCCCATGTCCTCAAGTCCATTCTCTATGTCTGCGTCTTTATTCCTGTCCTGCCCCTAGGTTCTTCAGAACCATTTTTTTTTTTTTTTAGATTCCATATATATGTGTTAGCATATGATATTTGTTTTTCTCTTTCTGATGTACTTCACTCTGTATGACAGACTCTAGGTCCATCCACCTCACTACAAATAACTCAATTTCATTTCTTTTTATGGCTGAGCAATATTCCATTGTATATATGTGCCGTATCTTCTTTATCCATTCATCTGTCAATGGATACTTAGGTTGCTTCCATGTCCTGGCTATTGTAAATAGTGCTGCAATGAACATTGTGGTACATGGCTCTTTTTGAATTATGGTTTTCTCAGGGTATATGCCAGGAAGTAGGCATGGAGGGAACCTACCTCAACATAATAAAGGCCATATATGACAAACCCACCGGCAACATCGTTCTCAATGGTGAAAAACTGAAACCATTTCCTCTAAGATCAGGAGCAAGACAAGGTTGCCCACTCTCACCACTATTATTCAACATAGTTTTGGAAGTTTCAGCCACAGCAATCAGAGAAGAAAAAGAAATAAAAGAAATTCAAATCAGAAAAGACATAAAACTGTCACTGTTTGCAGATGACATGATACTATACATAGAGAATCCTAAAGATGCCACCAGAAAACTACTAGAGCTAATCAATGAATTTGGTAAAGTAGCAGGATACAAAATTAATGCACAGAAATCTCTTGTGTTCCTATACACTAACGACAAAAAATCTGAAAGAGAAATTAAGGAAATACTCCCATTTACCACTGCAACAAAAAGAATAAAATACTTAGGGATAAACCTACCTAAGGAGACAAAAGACCTGTATGCAGAAAACTATAAGACACTGATGAAAGAAAGACGATACCATGTTCTTGGATTGGAAGAATCAACATTGTGAAAATGACTATACTATCCAAAGCAATCTACAGATCCAATGGAATCCCTATCAAACTATCAATGGCATTTTTCACAGAACTAGAACAAAAATTTTCACAATTTGTATGGAAACACAAAAGACCCCGAATAGCCAAAGCAACCTTGAGAAAGAAAAACGGAGCTGGAGGAATCAGGTTCCCTGACTTCAGACTATACTACAAAGCTACAGTAATCAAGACAGCATGGTACTGGCACAAAAACAGAAATATAGATCAATGGAACAGCATAGAAAGCCCACAGATCAACCCACGCACATATGGTCAGGAGGCGAGAATATACAATGGAGAAAAGACAGCCTCTTCAATAAGTGGTGCTGGGAAAACTGGACAGCTACATGTAAAAGAATGAAATTAGAACACTCCCTAACACCATACACAAAAATATACTCAAAATTGATTAAAGACTTAAATGTAAGATGGGGCACTATACAACTCTTAGAGGAAAACATAGGAAAAACACTCTTTGACATAAATCACAGCAAGATCTTTTTTGACCCACCTCCTAGAGTAATGAAAATAAAAACAAACATAAACAAATGGGACCTAATGAAACTTAAAAGCTTTTGCACAGCAAAGGAAACCATAAACAAGACAAAAAGACAACCCTCAGAATGGGAGAAAATATTTGCAAATGCAGTATGGACTTTAATTGCTACTGTATTTTTATTCTTCTTCAAATCCTTCCTTCCCGCCGGGTGCCCCCTTCCGGCTGCTGTCTTCCATTCCATCCAGTTGCCCCCCGTGGTGACCTGCTCCTGTCCTGTGCAGGTCACGGCACTTTTTTGAAGATATTAAACAGTTCCGCTTAGGGAGTGGGATGGGAGGTCTCTTATAGTAAAACATCTTTAGTTCTTTGACAATTATTTGGAGGTCTGTAGGCAGTATTCATTTACACTTTTGTAGTCGATTATTTGTGGGTCTGTAGGCAGTATTCATTTACACTTTTGTAGTATTTTTTAATAAGACAGTTTTTCTTTTTTCCCCCCATTTATTCCTCAAAGATTGTCTTGCTGTTCCCTTCCATGATGAGATTTTTCTATCAGATCCACACCAAATGACAAGTTAATAAATCCAAGCCCGGTTCTGGATATTGAGAGGCTTTCAGTACAGTTCAGCTGTACTAGAATAGAATGTTTTCTGGGAGCTGCAATTTCCAGAGCTACTGAATGAGGGGGTCAACCATAGACGAGACAGGGTGGGGAGGGGAAAGGAGAAAAACACTTCTGGTGCCTCCAAAAGCAGCCCCTAGGGATGAAAAATGGCAGAATCAGCCAGCACTGCTGAGTGTAGAGAAACCGTTCTTATCAATGCTGGTGGTGAGGGTCTAACTGGTTCAACCTTTTGAAAAGATAATTTGGCAACAGGAGTCAAGATTTTAATGTGCATATGCCTTTTCATAATAATTTCTCTTTTAGGACTTACACCAAGGGAAAGAAATTGGTCAAGTGTACAAAATGTATATTCCAGGATTATACTCATCGTACTGTTTACATAGTGAGATACTGAAATAGCCTAGATGCTGACCATTAGGGCATGGTTAAAAAAGGTACAGTCTATGAAATGGAATTTGGTGTAGCCATTAAAATGGTATTTACTGACATGGAAAGGTACCTACGATATATTAAGTTAAAACTGTACACACTGTACAATTCCATTTCTGTTAAAAAGATAAAACCTTATGTGTGTGTTTACAGAGAATAATTCTGGAAGACACAAATCAAAATTTTACTCGTGACTTTCCTCTAGGTGGTAGGAACTATGAGTGACTTTAATATGTGTTTATTGTACTGACTTTATTTTTATTCCTAAGATTAATATTTTGCAATCAGATAAATAAAACTGTTTTTGAAAGGAAAAAAAAAAACAAAAAAGACCGGACCATACTCTCTGTGCTGAGTAAGGAATCGTCGGCTGGGGCAGCCGTGGGTCACATGGTTGGTTGGGGCTCACATGTAGGTCACATGGTTCCTCCCGGCAGGCAGGGAAGGGGGTCTCCAGGCCTGCTCCCTAAGCTGCTCCCTTAGAGTAAATCCTCCCCAAGCCCTAGGGGCCTCTCAGTCAGGCTTCCCCATCTCCCTCTCCTCACACACCACCTGTGGGCTGCTGTTCAAATTCCACGTTTTAAATTTTTTTTGGCTGCGCTGGGTCTTCACTGCTGTGCGCGGGCTTTCTCTAGTTGCGGCGAGCGGGGGCTACTCTTTGTTGCGGTGCGCGGGCTTCTCATTGCAGTGGCTTCTCTTGTTGCGAAGCACGGGCTCTAGGAGTGCGGGCTTCAGTAGTTGCAGGATGTGGGCTCAGTAGTTGCGGCATGCAGGCCCTAGAGTGCAGGCTCAGTAGTTGCGGTGCACGGGCTCTAAGGTGCGCAGGCTTCAGTAGTTGTGGCACACGGGCATAGATGCTCCGCGGCATGCGGGATCTTCCTGGACCAGGGATCGAACCTGTGTCCCTTGCACTGGCAGGCGGATTCTTAACCACTGCGCTACCAGGGAAGTCCCAAATTCCACTTTTTAAATATAGTTGTCGTCTTGTGTCTGAACTCCTTCCTCAAGGACCCAACGTGAAGACACTAACACAGTGCCTGGCACACAGAAGGGGATTAATAACTGCTCGTAGAAAAAAAGTGCTCTTTCTTGAAGTCTCCTGGCCCAAGCATGAACTCCTCTCTCTTCTTCGTAAAGACCACAAAGATCAGAGGAACCTCTGGGGCGCAGCACGCGCAGAACTGGACCCCTCTTCTGTGGCAAGGGACAACTTCAGATTCACACACGTCTCCCCGATCTTCCTCAGATGCTTTACGACAAATGTCTGAGGAGTCCACCGAGAAACTGTCTAGGTCAAATCGGGCATCCTGGACCCAGGCAGAGGAAGGCTTGACTGCTTCTCATCGTGTTCTTGGGCGCCGTCCTCATCCTCCCCAGCCTCTCCCAGCGGCCGGCCCACCTTTCTACCTTCATGTTTCCCGCAGCTGCCGCCTGCCCACTTCCTTGACCTGGTCTTTGAGGAACTACCTCCTCACTGGGGTCTTGGTCTGGTTCCGTCCAGCTCCAGCCACGACCTCGCTCTGCCCCTCACCTCTCTCTCCTTCCTACTTCCAGTTTCTGCCTCTTCCCTTATTCCCTCTCCCCAACCCAGTGCTCCTCAGCCTTTTTCCCCATTAATTACCCCCCCGGAAGCCTTTTTAGACCCCCCAATTGCCCCTTCCCTCCCACGCAATCTTACCAGAGACCCATGGTGCACCTGTGTTATGTTCTGCGGCCCCCTTGGAGGACCACAAACCACTGGAATGGCTGAGACTTTTTGTCCTCCAAGACAAAACGTTGTCTAGTTTTTGCCCCCTAGGGGTGTCGTCTCCCCAGTTGAGAATGTGTGCCTTCGCCCAACTCAGGCCAGGTCCCAAACAATTTTCCTACAGGCTGCTGCCCATTCTCTTCCCCTCCCCACTGCACAGCTTCTTAGAAGTCCACACTGCTAGTGCCTCTTCAAAGCAACCAAATCAGGTGCTGTTCTGCTGACCCTGCAGTCAAGAACTTCTGCTTGGCACAGCTCTAAAAGGATGTCTCCTCCTGGTGGGGCACGTGTGTGCAGGGGTGTACATGAGTGTATGGTTGATTCTTTCTGGTTGGCATATGACGATTGTTCAAATATTGAAATTTGTTCATCGGAAACATTGTTAGTAGGCCCCAGAAACCAGCAGCTGCAGATTCTCACCAACCAGAAAGGAAGCAAACTGGAAAGAAGTGGCAACAGCTGCAATTTCATTACATGAAGTGACAGCTACCACCAAACTTCATGGCCTGGTATTTCTAATCATGGAATGAGAAAAAGAGAGCCTAAAGCACTAAGGAAGGCCGACTGCATGCACACCTCACTTCTGTGGTAACTTCACTCTAGTGAAGAAATGACTTTATCTTTTTGCACAAGGAGGCGTGGGCTTCCTCTTGGGTTAGAAAATGGCAATGCATAGTCAGCAGTTTTGCTGAGGGCCGGGGGAGGGAGAGGCCTGCACAGGCCTCTTGCTGATGTCCACGTTTTTCGTTCAACAACTCTATTTTGAGTGTCTACCCTGTACCAGGCACTGCCAGGTGGTGAGTGCACAATGGGGAGCAAAAGGCAGACCCAGGGCAGCCATCACCGGGACTGACTCTGCTGGGAGAGAGAGACACTAAACACATAACCATACAAATAAATGCAAAGCCACTTATGGTACCTGCCATAGGGAGACACGAAAGACACTCTGAAGTACTGTGGTCCTGGGTCAGAGCTAGCTTTGTCTGAACTGAGGTTGGGAGTGTGTTCCCAAATGAAGGAACGGCATGTGCAAAGGTCCTGAGGCAAGAAGGAGCTTGGTGTGTGCAAGAAGTCTTGTGGGACCAGACCCAGAAAGCATGAGGGGCAGCACTGATGCAAAATGCACCTGGAGATGAACAGGCAGGGCCCAGCCACACAGGACTTCATGAGGCAAATTAAGGATTTGGGTCTTTATCTTGACAGTGATAAAGTGGGAAATCTCTGCATGTTTTTTAGCAGAGGAATGAAATGATCATTTCACATTCTGAAAAGACCACTCTGCCATTGTAGGAGGCCAAGGTGGATATAAAAAACCAGTTAGGAATCTACGAGAGAAGATGGTAGCTTAGGCTTGGGTATTGTTGGTGGGACAGACAAGGAGAACAGAGAGAACTGAAGAATAGTTGGGAGTCAAAATGAACAGGGCCTGGTGATGGATTGGATATGTGAGATGAGATCAATGTGTGCCTGCTTAATTCACTCTACATTTCTTCCCAGAACATAAAATAGATATGCTAGTTCCTTGCTAATCAGGTTTCGCTCTCTAAAACGGAAAGCCAGTAATTTCACAAATAGGGCACCTAATCATTATCTTACTCATCTCGTGAGTCTGTTTTGATTACTGCATTACTCTACCTGATTCAATCCAAAGTCAGAAAAACCCACATTAAATGAGGAGGTTTAAGAATTGTTTTTAATGAACCATTGACGTGAGCTATAACGACCATCAGAATCTATTAGAAGTCTACTTAAAACATCTTGTTTGGTTTGTACTTATTAGTTGGAAATAGTTACATTTAACTGTAACTAAGGAAGGTTTAGTCTGCTTCTAACTTTGGCATCACTAATGTCTTCTGAACTGTGTTAAGTTAGTCATATGGATTTCTACAAGTGGATATAATATAAAGAGACCTTTTTTTTTGCATTTGACACCCAAGACTGATTTTAAATCTTCCTTGGTTCTTTATCTCTACTCCTCCCTACAAGCGTTAAAAATGCAAAGAAGACAGAGTTCCAGGATGATTAGCCGTGTGTTATCCTCTGAAAATTGGCAGTTAAGACCCTTAAATAGGTCCAGCTTAAAAAAAAGTCATTGCACTTCCAATTATTTTGTTGTCTCACACTTGGAGCTTCCATTACTTATAACATTAAAAAAAACCTAGGTCGGCATGATTCATTCCTTTGCTCACTAAGCATTTAGCAGCCATCGCTACACACCGGGCACTGGAGAAACCAAGGAGACCTCGGGGGCTCACAGGAGGCAGCAGGCCGGGGATGGCTAGAGGACAGAGCGTTATGGCGGGGGAGAGGAGGATGGGTCGGCAAGGAGAGGGCGCCACGCAGCCAGTGACAGGGCACGGGGTGTCCTGGGGGACACCGAGGCAGGCACCCCATGGCTGTGAAGGTGAGAGGAAGGAGGTGTAGGTAAGGTGGGCAGCGAGGGGTCCTAAGCCGTGCAGGAAAGGTTTTAAGTCACACTGAAGGGCACGGGCTGGCCAGTGAAGAATCTGTGTCGAGCAGAAGAGTTGCAGGTCCGGGTTTGCTTTTCAGAACCACTACATCTGGAGCATACGTGTGGAGGCATCAGAGAACGGACTGGAGTGAGGGGCGATGCAGGGACCAGGGAGACTGCTACATGACACAGCCAAGGAACCGGCAGAGCCTCAACAAGGGGAGGGTGCAGACAAGGGAAGCGATGAGGAGGCTGGGGCTAGAGGACGCAGTGACCAGCTGGACACGGAGGGAGAGGGGAGATTCCAAGGGGACTCCAGTTTCAGGCCGGAGGGGAGGGTGTGGCCACTGGTTAGACCGGAGCGGAGGTGGGGGGTCGGGAGGAGGAAGTGGCTTTTTCAGTTCGGGGACCTGTGGGTCTTTCAGGAGACACGGCTCAGGAGGCAGCCGAACCAGGGGGAATCTGGACGCTAGAGGAAGGGTGTGGGCTGCAGGTAAGAGGCTGGCGGTGAGCCGCGCAGAGCTGCAGCTGGGCTGGGTGAGGCCGCCCAGCGAGCGAGGCAGGACGAGAAAAGAAGTGGGCAGGGGAGCATCGGTGTCGCGGGGCCAGCAGAAGCAGCAGGGCTTAGGGGAGGTGGAAGAAGAGCAGCGGGGTGGGGAGGGGGGAGAAGGGATGAAGTGGGGGTGACTTGCAGGGGCTTCAGGGGAGGGAGCAGTGGAGGAGGGAAGCAGACAAGGGCCAGAACCCATTTACGTTCAGTCCTGGGCAGGGGGGGCCACCGCTAACCTGGAGGCGACAGCTTTGGGGGTGGTGCAGAAGAGATTTCCCTCCTCCACCCCACGACAGGGCTCCCACAAGGACAGCAGTGTCCATCGGTCTGTGAAGGTTTGGGGGCATGAAGCACAGGATGGGGCGAAAAAGGATGGGGAGGGCAAAATGAGATTCCTAATGGACTCGTTGATCATTTCCGTTAGTCACAGGGTCTCTCTCATCCCTGGCGCCTGAAATTCTATGAGCCTCAACTCAACCAACCAGGAAGGAAAGAAAACACAGACTCCCTGAGACCCACCCACTTCTGGGACTCACACGAGTGACGGTTTCCTGGCTTGAGCGGATGTAACAAGTAATTTGGGTGTGTGATCACGTTCCTTCTCAACAGTTTTTACCCCAGGTGTCATTAATTTCTTTATACGCAGCGGCATCAGCTTCTTTTTTCTAAGACTGCGAACCCAAGAGGGCAGGGACCCGATTTCCTTACCTCACCTATAAAACTGAGCACAGCATCGTGAAACGATAGCCAGTGCGAGCACGCTCTTTGGACAGTGGAGTACACTTTCAGTAATCTCTGAAGCAATAAAGAACAAATCAATGTCACGTTCCATTAGCAACCCTTAAAACGGGCTCCATGATCTCATGAACGCCAAGGCCATGTACACTTGGTCTGGTAGAGGGGAACTCTCTCTGGGCTTTTGTGAAAGGACAGGTACCAGGGGTTGGATAATCCTGAGAAGTCCTTCCCCAAAGCATCGTTATCACCGGGGGACAAACGAACCAAAGGTTTCAGGTTTAAGACAAACACATCCTACAGAACGTCAGGATGATGATGAGAATTCCAAGAAGGCAACTTTACCTTTGAAATTGATCTTTATGGTTAATCCAGCCTTAATGACAGTATTGGTGCAAAGCAAGAAGGAATGTTAGAAAGCCCTGAGCCTGCTGAGCCCCCAAAGACAAACTTCACCATGACAAGGGAACCGTTAAAGCAGAGGGAAAAAACCCAAGGCCCCCCCAGACATCACCTACTCCTGGTCATGTATTTATATCACTAAGTAAACATTTACACTATTTTTTTGAAGTATGTAAATTTTAAAACCAAGGCACAAACATTCACATTCAGATCTGCTTTAGATGTGAGACGTAGGTGCTACTTCACACGCCAGAGGCCTTAGAATTTCTCTGACTTTGCAGGAAGAGAAGCAGTTGTAATTGGGACTTGGCTTCCTGGCATGACAATAAGATACTGATACAATCAAATGATAATTAGCAAAGACTCAAAGAAGCAAAGACTCTTTGAAAGTCAAGGGGGAGCTCGTGGGGTTACCCACACATACCTGCCCAAAGTTTTCTTCATCAATGCAAAACATAAGGTCCAGTTCAGTCGGATCATTTTCTAAGATCCATTTCAAAGAGTTGTAGTATTCACTATCCTACAGAAATGACACAAAAATTAAAATTAAGCATTTTTTTCCAAAATATACACTCACTTCTTTAAATAATTGTGTCCTTTCAATGTAATTCCATCCAGAATCTCAAGAAATGCATTAGTCACTAATATGTTTCCAGCTCTACCCCAAACCTACTCTTCCACTTTAATTTAAAAATACAAACTAAAGAACTGCTCTGGTAGTAACGGGGGTTTGTAGTCGGAGCCTGTCCTCTGCGGAGAGGAAACAGCCTGCTCTGGACGGCCGTCATAAAATCACAGAACTGAACACGCAGAGATTAACATACTCCCAATCGTTTAAGAGTGAAAATATCAGAGGAAAGTAGGAAGGATAGAGAATGTTCTAATTCAATACCAATGGCTTCAAGTTATGCCCCTTCCTGTGCTTCCACCACTCTCTGCAAGTCACTGTGAGCAAAGAGGAAGGCTGCCCTGGTGTCAAAACCCAGCACACAGGCCCCGAGAGCCTGGGCTCCTCTGTCTCTTGGGCAGCCCCAGGGGCTCCACAAAGACAAAACAGAATGTGTGCACCAGCTGTCAACATGGGGAATAAAATTCATTTAGACTTGAAGAGAGATTTTTATACTCCTAGCTTCCTCATCATACAGTAACAAAAGCATAAAGCCTAAGCTAAAGGTAAAAGCTGAAGAGAAACTTGACACGGGTACCGTGGACACAGAGAGCTGCCCGCCCGTGCAAAACCCAGCTGAGTGGACTTGTGTGCGCTGCTGGCCTTCTACTCTCCTGCCACACCCAGAGGACGAGCTGTGAGAGGGGGGTACACGGCTCACACACCCAACCACACAACGCGTACAGCCAACACGACAGTGAGGCTGAGGTGACTCAAGTGACAGAACGTGAAAGCGGAGCTGCAAACACCCCAAATGGATGAAGACGCTTCCTGATGGCCCCGTGTGTGGCTGGTGAATGGTGAGAGGTGAGAGGTGAGAGGTGAATGGCGGGAGTACAGGTAAATTAAAAGAAAAACAGAAGCAAAAGTATACCAGGAAAACAGCATCAACTTTTGTTTTTTTATAGAAAAGCCTTTCAACTCTAAAATGGTCAGCCTAGATTAAATAAGTTAAATGCAACACGAAAACCCAAATCAAAAGTTAGCAATTATTTTCTACCTTTTCCTTCCTCTCCTACACTGTAGCGGTCAGTTACCCTTCTTCCGTATCTGGGATGAGTGTAAATAGTCTTCCCTTCATCTACTGTTTTGGTCTGGCTTTCTGCCATTTTTTTGAGGTCGGAAAACAGAGGGATAGCAGATGAACCTCTAAGTGTTCAGTATTATCAGTTTTCCATGGAAAACAAGGGCAGCAATGAGGTCTCCAAATGACCCTTGGATTTAATTTGGTCAAACCAGTTCTGAGTAAGCAGAGGTAACTGAGCTGTGGGTGTACCTACCCTAAATACCATGACTCTAGGAAATGTGAACAATGATTTGCTTATTTAAAAAGTTAGGGAGATCAATTAACCTCTCGAACAATCCCTGTTGTCCATACTGAATGACGACGCCCATAAAAATTGCTGTGACTACAACATGGTCTCAACTACCTTTCCATAAGGCACAAGCTGCTGGTGAGGTCCACGGGAGTGACCTCTATTCACTCACCACAGATTCCATGTCATTCAGAGTTATCTGCTTTCCCAGCATCATTTTGTAAAACGGTCGAATGAAGAAACCTAAAACACGGTGAAAACTGAGTTAGTTTCAAATCTTTGATCATGCTGTGCATCAGAGCATGAAATAAAAGATGAACCTGCTTTCATCTGAATGAGAGACCGGGACAGAACCATCAAGGGCTTTCTGTAGTAAGATGAGGGCCTGGTTTGGGGCAGGGTTGGGGGTTAGGGGTTTAGGAAGGAGGGCCGTTATACTAACAGAGATGGTACAGCAGAGGGGTGAGGTCAGAAAGGCTGCTGGAGGTGACAAATGAGCTTCAGGCACAATCAGGAATCTGCAGCGCAAACAGGGCGCACGCATGGGGGAGCAAAGGGCACTCCCAGCAGAGGGACAAGACTGGGGACTCGCCAGCACCGAAGCACAGGGCGTCCGGGGCAGACAGGCCAGAGAAGGGGCTGGGCAGGGAGTGTACAGCTTACACGAGGTGCCGGAGAGTCCGGGCTGCTGCCCAGGGCCAAGGGGAGTCACTGAAACGCCAGGGGGCAATTCCACCTGCATTTCAGTGCCATCGCTTGGGCAGTAATGGGAAGAGCAACAGGAAGGGACAGGAAGGGAACGAGGGAGGCCGTTCAGAAGGCTGTGCAGTCTTCCCGGGGGCGGGGGGCGGGTGATGACGGCCTGAGGGAGGCAAGGGCGGTGGCAACGCCGCCACGACCGCGCAGGTGCCCCGCAGGGACCCCACCTCACCCTGTCCCAGGCAAGTCAGCGTCACGCACCTCCTGACACAGGCACCCCCGGAACCTCAGTCCTCCCCCTGCACCCTCAACTCCCACCCTCAGTGCCCCCTCCAGGTCTAACCAGCCACCCTCGCAGCCCGCTCCCGCTCCCACTGGCTTCATTGCTGCCCTGCGGCTGAGGCTCAAACCCCCTGCCGTCTGGGGGGTGAAGCCGCAGAAGGGAGCAGGGGCTGATCTGATGTGCGGTGTGTCTGCTCTGCCTCCAGGGCCGTTCACGGTCCCGGGAAACAAAGACACTGCTGGCCACACACCTGGGGGCGTTCGGGCTCTTCTCCTTGCAATTCCCGAGGACACGGTTACCTCCTATCTCCTTTTGCAGCCGGGACCTAGATGCCCCCATCACTACTCCAGGCAGCCTTGACTCCTGGCCCGTCCTCGCTCATCTGAAACGATCCCAGCTTCTAAGTGCGCCAACCCCACCGCAGCCTCCCGGCGAGGCTAATCCTGGTAAAGCACTCCCTGGCCCTCCGGCGGAGCCGAGAGCTCCCTGTGTTCCCTTCTGCTGGACTCTGGACCCATGTTTCCCGCACCCTCACTAGAACATTGGTCCCCTCAGGTCAGGATCTTAGATTAAACTTCTCTCTATTTCTCCTGTAGCAACTAAGAACGTCTTCTTGCTCGGCAGAAGGTAAATAACGGACGTTCTAATAATCTATGGCATGACTCCAGTGCTGCAAATTAAAATACATTCACTGTATATACATATACACAGTGAGACCAGTTTCCTTCTAATCAGAAAAAAAAATGTTTACTCCTGCCACCAGCGCTGCCCCCCCCGTAAAAAATAAAATGTTTAAATTAGAGGATCAAAATCAGCTAGCAATTACCAGTAAAAATTTATTAAAGGAGAAAGTACACAGGGTACATCAATTATTTACTAGCATAGCTAAGGTTCCATAAATGCAATTCACATAATTCTCCTGGAAATCTCTCTCTACAGTAACTGCAGTGTCAATCTTAAACCTTGCTCTGCCTTCTACCCTCAACCATTTCACCCCTAAATTCTTCAAAAATATTTCTGATTCTCTTTCCTCACTGATGACTTCTGTAATGTTCTCTTAAGGGCACTACTTTTTCAAAGACCAAATCCATAAGAAGTCTCTATTATAAGCCTATTGATACAGCGAGGGAGGGGGGTTTCACTCCTAACTTCCAAGGTACCTTGAAATTCTTGGTACTTTGCATGACTTACGTGCTCTAGATAATAATGAGATTATTTTGTGCCATCTGTTTCAGCAGTGATCCCAGGGGTCAAGGTCTTAGCTGAGTTATAACACTGCTTTGAAATTATTTACAGTCTCTTCACATTCAAAAAAATGGTAATTTGGGGACAAACAGGACAAAAGCAGGATACTGGCTGAATTAGACTGCTTTAATGAACTTTTCAATCCGTACTTTCCATCTGTCATCAAATCTAGTTCCTGCTAAAGAAACGTTATTCTGGAAAACTTATGCAAAAATACAGAATGTTCTGTGCTTCACACTTAAGTTTTTCAAAAAAATTTTTTTCAAACTGTGTGTTGACACTATGTCTTCAGTGCTCGGATTAAGACGATACCAGGAAAAAGCACCTTCATTATGGACAAAACATTAAAGAAACTACTGATTTACAGAGGGGGAACCAGGGAAGCACTTTTGCTTAAAACCTATGATGTGAAAGATAAGACACCTGATAAGAGACCACAGACAGCACTGTCCAATTTTTATTACTTCAACACTTTTTAATAACTTACCATCTAAAAGTTTCCCATGAAATACTGCCAGACCAGCAACTCTTCCAATAAAAGTGAAATAGGACAAATGATCTTCATTACAGAGGCCTGAATTGGGATTGATCTGAAGCGTGTAGTTGTCCCTTTTTAGGGAGGGAGAGAGGGAAAAAGAAAGGCGGTGAATAAATGCAATGAATAAGAAATGCAAGAATTTGAATTTTCCACTGCTGCCTGTCATTAAGCTTTTACAGTGTGCCTGCAAACATCCTGTACCTGACAGATAAGGCATAAAAGCTAGGCAACGGGGCTTATTTAGTTAGCCCTTTTCCGTGACCAAGGACAGAGGTCTACTAGAGCTGGTGGATATGCCCTGTTATGTTAAACCATGAGAAACTGGATATCTGACTACTGCTGATCGGCAAAAATCTCAACTTCATATGGTTCAGCCAAGTATTTTTGGAAGCTGAGAAACCCCACATACCAAAGGGGCTGGACATGGATTCCCAGCTATGTGTGAGTGCAACAGGTTGTCTCTGTGAGAAAGGGGGTTAACTCCCTTGAGAAGCTTTGGTTTGGGGATTAAAATTTTTCCCAGAGGTCCAACCCCTGATCCATCTGACCAGCATTCTGCCCTGAAAGGCCCGGAGGCCACTGGGAGCAACGTACGGCTGTCCCAGCAGTGCAGACCTCAAAACGTTGACATGCACCTAATCGTCCTTCTTTGTTCTCACAGTCAGGGGGATCGGTGGTTTGCAAAATGGGCTCCGTGGCCAGATTCTTCTGGGGGCAGCTTTGGGAATGAGGGTAAGAGGTGCAGATCTCGCCTCCGGATCCTGCCCTCCACTTCAGTGGCTTTTATCAATTTTACAAAATGGGAAATTCTTGGCCGGAGCACCAGAGAAGAGCACTGAGGCTGCCTTCCAAAAGAGCCCCCAGGAGACTGGCACCAGGGGAGAGACACGGGAGAACCCTTGTCCCCGCAGAGCACAGGCTGCTTTTCAAGGTCAACTGTTTTACTGGGGGCTCGGGTCCTGCCTAAGCCATTGGAAAAGCCACAGCCTGGAGGAGGAAAGGGTGGCCTTGCAAGTAGCCAATGTTTGATCCCCGAGAAAGCAATTGACTCTGCCTCGGTCTGCATGCCTGGCAGTGATGAAATCTTAATGCAAGCGGGAGCGGTCTGGGCCTTCCCTCACAAGCCCAGGGCATGGTCCTTTGGATCCTAAAGGACGGGTCCTCAGTTTGCCTTTAAGTAATTTGACTTCAGAAACTATTCTTGTTCATAAGACAACAACCTTCTGAATTCTGACAGTGACAAATTCTCCTGAATTAACATAACGTTACGAATGAAAATTGCCTTGTTCCTTACCGTAAGTACCCAACACATTTTCGATCTCAATTACATGAACCCAACAGACAAGAGAAGATTTATTTCTAGGTGTTCGCAGAGTACGTTCGTTCACCATGTGGAGTCAGACCTGTTCTAGACTTAACAAGGGCTGGTGGGGAGGGGCTGAAATCAGCAGTGTTAATTCACCTCTGAGTGAGCTGCTTATTCTTTCACTAAGTTTAAATTCATGAAGAATAAAACTGCTTCAGCGCGGACACCTTCTGAATGCACTCCAGACACTTACGTTGCAGAGTACTCGAACAGACCATAATAGGGGTTGAACATCTCTTTGGACAGTAAGAAGAACCATTCTCTGGCCACGCCCCCGTAGTCCAGACCTTTTTCTGATTCAAATTCAATCCACAGCCTAGCTTTCAGGACATCTGGTCTTTTCACAGACATGATTCTCCGATAAGACTCTTCAAATATGTTATTTCTGTGAAGTTTCATTTCAAACCTATTTGGAATATCAGCCTAAAAACAAGAGAAAAAAAAACCCCACACACCATCAGACAGTGAATATACACCTTACTTCCTAACAGAAAAAAAAAAAAAAAGAACAAAGAGCAGAAATGATGGCAGCCTTCAAATAAACAAGCAATGATGAATGGTTCCAACCGAAACTCTCTCCTTTCTAGATTGTTCTTCACACAGACAGAAAGCCTATGTCAGGAGGAGACACACAGCATCCACCAGCAGGTGTCAGACTGAGCCAGCAACACGCGCTGCAGAAGAAACTACGCTGAGTAGAGACAATCATCCTCTCTCCCTTTTATAAGCAATTGTGGGGCACTTATCCGCCCACTGGCAACTGAAGTATGGTCAACTCTGTATATTGTTTTAGTCAGAGAAAGGGACTGTAGTCCAGGGGATTAAAACCCACAGACAATCCCCACCTGGCCAGGCTGGGACGACCCTCAGCCCTGGTAGGGACTCTGGCTGGTAGCTGTGACCATGATGCCTACAAGCTAGTTCTGCTTGCCACGGGGAGCGGGACCCCGATTTTCACGGCCAAGTTGTGGGAAAGCACCCCAAAGGCAACAGTTAAGAAATGTGAAAATAAAAAAGCACTTGACTGAAGTTGTGAATAACCGCTTCCTGGAAAAACAGGTCCAGGGTCAGCTTTGCCATGATGATGGATCTACAGTCAGTTTCCAGGCAGAAGGTACCACGGTGCAAGTGCCACAGAGTGAGACAGCGTGATATCTACAGTCATCACATCCCTGGAGGAAATGCAGGCGACTCACAAAGAAACACGGGAATTCCACAGGTTCAAATTTGAGTCATTTCAAATTTACTCAGTTACTCAGGAGCTCCTCGAGTCAGGATGTTAGAAGAGAGAACAGAACCCCTAAGAGGGAGCTCCCCGAGGCAGAGGCTGTGTTTCAAGCGTCTCTGCATCCCCAGTGCCTCATCCATAGCAGAGGCCGGGAAAATGAGGCATCAGCTGAGGGAGTGGAGCGGGGTGGGGGAGATGGGGAAGGAGCACAGGCAAATGGGGGGTGATCTGAGCTGCAGCTTTCCCCAGGGAGGAAGCCAAGAAACAGTGACCAGAACAAAAACACCCCCAAAACAGTGAAGGCACAAACTTAGGAGAAAATTGGTAAAATTTACACCAGAGAGGTGAAATCAAAGTAAAACAGAAGACATAGTGTTAAAGTATTTGGGGAGATATGTCAGTAGAAAATATAATATTGTATTTTAAAACACTGCCTGTAAAAAGCCTTATAGGGTTTCTCAGTTTTGTCAGAATCTTAACGGGTTTCCTGGTAAGAATTTTAATCAGAAAATTACACTTGGTCTTAATATGTCAAATATTATAAATTATATTTTTTGTTGTACATATCATCATTAAAACTGTACTTCTGAATTTAAAGGGACTTGAACATTTTTCTAATTAGGATCTAGGTTTTATTAAGTAGGATAACCATAATTGATTGCATAGGCTTCTCCACATTTTTTCACTAGTTCCTGAATTATTTTATACCTCATAAAAATCATTTCTATTTTTTAATGTATTACATAAGAAATTGCCTTCAGGTGATTTGATATGTAATACTAAGTTAACCTTCACTTACCATGTCTGTTAAAAAGAAAATTCAGATTGAAGATCCAGGTGGATCAAAGTGCAGTGAGAAAAGGAAGGTCATATTTTTAGTATACCCATAACAATAAGAAACGAGTTGTTCTCAGTGAAGTAATTTTGGTAACTTACAAATGACTAAAACAGCATTTTTGGAAGACATGTACTCACAGGTTTCTTTAATTTCTTCCTAAAGTAGTCATATTTCTGCTTAAATTCTCTGGAATAAGGAACAGCCTGGAAGACAAATGTATAAATATAGATAATATGAACAACATGCTTGAAATTTTATGTATACTAAGCCAACATTCAGAAAATTTCATGAATCATGAACCTTAAAATCGTCACTCTCCATATAACCATTGAAATTTACATAATGCCTACATAGCACATGCGAATGTTCTAGAAATGATTAAGGTTTATCAGCACTGAATAGGGCTTTCACCCCTGAAAACAACAATATGGATATTCAAGAAATCATTTAGAGGTATTATACATAAACTAAATAGACTTTCCATGTGACTTCTGTCTGAATATGCATCAGGGTGCATTGTAATCTTTTTATAGGTTGTAGTTTAGGTAAGTTATTGGCTATCACACTTTAACACACAACTCCAAATGACCTACACTGTCGTTCAGAAAAGACTAATTGTGCTTTAAAAATCTTTGGGAGACGAATAGCCAAAGCCATCTTGAGAAAGAGAAACGGAGCTGGAGGAATCAGGTTCCCTGACTTCAGACTATACTACAAAGCTACAGTAATCAAGACAGTATGGTACTGGCACAAAAACAGAAATATAGATCAATGGAATAGGATAGAAAGCCCAGCGATAAACCCACGCACATATGGTCACCTTATTTTTGATAAAGGACGCAAGAATATACAATGGAGAAAAGACAGCCTCTTCAATAAGTGGTGCTGGGAAAATTGGACAGCTACAAGTAAAAGAATGAAATTAGAACACTCCCTAACACCATACACAAAAATAAACTCAAAATGGATTAAAGACCTAAATGTAAGGCCAGACACTATAAAACTCTTAGAGGAAAACATAGGCAGCACACTCTATGACATAAATCACAGCAAGATCCTTTTTGACCCACCTCCTAGAGAAATGGAAATAAAAAGAAAAATAAACAAATGGGACCTAATGAAACTTCAAAGCTTTTGCACAGCAAAGGAAACCATAAACAAGACAAAAAGACAACCCTCAGAATGGGAGAAAATATTTGTAAATGAAGCAGCTGACAAAGGATTAATCTCCAAAATTTACAAGCAGCTCATGCAGCTCAATATCAAAAAACCAAACAACCCAATCCAAAAGTCGGCAGAAGACCTAACTAGACATTTTCCAAAGAAGATATACAGATTGCCAACAAACACATGAAAGGATGCTCAACATCACTAATCATTAGAGAAATGCAAGTCAAAACTACAATGAGGTATCACCTCACACCAGTCAGAATGGCCATCATCAAAAAATCTACAAACAATAAATGTTGGACAGGGTGTGGAGAAAAGGGAACCCTCTTGCACTGCTGGCAGGAATGTAAATTGATACAGCCACTATGGAGAACAGTATGGAGGTTCCTTAAAAAACGAAAAATAGAACTACCATACGACCCAGCAATCCCACTACTGGGCATATACCCTGAGAAAACCGTAATTCAGAAAGACACATGCACCCCAATGTTCATTGCAGCACTATTTACAATAGCCAGGACATGGAAGCAACCTAAGTGTCCATCGACAGATGAATGGATAAAGAAGATGTGGCACACATATACAATGGAATATTACTCAGCCATAAAAAGAAATGAAATTGAGTTATTTATAGTGAGGTGGATAGACCTAGAGTTTGTCATACAGGGTGAGTAAGTCAGAAAAAGAAAAAATACCATATGCTAACACATATATATGGAATCTAAAAAAAAAAAAAAAAAAAAGTGGTTCTGAAGAACCTAGGGGCAGGACAGGAATAAGGACGCAGACATAGAGAATGGACTTGAGGACATGGGGAGGGGGAGGGGGAAGGGTAAGCTGGGACGAAGTGAGAGAGTGGCATGGACATATATACACTACCAAATGTAAAACAGATAGCTAGTGGGAAGCAGCCGCATAGCACAGGGAGATCAGCTCAGTGCTTTGTGACCACCTAGAGGGGTGGGATAGGGAGGGTGGGAGGCTCAAGAGGGAGGGGATATGGGGATATATGTATACATATAGCTGATTCACTTTGTTATACAGCAGAAACTAACACAACATTGTAAAGCAATTATGCTTCAATAAAGAGGTTAAAAAAAATCTTTGGGAGAAAAGTAACAAGCAGAAAGGCAAGCGAACTGATACACTTGTCAAGGAAAAAAAGTGGGTAAACAGCATGCTGGAAAAGTCCTCATTTTAGGAGTTGACTGTTTAGAGGTCGTGGGCAAGGATTTTTTGAAATCTGGAATGCTGTATCTATGGAGCAGAGTGATGATACCACAGGAGTGAGCTCAGTAACTGAGCTAACATTATTCATAAGTTCTGGAATCTCTTCAGGCAAAGTAATTACATTTTTATATAGTCATTTAAATATTCGGTACTTGCTATGATGTCAAGTAGCTTACAGTATCCGAGAGTCAGAGTCGTGACTTCAGGCGATGGAAGAGGCTTACAATTTTTTTTATGAAGCAGAAAGGATTGCTTTTGCACACATGCGGACGTAACTGTGACAGCCTCACACTCAGAACAACTAATTGCTTTTTAGCGCATAGTGTGAATTTGGGCAAGAATACTTCTGCTGATACCATTTTGTGCTACATTAATAAAATACACTGATCCTTTGCAAAGTGTCTCCACACTCTAAACCTTACACCTTCACCATGCTTACTCCTGACCGGAAAGAGGAGAAATGAAGAACAAAAGCTTCCCCGCTTCATACTGTTTTAAGACATGGTCACACAAATAATAACTAAGCCAAAACAAAAACAAGTTACTACTCTCATAGAAAACAATGATCATGTCAGTATTTTGCTTTGTAATTCAAGAGCAAAAGACAATATATTTAAGTATCTTAAGAACATTCTAAAGACAATTTATACTATCTATGGTCTGTTCTTAGTTTTTAATTTTTAAGCCAGTCTTCATTTGCCTCTTCACTGAACATTAGATTTGACTACATATCGTATTTATTTTGGGCAGTGTTTAGTCTGACGAAATACTGTATGAATTCTGATTCCAGAAAAGGTAGACATTTTATCATTATCTGGTCAACCACCAACCTAAGGAAAAGGATACAATACAAAGGTCTGACATAAGCCAATAAAGGCATTATCATGCTTTTTGCTCTGTAGCTTTTTAGAAGCTATTGTGAGCAATGGACAATAAGAAATAAATGAATACATAGTGGTAAATGCTAGGTGGGACAATGATAGAGTTCCTCAGTGGTTGTTTTACATGAGATGGTCGGGGAAGGCAGCTCTGAGAAAGGGAAATCTGAGCAGAAACCAGAATGACAGGAGGGAACAAACCATGACAGGAACAGTGAGTTCTCAAAAAAGGAAAAGTATTTGATGTTCTTAGCTATGATTAACTGTGATAGAAGAAAATTAAGCTGAAAAAAAAAAAAAGATTTCCTTTTATGATCTCATGCCAGCTTCAGAAGACCTGACTTCCAGGGCAGACTCTACTGCCAGCTAGCTCTGTGGTATAACCTCTCCACTCCGGAATTCCTTCAGCATTAAGCAGAAAGACTTGACTAGTCAAATTTTAAGGCTCTTCCCTTTCCAAAAATCTGTGATTCCAAGCAATTATTTTTTGTTTTTGTTTCCCTGCCTGAAAATGTTGAAAAAAGGCTTAAACATTCATCACTGTGTATGCAAGTTCAACTGTCTCAAATGACAAGTTTCCCAAGGAACATATTTCAAAGTGTTGCCCCCCCGCCCATGGTATCTCTGCCGTTGTCTGGCTTGTAACCTGGTAGGTGCTGACTAGATGTCGGTGGAAATCAGTGCTGAGATATTTCTGGTCTTTCTCCTTCTGGGGAACGATGCATGAAAGTTGAGAAATACCCCTCCTCCTCCAATACTCATCTTTTCTCTCTAGGGGTCGTTCTTATGATGGCCTAAGAAGAATAGGTTTTTATATTCTTCTCCTGAAAAGATTCCAACAACATACCAGGATAAAGACATCCATACGTTGCAGGCTCTGAAGAGAATTACATTTCTGTATTGGACAGGCCAAATTATTTATTCTCTCTTGAAAACCTGGCATCTTCTTTTCTTACATACAATATAATGTGTAAAATAAGCCTATTTAAAGAATTAACATATCTGTTGATTAAAGTTGCTCTCTATTAAATATGCTTTCTTTTCTGAACAAAGTGAAAACCTGACATTGTGTAAGTGGGGTCTAAAGGTTTTCATGCCATTATTGTCCGTCACGGACACTGGAGCTCCTTGCAGAGAAGGGCTCGGGCCTGACACGGAGACGTCGGTAAAGCCAGCACATCTGGGGCTCTGGCCTGGATTCTGACATGTGCTCAAACTTTTGGCAATTAGCTTTCTGAGCTGCTGACAAATTGGGAATCCCAACTTCTTCCCTACCATCCTGAGAGGATTGCTGTGAGTTTCAAAGCAGTAGATTATAAAGTTCTTGAATAAGTACGAAGCGTTACACAAGCATGAGATAGTGTTCTTAAGAGTAGGAACTACAAATAGCACTTCATGTTTCTAATGCTTTTAATGGTGATGCTTGTCATACAGAGAGCATACTGACTCACAGTGATGCCACAGAAGGGTCCCCTCTCCCCTAATATGCAGGTATTTTTAAAACTTGGGAAAAGAGAGAGAAACTCTAGGTACCAGATACACAGAAAAACAAAATTAAAGAAGTGGGCTTTGGACCTAGACTTGGGGCTTGGGCTTTTAATCCTCACATGGGGACACAGAGCACGGCCTACAGTCTGTGTGACCAGGGGAGTCAGACAGAGTTCCCTGCTTAAGACCCACATCTGAACAGGGTTCAAGAAAATTCTACCCACAGGCCTGGGAGAGTTGCAAGGAAGCTTCCCTTCTATCCAGGACCATAACCGGGAGAAAAACAAACAAAAAAACCCAGACCTCTAATAAATTCAGACTTCCAAGCCTACACCAAAGTGGGTATGAGGTCCATAGTTATAGTAACTAAGGGGGCATAAACCCAAGCTAAGAAGTTAACAGTAAATACAAGTCAGGATGTATAAAAGCCCCATAAAGAAAAAAAATGAAGATGAGCACACACACACTTAAAAACACAAAATTATAAACTGAACTAGGCAATCAACTACCACTGAGGAGAGTCTACAGACATAACAAGTGGGAGATTTAATGCCCCTAGAACCAGAGATAATAAAATAATCTAAAAGAGGCAATGGAACAAGTAGTTTAAGAATGATTAAAAAGTTGTAAGTATGAATAGAAAAATAAATAAAAGGAAAGAACAGGACCAAATAACAATAACTAAAAAGACCAAGCAAATTGAAAAAGACCAAATAGAACTTTGAGCAATTAAATCTAGTCACTGAAATAATAGACACAATGAACTGATAGAGTAGATTATAAAAAGCTTGAAAGATAATTAACTGGAAGAGCTGAGCCCACAATACAGCATTGAGAAAGAAGATCGGAAAGCTAAAAGATAAGAAAGACAGAATGTAAAACTGAATCAAATACCCAACAGGAATTACTGATGCAGATAATAAAAATGGGAAAGGTACAATATATGAAGAAATAACTGCAGGGAATTTTCCTGAATAAAGGAGAGACACCATCCCCATATGGAAGAGTCACAATGAATCCAGAGCAGAATATATAAAAAGAAATCCACACTTAGATTCGTGATAGTAAAATTGTAGAAAATCAAAGACATGGAGAAAAATTCAAAATCACCGGAGAAGAGAGATTTACTCACCAAAAAAATGACAATTAGAGTGACAACGAACTTCTCATCATCAGTTATGGAGGCCGGAAGAGACACAAAAAAAATCTCCAATGTACTGAAGGAAAGTAATTGTTGACTAAGGATTCTATAATCAGCTAAACTATCATTTAACAGAGAGGTAGGTAAGCCCCCCCTCTCTCAGACCCTCACTGAAATTGCCGCCAGAGCAGAGGTTCTCAAACTTGAGTGGGCGTCAGAATCCCTGGGAGGGTATGTTAAAACACAGACTGCAGGGCCCACAACCAAAGTTGCTGATTTTCAGTAGGTCTGGGTTGGGAGCCCAAAATTTACATTTCTAATAAGTTTCTGAATGATGCTGTTGATCTATAGGCCACACTTTGAGAACCATGAACTAGACATTAAACTTTATTAAGGAGAAAACTTAACCTGGAAAAAAGTAGATGCAAGAACCAATGGTGGGGACGTGGAAGCAACCAAAGTGTCCATCAACAGATGAATGGATAAAGAAGATGTGGCACATATATACAATGGAATATTACTCAGCCATAAAAAGAAACTAAATTGAGTTATTTGTAGTGAGGTGGATGGACCTAGAGACTGTCATACAGAGTGAAGTAAGTCAGAAAGAGAAAAACGAATACCGTATGCTAACACATATATGTGGAGTCTAAAATAAAAAATTGGTTCTGAAGAACCTAGGGAAAGGACAGGAATAAAGATGCAGACGTACAGAATGGACTTGAGGACATGGGGAGCGGGAAGGGTAAGCTGGGAAGAAGTGAGACAGTGGCATGGACATATATACACTGCCAAATGTAAAACAGATAGCTAGTGGGAAGCAGCTGCATAGCACAGGGAGATCAGCTCGGTGCTTTGTGACCACCTAGAGGGGTGGGATAGGGAGGGTGGGAGGGAGACACAAGAGGGAGGAGATTTGGGGATATATGTATATGTACAGCTGATTCACTCTGTTATACAGCAGAAACTAACACACCATTGTAAAGCAATTATACTCCAATAAAGATGTTAGAAAAAAAAGAACAATGGTGGGCAAAGAAATTTGTTTACATATAAGTAAATTAAACAAGCATTGACTACTGAAAAAAAGAGAAAATATTAATGATTATTTGGCAAGTTTAAAGACAAGGTAGTTTTAAAATTCCACTGAACAATGGAAAGTAGGAGTGGGAAGAACAGCACTAAAGTTCCCCAAAGTCGTATATTATCCAGGAAAAGAGTAGAGAGTGATTAATTTTGACAAAGGTCAAGTATACTGGTTAAAAATTTTAATGTGAGCACCACAAGAACAGAAATAGAAAATACAACGTCCAAGCAAGTCTGGCAAATGAAAGAAAATAAAGAGTACTCTATCAGCCCAATAGAAAGCAAGAAAAAAGAAAAAACAGAGCTAGTTAAAGGACAGAAAAGATATACTAGGCAAGTACTAGTGAAGAGAAAGTGAACATAATGACTGACACAGCCACAGTCACCGTGGGAGACTCTGACACAGCTGACTCAGTTAGATATAGAAAAGCCAGGAAAAAAGTTGTCATGGAAATGGAAAATTTGAACACCATAGGCCTGATCTAACAGACATATATAAAGAACTCTATACCCAGCAAAGACAGAATACACATTCTTTTCAAACACAAAAAGAACATTAACAAAAAATGGCCAAGCCTCCAAAGAAGTTTCAAATATCTGATAATATTCCATAGACAATATTATATGACCACAATGCAATAAAATCAGAAATCAGTAAGAAACAGGTAAAAACCCTCTCATACTCTCAGAAACTAAAAAGCATATTCTAACTAATTTGTAAGTTAAGGACAGAAAGAAATCATTATGGAAATTACCAAAAATTTAGAACTGAATTAAAACGAAGACCAAATATCTACACTAAGGTAATAATTACCTAAATACACATGCTCTTATTGAAAGAAATACTACCAATAATAAAAAAAAAGAGTAAACAAGGCTCTTTTGTTAGTAGAAAACAAAGAAAGAGCTTTCTTCAGGGCAAATCTACCTGGATTTATGATGCTAAATAATTTTCAATAGTAATTAATAAGAACTAACAGTGTTGCATGAAGACAGATGATCAATAAGCAATAGAAATATTTGAAAAGGCTTCATTATTATGTCAAAAGTCTTCTGTTGCTTGAAAACAGCATCGTTTCTTGAATTTACCTTGTTTCTCATGATGGAGAAGAGAAAATACTACTCTAACTTCTTGTGACTGTGGATGTAACAAAAGGAGCCGTGGTAGTGAGGCAGGTGTTTGTTAAGCTACATGCAGAGGAGGGGACGCCTGTTTTGACCCACGTGGCATTGGGCACTTTGCATCAACCGGTAAGCAGAGCAGCTGAACAAATCCAAATCCAACAAGTAACTAAAGGGATGCCAGGTATCAAGGTGTGTTTGCACTGTATTATCTTTCAAGTTTTCAAATGGACCTATAATTCAAAATGTAATTTGAACCAAATCAGATTAAAGCCACAAAATTAGTATTTTAAATATACCTATTGGTGTCTTAGTTCAGCACTCGATATAACAAACTTCCCTTCCTTTAGCTCCTCCAGTTATTAAAAGACTCCCCAATTTGCAATCTTCTGCTCATCCCAGTACAGTTCCTGCAATTCCAGAGTCTCTCCTTGCACTTATGTAACCACTGACAAGAGATTCTGGAGTATTCCACAGACTTCTTTCAGGTGTTTGATACCAGGTGCCTGCTGACCAGTGCCAGGCTGTCAACTCTTCCTTATGACACACATAAGGGGACTATGAGAAAGTTAGTGGGTCAGCAGAGACAAGATTCTTAACTGCCAGCTCTGGAGTGCAGCTACCACCTCACCCAGACCTTTGCAGATTTTTAGAGCCAGAAGAGATTCAGGAACCAATTTAAATTTGTTAGCATGCATATACTACCCCTGGCCTCAAGAAATGTTAAAACTCTACAAATACAGGACCAAGTTTTGCTTCATATAAAAAGGAAGAGAGGACATTTTGATTGTTATACTTTTAATCTACCCTTTTATAAAAGAAAAAAGAGAATGTTTAGTTTTGTTACCACTAGCAAACCATTTTCTTTTCCTTTATATTGAAAGCCCTGTGAAAAGGCAAATGTAGCTGTACCTCACCCAGAAATTTCGGGAAGGAGGAGACGGGAGTAATGTTAAATTTCTCAAGGACACCAGCCAGGCCTTTGGCATCAAGGTAAGCAGGAATATACAAGAAATGTGTGTTTAGATGAAACCAAAATATTATACTGAAGAGTCAGAACTTGAGAATACTGACCGGACCAGTAATAGCTGGATTCTGCAGTCTTGGGTCTTCCCACTGAGTAATTTTGCTATCTGGAAATATTAAAAAAAAAAAAAAAAACGGCTTATTAGTTCAAATCTATTTCATGTCAAAAATGTTTTAGAAAGAATTATTTCTGGATTTTCCAAAAGTTCCCCCAGTTCCCCATCCTGACTCCCAAGGATAAATAACTTAGTATTTCAGGGTTAGAAGAGAACTATACTCTGTAAGGCAATCTGCACCGCAGCCCCCCATACTGTTTAGTTAAAAACAATCAAAAATGCACAACTAAAGTAAAACCATCTATTCACACTGTTTTGGGCAAGCAATCTGCTGAAATTTCAATTATAAACCCCTGTACCTTCAAGGATTTATAACTTGAGGTTGATTTTCATTTAATTAAAAAAAAGCATAAAAGATTTTAGTTCCCCAAAAGTTAACACACACACATGATTTTTTTCTCATTTCAAATACTCTTCCCTTTGCTTATGGTGTTGCAAACAGCTTTCAATTAAAAATCCTAAGTTGAACACATGAATAATCCATTACATGTGTCACTCATATGCACACAAAAATCAAAACAGCTAAGGCAGTCCAAAAAATGAGAATTAGATACAGCAGAGGAGGATTCCAGAGAAAAGGTTCCCTTTTGGTCAAGCTGTTGAGAAGTGGTTCTTTCTTCCAAATGAGTCAATGTCAATAAGATTAATAAATGGGACCAATACCATTGCTTCAATGGTGTAGGTGGAAACACACATTAGCTACCTGGATCACTTGGTATTTGTGACTGTGCCTTAATTAAAAAGACTTTATGCTACTGTGTGTGTATATGGGGGGGGTAGGAATGGACTCACATGAAAAATATGGGGAGGGTAGACGGGGAAGAATAGGTTCTCTCTGGAGTGTTAGGAAATATAAGTTGGTTTGTTAAAAAGGAAATTATTTGTTTGAGAAGAACAGTCTGTTTTTTTCTGGTATACTTAGTAAGTGGACTGATAAGAATAACTAATAAATTTGGTTTTAATGACTATCCCAGGAATTTTTCGAAGTCTGGTATGATAATTATTTTAACAAAAGCAGTGGTAAAGTTTTAAAATTAAGCTACCAAAGCACATGACGATTCTAGATTCACGCTGGCAGAAAAGCTACAAGAAACGTTTCAACTGTTTCAGAGAACGCTGATGGAAGCAAAAGGTATTTTCCGGTCCCTTACTTTGAAGACAGAAGTTTTTGGAAATTAAGAGCTGTTGCTGTGATGGAAAACAGGAAAAAAGTAAATAAAAGAAAAAGAATGTAGCTGAGTAAAAACTGCCTTGGACTATATGTAGACTGGGTACCATCGTCGAACCAGAAAATAAATTACCTACTACCTACAAATGATGACTCCCACATCTGTCCAGACCAGAACCTCAAGCTCCATCCTTGACACCTGCACCTGGATTTCCCCTGGGAAATACCTCAAACCCTACTCTGCCAGAATTTGACCCATAATCTTCCACTACCAAAATGGTTCATACAACCCTGTCTTCCTCACTAACAGCACCACCATCCGTCCACTGTTCAAATCCGGCACCTGCCATACCCTCCATCCTCGCTCACCTTTCACTCCGGTGGCCACCACCCGTCCCCACCTCTCTGAAAAGGCTTCTTTCCCGAGCGCTCATCTTCTCCCTGGACTACTCTCTAGGTCTCCCTGGCCTCAGTCTCACTCACCCCCGGGCCGAGGACCTGTCCGAGCCGCACAGCGGGAGGTGAGCGGCGGGCCAGAGAGCCAAGCCTCATCTGCGGCTCCCCATCGCTCGCGTCACCCCCGAACCACCCCCCCCCCCAACCCCAGTCCGTGGGAAAACTGTCTTCCGTGAGACAGGACCCTGGTGCCAAAAAGGCTGGGGACGGCTGCTCCAGAGCACAAATCTGACTGCGGCAGAGTCCCTTCTGCACCATCCCTTAGGCGCGCCCGCCTGGCTGCGGAAGGGACCCGAGTCCCCGCACCAGCAGACTCCCTTTGACTGAACGCGGGTGTCACGCCAGCCTCATCTGCACACCGGCCGTTTGCAACCCCACTGCGCTCCTTGGAACATGGAGTCACCTGCACAGCTTCACACACCTGCGCACGCTTTCTCCCTCCTAGAACTGCTCTTCGCTGGGCGTGCCTGGCTAAACCTCACTCATTATTTGGGATCCACCTGAAAAGTCACCCGTTCTACGAGGAGGCTCTTTTGCAGCCTTCTTCCACTGCTGGAGCCCAGACACTCAGCAAGTACTTCTCCATAACAACTGGTTCATTCCCCTAGGACAACACTTAAATACCTCCTGGCACTCCCCTCTAGAACCTAAGCCCCTTGAAGACCAGGACTGTGTGCTGTTCATCTCCGCAGCCCCCTCTCCACCACTTAACACATTTCTCAGCATGTAGCAGGAGCCTGACTTTTTAAATGACCAAATGAAGCTGATGGCGAAAACAGATTCTTTTTAAAACAGTCTAGGCTTTCAGAACCACATATGGTTCTTGTATGATTCCAATAATGATCAATTTTGCACTTAAGAATTATCAATATATGACTGTTGCTGGCCAGTTACCCATTTTGTCCTAAAACTTTTGAATCTAAACTTGCTTTTTGTCTTTGAGACATAATATTTCAAATAAAGGGGCGAGAATGAAGTAGAAGAATAAAAAACTCAGTCCATTTAGCTACTATTAACAGGTTTGGTAAGACTGCTGGCAGGAAAGATTAAAACAGGATCTTACAGCATCCCTGGAATTTTATTTTCTAGCTTTGTATATGAACTGCCTGTGGCCAAGTACTCAGCGGCTGGGCATACCGGGTCTTTAAGAAGAACTACGCTATTCCTGAGAGAGGTAGGGATTCAGTTCAAGACCTTCCCATAACCTTTCACACCAGGCTTGAGACATAGGAGCTTTGTGATAAATGTCAATCAAATGAATCTAGAAGTCTAAAGAGCAGATTAGTATTGAGCATTCATGCTCTTCTGAAATTAAATCTTTAACATTTCTAATCTTGAAAATGTCTCACTTCTCAAGAATTTATGAAGCAGAAAATTAAAAAACCTAATGAATTAGGAGACAAGCGCACTGCTGCCTTTCACATTCAGCGTGCAGTCGCGTGCCCCAGCGACGTGAAGACGGTTGACTCTGAGCAGCTTACAAGATGACTGCTCTCACAGCCAAATGGTGTAGTAGGGATGGCCTGGCTTCTGCCCTGCAGGCAGCAGGAGAGCAAAACGAGATGCTGAATTTTGCTAGAAATAAGATTCGGGAAAAATGTTTAGGAGCAGAGACTTGTTAGGAAGGTAAGGAAATTCCAGGTAATGAAACCTGTTTTGGAGTGGGTTTGAGTACCTGATACAGCGTCTTAAAAAAGATAGATATGCTTCATTTTTCACAGACTGGAATTTGTTTAAGAAAAAAGGCATATGAATTGAACTCTGTTTCATTGATATGTACACCGCTCTACTGCTTGCCATTGAATAAACCTTGACGAATTAGGGAGACATGGCAGAAATGTTACATTGTCAGCTTAATGAGGCTCTCTTAAACAGACCTTTTTCTTACACAGTCTTTGGTCATCTAATTTACACTGTATTTGGTTAAGAGAACTTTTCAGTATAGTTGAGCAAGGGCAAATTTTAATCTCCATGTACAGGATCACAAATCTCACACTGGCATAACTCAGATCAACAAGGCTCTGTGTGTGGTCTATATCCTATCGTTTGACTCCCAGGAGTGAAGAGGGGGAGCCTCCCAAGTGCTGTGTGGTCTGGAAAAGAGGAATGGGGGATGTCTGAGGGGAGCTTGGAGGGACTGATTAGGAATAAAGGAACCACCCAGGCATTTAGCAAGGAACCACCCTTTCCCACCTCCTGGAAAACAGAGGCTGGGCAGGCCTGAGGCTGGAGGCACGGATGCTGCCACCTCTCAAGGCAGGTTCTCTCCACTTTCCAAACAAGGGCATCCACTTCCTAACACAACACCAGCACCACTGGCCCTCCGTGAATGGACTCCGAGTCACCATTTAACAAGCGTTTACCGCATATTACACCGGGTGTATGCACGCCTCCAGAAAAACTGTCCATGATTCCTCTAATTTCTAATGTACACTAGGATGGCCCTTTGCAATCGTGTTTTTCTTGTTTCTGGGTCCTTATAGTACATCAAGAACATTTCATTAAGTTCTTTTCCGGTTGACCTGACATCAGACCACCAGCCGGAACATGGCCACAATGTTGTGTGAAGTACTCTCCGTGTGGCGGACCAAGGCCGCGTTACCGGTTAAGACCTTGCTTTAATAAAATGCTCATTATTACCCGTACCTCTCTTTGAAAACGGAAATTGTAATGCATGAAAAAACTGAAAAGGAAACTATCTTTTGTTTTTAGTGGGAAAAAGGCAGTGTGACTCCTCTTCTATTTTAGCAAATTCTGCTGAGAAAGAGCATTATAACTAGCACAGGAAGGAAGTAAGTGGGGGTTCCCGCATATGTTAAAGCATTTATGGCAGCAATTTTATGCTCACTGTAAAATCCTGGAACGTAGGCAAGAATCAGCATTTTTACCGGTCGAAGACAAAAACTAGGCCTAAGTACTGCGAACTATCTAATTTTAACCAAGGGTAACCCACACCCCTAAATACACCCAGGACTTCTACTTTTGGTTTAATTCTGAATTGTTGGGCTTCTTGCTTACTTCGATTTCTAAAAACCCCTCAATCTCCCGTGCCTGAAAGCGAAGGTCTCTCTACCATGCACTGGTCGCTTAGGAGCCCAGGAAGAGGCCCTGAAACGAAAGACAGAGACAGGCCCCACCCACACGAGGACCCCTCGAGGCCGTGCTTCCCGGTCAGCTCAGCAACGTGCTTAACTAACCAATGCAATCAGTTAAGAAAATGTGAGGCTGGGAAATCTGGTGTAGACTTAATGCTCATGTTTATGAACCAAATGAAAACAAAGATAAATAGCATCAGATCACACGCGTATGTGAACTTTAATTCTACTTGAAGACTTTTTTTCAATATACATTTTCAGAAGTTTTAAGGGATATACCAATATGATCCCATGGAGAAAATGTCACTTCAACAAGGGGGAAAACAAAAAAAAACAACACTGGCTAAAAGCAAACCTTTATTAGTTTAACTTTTAGTTGGCATGAGAAACCACACATTTATTCATAGGAGCTGGAGCAAATGTCTGCAGCAAATATAATTTCAAGAAAAGAACTGCACATGTATTAGTGTGTTGGGTGCAGGGAAACATGCTGTGAATAGAAAATAAGTCAGAATGGGCATCTTGCCCTGAGACCTCTGAAGGCAGCTTTTAAAAAACGTAGCGGCTGCTTCAAGCACTGCTCATACACAGATTTCTGACATAATCATCACTTCTAATCTTATTTTCTATTACCAGAGTGTATTTATTAAAAGCGCAAAAGGCAAGGGGTCATCAATCAAAAAAATTTTTTTTAATTACAAAAAACAGTTAATAGGTCACAAGATCAAACTGGAATGGGCTACTTTAAAGCAAACTTGGGTGAATGCACAGTACCGTACGAGGGCACTGAGTCTCTGGTATCATCCTCGCCACATAACACCTGGCTGCCTAGACAAATGGTAAAATGACACGGCTTTCACTGTCATATCTGAATTACCCTCATCCCCCTTCACCTGCACCACCTATGCGTCCGTAACAGCACCTACTTACTATGATCAATGTAAAACGTTCGGCCATCCAAGTGAATTCTTTCTTCCCAACCAGGCTGGTATCAGGGGAAGAGAGGAAGAGAAGACAAACATTAGCCAGCAGTTCCAAAATCAAAGGCAAAAGTTAAAGACTCTAGGACACCTTCTTACTCTTCTCCCCTGGGGTACATTTTTAAATAAAGAATAAACTAAATAGAAACATTTCAAATGAACTCACTCAAATGACAACACCCAGCAACACACTTTAGCACATGTTCTACAGTCTCAGATGCACTCACTGTATGATGAACAAGAAAAACAGGGGTTATTATTTCAAAAGTTTCAAAGGGAAACTCCAGCACACTGTGAAACAGTTGAGCCTGGGGCTGAATAAGCTCATTTAATTAAATGAGTATTTATTGAGTACTAAAGGGAGGATGAAGGGTGATATAAAATGTGAGAGACTGACGCTTTACTCATGTCATCGGGTGGTTGAACAATCGAATACTGAAATTCTCTGCTGTGAACTCTCACTACTCAGGAACCAGATTTGGATACTTTTTCCAAGATCAGGCTGGTATGCTTTCATGATCTGAACTGTGCCTACTTGTTATCTGAAAGTCAAGAATCCAACAGATCTAGACAACCTGCAATCTTTCACTTTCTAAACTCTCTCTTCAGTCTCTCCCCAGGCTCTTTCCATCTAAACCCTGGAACCAAACATTTGTAGAGTGTGGGATATTTGTATCACCTGATGAATAAAGACTGCACCCTAATCTTTCTAGCTTCCAATTTTGCTGTAATATACCATACACCAGGCAACAGAAAGGTTCTTGGAAAACCACCACCAAAAAAATTCCCGGCACCCTTCCATTTTTAAAATAGTCTTAGAGTCTCCCCACCTTTCTAGGCCGTAAGGGTTTTTAAAAAACTGGGGGTGGGTCAACACGAAAGCATGGTGAAGGTTTCATTCAAAATCTAACTTGGAGTAAATAGCTCGCCTCTCACTCAGGCCCCAAAAGAGAACAAACTAATAAAAAATTAGATTTATGAACAGTCACTGACAAGGGAGAAAAACTTAAAACATCTGCTGGATAAATGACTTATAGAAACCTTCCGTGATTACGTACGCCTTTTTCTCCCACTTTTTAAAAAATTTTTTGTTCCTATGACTAAATCAGCAATATGGACGGAAATTAGTTGGTTGCTAAGTTACAAAATAAATGTGTGCTGCTTAAACTGT
This sequence comes from Balaenoptera physalus, assembly GCF_965194825.1. Taxonomy (NCBI): domain Eukaryota; kingdom Metazoa; phylum Chordata; class Mammalia; order Artiodactyla; family Balaenopteridae; genus Balaenoptera; species Balaenoptera physalus. The sequence goes on from NC_138897.1 coordinate 17,012,181, forward strand.
CACCTGTAGAGAATGCCTCGTCCATCACCCTAGTTGCAAGGTCTACCTTTCACTAGCAGTCAGCCATTCAGAAACCTCTTTCAGAAGAGCTAGGTGGGGTGTGAGCTGTGTGAGCTGTGAGTTCAGTCATACACCCGATTCTATTAAGAAATGACAGACCAAGGGGACTCAAAACGTCCGGAGAAAGAGAAGGTCACAGGGCTCCCCTATCAACATTGGGCCCATGAATGAGTAAACATTTTCAGACTGGTCCGTGTGTCTCCAGTGTACTCACAGGAAGAGGGCCAAGGTCATTGGGGTTTAAAGATGCCTTTGACCGCATATGCACTGGAAATTTCAGGCGTGGGTCTTCCTGCAAGAAAAATGTAAGAGACAGATGTTAGGAGCGATATCTGTGAGTGGTACTGGTCCTCCCCTTCTGGAGGTGTGTGTGTTCCACAGCAAGCAGGTTGCCTGTGTGGGGGGCTGCTGCAGGGGGGAGGGGAGGACCCCACCTCCGTATAGGAGGCCTGGCTGACCATCTCTCCAAAAAGATTCTACTCTTCCTCCTTGAACTTGATGAAAGGAGGAGAGTAAGAATGTTTAAGTCAAAGGTTAACCATTTCCCCCAGACCCTGAGCAGGTGAAGAGGAAGAGGGTTCCAGCAGTGATGTTACCATGGAGACCAGAGTAGAGGATGCCAGTGAAGATGAGGAGGTCCTACTCCACAGAGAGGGGGTGGGGACACTGGTTGGTACAGCTCCCTGTGGACCCGGAGCTCCGGGGTGAGGGCAGCTAGCCTGTTAGAAACACCCATTCCGTCAGTACTGAGTCTGCTGTTGCTTCCTTCCACCCTCTCTTGAGCTAAAGCCGAAAATCTGAATCTGGTGTGACTGTCCAGGCATGTCCTGCCCCAGAGTTAGTCGGCAACATCACAGAGTCGCATCCCTATGAGAGAACTTTACTGGGATTCTTGATCTCAAGTTCCACAAATTAAATCTGAAAAGTTTACAAAATATTTTTCTTAAGGGATATGCTTCATAAGATACCACACAGAAACAATGACAGAAAAATACATACTCTGACATCTTGGGTCAGGCTTTATAACTTACAAAGAACAGTCAGGTGTATGATCTTGCAACCACCCTGTTAGGGGGTTGGGCACGTAATCTCTGCTCCTTTAGATGAGGAAACGGAGTCTCACAGAGAACGAGAACTTGCCCACAGGTTCTGGTTTAGAGTCTGGCAGCTGTCCTTCACTTATACAGACCCAACTAAAATGCAGTGTAACTTAGAGAATCCCTATTTGAAACTCAAAAGATTAGAAAACAAAATGATAAAACTCAGAATAACACATTATTAACCAAATAAGCCTAAGATAATAAAAAACAAAACAAAAAACCCCCTAAAACCTTAAAAAAAAAAAACCTTTATTTCATTAATGTTAAAGCCTTTGTTGCTGTCAAACTACTAAAAGGTTTTCTGCCTCAGCATTTTCCCAAGTCAGCAAGAAAATGAAACGGTATAAAACTGGGAAAATAATAAAACCCACTTTTGTTTGGAGATATGAAATTACATATGATTATATACCAAGACTGTATTAAACATCTCCTAGATTACAGAGAGTGACGGCTAATGGGTATGGGGTTTTCTTTGGGGGCGATGCAAACGGCCTGAAACTGATTATGGTGATGGTTGCACACATGTGTGATGGTCTAAGAATCATTCAGTTGTATTATTTTAAATGGGCGAACTGTACGGTATGCGCATTATACCTCGATAAAGCTTTAAAATCATTTTCCCCAAGTTAACAGTCTAAACCATTAGTATCAAGGGATAGTAACAGAGTGATAGATTTTTGGAGCTGGCAAGAATGACAACAAGAATCACACGCGTACAAATCAACCTTTGCTCCTTAGAGGCATAAAATAGTCCAGTATTCTGTAGTATACTGGAACACCTACAGTGTAAACAGATACGCTAGGTAGATTTACGATCTAGAAGGTCTAAAAAGCTAATAATCTGGTAAACATCTGTGACCGCTTGGCCATGGACTGAGGAAAACCTTAGAGCCCCGAACCCCACTAAAGCCACCCAAGGCCAGCTCTAGGGCTGGCCCAGGCAATGCCGCCACCGCAGGGGAAGCTTGGGCAGACCACAGCCGCTGCTCACGCTGGGAAGAGAGAAAGGCTGAGGCTGCTATTCCATGCGTGAGGACAGGGGCTTCTGCATGCTACGTGCGAGGCCAGCCGTGCCTTGGAATCACACACACAGGCTACTGTGAAAGACAATCGACCCCTTTGGTAAAGAGCTGGTGATTGAAACAAACAAACAAACAAAAAAGCTGAAATTAAAGAAAAGTGACGGGGGTAGGAGAAGGAACGTGAAGCGTAAAGTAAATTCACTTTCCCAGGTCTGCTGAAATGGCCTTGCACGGAAACCCGGAATTCACAGAATGTGAGGGCTGGAGGCCCCTAGGGGTCACGTGATTTTTTTTATACCAACTAAAATCAAAATAATGGCAGCAGCTGTCACCCATCAAGCTCTGCGGGCTAAGCCTGGGGGGCAGTACGGAACCCACCCGCCCACGGAATCCCCTGAATGACAGAGGGGCAGCTAGACGAGCGGGAGAAGGGCAGCCAAGGCCCCACAGGACTTGGGACAACTTCAGGAATGACAGTCAGCTGGAATCCTAATGAGGTCTCAAACGATACAAATATGAATGAATAAAATACACAACACACTGGGCTGTTTCTCCCTTTCCTCAGCATAGTAGGGGCACTCCGTCGTAATTGTATCAGTATTTCACAACTGCTTCCCTCAATTACAGCTGAAAGCGTTTTTAAACAGAAGGCAAAGATCAACATCTTATTTAATTAAAAAAAAAGGTTTTGGGGACATCCCTGGTGGTCCTGTGGTTAAGACTCTGCGTTTCCAATGCAGGGGGCGCGGGTTCGATCCCTGGTCGGGGAACTAAGATCCGATATGCCGCTCAGCCCAAAAAAAAAAAGTTTCTTCGTGGAATCATTTAAAAATATATAAAATATGGGCATGCTGGCTAGTTGAAAAGACAACTGTGCTTTTTCGATCCTGGAAGGGAACAACCACCAGGGCTAGACTACAGTGAGTTTTATTAGTTTGGACCTGGGTAGAAAACAAACCTGAAACTTAATTAATGTATAACCTTTGTTGCTACAAAAATAAGCCAAGGCTTTGTCCTGTAAAAGACATAAATATACTCTTACACGCACGCTTTGAGCTGCTTCTTCAGCAGAAGGAATGCGAGAGCCGAAGCCCTCCTGTAATCTTCTCCTCAGCTCCCCGGCGGTCTCTACCATGCAGCTACAGCCCCCCCAGATCCAGGTGGGGACAAAGTGATGCTTATTTGCTGTGTCAGACTTTATTCCTGATAGATGGCTGGCACACGGCCTCCAATATGCGTGTGTGCGAGAGGCCGTGTTTTATAAATAGACTTCAAAGGGAATTTTCCTCTATCAATGTATACGAGGGAAATGCTGGCCTGAACCTTTTCCTGCTTCTGGTTAGTGCAGGAACCAAGAGGACACAGGGTGCTGGGGGAAGAAGTACAATTTTCATTATTCTCAACCTGTCTGACCAATTTTTTTTTTTTTCCTTTTCCTATGATAATGCTCAAATCTAAGAATAGCTGTTCTCTCTTATTTGTGCTCTCTTTAAAAAACAAACAAAGCAAACCCCAAACAAACTCAACACAGGTTTTAAGCCGAAAATTATCTTTACAGTTCTCTCCATCCTTCCACCTTTTGTCAAGATAAACAAGCAATTCAGAGCCTGCGTTCCACAGCGAGAATTTTGTATGGGCCTTTGTTTAGCAGGGATAACGCGGCTGTGTCAGCACATCCAGAGTTTAGAGGAGAAGCGTGGCGGTTTGTGGAATTCCCAGTTGTTCCCTACAGGATTTTCAATGACAGCAGCAGCAACAAAATGTTGTTTTAACCAATTAAAACTTTAAATCAGTAAATCAGTGAGTCACAAGTATCTGGTGGAAAGGGGCAATTGAAAATTCAAACTGGGTTTCATTCAGCACCGATGCAGGCAATAAATAAAGCTGGTGCTATTTTAAATAAAATCTGCCCAGCTGCAATTACACTGCAGTTGTGGTGTGAAAGGCTGTGAAAAGGTTAGGGGATTTGATTACTAAGCTAGTTCAGATTACTAAAATCATAGCTTATGTTGGCAAGCCACAGTGGCTCCATACGCTAATCCATCTACTTTTACAATATTTACCCCCTATTTCTGGAGCTCCCATTTCTGGCTGAGGAACTGAAATCCCAGCTGTGCTGCAGTAAGTAGAAATGGGTACACTAGCAGGACTGCCACAGGTTCTATGTCCATGAGGGAAAAAAGATTTTCAAACCAATCTCTCTCACTCTATTTCCCAAGGAGCGACCTATCTTTTACCCTCATCTTGCCACAAACCTGTAATCTTATCTTCAAAGCTACATGTTATCATATATGCCTTAGCAGTAGTGACGCGTTTACCCAATGAATGTTACCAGATCTGAATGATAAATTCTCTTGGCAGGTTATTCCTTTACTTCAAAATTGGCGTGGTTCTCACTACGGGGTGTTGGGAAATGCGTGGGAGCTTTTTGGGTTGTCACTAGAATAGGGGTCGGGGGGTGGGGAACAGTGGCTATTAGGATGCAGTGGCAGAAGCCAAGGATGTTAAATGTCTTGCAAATAACAGGCACAGTCCTGCCCCAAATGCTAGGATTGTCCTCGTGAAGACACACCGTACCACGATCCATGAGGTCTGAGAGTCTGCCGGGCCACCTAACCCAATTCTCAAGGGACCGAATTACCATCACACCACGGGCGAAGTGTGAGTGACAGTCCAGACCATTTGGGGCCAGGTGTCTTCCTTAACACGATACTGCTGTTCTTTCAACTGGGTATACTTGGTGTCTACACTAGAAATGGGAATTTAAAGCATGTGTTCACTCTTGGTCCAAGACCACAGAGCTAGGGCCAGTGACGATCACCAAGACTCAACCAGCTTTCACGTACCATCAGTTCTGAGCAAGTAGCCCAGAGGACAGAAAGACTTGAGTTACACTCGGTACCCAGACAATCAGATGGGGATATAAGGGAGAGGAAGGAAAACAAACCTTCGGTAGCATCAGAAATAGAAACATGAGGACGCATTTCAGGTTAATCATCGGTCTAGAGATCATTCAGTAGAAAAATACCACTGACTTTTAAAAGAACTCCATGCTACATTAAATAAGCCACCACTGATTCCCCGGAAGAAATGAAGAGTGAACAGAGGAATATAAAGATATGCATATGTACTTTTCATTAATCTCATTTTTCTCAGGTTAACACGATACACGGATTCTCTCTCATGCATGATTCAGGGGCACATGGAAGAGCCCTGTGATAAGAAATAACCAACTGTGACAAGATGTTCACAAAAAAAGAGCTATCAAATGTACAAAGTCCTTAGTACACCCCCTGATCCACAATTAAAAGAAAGTAATGTAGCACAGAGTATAAAATACTTATCTGATGTAAACAGTAAAAACTGAAACGGCACATCAAATAAAAATAAAGATGGGTAATGTCAACACAGATGCAAAAAGAAAGTGACAAAGAAACATTATTTCTAAAAAGATTAGAATTCCTAATAAGGTTACAGCATCCTGAGACGGGAAGCAGTGACATCAAAATCCTAGCTATAGGCAGCACTACCTTTTTTCCATATATGGTAAATCGTCACAACTAGAGCTTTGCCGGAGTGCTCTGAAGGCACCAATACCAAAGAAGGCCATTAGCCTGTGCCCGTAAGTCACCTGCTCCCCACCAGCCCCCATGTGCGGAGTCTAGACCAAGCTGAGAAGACCCTCTGGGGACACGCTTCACTGCCAGGAAATTTCTCTGCAAGAACCATGGATACTGGGTAAGGAAATAAAGGAATGAATGCCAGACCTCAGGATGAAAATGGAGCCAAATAAAAGTAGTGACCTTACCCATGTTGTAGTCTTTGTGTTATGGTCAATGAAGAAGGGCCGGCCGTTGGGCGCTATCCTCATTTCCCAGCCGGGCGGCAGGAAGCTCTGTGTGACTTTGTGTTGTGGTTTGGGGGAGTTGTAAGGTGATGGCTGTGGGGACTGTGGATTGGAAAGGGTATCTTTCACAGCCCGACGTACGGGTGAATCCTTGGCACCCTAAGGAATAATAATGCGCATTAGAAGTCTTATCAGGTGCTAGTCCAGAGGGGTCAACATGTACCTGGGGGTCATGGAACGCTCCTCTTTGAAGAGGGACAAGGGGGAAGCTCCTAAAAAACCTGCTTGGTTTACTTTTGAAATTAATCTAACTGTAAGTTTTTTCTACTGGTTAAACACACAACAATATTAAGTACGTATAACCACCATCCTTTGATAGCTACTTGGCACGTACACAAAATACTGTTCCGTAGTGAGCATTATGGATGGAGATTTTACAGAAGGTGGAGAAGAACATGCCCCTGCTCTGAATGAGCTCACAGTCTAACGAAGATGGAGTGGCAATTTTTAGAGCAGAAAAGAAAAACCTCCATCAACGGAGACAGCCACCTGGAATTGCACAGTTGTTACCCAGGACATTTACATCACAGTTTGGAGGCGATATCGCCCATTCCCACTTATCAACATCTTAAACCCGGGCATGGAGAAGCCCGCAGCCATCTCTAAGATGCAGTCACGTTTAGAACTTCAAAGGTTTCGTCTCTGGTATTTGTGATGTTAAGGGATGTCCCTAAAACCACACAAACAGGAGGGCGCAAAGCAGATGCCCAGCAGTGACTCAGAGATGGAAACAGGCATCAGAAACACGGAGGCTGATACAATGGAAGACCTTACGGTCGAAAGGAAAAACGGATCAAAGCAACAGCTATGTTTAAAAACTCAACGTAAGCATGGGTATTTGAACCAATACGAGTTATTATGCGAGTCTCATGAGGTAACAGGCGGTAAGGAGCGAAACACAACACGAATGGAGAGAGTTCTGAAAAGAGGGGCCCATGTCCAGTACAAGCCACCGTGGCCTCAGCCCAATGAGAATGAGGATCACGTGAGTCCAGGGATGGGAGGCATGGAGTGAGGCGGCACAAGGACACCCCTCACCACGAACACAGCGACTGATTGTCAGAGAGGAAGGTGGCTGGGAAACGCAAGTCCCGGTTCAGAGAGGAGAGAGAGTGAGGAGAAGTCACAGGAGAGACGTGACCCCAATTAGATGACGTAGCCTTCTCACCTCCAGTGGGGCAGATAAAGTTACTGTTGGCGAACTGAGGCTACGAGGCCGGCGGATCTGAGGCTCGATTAGATGGTTGTTACTGTTTGTGGCGGATCCGGATGCACCGTCTTCTGCAAGCTACGTTGGAGGCAAACACAAGTTAGCTTCGTGTGGGGCTCTCCCTGCGCGCGTGACTGCAGTGCGGACCCAACAACACGGCCAGCGGTGATGAGAGGTCTGGCCTGTTTAAAGCACGGAGGAAATGACTGCGCATAATAATGGGGGGAAGGACGGGGGAAGAACACTCCGAGGAAATAAAAATGAATCACCGGCCGGCATAAAAACCAGCCTCAGAAAAAAAAGGGGGTTCGGAGGGACGCTACCCATTGCAATAAGCAGGCTCTTATCACATCACGTTTTTAAAATGGACCATCTTGGGAGAGACTGAGTCAGGGACCAAATTCTTCCTTAGGCAAATATTATGTTTAAAAGTAATGCACGTGCGAGAAAAATTTTCTTAAACATGGGTTCTTCGGAACAACACATCAACATCAGGAACATGGGGTTCGCGTACGTTTCGGCTTCTACTGCCTGTGACTATAAGCTGTGTGGCGATCTGCATACCTGCATGATAGGTCGAGTCCAAGTTGTGGTTCGATTGTTATGATTGACATAGTACGTGCGTCCCTTAGCATCTTTTCTCTCTTCCCAGCCTGAAGGTAGGCCCGGCGTGGTATGTACATAGGCCACTGATGGCTGTTTATGTAAGAAATCATTATTATTTAATATCTTGCATTTTTCTGATCAACTTAATAAAGTAATACATACCCAGAATTATTTGTGCTAGACAAAGTGAGTTAATTCTAATGGTACCGAAAACATGAGTGCCTGGAAAACAGCAACAGGTTTCCAATAGCTTTAAACCTACTGTGAAATGAACTCCTACACAAGCCGTAGGGTCAGAAATCTTACAAAACTCAGTTCCAGGCCATGCAGCCTTCAACATAAAGGGTTGACATAAAGGGTTGCTGCCAACGTGATCATAAGGGAAGAGGATAATGTGACAATTCATTTTAGTTACTGCATTTTACTGTCAAACCACGTAGAGCCTAAGAGGTATTTCAAATTGTTAAATGTTACCGACTCTGAGAGGGATGCCCTGCATATTTTTTCCTCAATCTAGCTGTCACAGGGATGTTCTCCTAGCTTATTCCTAAATTCTTCACCAGCTTAGGGCACTTACACTATGTAGCTTTTGGCACGGGGGGCGGGGGGACACACTCACAGAGTCTGTTCTCTACGAGGCCTGCTTTCACACTAGTGACTGACCAGATCATCGCAACTACCCCAGCCCGGAATGCCACCTGGCAATCTGAGGCCAGAATTCCAAAGAAGCGTGATAACTGAGGCTGTACTTCCCGCCGTCCTCCCATATGGAGTTTGTCTCCTTAAAGGGTGAATGGAGCACAGGTAGCTTCTGGGCTTAGAGATATGTGCAGTACAGAGTGACTATGGTTGGATAGTTCAAAGCAGATCGCAAAAGGCTTCCTGCAACACTTTTGCTTGTAAGAAGCAGTCTGAGAAATGCAGGCGGGGTGGAGAGCTGCTGGGAAGCAGGGTGTCTCAAAGACTCACGCAGGCAAGGGGATGTTTGTTTGAGGCCAGTGCCGTCCAGGACGTCCTGGACGTCTGGGTGCTGCGCGTGAGATCTGTAGCTGGGAAAGGGCTGCTACTCTAAGGAAGGGGGTAGGAACAAGAAGCCAACCACGACTACCAAGGCTCTTGGGGGAGCGTAAAAGAAACAAGAGGCCAAACATCAGGAATAATCTCTTACGTGAGGTTACAAAAGGAAACCACTTCTTTTAGGGTACCATCTTCCCTAATTAGGATCTTCTGAAACTCCAGACATTTTACCAGGTGCAGTTTTCTTGATTAGGCTGAAGATGTCAGTCTCTTAGCCCAATCTCTCCTTGTGCTCATCCCATCTTTCGTGTTCTCTACCAACAATGTACCTTGGCAAAGAGGGTCCCCCAGTCCACTGCAAGACCTTGAACTGAAAAGCAAGATCAGGGATGCAGCCATGTAATTTGGGGACTGCAGGCAACGAGGCTTAATATCCTACTTCATGAGCTCAAACAGCACATTCCAGAGAAAAACAGACCGGGAAGCAGCTGCCTTAATGGTTATTTCTAAAACACATTTACCCAGCAGGGCAAGTGTACTAATCTGAAAGACAACTTTCTGCTAAAACTGAAGCAACTATTTCCTTGACATGATTCCAGATAAAGTCCCCAAGGCCCCATAATGGCAATTCCAAGACTCTGAGTATGTAGAGTCCTGGATCTAGGTGTGGGGGATACAACAAGAGTGGAAGAAACATCAATATGCAGACCTGATCCTTCCATGCGTATTAAAGACAGATGAATTTGTCTACAGCTGAAAGCTCTTTCCACCTGCCTCCTCTCGCTGTGACACCAACACAAAGGAGCTATTTCCAGGCTACTTTTTATCTGGGCACTACAGCAATGGATTCTGCTGACCTAATGGTCTCTGTAACCTAAGTTCGTGGTTGATTAGTATTTTTGGCCAAGTACATGCTATCAAGCCTTGACATACTGTTTGTTTATATGAGGACCAAAAATGTTTTGGCTGAATAGAATACTAAATACTAAATGCTGCTTTTTGGCTTCCCCGTTGAATTATTTTTTGCGGAGAGGCAATTAGATGTGCCCTCAGAAAACTCCATTTTGGAAACCTTAAGGATAGTTTTACAATTGTAGTATCCCTGGAAAGGATATTTACGAGGAGGCTAATAAACTAACATAGCTGGTTTGTGTCATGGATAATCTCAGGACTGAGTTCCAGCAGAGTATTGGAGCAACCAGGTTACGTTCATAGATCCACAGTTAATAGGACTAATCAGTTTATGGAAAACTAGGAGTGTTGTAGAGAACACTGCATTTGATTAAAATGTTCCTTCTACCTTCTACTGAGAAATGAATTGGCAACCTACGATCTAGTTCCATTTACGCAAGATGGTGTTATTAAAATGGTTCTTTATAGGGTTCTTTCCAAATGACCATGAAGAACAACCTGTGTTGAGGATTCCGTCTGTGACTCTAAACACCACCTCCCACAGCTGGGGAGGGGGTGGGGCTCGGCTTCTACGAGCAGACCATGGCAGGGGCGCAGCCCTGGAGCCAACGTCAGCCTTCTCCTGCGGTGTGCGTGGAGTGCGCGTGCCTCTGCGCACGTGCATTCCTCACCACCTCAAGAACATGTGAATTAATCAGGAGACAAGTTAGAAAACGGCCAGTCAGCTTAATTTAACACTTCACAGCTTTTCGTCTGAATTCTACCGCCGTGTTTCACAAAGCCAAGGAGCCATTTAACTGCAGCTTCATGGTGGCTCCATTTATTTCATGAAAATGAAGAACTCAATTACACTGGAGCTGTAAAAGTTTCAAAATGCTTTTAAAGATGATAAACGTTTGGCGCTATCACAGATTCTCCAAGATTCACTCAAACCCTGCCACACTCTTACCTCAGTGTATCATTAGGGTATATATAGCAAAACCCCCAAACTGTGCTATGCCTCTCATTTTCTCTCACAGAGAGGGTTCATGCTTAGCCAGCTGGAAAGTGACACCAGTGCATATTTATTTGTCATACGTCAAAGGGCTGTGGCTCCGCAGATGAGAATCAGGGCTTGTTCATTATACTATAGAAATAAAAGCACTACCATGGAAAGAGAGCAACACCAGGATGGTTAATAAAGCCACATGGCGAGCAGTGCCCAGGGGGTGGAGGCTGAATGTTCATCGATGTGGGAAAATTACATAAACTGAGGTGCATTCACATCACTGACTACTATGTAATAATTAGTATGTCCCGAAAAAATGACCACAAGTGAATTAATATCAAGTTGATAACTAATACGTATATGAGATCCCACTTGTGTGTGTGTGTGTCTGTGTGTGTGTATGTGCGCACGCATGCACCCACATGTACGTTTATGAGAGCACAGAGGAAGGAGTGGGATGGGGAGTCCCAGGGTAGCTCCAGGATGACACAGCACACTTCAGTGTTGCGGCTGACAGGGAGAAGGTGTAAAAGAGGGGGAAACACATGGTAGGAGATGGAATTGGAAAAGCAAAAGTAAAGGCTATTCGTCACGAGGGATGGTGAGGGTGCAAAAGAAATAGACGTGATAATTTCTAATGCAGCCATAAGGTAAGTTTGCTTATTCCAGGTGAAAGATTACCAGGTATGTAGAAAGCATGAGAGTAGATAAAACATTTAGGAAATATTACTACCCAGTCTTTGAAAATAGAAAACAAAACCAAATTCCTATTTTTAATTCATTGCTGGGGGAGGGGGAGAGCACAGGCAAGAAGAAAAGCACAGTGGCAGGGCCACGGGGAGCTCATTCACATGCATCACTTCGTCCTGCCAGGTGATTCTGACCATGGAACCCAGGACGATCATAATTCAGTTTACCCTGTCATTTAATGTCATCAGCTATCGCAACACTGCAACACTCACAACAGGTTCCAAGGCCAACAAAATGCAAAAATGATAGTAGATGCTCATCAGCCCTGCACTCTTATTAAAATCATTTCATGAAGTGATCTGCCTCGCAGCTCTACTCCCATGGAAATTACTAGCGCACCATAGGAAATATACTAGTTTATTTGAACTTTCTTGAATTCTACTGGAGGCTGAGCCTCGCCCACCCAACACATGCCCTTCACTGCAGCTCAATACCTTAAACTGGGCTGATTTTTGCTGACTGCCACTTCTATTTTCCAGTGTACAATGCTGAGCAGTAAATTCTAACAATATAACCAAATTGTTCCTTTAAATCAACATCCTGCAGAAAATCAGCGATCGTATATGTATTTAAAGGTGTTCTCGAGTAATAAGCAGTTACAACAAACATACAAAGTTAAAACAGTAAGGACAATTCTTCAAATAGCTACAGCAGCTCCAAGCATAAACTATAAACTAGCCTGTCTTTAGGGATCAAGGAGAAAACAGGCAACTAAAGTACACAGTCATGCAAGTTACCCACAAACATGAATAGTAGAAATTACTTAAAATACTGAGTAATAAGAATAACAGATACTTGGCTTAAAAACACCATTTTTCTAGATCTTTTCAATTTCTTAATTATACTCTTTCTTCTCTCCTCCTAAATTATATGAACACTTGTTCATACCTGTGAACCTGTGATTAGGGGCCCCTGGTAGCAGAGAAAGATCACTGGTTCATGCTTGTGATACAAAAAATCTAACCCAGCCTTTGAAACGTGGTACAGGAAATGTATAACTGAAAATTCACATGTATAATTGCATGCAATTCCTGTGGCTTCCTTGATTCTCCTCCAACCAAAATATTTTACCCAAGTCTTCTAAACACATGGGAAAAGCTTATCAGGAGTACAAACACTAAAAGGCAGAAATAGACTCTAAATGTTCAGATTAAAATGCACTTTAAACAAAGCTTGACAGTATTCCTCATAAAAGTATACGGGACTAAAAATCAATTTGTTTTACCCAGTACCTTCAAACAACGTGAAAGTGAGAGGTTTAAAATAAGAAGCATGCAGGTCTGTGGCACATAAGAAGCTGCTCTTATCAAAAAAAGAAGAAAAAAGTGTATATTCACCACTACCCAAAATATTAAAACCAACCCACAGTTTTGCCATTAATGTCTGAACGAGGGTATCATTACCGTTGGCGCCTCACCACCCGTGACAGTTGATGAACGTGCTCTCCCAGCTGGGGCACTGGGCTGTTAAATGATAATTTACATCAGTGAAATGCATTTCGGGAGACCACCCATTGCTTATTGAATCAGGAATCAGTGCTGGTGCAGCCGGTAAGGCAGGTGACATGAATCAAAATCTCTGCAATCCACCCGGTCCAAATAAAGTTGAGCAACCACTGATGACCAGAAGGGAAAGAGGAACACGATCACCCTACCATCCAGAGAAGGCTCAGCTTGCAGCCCTGATCTGGGTAAACGATGAACTGACAATCTCAACGACGTGAGATGTCTTATGAAAAAAAAAAAAAGGAAAGCACCACTATTGTGCCCCCACTGTTAAATAATTAGCAGATTCTTAAATCTGTCAAACTCAGAAATTCAAGTAAGAGGCCACTGGTGATCAGTGAGTTCACAGCTTCACAGAGCACAAGGAAAGAGGAAAGAATCATCAGTTTTCAGGGAAGTGAGCTCTTTTGGCCAATAAAACTGACACTGATTTTTGAAAAGGAGAGAAAGCACCATGAATTCATCAAGGAAGATCACAGAATCATCTGAAGAGTATCCCATTAGTCCATCACAGCTGATCGTTCTGTTTTGGGGGAGGCCTGTACTGCATCCCAGAAAGGATGCTCTTGTCAAGCTTCTGACCTACCAGCCCTTTCCATGTATGCCACAACTGCATCTATTATGTTGATTACTCAGTTGACTAATGTACTCATCAATTCATTCTGTAAACATAAAAGACTTAAAGCCTAGGCAAAAAAAGTCCTTCGAAGTTGAGCAAAAATGTACACAATAGGGAAGACACCATGATTGCAAAAACTGTTAAGTGCAATCTTTCTTTCCCTTCAATTTTATATGCAATAAACAATGATCATTTCATTGCAAACAATTTCATATGCAATAAACAAGCGCTAACAGTGATCAAGGATTTGTCGTAATAAAAAAATTGGTCAAGGTCAAACATCAAGTTAAGCATGCTGAAACCACATAATATTTTCTCCTCCAAAACAAGAAACAAATTTACATAAAATTTACTCTTAATGTGTTTATTAAACATCTCCCAAAGCAGTTCTGGTCTGCTTTCCAATCAGAATATTCATTTTTATTTATGTCCTATATTATTAAATACCCTTTACACTTCTGTATTTCCTGCTAGTTATGAAAACTGTGGGAAAGTGGGAACAAATTACAGCCAACTCTTGAGTCAGTAGAGCTGCCTTTAAAGAGATGGTACAGAGGCTTTGCGGGTTAAGAGTTTAGGCCATTAGTAATGGAAAGAACTTCTTGCTGCCCACCTAGAAGAGTTCTTCCTATGTTCTTGAGATACAGGTCACTCAAACACAGCTTTAGGGACCAAATGAAGTTTTTAAAAAAGGAATTGTTAATGTTTAGGCCAAGTAAGCACATCAGAATTGGTATTAATTTGGATGGAAAAGCAAAACAATGGAGTTTTTAGCACTTCAGAGACTTTGGTGACAATAACAACTCTTTGTATTGGAAATTCACTCTCCTTGGGCAATTTGCTAGGAAATTTTAATGTCTTATGTATATGGTAAATGGATTTGCACAGGAAAAACTCTTCCTCAGTAGCCCAGATGATTTTAAATGAAAGCCCAAAGAGCCAGCTGATGGCTGGAAATGAGCATGGGTTACCGGTGGTAGATGGGCCTGCTCTGCGACCGCGTCGGTGACACTGCAGGACCTCAGCCTCGAGGAAGGCTCTCTCTGCTGAAGGGCAGGAAAGGACATGGAGCATCAGGAACACATATTCTGAGAAACGAGTTTCACTGGTTTAAAATATATATCACTCAAGCCTATTCACTGCTCTTTAATATTAGAAGGTAATTAAATGAAACACCATCTTTTCGGGGTAATGAGAGTAATCTTTTAAGGAGTCAAGTATCTTCCACTGTCATTTTCAAGTGTCTTAAGCAGATGGGATAGAAATAACGTTAAAAATAAGAGGCCAAAACAGGAAAGGGGACTCCACAGATAACATTCGAGTGCTGCTTTAATAATGGAAAAAAGAAGCTAGAAGTCCTGTATTCTGCTTTGAGACGCAACCTCTGGGTAAATTCTAGTGGAACACGAATAGAGGAAGAGATACTGACATACAGTCTTTAAACATTCATTGACTATTGTGACCAATGACAAAGAATCAGTTGGATTCTATTTCCAGGGGAACTCAAACATAATCTTCGGCGACTTCTGAAGGGTTAGGTATTTATACGTTCAGCTTCTGAATGGAGTTCAGAAGTTGTACAGAACAGGAATGAAGGAAAATAGGTGCGGTTAATCTAAAAAAAAAAATCTAGAGTGTAATGTATAATATGTTCCTCTCACTTGTTTGTATTAATCTATATGGTTAAAAAAAAAAAAAAAAGACCACAGATCAGCAGCAGGTCACACACACACAAGGCAGGGGTCTAATTAGCAACAGGTTTGTACATGGGACAAGTCTGTAGCATTTCCTCACTTTTAATATTTTGCAATCAGGAAAATGGGGTAAGGTCAAAGACAGAGTCTGCAGCAGTAAATGGGAAGCTTTTCAAGTCTTTTCACAACGGTTAGCATGAAGGATTCATCCTTTAGTAAAAGTTCATGCTGTTGTCCCTGAATAGAGTGACCTTGACAAGCAAAACTGGAGAAGAACCCCTTACTCCCCTACTCCTCTCTTTCCTAGGTACTGCTATTTAATAGTTGAACCAGACTCAACGTGAACTTAAAATAATTCTGACACTTGCACTTGGATCTTAAAGATATTTTATGAACCTAGAATAATTAATGCAGAAGCTCCCTATAAAAATAATAAGAGATGATAGCTTAATATCAGTGCTGCCTGAAATGATGGCTTTTCACTTGGTAGACTAAAGGTATACCACTGCTATGCTTCTGGCAGTACTTACTTCCTTTTATAAAGTTTTAAATATATGGCTTCCTTGCTTATGTTGTTTCCATAGCAACAGTTTTATCAATTCAAATATCCCATATATGCAAACTCTTTTTTTTCCTGCCTCTTTAGTACTAAATTTTCATCTCAGTGATATTTCTCTTTCTGAAGGACATTCATAGAATTTTAATACAAAAGCACATTAACTGAGTGATCAGTGCAACTCATGACACGGGCCAATGGTGTCTTTTAAAACAAAAACACATAACTGAAGGAGTAACTCTTGTGAGTACTTACTGGCTTTTACATTTTATGCAGTCCTCCTATTCATTTACATTTGATATGGCTGTAATGATGACTATTTTTCTAGGATGCCATTTTCAGCAGAGGGACTACCATCATTTACTACAGGACATCTGTAGGTTCAATTTCTCGAGAGACACTGAGACTGCATTGCTTCTCAATTTTACGCATGAGCAGGAATTTTCTGTGGGCTTTTTCTGCAAAGCTTTGTGTCGTCAAACGCAGGTCTTCATGGCTGATTCTGTTGCTTCTCATTGGGGCTTAGCCCCACCTGAAGCATCTACAATGAATTTCCCTGATGGTTAAGAACCCAAGTTCAAATGCTACCCTGGTGACAGTGTCACAATTTCACAACCTTTCTCAAGGATTGGTACTCTGGGACTTGGGAGGTGTCTTCTATCTCCTGTTCTAACCTTGTCTTGGACGGGTCACTTAAAATCACGTCTTCATCTGTGAAATGAGAATGATAAAGCACACACAGAGTATGACGTAAGAGGATTAACCTGGAGACCCAATGTCTCCCAGGTCCCAGTGCGAACACCACCTTTATGACAAAGGTACTCTTTAGGAACCTTTGGCTGGGAAAAGAAATTCTACAAGGTTAAAGCTGATAAAACACAAGTCATAGATTTGAGTTTTTTTGTGAATCAAGAAAGATTTTCACCTGCTTGGGCTAATTTTGGTATAGTCCTGCTTCTCCTAGGGAAGGAGGAACTTTGGAAAATGTCAGAGTTATCTGGGAGCTAGAAGACAAGACTATTACTTACGATCAAAGAACCAAACTGCTCCCCATTGGAGTCCGGAGTGATCTGAAGCCGTCTGTTCAGTTCCTCAGACAGCTCCTGGGGGCTGGTCCGAGACACAGGCGAGGCTGGTGGCGGAGGCAGCACCAGGCTGAGGGAGTCTCCACTGATGCTCACTTCTTCCGAAATGGTCTCCCAAGGCTACCAAGGAACAAGACGCTGTGGTAACTGCTAGGACGAGGGACCCTCTCATTCCCCGCCCCAGTAATAACCCTTATGATAACTGTAATTCACACTGACTGAGCACTCAGGAGGCACACAGTCTTCTCAGGATCCATAAGGAAATAAAGACTACTACCCTGATTAACAGATGCGGACACTGAAGCAGAGGGAATAACTTGCTCAAGGTAACAACAGAGCTAGGAAGTGGTGGGGTCGGGACTTGAGCCAAGGAAGCCTGGTCCCAGGGGCTGTGCTCTCAGCCCCTTTGTAATAGCGCCTCTCTGAGCAGTGCTTTGCTTCTAGCACTTGATACTACCTGCATGGGTTACAAAAATATTCTCAGGAATTTGTTTATGATTTTCATGAATTTTCTTTTACTCTAACCGCTGAGGATTCACAATGAAAACAGCAGAGATGCTGTAAGTAAGCCCTGGTATAAGATAACTTTTAGTGAATTTATTACGGCATCATTCGTGTTGCTTTTCTAATTTTGATCACTGGAACATTTTGTGAATGATCTTCCTAACGCAATGCTTAAAAAGAATGGATTTCTAATAAGTAAACAGAGTTGTTAAGGCAGCATGGAGGTTATGGTTTGCTGCCTTGCTAATTTGCTGTTCAATTTATATACATTCTTCCCCAGTAATTTACCATGAGCATTTAAGGGTAAACTTACGAACATTTCTATTCACCCAAATTTCTATTTTCTTGGTAACAAATCTCTTTCACTATGTCAAAACTACTCAGTAAAAACTTGTATTTGGTACCCAAACAAGTTACAGGGCGACTTCAACTGCGCAAAGACGATAACCATGTCGCCCTTTAACAAGAGATGGTTAGACTCTGGGGAAAAATAAAGGATCAAGTGAAAACATCTTGAGATTTCCATGCTAAAAATAATGTCATTCCCTTTTGTAGTCATGTACACTATGTGCACTCATCAAAGATGGCTTTTGTAAGCACTTTCTAAGTTAATAAATATCCCGATGGTCATCAATCAGCTACGAGACCATGAATCCTTCCTTTTTACACAGATTTACCGAGACAAGAAATTACGACACAGGATCAACCTGGAGAACACGGAAAGCAGGAGCTCCAGGGAGTGTGCTGGCAGAGCGGGAAGTCCTACCTCAGGGCCGTCTCCGCCCTCGCTGGGCTCCAGCTCCAGATCCTCGCTGATGTGTCTGCGCGAGCGGAAGCGCCGGTGCGCTGCCTCCTGGTTGATCTGCCGGATGTTGCTGTCGGACTCGGAGGACACATCCCTGGGAGCGCGGGGGGAGGGTGGGAGTCAGGAGAACCGGTGCTGACACCTGGCCCCTCAACACCAGCCAACACCCACCAAGGGCCTGACGCCTAATACAGCATCAGTGCTCTCATGCCCAACACTGACAATCAGCTGGCCGTTCAGCAGGGGAATCTGCCACCATCTCTCGGCTAAAGCGTTCTCCTAGGTCCCTTTCATTGAAATACAGTCTTTAAATGCATCTGTCCCAATATTTTTGAGTATCCTTCAGGCATATACTGCAGCATGTACTTTAGTGTTTAAGAAAGAAGAGAAATCGAAGTCCTCCATCCATCTGCCCCAGTGACAAGTGAGGCCTCTTGAAGGAGAGGTGACAGGTGAGCTCACACTCGTGGCCAGTCCGTGGTGACCCCTCTCTAGGAGTCCAGCAATGACAAGGCCGTAACCTTTGGTCACCAACAATTAACCAATGAGCACAAATAGTATAAACTCAAAGCTGGGGTCTGGAGGGAAATGCTCCTGACCCAAGGTGAACTTTTTCGGCCTCTGAGGATCTCATTTTGACAGAATCTCAGAAGCATGACACTGCATTTCTCCCCATTAAACTCCTTTTTAAAATTCACAAACATCAGGCAATAACCTCCCAAATCAACTGGGATTTGAGGAACGCTGCAACTTCATAGTCTTTTTTTTGGGGGGGGCAGGGGGAGCGTCATGTAACTCTCTTAATTCAGGATGTGAAAAGCATTGAGTCAATCTTGAAAACTTTTGCACTAAATTACAGGCAATTCTCCTCTGGGAGAAATACTACTTGGAGGCTTTTAGAGTAGAAGTTTAAATGTCAAAATGTTTTTCAGAGAAAACCTTTACAGACTCTTTCAATAAGACACCATATTCAGTTAAAAAATGACGTTGCAAATTAATATTTGAAAACATTATTTCAGACTAAATGAAATCCAGTATTAATCAAGGACCCTCATTATAGACTCTTCCTAAAACATAGGTTTTAAAACATTCTAATGAATCTCAAGCTAACTTATACTATTTTCCTATATTCCCCCCAAAGAACGTGCTAGGCCCCTGTAACAGTGAACAGTCTGCAGTAAGCAGCACTGTTTGTAAATAAACAGGTGACTCTTTAATGCCAGTTTCCAAGAGAGTCTGAATATTTTCACCAAAAATCTTTACATTTTTTAGCTTTACTGGTAAAGGGACAGTATGAAGGTTACCTTTCTTTAATCCACATTAAAATAAAAACTCTTGATATTAAGATCTGAATGAAGTTTTACTGCCCAATATACAAATTTTTAAAACCTAACAGAAATATACATTTTGCATATCTTATAGTTGTATTAAACTATAACTGGACTAAAAATAGTACGTTAAGCAGGACTCCTCAGAAAAAAAATCGCATAAGGCCATAGAGAAACTAATTAAAATCAAGGGACACACAAGTATACTACCACAATTTCTGAAACCACCAAAACAGAATGATAAAAAATAACACTCTCTTGGATATGTTAGAAAATATAATATTGTCTTTGTGATTTTATACTGCTGCCGTGATTTTTATAGGACATTCAATTCAATTTCACTTTATAATGACTGGCCTTACTTAAAAATATTGTATATATAAAAGTTTCATCAAAATTTTAAATCTTCACTTGAAATGCCAGGTGTCACTTAGTCAATATCAAATGTGTGTTCCGGGTTATAACACACACTTGAATTGTTACAGGGATTTCGGAGAGGTTGAAAAGAATAAGGTTTTAATATTGCTATGTTTGCATTTTCTATCTCTCAGAAGTATATAAAAATTCCATTATTCTGGAAGGACTTACTTTAAAAGGGGCATTTAAAATCAATTATGCTAATCCTCCTTATCCAACATGCTTGAATAATTAGTAACCAGTGTGAACCAGAAACAACTAAATAGCATAAAGAAGAAAGATGTCTCTGATTCTGAAATTCCAACCCTGGGCTTTTTTATGGTCTTTAGCGATAAAATGAAAATGTTCATACAAGGGAGGCCTTTTGCCCTTAATTAAGCAATTGAACTAGAGGGCTGTTGAAACTGACAGGAAGTTTAAATGGTCACTAATGGGAAGATGAACATTTAAAAATATGTCTGAGCTGGCAACTTAAAACAGAAACATGATTTTATTGGGGGCAGGGAAAAAATTTAAGAAGTGGCTATTTCAATTTTCTTCAGTCATTAATTTCACATATATATTCTTCATTTGACTTTCATGGGAAATATACAAATTAATAAAGAGAAGAAAAACCATAAATTTATCAAATTCAGTGCCAATTAAGATCAGCGTGTCTGATCATTTACATTCATACACATCAGTGACTAATGATGAGCTGAGTCATTAAGATATGATTAAATTACTGCTAAGATGGGAGACGGCCGAAGTGGTTTAGAAAGAGAAGTACTGAAAAGAGTTAAAAGTAAGTGTTTGAGTCTAACAAGTTCATTTATAGTCTTAATGCAATTCCTTCATGTTTTTAAACTTGTGCTTTTAACAGTAAAATGTTTACAGTTTACATTTAAATAGGATAAGGACAATTCTAAAATTAGAGGCATTTTAAAGGCCACTGTCTGACCTGAGAGGGCTGGGGAGTGTTCTGTGGCCGCCTTCCGTCTGGAAGCTCTGCATCCAGGCCCGGACATTTCACTAAACCACGTGCCTGTACCCACTTTTCAGAAGTGACTCATCTGTAGTCACTCATTCAATTAAAAGCTCCTACCTTGTGCCAGGTGCTAGGGGTTGATCTGTGCGTAGGAAACCACAGTCCCTGCTCATACAGGCAGTAAGAGTCTCATGTGCTCTGTGTCCTGACAGGGAGGCACAGGGCTTTCAGAGAGACCGGGACAGAAGACGTCCGGTGCTCCCAGAGGAAGGGATAGTAGGCTGACTTCGGAAGGTTACCAGGGGAAGGGGCACGTTCTGGCCTTATTTTTTGCGGGGGGGGGATTGGGGGTTAGCACATCCATGGGGCCAAGAAGAAGAGAAAGTAATCAGAAAGCAGCTCTGCATGATCAGACCGCTCTGCGTTTCTGACTGTGGCTGGCAGGAGGCAGGGTGAGGAGGACCCTGTAAGAACAGCCTGGGGGCAACGGGATGTCAATGAGGACTTCCCAGGGGCTGAAGTTTGGAGCGCAAGCCTGTAGCAAACTGGGTAGGAAATGAGAGTCTCCACGACAGTCTTAATTCTCTGAGCAGCACGTGATCATCACTTCTCTATCTGACTTCCTCAGATACAGCCTTTTAATAAAGACCCTTCTTAACATCCATTCCCCCCCAACCCAAACTTGCAGTATTCTGTGAAAACTGAGTTACACAAAAAATCATTTTTGAATTAAAACAACACATTAAAATAACCTGGAGGGCTTGAGGGCTTCTGGTCAAGCCAAATAAAGTTAAGGAAAAAGAACCCCACATTCTCAAACAGTTCAGACAGGATGAGGAGATTACTGTGAAAACCGAATCTTTTTCCTCATCTAACTTTTCTCTTGCTTTCTAGAAGTCATGCTTGGTGGAAAGGAGGTACCTGGCAGGTCCCACCCGGAGCTCTGCACACGTCCTTCCTGGCTCAGCCGCCTCACTGATGTGGACCATCATGCCACTGATTTCTCCCTAAACTACAGGTGAACATGCACTCGGAAGAACCACAGTTTCCCTACCGATGAGCCAGCATTTTATACAAGTG
Source organism: Balaenoptera physalus (assembly GCF_965194825.1). Taxonomy (NCBI): domain Eukaryota; kingdom Metazoa; phylum Chordata; class Mammalia; order Artiodactyla; family Balaenopteridae; genus Balaenoptera; species Balaenoptera physalus. The sequence goes on from NC_138897.1 coordinate 17,034,313, forward strand.
AGAGCTTGTATAAATTCCCTCAGTAGAGTTTCACAACTCTGTGGGGAATTCCTCATTAGAGTTTCACAACTCTGTGAGGCAGAGAAAGTAGCAATTGTCCCCAGTTACCTCCTAAATACAGACTTCGGTTGCATAATTATTAATGAAAGTGAACATTTTTCTATGTATGTACTGGCCATCAGTCTTTCTTTGTGAGCTGCTAGGAGTCACTTTTCTACAGAGGTCATGACACTGTAGTCCCCAGAGAGTGCTGTTTTCAGGTATTCCTTTCCTATGACCTTCAGCAAAGGTAGATAAAGGTACTTCGCTTAGGGTACTGCTACCAAGATTCTTCTGATCACTACACGTAACCAAGCCCAAGGCGGTTACTTTTTTTTTTTTTTTAACTACAAATAACTAGAGTAGTCAAATGGCTTACAACAGTTTTAACAGCTATGGTCATTAATCAAAGGGAAATAGTGAAAAAAAAAATTAAATAAATTAAAAGAATCAACTAAACCATTTCCATTTATATTTCTATGGGAAAAAATTACAACAAAGAAGAGTTCAACATCATCTGGATGTTGGGATATTTATGCTGTCCTGGGAACAATGAACTGGTGCACACACCGTGTGGTCCAAAGCTGACCAAGGACGGCTGATATTCACGAGAACCCACGTAGGGGCTTAGGAAGGATCGGCTATTCACTGCTGCAGCTTTTGCAAGCTTTTCCTCTAAACCAAACAAAATCTAGACTATACTTCTTGGCCACCTTTCCTACCTATGCAGGTCATCTTTGCAATTTCTAAAGATAAAAGGGTTACTGACAACACCATCCATCCCATTGCTAATACTTGCTAAAAACCATCAATAGCAAATTTCCTTCAGAGTCTGGGTTAAAGAGAAAATTATCTCATCTCATATACTTGCTTTTATTCATATTGAAAATTATACAATTTAGTGGTAATTACCTCCTTGACTGCTAGGGAGGTCATGATTTCTAGGACAATTTTTTCCTTTTCTGTTTTTACTATTTTGTTTTTGCCTTTTATTGTACATTAATAGTTTTAGGTCTTGCTGTATACTATCATTCAAAAAACAAGCTGCTTCAAATCCTTTTTTATAGTAGTTGAGGTTTAACCAGTGTTTATATGCCATCATTAGACCAAAAATGGTCGAGTGAACAAAACAGTAATCAATTCACTGTATCCCCGAGGCTGGCAAGGGATTAGAACAAACCGTTAATTACCAGTTGTGAGTTAGCAAACCCTCCCATGTGTCTGTAATTATATCAAGGGGGTGATCTATACATTTTCCAAAAAGGAAAAGAAAAATTTTGAGAGAGTTTCCAAATCAAATAATTATGGAATAAAAATCCAGAGAGTTAAAGAGCCAATATGTTTGCTATTTTCCATGATGGGTTAGCCAGGAGAGGAAGCTGCAGAAGGGGAAAGTGATGTGATCACCAAACGTAAGATAAACCGAGGAAAAATAACCCCTGCTTTACGTCTCACGAGTCTACATAAAGAAGTCCTACAAAATACATGAGTGCGTGTTTACAACAGGAGAACCTGATAGGAAGGCAAGAGCTTCTTTACAACCTACAAACTCAGGCTCCCACGCTCTTTAACTCCACGAAGAGGAATCCTGTTGTACTGCACGACCACGTGCTTTCACCGGTACAAGATGTACTTCCCAACCTCGTCCCAGGGCGCTGCCACGTGCGCACCTGACCGCAGAGCGTGGGGACGTGTTCCTGACCATCGACGGTACTCACATTAGGCTGGGTCGGTGCCACTGGGTGGTCCGGTTGTTGTGGTTGACATAGTAAGTGCGACCCAAGTTGTCCACCTTTTCTTCCCACCCGGGGGGCAGGGGAGGGGGGGGAAGCTCCTCTTGGTGCTGAGACGCCGAGTCATTCGAGTCAACGACTTCCCAGCCGGGCTGTGGAGCACAGAGGGGAGACGGTGAGGCGGCTTTGATGGCTACAGGGCGCGTGCGCCCTTCGTCCTCGCTCCTGTGCTCTCCGGCTCTGACGGTGGCTTCCTGCGCCACATTTAAAGAAATTCCCAAAATAGGGCAAAAAAAAAAAAAAAAAATCAATTCTAGGAGCGTCTCAAAAATATTCTGAGCCGTGGCCAATGAACTGCGCTGCCCTCTAAGAAGATGACACTTCAGGGTGCCACTCAGATGGGGATCTGCACAGCCTGTCACGTTACCTAAGTCACATTACACTCTTTTCATATTTCGTGTTTGTTATTTTGACCTGAAGGCCTCCGGGGCCGTACAAAAGCCTCGCCGACGATACGGGTCACGCTACAGCTGTCGTCTTTTCAACACCTCCGTAAGGTAAGAGGGAGCTGGGAAGACGAGCCCTGCAGCACGTGTGTTCTTGCAGAATCCGTGGCCTGCCCGGGCATCAGGAGGCCCGGGGCGCTCTCGCTCCCCAGGGAGGAGGGGAAGCTCCCGGGCTGCAGGGAGGACGGGCAACCAGGTAGCCAGGAGCAGCCCGGAAGCCACCGCTTCCTACTCAGCCCTTCCCCACCTGCTGCCGCCGCATCAACAGGCCTCCTGGTACCAGAGTCAGGGGTGCTTTTTTTGCAACACATATTTTCGGCATTAAGTATTCCTTCCTGACACTCCCTAGTAAAGTCACTGGAAAATTAAGTAATTCACTGATTACTACAGTTGGAAGGTTGGAAGAGTGTGAAAAAAAAAAATTCCTTGGATTTGAGATAAAAATCTGTGGATGTGCTTATGATATCTTAACATTCAAGACTGCCTACCACCCACTTCAGTCCTTCTCACAGAGAGAGATGAAAGCTTGCACATGAAATACTGCCTGGTAATATGACCTCTGGGTCTGAGTGGGGTTCGGTTAACTTGCCCATAATGCATTATTCACACATCATGTATATGCAACAGCTGCGAACAGATGTGCAAATAAGCCACAGAGAGGTCTTGTAAACGGGCATTTTCAGAACAATACGAGAATCTGTCTAACAAAACAGCACCATCCAAAGCCTGAGCTGAGACGGTACCCACGGTAGAGGTACGTGACTGGAGAGTTAAAAGGTGGCCTTGCCAGGAGGGAACAAAAGAACATTCCTCTGGACAGCTAATTCCAAAACGGCATTTCTACCTAATGCACACTCTCACCTGTGGGCCAAATGAGTAACAAACTTGGATGAGTCCCTGAATTATTTTAGCCACTTGAAGCCATTCCAAGTGCTAAAAGGAATTTACAAAGAGCTGCAAGTCCAAAGAAATAAGAAAATTAAATACGTGGGGAGAATTTCACATGGCGGTGGGCTGTTAATAAAACAGGGGTATAGCAGGTTAGAAAGAGACACCTCTTCAATTATTAGTGTTATAACATGCAATGAAAAGTTTATCTTTTTTGCTAAAAACCAACACATCGGTAGATCTGTCAAAGACGTAGATTCATGGACACATTGAAGTTTCTTCATATTTAAGCTTTATAAACTTTTATTTCCTTAAATTATAAAGTCTTAAAGTAAAACATCAAAGTGCTCTTAGGCGAGGAAAACAGACCGAGGCCCGAAGCCCTGTAACTTACCTCCATCTCATCCCTCGGCTCACTGTTTTCTTCATCTTGACCTCCGTTTTTGGGCATATAGGCCATTTTCAATCGCAAAAATCCCTTAACTCGAGATTTATGACTGCATGATGGAAGAAAATTGGTTATAAAGGATGTGACTTAGTTACATCTTTATGATGGTTCATATTTACGATGCTTTAAAAAAAAATGCAATAGGAAAAGAAGTTGGAATTTTCCTCAGAGAAAACCAAGAGCCAAAGCGTAAGAAACGGCTGCAGCCCAAAGCCTCACCTTCTTGGTCTGAGGAGAAAATCCTTAAATGTATAGGGTCGCTCCATCGTTGGATCTTCTGTCTAAGGGAAGAAAACGTAAGTTTCAATACTCCTGATAGTTTCGTATTTCAGATACACCCAGGTGGATTACAGAGAATACATTTTCATGTTTTAGAACGTGAGCCTGGCAAAAACAGAGTTGGTTCCTTACCCAGTACTTGACAATTAATTACACATTTCGTAGGTCACAAAGCTTTACTCAAGATCCACTAGATGTCACTATCAACACCCATTTTTAGGCGTCAACCTCAGCCTTAGACAAATTACAAAATTAGAGTCGTCATTCCCAAGTGTAATTTCTAACTGCTGGGTGCAGGGCTCAATCTCACGCTGCTGATTAATTCTGGAGAACCAGGGGTCACTGGTGCCTGCCTGCTTGTCCCTGTGACTCAAGAAACCTAAAGATGCAGTTAATAGGAAAATATGCAAGATCAATCTGTGAATGCAATTTGACTTTACTTTTAACATTAAAATATCCTGTCATCTGAAAGACGGTTGCCTCCACAGAGACTGTCCTAGGTGGCGTCATTCATCAGCCTTTTGCTGGTGCTTATTTCAAGAAGCTATGAATGTAGTGGTGGTATTTACGCATTTTTGAAAGAAATCAGTATTTTACTGTGCAAAATCAGATGGTCAAAGTAAGCAGGCAACTGGAAAAATAAATGTTACTATTTCATTAATTTAAAAATACTATGTGCAGTAAAACTTCAAATACCTAAACTCTTTAATTAAACACAATTAAAAACATTTACTTCTGCAGCAAGAGAGGCAAACCACAAAATGATTTATTACGTATCAGAAGGGTATGTGTGTGTACATGCATTTATATTTGTAACATTATCCGTTTATGTCACTCTCTGCTTTAAACTCGCGATGGCTTCCTACTCTGCTTATAATATGCTGAAAATTCTTTCCTATGGACCTATAAGGTTAAACATGATGTGGTTCTTAATTACCTATAACCATTCACCCCATACTCCACCCGTCCTGACCTCCTCTGTCCCGCGTGCACATCACATCTAATCCTGCCCTAGCAGGTCCTTCTGCTGAACAGCTCCGGCTCCAGATGGCCACGGCGGTTTCCACTTTGTCATCCAGGTCTGGGATCCCAAGTCACATCTTCAGACACCACATCCTAAATCGCCACCATAGCCTCCCTTTATTATCCTCTGTCACAACATCCTGATTTATACCCCCCTTTTCACCATCTGAAATTATCTTGCTCATTTATTTATTAACTAGTTTATTAACATCCATCACCTGTAGAATATAACCTCATGAGATCAGAGGCTTGGATTTGCTCGCCACTGTATTCTTAGTGCCAAGAGCGTTGCCCGACACGAAGTAAGTACCTGTACAGGTAGCTGATTAACCCACCTGATCTACAGTAAAGTACCGAAGCCACAAAAATTCACCGTCACTCAAGAAAGTCAGTTATATTCTCTAGACTTTTTTCTAAATTCAGACAAAAAAAAAAAAAAAATCAGAGAACTTACCGGGACTCTAAAAATGGAACTGTCCATACACTACATAGTTTAAATGACAGACACCACACATATCAAGAGGCAGACGTCCTACGTCTGTGTCTTGGCTTTGTTACCGACAGAGCCATGTGGCCAAGGACAAGTTCCTTAGCCCTCTGTGTCTCAGTGTCCTCATCTGCAGAGTAGGGCAGTAACAGGATCTTACAGAGTTGTGACGATTAAGCCAATCATTTGAGCTGGTATCAATACATAGCAAGTTCTCACAAGGGTTCCTGGCACACTTGACAAATGTTGGCCATTGTCATCATCAGCCAGTTCTACGTTTTCATGTCACTTGTGAGCACTGCCAACTCAACACTCTGCAAAAAGGCAGGGCATTAAAAAATGAAAATTCACCTCCATGGAAATTCTCCAGGGTGAACAAGACGGTGATCTTGCAGATAACAACGGGATTCTTCCTGGCTCTACTCAGGCTCCTGCTAGATCCTGTTCCCTGAAGAAAAGCCCAGGGGAGACTCCCAGGACAGCACTGACATGGTAGAAAGCCATCTCAAACAGGTTGATGCTAACAGTATTATTGGCCAAAATAGACGCTGCAACCTCCTGTTCCGGGCCATGAGCATTCCAAAGAAAATCTTCTGGTTACACAGCAATTTCATCTTAAAAAGATTTGTTGCTTCCAACAGAACTGCAGTTACTTTGACATATATGTAATGAGGTAAATAACTTTGTGGGCAAGTGGAAGGGAATGGCCTTATGAGAACCTTAGACTCAAAACAGGGATGCAACAGCTAAAAGCACCCAGGCCTTAGACGGAGCCCCTCCTGCCCCCTCGGCCCTTGTCTGCACCGCAGATCAAGGCTGAAGACCCAAGGTCCGGTCAGCCTTCTGATCAAGTCATCTCCCTCTCTGGGCCCAGGTGTCCTCACCTGTAAAATACAGGGAGTGGTTAAATGGTCTTTAAAGTCCCTCTAAGGTCTATGATACTGAATTTTGTACACATGAGAGGGAACCATTACCCTGGTACCAGCCGGAATTATAAAAGGGGTGTTCATCGTCTGAGTTACCTTCAAGCACAATTAAGGTGCCAAATAATATCACCACCACCCCCAAAAATGCCTCACTGTAGGAAAACTGAAATTCAAGTTAACCCTGGTTGCCTTGAGTGGCACTTGACTAAAATAGGAGAAATTAATGTTTTTAAAATAGCTCTCTCAACCCCAGCGTGCTTCCCATAGATACAGAGATTTTGCATCTGGTAGGGGTGATGCGCTGGCACTCAAAGGGCAGGGGCGACACAACTGACGGACGAGGCAAGGAAAGTTTCCGAGGCATAAAAGGCAAACACCCACCAGAAATGTCATTCTGTTGTTAACACAAGTCTTGGAGTTATTTTTGTCTCTAAGTAATTATTAAAGACAAGTCATAAAATCCTGTATGAACTTCTGGGCAATGACACACAGGATTTAACAGACAGATGTAAAAATGATAGTGTTCTTTAAAAAAAATCAGTAAGGATAGGACAGTTACAGGGACTTCACCCGTGGTCCAGTGGTTAGGACTCCACGCTTCCACTGCAGGGGCACAGGTTTGATCCCTGGTCGGGGAACTAAGATCCTGTGTGCCGCGCGACGCGGCCAAAAACAGAGTAGATCCTGAAATAGGAGAAGAGAATGCTACAAGAACAGGACAGTTACAGCTAAGTTCACCCCTGGTGCCACACTGTAAAAGAAAAAAATAGAGGCGCTCAGTTTGAGCTGCACTACAGGCGTCAGGCTGGTAGGACTACCTTGCTGAAATACAGTCTCCATCTCCGCTCTCCTCCACGTGCCTCCAGCTCGTCACACTGCCCAAGTCTCCCCGGTAACAACGTATGTCATCACAGCCGCCGTGCCTCTGCTTACAGCCAAGGTGCTCTTTCACAGAGCTGGATGGAAACTTGGTATCATCTATGTGTATGCCCTCATTTTATAGGTGAGAAAAACAGAGGCCCAAAAAGGACTGCTAACTTATTAAGGTTACCAAGGCAACCTGCCCATCTCCAAGCTCGGAGTCAACTATTCCTGAGAGATCTTTTAAAGCTTGACATTTGGAGACTTCTGTGAATATGAATCTATGTTTCCTTAATTCTCAGATCGGCATAAAAGGTCAGATGACTAACCTTATTTACTCTCCCTCTTCCCTCCTCGTCTTTTACTCACTCCTACCCACACTCAATAATAAATAAAATGGAAAAAAATATTAAAGACGGGTGGCATATTTGGAATAGAAGCAAAGGAAATAGATCCCTACCATTCTAAATTCCTTGGGTCCAATTTCCTATCCTTTTTCTTCCACAAATAAAACTGGGAGAACTGGTCTGAGAGCCAAGAATGAAAGTGAATGAGAAGTCAAAACTATTTTCTTTCATCTGGAAGCATCTGATAAAGCACCGAGGAATCCATGATCAAAGGGGGAAAAATAAGTTTCTTTTCTTTCTCATTATCACTCTTTACTCTTTCCTGTTTCAGGGACAAAAACCTAGCCAACACTGGCCTCCTTGGTAGTCGAGGTAGTGAGGCTCTAACACGCAGAGCACACCGCAGCTTCACACAACCCTCCTGGCCCCGTCTCTCTATTTCAAGTGGCCTCCTTCACTCGTCTCCCTGGCAGAACTCCAACCCGGACTGTCCCAATGCTCACAAGGGCACACAATTATCCAGAGACCCAACAGTGGGCAGTGGGCCGAGGAGGACCCGTGGTGCCCCAGTCTGAGATGTTCAAGTGCCCTGACCCTCTGGCTCTTCCTGGTAGGCTTCTCGGGATCAGGGAATTTATAGCTGCAAGTAAGGACAGCTTATTAGGAGAGCCATTCCTAAGAATTTAAAAGCATGGTTTTATACTGCAAATGCCACTTTCCACCAGCAACTGCACCCAGAGGCCTCTAGGACTGCAGCAAGGGAAGAAGGTTCTTTAGCGAACATCAGTTACTACTAAGTCTAAACTATGTTTTTCAAAAAGCACACCAAAACCCCACAAAGTAGGGTATTTAAATGATTAAAAATAATTTCCTAACAATCGTGAGAGGTTACATTAACTTCAGTTTTGTGGTCTTAATCTTCTTCATCAAGTTCCTGATTTAGAAAAGAGCTTCATTCAAATGCTGCAACTTCTTAGACCAGAATCAAGGCAGAGATGATTCTTTTCTAAAGGAAGAAAGGTTCATGCTATCTTGGGGCAACAAGATAAAGCTTAAAATGCCTTGTAGTAAATAAGTGTGTATATATGTCAAGATGGAAGTGTATGCAATTAGGTATTTTGCTAATATAGATTTTAAAAATAATAACAAAAGATTACTTCTCTTCTTTATCTTAATATCTACGATTCCAAATTTCTGGGCCTTTTCTCCACCTAAATTAAATATTCTTGGTATATTAAATATGTAGAACTATAGAGAAACAGCCTCAGGTAGGGGAAAAAAGCTGAATGAAAAAATCACCACGTAAAACTTGGTGTGGGAATCCCTCCACCCCCAGTTCCCTCCAACAGCCAGAATTATTATCTTAGGAAAAGGGCATCCAGAATCATGTATTTTTCACCTAAGCCAGAGAACTCTGGTCTGATCTCACCTGAGCCATCTAATAGGGTGCCATTTGCCACGTGTGGCTTTTTAAATATAAGTTTTAATTAATTAGAATGAAATAAAATAGATAAATTCCGTTCTTCAGTCACATTAGCTACATTTCAAATGCTCGGCTACCACATGCGGCTACCGTGACGGTGGCCCTGCTAAGCCACATGAGTGAGGAACCTGCCTCACTGATCCTTCATCAGAGGGTAGAATTATGTCTATCAGCAAACATCTGTTAAAGGAATAAATTCTCTATCAGCTAATGGGGCTGGAAAGAATTAATTAATAACCAAATACCCAGTCAGATTTGTTAAACCTGGAGAAGGCTTGGAAGGGTGGGCAACAGCAACTTCACCGCCACATGACTTCTCTCCACTACCTTCTCTCATTATTAGTAAGACCTAAGTTCTTTAATCTAAAATTTGATGACATCAAACAATACTGAATCCACAGGCCACATAGCCATACATACATAAACTGCCTTGACAGTAGTCATATAGCTATCAAGAAAAGAGCATCCATTATTTATCCACAAAATATATTCAAATGCTAACATCCATTTTACATGCCCACACTTGTGTTATCATACAAAATTAACTGTGCTATTTTCCCATGAGCGTCCTACACATATGATCAAATATACATATGAGAGCACCTCAAATCTTGGGACCAAAGCCATATTATCCACTCAGAATATGCCAGTTGGGTTCTACTACCACTTAGAGGATAAAGAATGCACCTTCACCTCTCCTTCTGCTTCCTTTGTGGTCCATCTTGGAGACTGTAGTGGGCTCCACAAAGCCAGTCAATTTTAAGGAGGAGATATAGCACTCCAGTGTAAGCTCATCTTGGGACAGATTGAAAACTGGGAGGCTCCATTTCTCAACTGGCTCAGCTCCTGTGAAAGTCCTCAGTCCTCTCTGGTCTCTCCCTCTTCCACTCTTTAACCGGCTGGCTTCTATTCCAGCCTGGAGCCTTGGCACCGCTTCCTTCTTTGAAAGCTCACTCTTGCCTCCACCGAAATCCAAAGGTAAAATGTTCCCTCTACTGATGTGGTCTCTGAAGAGGAACACTCTTCTATTCTCTGGGAGTTCCACTCAACTGTTCAAAACCAATCTGCACTCAATCACTCAAGGGATTGTTGGAGCAAGTTGTTTAAAAATTTCACCTACACCTCTTAGAGTTAATACATAATTTGCCTTACTGTGATGTGGTTTTTATGTTGGGGAAAAGGGAGGTTGGGGATACCCATGAAAGAACTGGCCAACCAACCAACACTGACTAAAAATGTGAGGCGGTTACAGCTTCAACCTGAAGAGCATGAAGAGAAGACCCACTGATGTAGAAATACGTGAACAGTCTTTCTGCACAAAGGCTGAGACATCCATACGCTCTCAATGTGACTTTAAAAGAACAATCAGGGTTCTGATGGTTTAGGCCATCAAGCATAAGCCCACCTTCCACAAGCACCTTGGAGCTTCAGGTTTTTATACAGAAACAAACAAAAATATTCTAATGATATTACTTTTGCTTCTGATCTTTCGGAAGGGAAGGCGCTTGAAACCTTTCTTCCTTAACAGCTCCCCTGAGTAAGCAAGGACACAGTGCTTGCCATCGTGTTCCTTACCAACAGAGCTTCACAGCTTCCTGGGTGAGACACAGTCCTTCTTGGTCTTTAACAGACAGCCATAGCTAGAGTTTCAACACAGCAGGAGGCTCACACTGGGTGGTTTGAGTCCTTTTAGCATACAGGCTACTTATACTATTTGCTCACATAAAGCGTTTAAAAACGTAATAAAATGCCCTCGGAAGGCAGAAACGTTCGACTCATCCTCTCTCAGGTGCTACTTTAGGCACTTAGTGCTGCCCCGGGGAAGGAGGGCCGGGAGCTGGAACACGAGACCATCTACCTCCCACCAAGGAGGTCTTGGACCCCTCATTCTATCGATACTGGAACGTGCGAGAGTCACCTTTAAGCTCAGTTAATGTCAACGGCCCCAACTGTTTTGCTGCTCATCTGAGTGGAGAGGAATGGTAGCACCGCCACACACGCTAACCCAGTACAACTTCCGAAGCCAGAGTGGGTGTTTCCAGCTGACAAGTTCACTCAGTACCGACAGCATCTTTTCTTTTGTCTCTGTGCCGACTGAGAAAGCCATGGAAACACTAGCTTGTACAGATGTAGCCCAAGAGAAACAGCATGTACAATTCTAGACAAAGGGAACAGACGTTTGATTAGACCCAAGAGGTGAACTTGAAAGCAGGGACATTCCAGTGACAAGGAGGAGGGCTTTGACAGAAGCAGGTAGCTGTTTTGTATGAGGTGACAAAGGAAGACGAACTAAGGAGCAGACAAGGAAGCAGCCAGTGACGCTGCCAGGCATCCGTGGGTGGTTCAGAGGCACCTGATTTTTACAGTTAAGCTATCTCCTCTCCCCTTGAAAGGACCACCTTCTAGAAAGGGCCAGGGCCAGAGTACACACGCTTCTCCACTGTGTTGAGGAAATGCCGCCCTGAAAACACACCCGAACTGCAGACGGTTAGAAACTGCTGCTCAGAGCACGCGCTATAAAGCAGGTGACCGTTCTTACCGGGAGATGACTAAGGGGTATGTCCACCTGTCCCAGGAAGTCGTCTCGTGTCTGTTGAGAAGAGAGAAAAGAATTAATGTTTCCATCTATCTGCTGAGTGTCAGCATTCTTAAAAGTGTTTCTTTACGAATAGAGAAAGGTCCAGGGCCTGACATGGGAGAGCAGGGGGGATGGGTTGAAGGCAGAGACCCCGGTGAGGCACAGACAGCCGTCGCCTCGGAGACCAGTGAGCCCAAGGCCTCATACACCTGACCTTTAGCTGCCTGAGACTCTGCAGGGCATCTACCACCCAACACATTGGAGACAAATCCTCTCTTGGACCTGGGGAGCATGCGATCAGTCAGGGAAGGGACACCTGGGACCCCAGAGGGTTTGGGGGCACAGCTGGCCCAGTTTAAAGAGAAGATTGTAAAGAAATGTTGGGACCATTTTCACGAATATTTATTAAGTGCTTTAAACAAAAGAGCTCCTTGAGAGCTGAGAGTCTTGGGAAAGAGTACAGAGTCCAGTTATTAATATATCTTATACATTACTTATTAAAAAACGGCACTGAACTTTCAATCTAGTAAGTACACTGCTTCAGAATCCAAGATCACGCATGAGCTACTGGTTACATTTTTGGACACACTGTGCTTCTTCCCCTCTCCATCTCCCACACAGATCGTGATGAAATGCATGTGGAGAAGCTCACAGGTGCCCTTTCAGACTCTGGGAAGCACAGGAAGTCATAACTCAGGGTCAGGGGTCCCTGGTCTGGACCACGGGGTGTCCAGTAGGTCATGCTGACACAATGTCCTGCTGTAGGAGGGCTTGTGTCAGAGCCTCTGATGCTTAGATGACCTGCGATGTGAACCAGAAGGAACACGATGATTTCTGTTACCCGTAAAAACACACAGTTGCTTCTACCACATTCAAAATGCCTATTATAGCTGGAAAGTTCTTCAGCCATAATCAGACTTGTCCTACTGCTAGCTTGGGGAAAAGCCCAAGAGACAATCCAGACCTCCTAACTCCGAATCCTGGGCTCTTATTTTCACTCTTTACTGGTTTCCTATGAAATTTTCTAATTTATAAAACATGCTTCTGAAGCGCACTTGAAAACATTCTCTTCTTGCATTTAAAAAGCAGCAGCAGATAAATGTGAACAAGATTTACTGAAATGATTTGCTCCACGCTTAGAATTTCCTTTTATGTGATTAACTAGAAAACTATCTGTCTCCTCTAAACAGTACATGAAGGATAATGAAAAATCAGTTACTACTGGCTGAGCGTGCACAAAGCAGGAGGAGAGCCCCCATCCTTCTGATAAGACTCTGCTTTCTTTTATTTTCTCAGCTATGTCTGCCTCAGCCCACCATGGATACCTCACCGAGCACATGGCCGTCAGGTGCCAATGCCGTATATCTTAACAAGCAGCAGTCAGCACAAGGTCCAGAAAGTAGACATCTTCACTGTCCAAAGAATTAGGGAGCAGTTCCATTCTGAATTTGTCTGATTTAACTATAAAGCCAGTGTAAACGTCAGTTAATTCCACTATCAAAAACACAGAAATGGGGACTTCCCTGGTAGCGCAGTGATTAAGAATCCGCCTCCCAATGCAGGGGACACGGGTTCGAGCCCTGGTCCAGGAAGATCCCACATGCCGCGGAGCAACTAAGCCCGTGCGCCACAACTCCTGAGCCTGAGCTCTAGAGCCCACATGCTGCAATTACTGAAGCCTGTGTGCCTAGAGCCCGTGCTCCGCAACGAGAGAAGCCACCGCAATGAGAAGCCTGCTCACCACAACGAAGAGTAGCCCCCGCTCGCCGCCACTAGAGAAAGCCCGCGTGCAGCAACGAAGACCCAACACAACCAAAAAACACACACAAACACACACACACAGAAATGTCTGATTCCTGACCATAAAGTGTGTGTCTACCTAATGAGAGTAGTGAGGTTCTACCACTTGCCCCCTCTCCCCTCCTGCTACTGGTACTGATGCTGTGAAGGAAAAGCACACGGGGATGCAACCATCAGAAGAGGACAGTCTTACCTGAAGCCCTGTTTCATAACCTGCTCTCTTTGAATAGCTATCTATCGATCGTTCACCTAAGTGCATTTTAACAAAAATTCACAAAACATCCACGTGCCCGTGTTGTTTTGCCTGGGAGACGTTAGAGTTCTAAACCCATCAGATGAGTTCACCATCTGAACCAAGAGACAGGCACCTGCCACTCAGGGCTACAGTAGCAAAGCAAGTGCTGTGGCAAGGCCTCATCTAATCCTCACAGCAGCTGTAGTAGGTGGGCACCGTTATTATACCCATTTTACAGATGGGGAACCTAGAGACCAGAGAGGTTCCTAGCTGGGTAGACTGGTTCCAGAGTCTGGGCTCTTAACTAATACACTGTCCCCCATCTCAGTAATGGGCAGGAAAGCGCGGCTGTGCACCAGCTTTGGGCTTCTTATAGGGATGCTGGCTCTCAACAGTGTGGATGAGAAGGGACTCTGATGAGAGCACAGTTTATGAGACTTCGGGGAAGGGGGTTCTGCTAAAACGCCCATCTGGGATGTTATCTTTAACACAACCTCCTGTTCCGACCCTGCTCCTTTCCTCAAAGGAGCAGTTTATGGGATCCTAGCGGTACCCACTGCAAAGCTAGGCGGCTTCACTTGTACCTTAACAAGTTTTCTCATTACATTGAAAAAACAATTCCTAAAACAGACGGAGACGGAGCAACCTCACCATTAAAGTAAACAGAAGGCTCTTATTTTCTGGTTTACATCAAGGGCGACTGTAATAAAATCATTTTAAAAATAAAATAGGGATCAAGTGTATAGAGCAGCACATGGTCAAGAGGAACTGGCTTAAACAAGTGATTCACCAGTCAGTGGAACATGTTGGTGAGATCTAGGTTTCAAAACATCTCACTGTTGCCAAAAGTACAGACACTTCAGGCAATGTAAAATATTTAGGTCAGTGACACTACACCAATATTAAATGTGTCTTCAATACCACAGAGGAGATCTAGGAGGGACCAGAGAGCCTACTAGTGGTCTTTACACCAAAATGAGAAGCAGGAGTGCTTCAAGGACACCTGGGTGTGCTGATATGGCAGGATCCCCACCTGCGGGCCCTGGAGAGCCAAGGTTTGAGGCCAGCAGAGCACCGTCAGGTCATCACTGCCACAGGATGACACCTTGCACCAGCATTATAAAAATACAGTAATCAAATCACGTAAATAATTTCCGTTACAAAATTATTTCCATCAGGCATCATGTTAACCCTAAGAGCTTACAGAAAACCAAATTAGTTTCAACTCACACAGTACATATTAGCATGTCTTGTGCTTATTTTTAAGTGGTAAATGTTGTCAATTTCAACCTCAATTACCTGTCACACTATCCTAGAGGCTGAAAATGTGCAGGTTAGTAACACAATTATAAATGTTCCCTTCTGACAAGCCATCAAATATTTTCCCAACATAATGACAATGCAAAATGGAGCCCTTGAAATGTGTCACATAAGGTGAAACAAAAATCTATATTCCATTACTGGAAAAGTGAAATAAATATACCAAACAGTCTCTCTCTTAGAGTTTGTGTCCCAAATGACGATTAACTACATTCAAGACCATTCCTCTGAAGGAAAAGGGACAAGCATCTGCCACGGCCATGGAGAGGTATGTGTGAATATCACTGGACCCCAAAGCCTGGGGACGATCACAATAGCTCCAGTGAAACCCTAACACAGCCCTCGGGCATTTCTCATTGTGCACACCGGGCCAGAGATGCCAGCACTGAAGTGGACACCAGGCTCAGCTGTCCTCACAAAATAAACGAGAGGCAATTTCTCAAAGAACACATCCATTCAAGAAACACCACAGACTTTTGATCTTTAGGTTAGTATTGCACTCGAAGGATATGATCTGAATCTTACTACTTACTGATGACCACAGAGGTCACCGTGCAAGAGCCAGGCTAGGACTCTGTGCATTTCACATCGAAGCTGCAGGGGAGGAGGGGGGCTATGTGGGGAGGACACCATCAGAAGTAAGGGGTGCTGGCACGTAAAGCTGGGGTTGTAAAGGCTCTTTAGGAAAGGTATATCAGAAAGGACTGGCGATTCTTGGAAGGTAAAATGACCTGCGTGTAATATAGGAGCTATACGTTAAAGCAGTGCTTTTTAAACTGTGAGTTGCAATCCCACTAGTAGTTCACAAGAAGCATTAAACTAGATATAATGGAATAAAAAATAGTAGAGCCTCACATGAAATATAAGTAAGTACTGTTTCGAGGAATTTGTTTCAATTACATACACAGGTGAGTGCGTGTACTAAGTTGTGATGTCAAATTAATTTCTTTTTGCGTGTCACCATCACAAGTTTAAAAGCCACTTAACTCCAGCAAATGATAACTATCCAGTGCAACCCATGCCCTAGAAAGCATTAAGGAGCAACTTCCAAGAAAATTATATTGAGAATTTCTCAAGATAAATGGAAGAGAAGTACAGAGGCATTCGAACATAAGCCACAGAAAAAGAATTTAAGAGTAAAGACATGGAATGATTAGATCTTCATATATTACAAATCAAGGTAAATCTCCCAACTCTAAACAGAGAGACAGAAAAATAACCTTTGTTTTGCTGCTAAACAAGTAAATGCTTCTTCCTTGCGAGGCATGCAGCCCACACTCGGGCACCAGCACCGACCAGACAGGGGAAACGGGTTCTATTTTTAGAGTGACTTTGGAAGCATGCACTCTGAATTATCTAAATAATGAATGGCTTGAGAAACTACTGCAAAAGCTTTTAGACAAAATGTTATAAATATAGTGACTCTTCAACAGTCTACTGTCTGGAGAGTCACCTGGATGTTGAGATGCACTTAGTTCTAGGTGCTGTCTCATTCCTCAAGAGAGCACGAAGGCAGCTTTACCATCACACACGGAAGGGCAGAGGAATATTCTTTCTTCTCCGTCCGTACACTCCAGCCTGTCCTCCGACAGCAGAGCTGCTGCGGTTCAGGAGGAGAGCATGAGTCTGGCCTCCACCCACACCCCCCATCGCGTAATCCAACGTTGTACCACCTGGTGCCTCTGGCTTTTCAAGGTGCATTGTTTCAAAACACAATGTCAAAGTTACCTTAATGAAACAGCCAAGTGGAATTCCACTAAAAATAAAGAAAAAGGTCCAGTGATGACATCCTCTGAACGCACACGCTCTTACCGAAATCCACTTGATAAGCGCCAGAACACAAAACCCAAACAAAATTCAGATACTTTTTTGGCAAAACACAAAGAGCTTTCTCACTCCGCCAGCCTCTCTGCCATTTAGTTTAGAGGTTAGGGCTGAAACTTCCCATTCACTAAAACGGAATAAGGTGCGTCCTGGAGACATTGGCTGCTATTTCGAACAACAAATAAGACCTCCCTGTCAACAAGATGTCAGAGCAAGCTCAGAGGACTTTTACAGGCTCTGTAAAATCACGCTGGGTAGGCGGGCAGAATGAAACCGTGCTGGCTGGATGTGTGATCATGAAGGCCTCTATTTTAAGGGACACTTTGCTTGAAATACAGAAGGCAAAACAGAAAGGGCAGACAGAGCAAAGAACCGTCCTGCTGGCAAAGACTACGGTAGCTCGGCAGTAGCCGCCAGGCTTTAACCAGGAGCATAAGTAGACCAGTTCAAACTGGGCTGTGAGAAGTTCCAGGGGAGGCCCCACTGCTCCAGGTGTCCTGCTACCACATCAGGGATGAGATGCGCTTGACGTCCCCTCCTCCCTCCGGGTGGGTGGAGAAAGCTCCAGGGCACAGTCCAGTCCTCTCCCCCCTCCAAATGCAAGCATCTTCCAGGCCAGGGGTCAACTGAGGGCCACAGGAATTACAGCCTTCTGCCAAGCTTGACACTCTGAACTTAAGATCCAATAAACTCCGGGAATGCAGACACTGGGAAAGAGATTTGGGAACCAGATGCACAAAATGTGAGCCGCGCTGCTGAGGTCACTGGCTCCTTCAGGCAGGGCGTCACCTGTAGGTAGATGATGCTACATTGTGCCCGGCCTGAAAGGCACAGAGACTAGGTGCCCTCACCTCCTAGGGACAGAAGCTAACTGGCCCTGTCCTAGATAGAGAAATGTAACATGAGCCACATCTAGAACTTGAAAATTTCTAAGTCCCATTAAAAAAAATAAACAGGCGGAATTAATTCTAATAATATATTTTAGTTGACCCAATATATCCAAAATATTATCATTTCAACATGTAATCAATATGCAGATTATTACTAAAAGTGTCTTACATTCTTATTTTTGTGCTAAGTCTTTGACATCTGGGGTGTGTTTCTCGCCTACAGCACACCTCGCTTTGGACCACCTGCGTTTCAAGTGCTCGATAGCCACAGGTAGTGGATATCTCCGTACAGACACTGACCATGACTGCCACATCTCAGAGGCATGAAGAGAATGCTGCAGGGATACAGCGGGGGAAGTGACTAATTCTGCCCAGGGTCAAGGGCAGGCATGACTTTACGAAGGATGAAATCTTCATGCAGGGTCAGAAGTAGGAGGTTGCCAGGAGGACGGACGGGGGTGGAAAGAGAATGGTATGAAGCCGATCAGGCAAGAGGTGCAAGGGCCTGAAGAGAGGGCCGGTGGGGGGATCTGGTGGGGACTGGGGTGGTGGTGGAAGGGAGAGACGGTGAGGCTGGGTCTGAGGGGCCCTGTGCGGTTATGTGGGAGGACAGCACCCTGGGGGATGAGAGGATACATGAGGACACCAAGGAGGGAAAACTGGCAAGGACTGCATTTAGAAAGGTCCCCGGACAGTGGGAGGGAGAACGTATTGGAGAGGAAGACTTTGGAGACAGAGTGTGCTCAGGACAGCGTCAAGGGGCTCAGATGAGGCTCCATGAGGGGCTGGACCACGGGGGGAGCCGGAAGGCGGGGTGGTGGTTCAGAGCATCCTGCTCCTGGACCCTCCTTGTCAGCCTCGAGGCTGCTCACGGTGTGACGAGGGAGTAAGTACTGTTATGCACGCGAGGTCCTGACCACCGTGCCCAGCAGGCGCCCACAGGAGCCACTGCCACGGTCAGTACAACGGCACGAGGGCAGCCATGGCGCTGACGACATAAAGCAAAGGCCCGGGAAGGGAACAGGCGTGGCCCAGGGCTGCCTGCAGGATGCGGAGTGCCATCAGCCCCAGGGTGTCATCCCAACGTTCATCTCTTTATTTCCCTGTTTGTAAAGAAGTTTCCCCTTCAGCCTAGACGTGCTTGGTGACACAGACTGTGGTCTACAGCTGTGTATCATTTCAGAGAAAGGAGGAGCCCACAGCTTGTCACCCCTACAGGGTCTAGGGCACGGCCTGGCGTCACAATGCCGTCTTACATCTGCTTCAAAGCTGTCCAGCTGCACAAAAGCTGCCCCACGAACAACCCTGACAGTTTCTTACAAGGCTAATTTATCTTTGTAAAAAATGCACATGTAGAAAAACCTCAGGCGTCACTGTCATTCCTTGTGAAAGGCATGGTAAATTTGCTGAATAAACTCTAAGTTTTTAATGACTACAATCTGCTACAATAAGGTAAACATTCACATATATTCTACTTGTTACAAAACAAACTGGCCTGAGATTAAACTTCAAGGTTAAAAGGAAAATGTGTCACTGAGTTCATTTAATGACACAGTATTGTTTAACTCTGTGCTTCTGATTTTATCATACCAAGCTGTTTTAATTTCTCAAGGTCTCAGGATACAGTGATTCTTCTCAGGATAAATGTCTCATTTCTTCTCTGGAGAAGTTTTACAATCAATTTTTCTGCAAGCAATTTTAATGATAGATTAAATGTATAAAGAACAGAAGAAAAGTAAAGATACCTCTAGATTCTGTTGTTTATCTGTGAACTCAGCTACCAATAAATAGACTTTAATAATCTGAAAGAAATGATTCACGACAGACACGTTTAGTAACCAAAGCAGGGTAAAAGAATGACCGAAGGATGGGGAAAAGGGCACCTAGGGACACCATGGGTTCAACGTCATTTTTATAGTTTGATTTCATGAACAGGTTTACTGCTGAAAGCTCTTCCTCATACTTCAAGGCATTTGAAACTAGCAGCCCATCTCCTTGTCTGGCTGGACAGTAGTTTGGGTGTGCGGAATATCGTCCTCAAGCAAAAACAGATCACATGTAACATAAGTGCAGTATGGTATCATTCTTGGAATTTTAATGAGTGACGACTCTGAGCTACAAGAGGTACTAGAGGTACTAGAGCTACGAGAGGACGCTGACTGACTTTTCAGAGGAGCTTTGGCATCCCAGTTAGGTCCTGATAAGTCTTTTTCTGCAATGGCTGTGTTTTGGCTGAAGCCACATCTCTGGCCAATGGACTCTATCAGAGTTTGCTGGGTGGAGAGATCCATCCAGCCATACTCTGATAAGAACTTCAAGACCGCAAAGAATAATAAGCTTACGTGCAGCTCACCAATCATGTATCAGACACCTGTTATTAGCAGGTTAAGAAACTTGCCCAGGGTCACTGAGTTAGTAAATAGCAGCCAGAATGTGAACGCAGGCAGGCTGGCTCCAGGGTCCATGCTGTCACCACCACAGAGTAACTTCACACTCCATGGACTTAAAAACAAACATTAACAGGCCCCCCCTACCCCCCCCCCCGAAGACTCTAGTTTGATGTGCTGCAGCCCCCAACTCCACATCCCCTCAGGGGACGCTTGCCAGATACAGTTCTTGCAATCTGCAAACTCCCATGGAACATAATCTCAGCACTGTCTGTCCTGTCCATATTCTTACATGTGTCCTTCCTTCCTCACCTGTATATTAATACAAAAATGAAATGAGTGAAGTATACGTTTGAAAGCGAAATGAAATGGAGCTAAATACTGCTTATTCTTTGATTAATCCCCTCCCCCTGCCCCAATATCTTTTAAAGCTGAGCTCTTCAAACTGCAGCAGGCAGACCCCTGAGGATAAACAAAGACTTTCCAGGGAACTTGGGCATGGGAAGTTTTAAAGAAATCATTTTCTAGACCCCTCCATATGTCCTCTTCCCTAAACTCGATCTGCCTGAGAACAGAGTCTGTCTTCCGCTCGCTCGCCTTTCCTAAATCACAACCCCCTTCTCCCGCTTTCCCAAGAAAGGCGTACTTCTCACCCTTCCTAATCTTACCACCGTGCAGTTTGCTGGGTATAAAAACCTCTGAAACACAAAACGAAGGGACAGTTTGAAAAGGCACAGCTCCCGAGCTGAGGGGACATGAGAGAGACTCTTACTTCCCCTGGACGACAG
This sequence comes from Balaenoptera physalus, assembly GCF_965194825.1. Classification (NCBI taxonomy): domain Eukaryota; kingdom Metazoa; phylum Chordata; class Mammalia; order Artiodactyla; family Balaenopteridae; genus Balaenoptera; species Balaenoptera physalus. The sequence goes on from NC_138897.1 coordinate 17,055,155, forward strand.
GCTCATGGAATGACAATGGCTTGCATATTTACCATCCATCCAACTAATCTTCTTGTTTATTTGATTTAGAAAATGAAGTCAGATCTTTAAATGACAGGAAATAAGCCTGATATGGCTGACTTGTTTTTAGCAATAAGGACTGATTTGGTTAATTCAATTTTATGGCAGATATTTTCCATAAAATGAGCTGTACCTGCGATGACAAGATAAAAGAACCAAAATACTGGATATGTTATGAAATATATTTAAAGCACACACAAAATACTCAGTACATTAAAAATTACATCTTTTGCAACTACTGGACTAATAACTTATCAAGTTACTGATAAATTATAGATGTCATCTTAAAAAAAATGTGTGAGAAATAGTTCTTCAAAATTCTTTATAAGGTTTACTGAGCAAAGACGCTTGGAGACCAGAGTTTAAAGCATACAATCGATCATCAAGTCAGGTCATTAACTGGGTTGTTATTTAAAAGGTTCCCTCAAAACTCATTAAGTATTTAAAGCTTCCCCCTCCAGGGGACAGGATTGCAGCCATAAAAAGGAAAGGCTTCTCCTTTCCACATACTACGCTGGTGAGAAAAACAGCCTGGAGAGGAAACCTTCAAAGCTTTCAAAAATTAAGCAAATGATCACATGCACCTTCAGATTATACCATTTAAAATAAGGAATTTGAAGGACGAAGAGAAAGGTCAGTTTCCGAGTCCAGCAGGTGCAAATTTAAGGGCAGAAGCGTGCGGGTACTCCTCCACTCCGCCACCTACAAAGGACACCCTGGGAAACAATGGCCCAACAGCACCTCCTTCTCGGCTCTTCAGGACAGATTAACATCCACGGGTACCTGAGTCCTTCTGAACAGAAACAGCAGGACTCAAGTGTGGAGGTAACCAGGGGCTCCTGGCCTGGCTGGACGTTACGATCTCCTGGGAAGCTCTCAGAGCGCTGCGAGCCAGGCCTCACCTGAGACAATTAAATTTCTGATAGAGGGGCCCAGACCCCGGTGTGTTTTAGAAGCTCTCCAGCTCATGCTTATCTGAGGCCCCGGTTGACAACCAGTGAGTAAACCTCTGGGTTTTCCTTCTTCACGAAAGAGCAACTGTGATTACCTGTTAAACTGGTAGAATTATACTGATTAGCAAACTAATATTAAATCGCAGCCGCTAAAGGTATAAAGTAGTTCGTGTTCCCTGCGTCCCAACCCCAGAGCTCCCCTCCTTTGTGCCTCTACTGTCCTCCCAGAGGAGAACTAGCTGGACCCATTTACACGTGTTGGTAAAAATAACTGCCTGGGCCCGGAATGTGTTTGAGATGGGGGAGGGGGATGATTTTTGGCCGCCCCTGTTTGGAACCCTAGCCCTCTGGCCTGATAGGGCTGGGATATTAATAGGAATAAGACTCACAGGTGCACAGACAAAGCACAGAGATTTCACTGGTCATGGCCAAGGGCTATCTGCTTGCCATTCTAATACCAGGGCTAAAAAGACAAATCCCATTTCAAAATAGAATCAGAGAATGTGATCTTTAGGAGGGACCTCAAAAGTCATTCAGTGCAAAATATCTGAGACTCCTCTCTCTGTCCATCCTTCAAGTGGTTGCTCACCCCGCCCAGTTTTAAGCACCATCAGGGATGGGGAGGTCACTACCTACTGGGTCGGGAGAAAGGGGTATAGGCTTTGGACGCATACATGCTGAGTTTAAAAGTCCCATGTCTATCTAGAAATAGCTAAAGAGCCAAAGGCAAGTTTCTTAATCACCACCCAAGGTTGATCTTCTCATCTGTAAAACGGGGATAGAAACAACTTTATTTTGCACGGTCACTGGGTATTAAATGGGACAATTGGATTCAATAAGCATAATTCCTAACCCAGGGCTTTTTACCCTCAGCACCACTGGCATCTGGGGCTAGATAATACTTTGTTGCAGGGGACTATCTATGCTACGCATTATAGGGTTTTAGAAACATACGGCTTTTATCCACAACATGCAAAAGCAACCCCTGCCCCTCAGTTATGATAACCAAAAATAGCTCCAAATACTGTCAAATGTCTTGGGGGGGGGGTCGTGGATGGGACGAAACTGCCCCCAGTTGAGAACCGCTGTCCAAGTCCACTCCCCTCCCTGTACTCCATACGGCGTTCATGGCATCTTTGGGCAATTCTGTAAGAATGTTCTCGTGATCTGGTGTTCGTTTTTCTTTAACTCCCAGCCCCTGAAGCACCAGGGAAGAAGGAAGCGTAAGTTCAGTTTCTGTACCTCGAAAGTGGCAAAGCTGAGACCTGAACAAGAGTCCCCCTGACTGCAGCACTTACATTTGTTTCTACCATACCACATTTCTCTTAGGGGCTAGCTCATCTCTCACAGGGGGATGTGAAGGCTTAATCGCTCATTTGACGAAAGTTCCGTGCTTATCAGTTCTAGCTGGTTTCCCTCTCCCCCTCCCCCCACCCCGAGGAATTTCAAACGAGAGATCTGCAAGCAAAGCTTCATGCACTGGACTATTTCCTAATTAATGGGTAAAACAGAGAGTGGGACAGAGTTCACAAGATAGCTGCCAGGAAAATCCCTGAGAAGCTGAGACTGATGGCTGAGCTCCTTCTCTGAGTGAGCTGTGTTTAAGATCAACAGCAAGAGCTATGCAGTTATCAGGAAGGAATTGAAGCTCTGGGCCAGAAACGTTTCCAGAACAAGGAACCGTGTTGTAAAGAGCTGTAACTGAAAGCATACAGTTGGGCTGGCGTCCAAGCCAGGAAGGCCCAGGAACATGGGAGAGAGAATGTGCGCGTACTTTAGATAAAAATCACAGGGGAGAAAAATGCCCCCAATACTCCCTTCCATGTCACATCCCAAGTCTTGAACAATCAAACCAACGAAGACGGAAGCTAGCATCACAGGCACCAAACCTTAAGTCTTCAACTGATGTCTCAAAACACAAGGCAAACCTGGGAGAAGAAAGCTGTGACTTTTTCTAAGAATCAGAATCACTGGGGACTAACACTCAAATGCCCACATGCCGGGCAAGAAGTGGTCGAATATCCACGTCATTTGTAAAACCCACTAGCACTGGAACCAGGTTGAGGCCAGCGAGGCCCCGAGAGCAGGGCTGCTCATGCTAATTTAAGTGCTTACTTAAATGCTGAACCCCAGATGCCTCTCTCGCTCCCCCTTAGTCCTTGCCCTGAAACCCACATCTGTTGCACTGTATGCCCTGCACCAATGACTCAAAGGAAGGGGAGGTACTGCCTTTGAGAAGCACACAGCCTAGATGCACGGGTTCTAAATTACAGGCGTGGATGTGAAGTGCGCCAGGGAAAAGAATCCCAGAGACTGGCCCCTTGGGTGCTAATCCTGGCTCAGGAACTAACTAGCTGCATGACCTTGGGCACTAAGCCTTCCCTGGACCAGGTTCCTCATCTGGAAAATGGGGCAATGACCACCTGTACTTCCTGTTTCATAAACCATCACACACCTCAAACGTCAGTGTGTGTGGGAGACTTGTGCAAGTTACTATGGAATGTGATTAAGCTGCCTTATTAATGAATATTTTGAGAGTTGAGAAATGGGAGGAGTCGGGGAGGATCAGTCAACTGTAAAGCACACAGCTATTTTTAGAAACTTGATGGTTCAATCAGTCTGGTCTTCAATCAAAAAACTTCTTGTATTGCCAAGAGCTCAGCACAGACAGTTTGAGAAACGCTGTTCCATCCTGAGGGCAAACCACATGAAAGAGCTTTAAAAATGAAATGAACTGTTGTAAAGTTAATTATTCCTTAAAAAATAAATACATGAAAATGAAATGTAATGTCAAGGACTGAAGGAAGACTAAGTAAGCATAAAAAGGTTAGTCTAAGCTTAGAAATGACTTCTTTCTTTTTTTTAAAGATGATCTGCAGTGAGGCTATTCAACAACTTTTAAGAAGTTACACAAAAGAATCCATTTATGTATATGTTGGTTGTTTGGAACATTAAACCTATAATCCCGAAGAAAACTGTATCATAAATAGTAATCCCGAGGCTAGACTACAAAGGCTCAGGACATCTATGGAGTAACTGGAGCGTGAAGCAGCACTCACCTGGGGGCTTCAATTACCCTCTACCTCCACCCCGAGCTTCTCAGCTAACATCCCTCACTAGCTGGGGCAACATGAGGCCAGGACGAGCCCCTGTCGACATCATCCCACTGTCACCCCTCCAACTGCACGCTGGTGGGCACTTCGTAAGTCACCTGCAGGGAATGGCAGGGCACGGGGGCAATGACTCTGACAGTAGAGGTGAGTCACCTCCGGAGCTGGGTTTGGGGCCAGGGCAACGTTCTAGGTCATCCTAAATGTTAATGAGAACTCTGCATTACCCCCCATCATATTTCCATGGCTTATTTTAATAGGAGTTAAAATTTCCCTACAAAAATCTTTAAGTAAAACTAAGGTCATTACTTTACCTTGGGATGTGCAGGTACCAGCCTGAAAAAGCACAGGCTGCACCAGTGACTGCAGGGACCCTGGCAGAACTGTTGAGCAGTGCTCTCTGACCTCGAGCGAGCTCTTTAGCTACTGGAGTGGTGAAAACAGTACGTGCAAAACTAGCACCAGACACTGATAAAGGAGATGCCTGACAAATAAATTAAATCGTTGTTATTCTACAGTATACTTCCTTTCCCAGAAAGAAAACCAGGAAGAGTCACAAATTGGAGACTGTCTTTATGAGCTGGTCTATGTGTTCATAGCCATAAAGTGTACAGAGGTCTATACAAAAAAGGCACATAAAAATATAATTACATTCCCATGTAATTCCTAACCTTCTCATTGATCAGTGCAACCGACTGCATCAAACTTAAACTTCTAGTGACCACCTTCCTGGGCTAAACATTAATTACTGGAACACTGAAGTGGGTGTCAATCTACAGCAATGGCCCCGGGAATTTGAACACTCTCAGGTAAACAGATATAAGGTAAACATTTAAATGAGCTTTAAACTGTCATTCTTTTTTATTGTTTTAATTAATTAATTAATTTATTTATTTTTGGCTGCTTTGGGTCTTTGTTGCTGCACGCGGCCCTTCTCTAGTTGCGGCGAGCGGGGGCTACTCTTTGTTGCGGTGCGTGGGCTTCTCACTGCAGTGGTTTCTCTTGTTGCAGAGCACGGGCTCTAGGCGCGCGGGCTTCAGCAGTTGTGGCACGTGGGCTCAGCGGTTGTGGCTCGCGGGTTCTAGAGCGCAGGCTCAGCAGTTGTGGCACACGGGCTTAGCTGCTCCGCGGCATGTGGGATCTTCCCAGATCAGGGCTCGAACCCGTGTCCCCTGCATTGGCAGGTGGATTCTTAACCACTGTGCCACCAGGGGATTCCCCAAATTGTCATTCTTTTATCTATTTTCTTATTTGAGCTTTTCTCCATACTTCAAAGGAAAAAGTATTGAAGGAGTTACCTGGGGCCCTAACTCATCATGGATCTAAGGAGAATTCTTAGATTTCTATGCCTTATGATCTCCATTATAAAATAGAGTAATTCTAAGGCTCTTTATGTGTGTACAAGTCCCAGAACTTAACAAGATAAACTTACTGTATCAGTCTGTCTTGCCCTTAGTGTCAATTCTGGATAAAATGTTAACTTGAAAGTTTCTACAGTAATCTGTAAATCAAGCAATATGCACCTACTTTCCATTTAGAAACTGATAGAAAAACCTGGAACAGTAGAGAGAGTGGCACATAGCACAAACCTTGCCCACTGGAACCTCACACTGAATCATGGTGGAGCCCCTCCCACCCAGCAGAGCCCAAAATACACTGGAATTCAATCGTGTTTATTACACTGAGTGGAGCAGGGGCTGTTTTGACTACCATGTCCAAAGAAACTACAAGCATGACTTCCACAGACCGAATTCCTTTCTTCTCCTTCTGGGATGACTCTGAGGGCCAGACACCTGTGCATGGCGGCACTGAGAGAGGGTGGCAGTGGCTCTGTCTCTGACTTTCACTCTACTCCCAGCCCTGCATCTTATTTTGATGGTGACTTGATACAGTTACTTAATCTAAGCCTCAGTTTCCTCATCTGCAAAGTGGGGATGGTAACAGCAACACTGAGACGTGGTGTGAGAACCAGCAGTAGCTTTCATACGGAAAGAACCCAGAGAGTGTTAGCTGCATCAGGACCAGTAGACGGAAGGGAGTATTAAACCTGAAAATATTCTTTCAGGTACAAAGCGCAGCAAAAACTTCTTTTAAGCTGGGGGTAGTAACCCTCCCGAATGTGTGCATGACACAATTCCTTTGAAGCTGTAAACCAACAACAACAATTAGCACATACGGGACACTCACTCTGTGCCCAGCGCACTCTAAGTGCTTCACGTAACTCAACCTCCCTCAATCCTCCTGACAAGCACATTACGGACATGCAGACTAAAGCATGGAAAGGCTAAGTAATCTGTCCAAGGTCAGACAGCTGGTAAGTAGCTCAGCCCAGATCTGAACTCTCACCCAACACGTACAGTCTCTGAAGAGTCACGCAGGCTTAGCTGCCTGTATTCACAGTATAATCCCCAATTCTTATGTCCTTTGTTTTTTTGCTGGATAAAAAAGTCTTCTTACCCAGGCTCTAGCTCATCCTTGCCTGTTCCTTCAGGAGCTCGTCTGTGGGACATGTGGCAGATCATTAAGGGACCACTTCATTACATTTTGAGAAGAAATTACAAAGTTGAGCCTTACTTTCGATGCCATTCTGAGAAAAACTGAGAAGAGTTACCTATGACTCTTAAAATCGTATAAATGCCAAAGAGTCTTTCCTAAGCTCTCCACCACCCTCATCCCAATTCATCTCCAAGAGGGGCCAGTGGAGGTGAGGAGACTGCTTTTCTAAGCAATGTATTTATGAAATACGTATAACCTAATTATCACTGTTTCAGACCCTGTCTGTAAAAGCTGTCCACGTTTTCTCTACCCACCCAGAGAAAACAATCTCAGGCGTTTCAAAGCCACAGTAATGGAGACTAGCTTTACGGTTAAATTTTCAAAAAGAAAACAAAATATATCCAATTTATACAAAGGCACTGAAAAATGTTTTTGATTCACCAGTACATATTGCGTTTTTCTTTTTAGGCATCAACGTGTCAAAAAAAATCTTGGTATCTTGCAGTCAAGAAATCTAACAGCTTTTCATATCAGTCTATGCCTCTCTCCCTGCAAAGGGGACAAAAAATGGTAACTGAACAAAGGCACTGATGTGGCACCTTCCCCAGTCGCTTATCATGCAGGGTGCACACGCTGTGTGAACAATCAGCGCCTCTGTGTGGGAGGAATCTTTTTATTCTGAAAATTCAGGTAAGAACTTTAATAGAATGATCAACTCCAGAACGACTTTGTTCAAAACAGACCAAACTGTGCCCAGCCACATGCTTTCTTCAACCTGATCACGTACAGAGGGGGGTGCACGTGCGCACACATACATTTTAGAAGCAAAAGTACACGCACACCTTCCAGAGACTTGATTAAAGATAATGTTTAGAAGACAACTGTCATTGACTGTAACGGCTATCCAATCTGCAGTCATGGTACAAATCACTCTTAGACACAGGCTGCAATTGAACCATTTATTTATTTAATTTTGATTTTTACTGGAAGAAACATGCTATGTTGCAATTCAAGAAGCCCGGGGAACAAAAATACGGGGAGACGTTGCCATATAAAATGTAATTTAGGGACTTCCCTGGCGGTCCAGTGGTTAAGACTTCACCTTCCAATGCAGGGGGTGCCAGTTCAATCCCTGGTCAGGGAGCTAAGATCCCACATGCTTTGCAGCCAAAAAACCAAACACATAAACAACAGAAGCAATCCTGTAACAAATTCAATAAAGACTTTAAAATGGTCCACATCAAAAAAATCTTTAAAAAAAAAATGTAATTTAGAAGCCTGGTTGACATCCAAGGTGAAACGGTATCCTAAGAAATGTTCCATTTGTCATCATGTGCCTGTTGGAAGGGACCAGATGGGACAGTGTTTGATTACTTAGGGCAGTGCGCTAATCAGAACCAGTAAACTCGCCCAGCCCACAGACATTTTTTGGAAAGGAAAAAAGGGGAGAGAGATGGAAAAGACAGACTTTAAGGACATGTTTTAAGCACTTTATATGCATTATCTCATTTAATCATCCTGATAACCCTGAGGGAGGTACCATCATTAGCCCCGTCTTGAAGATGCGAGACCTGTGCTTTAGAAAAGTTCAGTGACCTGCTCATACCATCCGGTCCACTAAGCAGGGCCAGGATCCAGGTAGTGATGGACCCAGGATTCAAACTCGGGCTTGGCTCATCTCTCCATGTTTTGCCTCTGTGGATCTAGTTAAGATAACCAGGGTCCCATATACAGAAAAGATCATCACTTTTCTTTTTAAAGGGATATTATCTTAGTTTTCACCAAGATACGTGACATTCTTGTAGACAGATTGAGCTAGGGCAAATTCCAATTACCCCAAATGACAGCACATGATACTGTAACAGATTGATTCTACTGTAAATTTAAGTTTCCTAGATTTTATTCTTCTGTATCACTGATTTACAGAAGTGATTCTATTTGTGTTTGCTAGCACAGAGGCATTACCTTCAAGAATCTGAACTGCTCTTTTATTGGAGAAAGAGATACTGAAGCCTAGGTAACGGCACCATCAAAGTACAATAGGAAAGAATAAGACACCCAGGAAGGCACACTTGCAGGAGGCAGCTCTTGGGAAAAGACCTGGAGACAGCAGAAAACAATGCAATGGGGAAGAGTCAAGTGGTGAGTTGGACGTGATCATTTAAATCTCTCCTAGGTCTAATGTTCCAGCGCACAGAGCCATCCACGCCAAGCACACAGGCTGAGGGGCTCGAACAACCCCTGTTGGTACCACTCCCTGGCTCTCTGGATCTAACGTGACCTTTTTCTTATGACTCATTTTACACGTACGTCTTCCCTTCCAGCACAACCACAAGCAGCCTCAGGACAGACACAGTCTTGTACATCTTTGTATCTGTCTCCCACTGTGCCTAGGAACAGCAACAACACACAGTACCTCCTCAATAACTGCTTGATTTAACTTCAAGAGTAAAACGACCCCTGCAGGATAGAATCTGAATCCTTTGGCTTTCTCTGTAAACTGTCCCAGGTGTTGAAAATGGGGTGTAGTAGGCTGAGTAATGGCTTACAAAGATATCAGGTCCTAAATTCCTGGAACCTGTAAATGTCAGCTTATCTAAAAAATGATCTTTGCGGATATGACTAAATTAAGGCAGATTATCCTGGATTATCCAGGTGGGCACTAAATGGAATTACAAGTGTCCTTATAGGAGAAGTACAGAGGGAGACTGAAGACAGAAGAGGAGGTGGCAATGTGACCTTGGAGGCAGAGACTGGAGTGATGTGGTCACAACTTCAGGGACGCTGGCAGCCACCAGAAGCCGGACGTGGTAAAGGACTGATTCTCTCCTCGAGCCTCTGGAGGAGCACAGACCTGCTGACATCTTGATTTTAGTCCAGTGATTCTGATTTTGAACTTCCGGCCTCCAGAATTGTGAGAGAATTCATCTCTGCGTTTTTAGGCTAAGTCTGCGAGTAAGTTGTTATGGCAGCCATAGGAAACTCATACGTGGGCCAAGACCAGTCCAAAAACCTGTTTTAGGAGAAGAGAACCGGAGGGCTGGGAGGATGCCTTACCCTTGGACCGACAGGGATGTTTTCTGTGAAACTAGCAGAGACTGAATTGCCAGGGGAATCCTGTTTGAACCCAAAGAACTTCCTGACCAACAGCTCTGTGAGGTTCCATTCAAACCTTTATCCTGGGCACCACCAGAAATAAAAATGCTATTCATGGGCCAAACTCAGATTCTGTGAGAGCGATCAGGGGACCACCTGAAGGTTGCCCCCCAACATTATTTTACAACTGACTCATTAATTGGGTTGAGATGCACACATTTCCCCTGCCCTGCCCAACGCTTCCGGTCTGTGCTCACACACCAGGAGGTACTTTCTTCCTGGAAACACGAAGACGACACAGGCAAAAAGGAAATACCTTTCTATTCCAAACCCCTTCAAAGTCTGCTTAAAACAACTATTTCCCCCCATAAAACCTAAAGGATTCTGAACAGAATCTCTACTACCTGCCAGTAATTTCCTCTCTCAACATCCAAAATGCTCCTCCATTTTTATGTGCCTGCCCTGAGAGCCCAGGCACAGCTTGGCTGATTGTACGTCTATTCACACACACGTCTGCTGCAATCGTCTTTCTTCACAGTGTTATACAGAAGCACGAAGCAAAATGCTGTAACATCCCTCACTATTCTAAGTTCATTAAACTGTGGTTTCTGAGGCCACACGATTAAGTGAGATATTTAAAATACTGAAGTATTTAAATTTTATTTGAACGATGGTTTCTTTTAAAATAAAGCTCCACTGGCCATCCGAATGCTTGAAGGTTTTGTTGTGGCTGCTTTTACTGTTGTAGTTTTAATACTATTTAATAATTAGTTTAAAATGGAAGACAAGTACACAATGTGAAACCTCTCAACTGCTTTTACCTCTGACCTCAAAAGTTGAAAGGAAAAATGAAGCTGGTCGGGCAGTTTAATCAAATGTCTCACAATGAGAATACCTAAGAAAGACCAGCACTTGTGGCACAGAAATCGCATGCTGGCAGCTGCTAGTTTTTGACAGAGCAACCGTTTCTGTTCATTTCAGAACTGCCATATTTTTATTTAGCCACTTGCTAAGAAATCTGTGTCAACAGCTGCTTGGTTGAAAATAAAAGACTATCAACTATACTTCAATTTTTTAAAAAAAGCAGGGAGATAAAAAAAAATTCAAGAGATTGAATTTGGAGCCATTCAGTGAAAGTGCTTTCCCCCCCAATCCCAGATGCAATTTGTTCTCAAAAAAAGGTGAAACCAAAATGAACCCACGTCAAACCAAATTCAACAGGCTTGATAAGACATCCCACCAAGGATTACAAAAGCTTCCTGGTTATCCTGGTTATTTAAATTAAATGAGAAAATATTACCAGACGGTGGCAGGAAGGAGACTCCTTCAGTTTATTTTGGGGAAAAAGCAGAAAGTGTGGTGTGCATTTCCAAGATATTGATTCATGATCAGATTTCCCACGTGCTAATGTGAAGGTTGGTATAAAGGTTATAAAGGTCGGTATAAAATGGGAATTCATGTCACTGAACGCAAATAGTACATGAAATATTTCCTAATACCCAAACCCTTACTCAGAGTAAGGAGATCTTAAAAACAAATCATGAGAACCCATTATTACACATCAGAGAATACATGAGTCAGAAGCAATAAGATGTTTTGTGAAGACTAGGTTATGTTAATTAAAACTTTAAATAAGTAACAGCATAAATAAAAGCAGTTTATCATTACATGATCATAGCACACAGCTGATGTATGCTTAAAAAGCAAGAGCTTTATTGTACACCACCTGGGTTATTAAAATTACTGTGCTTTCTAATGACATCTAAGCACACAATAATAACCCCATATCAACAGTTGACATCTTCTTGCTATTCCAAAGGGGTATTTATTACTCTTTTAAAAGATAATTCGTTCTTTAAATTAAAACCCAGCTAGGCTGGTGCATTAACTACACTGGCACCGATTCCGCCAGGAACAGAGCAAGCCATTTCTCAGCTTCATAAAATAATTTTATTACGAAACATGACTCAACAGTTAAGCAAGAATCCAAGGACGCAATTATCCCCCGAATGAAAAACAAACCCATGCACAGCATGTACCAGGTAACCATCAACTAATTTTTCTCTGGCTAAGTACATACAATTTTTCTTGTCTTGTTTGACAAGTTTGTCTGAACCACTAGTCTCAAATTCCTGGACATCACCCAGTTGGATATGAAATAACCCAGCAAAATGATTTCAGAGAAAAATATTACTTTAGGTACACCCTTCTCCACAGTCAGTGTTACTGTCAGGCTCCCAGTACACTAAACTTATAAAAGAGAATAAAAAAATTACACGAGGATCAAGTCATTTGTTTTTAAGAGAAATACTCTATGGATCAAAAGATCTCACTTTTCAGATTAAATTCTATTGGGTTGGCCAAAAAGTTCCTTCGGATCTTTCTGTAACATCGGACCAGAAACCCGAACGAACTTTTTGGCCAGCCCAACATTTTGCAAGCATTCGTTTACTAAGTACATTGTATGTATAATCTAAGCATGCAAAGAATATTAATATTGGGGAACTAACATTCCATACACTTGTTTGTACTAAAAACTAACATATAATAAATTCATTCAATACTTAGTGAGCACTGAATCATATATCAAGCACTATACTAGACAATAAGGGTATAAGAAAATGCATAAAAAAACATCCTTGACCTCCTAAGAGCTTAGAGAAAGGGATGTAAAGGGAGAAATATATACAGAAATATCTATGACTGCAAGATAAGAGTGTAATATGAGCCACGAGCAAGGCAAGAATAAAGCACTGATTTGGGTGGGGATGGCCACACGGGGGGCTGAGGGAGCCCCTAGGATGGGAAGGGGGACTGGAGAGGAGCCCAGCCCCGAGGGATGAGGCGGCGGGGGAGGAGAGAGCAGGAGGGAGGCCAGGCCCCTCTCAGGCAGAGCCAGAGGAGGGTTCTGAAGAACGGGGAAAACCCAGGAGAGCCCAAGGGAAAGCGCTACCCCCAGACACGGTGACCTGACGGAGGAAGGCCTGGAGCACCAAAGGCATCTGGGGTCCAACTGGAGGGAATGGGGGGTCATTGAGGCAGCAGTGAGAACGCAGGACGAGGTTCAGAAAACCACTCAAGGCAGCTCACCTGAGGAGTCCCGGCGGACCCTTGGAACCGAGGGGGATACACTCAGTTTAACTTTCTGTGTGCCTTCACGGGTGAAGGCCACCGGGATGCGCTGGTCGGCACCCAACAACTATGAGTTCAAGTTCTAACTCCGCTTTAGAGCTGTGAACTGAGGTGCCTCCAGTGAACCCCCAGACCTGTGAGCTTTCATGTTACTTTCTGCACTTGAAGATGATAGGCAATTAATGGCTACATGGCTTATTCAATCTAGCTTCTTAAATTGGTTATATCCCAGGTAAGAGAAGACAACTTGGATTGCTTCGTTCTAAATAAGCAGGTCGCGTGTGTGCATGTGTGCGTGCGTACTGTGGTCTGAGGGAGAGGAGGCAAGGGGAAAATTAAATACGTTTTATCTTGGTTACAACCAGCTGCTGGCCATGTTCACTGTATCCATGGGGGCAAAAAAAAAACCCCTGAAAATTCTTGTTTCACTTACCAACAATCATTTGCGGCAATTCTTGTTTGGTCCTTAGTTTCACCCAGCTACGCTTTAGCTTTAAAAATTGATATATCAAGTTAGCTTACTGGAAAATACCAAACAAAAATGAGTGCTGCCTTTCTTAGGCAAAGATTCTACCACAGGCCAAATTCCATGCATTGTACGCCTATTAAGTTGGTACAGTGGGAAAATGAACCAGACTCCATTATTCTCAGGGCTCAGAAAATAGCCACTTGACATGGACTTAGACAAATTAAATTAGTCCATTTAAATCTGAAAAACATGGTGCTGGATTTATTATACCACACTCTCCCTAACTGATTTTAATATGAGAATGTGACTCACCAATTGCAAGAATCGCTCAGCACTGACCAGTTCTCTCTCCTTCCTCGACACAGAGAAGACTACGTTTCCCAGCCTCAGGCAGAGCCATATTACTAGTTTTGGCCAGTGCGCTCAGAGAAGAGGTGACAAGTGGCACCTCCGAGTTGGGCTCCTGTGCAACCTTCTGTCTGTCTGGGTCTCCGAGTGACCACGTGGATGGGCATGCCTGCTGACCCACGTTGGCACGTAGCATGAGTGAGAAATAACTTGTAGTGTGTTAAGCCAGTAAGATTTGGGGGTATCCTAATACACCTCTCTTTTTCAAGGACCGTCACCACCAGTGTGTTTCTCAGTGGACATCCAGTGGAAAAACAGGGTGCCACTTTGTGGGCAAGGGACAAGTCTCCATGGGGCAGAATATTACATGTCTGCATAAACAAGCGGTTTTTCACCAAAGAGAAACTGGCTACAACTCTGCTCCACATTCCAGCAGTACTAATCCTGTGCTTCAAAATCACATTAATATATTTTCTCGCTCTAAATTGTAAAAGACACTGCCAGGATTCTTTTCTCACACATCATTTCTAATAATGTTGCCTTAATATAAACACTATTTTCATATGCAACAAGATAAGGGATTATCTATCTATTTTTAGATGCTCTACCAGCTCTGAGCCTGGCCAAGGTTGTTTATATACATGTGGAGGAACCTCCACGCTTTCATGCTGGTTATTGTTTCACATTTGCCAAGGGTGGGATTTCGTCAGCAATAGCAGTACATCATGCAGATGACGGGAAGTATAATCTATTTTATCCTGCGTTTATGAAGCCTAGTCAAACAATGGGTTTGGATCTATTTTAGACTATCCAGGCAAACAATGAAGGTGGATCTATATTTAATAACAAATCCTTTGTACTAATGAGATTTGCAAAAGAAATTTGGTCACTGTACTTCCCTATTGAACTTCCTGATTACTAAACTGTACGATAAATGGTTGGCCTGTTAGTCATTTCTTTGCTTCTTCATTCAATCATTTGTTCATTCAACAAATATTTATTTAGTGCCTGCTTTGTGCCAAGCATGTAACAGGCTCCAAGCAACCAGAGTCTAATGCCAATCTATGGGTTTATAATAGTATTAATTTATTAAAATATCTAGCTAGCTAGCAGGATAGCTAGCAGTTATGGATGTTTTGTTTTAATAGTACAGAGGGATGCATATTAAACATGCCACTTTTAACTGTTACTTGGGAATAAGGAATGAAGTGCCTGAAAGTCAATTAATTTTATTACGGAAATCATGAGTATCATTGGGATACAGTGCTGGGGTAAGACCTCAGGTTCAGGAGAGCAAATTTAGGTAATTTAAGGGAGAACCTGAAAACTTGCCAAGAGCTGTACAGATATTCACACTTAGCACATACAGATTTCAGGAGATTTTACAACTCTGGTAACCCTAAAACGTGTAAAATCCATAGAAGACATTCTCCTGCCTTGGACACTGAGGACACTCAATAAAGACTTGGTGGCCATGAGGTGTCAAGTGGAGGCTTCCTCCCCTCCTCACTAAAGGCTTCTCTTGCTTCAGTTGCTGTCACCATCAGCGGCTACCGGAGCTGAAGGAACAAGCTCTGAGTGTACGCGACCGATTCATCTTATACCTCGAGAGGCGTGCTCTGCAGAGTGTGTGCAAAGCACACTTCTGCCCGGAAACTTATTTTAAAAGCACTTAGGGGCTTCCCTGGTGGCGCAGCGGTTGAGAGTCTGCCTGCCAATGCAGGGGACGCGGGTTCGAGCCCTGGTCTGGGAAGATCCCACATGCCGCGGAGCAACTGGGCCCGTGAGCCACAACTACTGAGCCTGCGCGTCTGGAGCCTGTGCTCCGCAACAAGAGAGGCCGCGATAGTGAGAGGCCCGCGCACTGTGATGAAGAGTGGTCCCCACTTGCCGCAACTAGAGAAAGCCCTCGCACAGAAACGAAGACCCAACACAGCCAAAAATAAAAATAAAAATAAATAAATAAATAAAAGCACTCAGAAAAGCAGATTCTAGTCATCAAAATATTAAGAATTCAATAAATGGCATGCTTAGGCTCACTGGTTCCCAACCTTCTTCCCTCTCCAGACCTGACGTCTTACTGGCCACGCCTCCCAGGGACGCAAACCAGGAGCACCTGGAGTCATTAGCAATTCCCGGAGACAGAAAGCTGCTCCTTCCCCCGGCTGCTCCTCAGCCTCTCTCCAGCAGAGCCTTCCGAGACGCAACTGAGAGTGAAGTGACTAGGCCCAAAGCCTTGAATCGGAGCTAGTTTATACACAAAGCAATCACCTGTAAACATTAGCAATTTGTTACATTTACTTGGGAAAACGTTCACAACCGATCTAGCACTCATCACTGCAGCAACGTGGGCCACTCATTCATTTATTTTTACATGTAATCTAGATAAATGAATATGCAGATTAACTTAGTGGTACTGCAGTAGGAATGTTTCAATTGTCAGAATAAAATAGCAAACATTTCTGATTATAACTATACCTAAACCCAGGATATGGTGCCTAATTATGGGTCCGGTCTTTTGTGTGGTTACTTACATTTGTACCTCTGGATGCATGGTGCAAGGAACCAAGCTGAATCTACACTGAGAACACGGCATAACTGGAACACTTACTCCGATTTTGTAACTGGACAGGGTACAAGCCAGTCATTAGCTGAGCCTTTCAGTTATTTTGGTGGCAAGTTAGTAGTATTTATCTAGACTGCAGACAAAGTGATGCAGCGAATGTTCAAGGTTTAAAACACATTTTCACTGGGACCTCAATATTAAAAAGCCCTCAACGGTGCTGTTGGTATATATTCGGTTAGCATCTATCATAGGGTTTTGTAAATAAAAATCAATATTTAACCAAAACATTTTATTTTGCAAGCAGCAAACCAAAGGTCTAAGTAGACAATACACTAAATTGTACAACACAGTTAAGTCTCTCACTTTTCTTTCCTTCCTTATAAAACAAAATTCTGTCATAAAACTAGTACTAAATCATGTTAATGCCCACCTCACGGCCTTATATAAACTGCCTGATACTTCTCTCCATAGTTTAGTGCTTTTAAAATTTTACTGTACAGGGACTTCCCTGGCGGTCTAGTGGTTGAGACTTTGCCTTCCAGTGCAGGGGGAGCGTGTTCAATCCCTGATCGGCGAGCTAAGATCCCACATGCCTCATGGCCAGAAAACCAAGACATAAAACTGAAGCAATACTGTAACAAATTCAACAAAGACTTTTAAAAAAATTTTATAAATAAATAAAATTTTACTGTACAATATGAAATTTTATGGTAGGTTTTCTTAAACTAGGAGACTACTAACAATTACTCACGTTTCTATTTTGTGCATTAAAAAAAAAAATCCTACAATCAAAAATAAGGAAGAAAATCGAATCCAAGCCTTTCAGCAGATGTTTTCCCTCTCTTGAGGGTTTGGCAGATAGATGTATATTCTCTTTTATTTGTTTACGATACCTTAAGGTATATCACTATATTTTCCACAATGAACCCGGAAATAAGAAGTAACAGGAGGGACTTCCCTGGTGGCACAGTGGTTAAGAATCCGCCTGCCAATGCAGGGGACACGGGTTCAAGCCCTGGTCCAGGAAGATCCCACATGCCGCGGAGCAACTAAGCCCGTGCACCACAACCAGTGAACCTGCGCTCTGGATTCCACTAGCACAACTACTGAGCCCGTGAGCCACAACTACTGAAGCCCACGTGCCTAGAACCTGTGCTCCACAATGAGAGAAGCCACCGCAATGAGAAGCCTGCACAGCACAGCGAAAAGTAGCCCCCACTCGACTCAACTAGAGAAAGCCCACGTGCAGCAACGAAGACCCAACACAGCCAAAAATAAACAAACTAATTATACAAAAAACAAAACAAAACAAAACAAAAAAACCCCCAGAGGTAACAGGAGCCTTCTCCACAACCTACTATCAAATTTTTCTCAAAGTCACAGAAGATCAGCAAGACTTCAGTGAGAACTACTGGGGTGGGCAAATTAGTCAAGCATGAATTAGCAAAGTTTTACAGTAATTTGATTTTAAAGCTTATTTCCTTGTAATATTCAAGATGATGCCCAGCTGTAAATGAATCTGGAATATGAACTAAGCACATGATTATTGCCTTTTTCTTGCGTTATTTTGTTTTGTTAATGGTTGTAAGAGTATTCTTCCCACCATCTGTGTTAAGAAGAGCAAACGGGTTTTGCCCTTAGCTTACTCATCGTTCTTCCAAGCAAAACACAGACATGGGCACACACACACAACTTATATAAAAGGACACTCACCACAATTAAAACCCCAACACAATGAGTCAACTGTCTACCAAGTCTGATGTTTTCTATTGGACAAGACATAATGCATAAGGAAGCAAATGGAAATTTGCCCTACAAAACTCTGTTAGACCTCATTCTGCAAAACTATGTATCAAATATAAGAACATGAAAAGCATTGTGAACAGAGGTTTAGATTCTGCTATGTAAAGTCAGAACTTAATTACTTCAGTTTATTCAGATGCCTTGTAGTATAGACGTGAACTCATGATCATGAGGGCAAATGTCACCTTGCAGGGCTGATGGCCCCTGTAGGATCCTTACCCCAATTTCACACAGCGGACTCCATGGCAGGAAGCACATACTAGAGGAGATACGTGTATTCCACTTTCTTTCTTCTTGTGGATTTATTTTACATAAACTTATTTCCACTCCATATTTTAAACACAATTGCTGATCAACGCTTTGTCCTCTATTTGTAAGTCAAGCATGCAGTTGTCTGAATTCTTTGGCAGAGGGCAAGCAAAAATAAATGAGACTGGAATTTCATGCTGGGTTAAGAGCTGCCTTTTTGATCATATAGACCTTTATTAAGCTCCTTAGCATTTGTACAGGATAAAGTTAAATGAGGACAAAGTTAAACCTGAACAATGTCAAACTAGAAGTGTCCAGTAAAAAAGTCATAGAAGGAAATGTTTTAAATAGCTCTTCTAGTTCTTCAATTAAATATTATCGGCACATTAAATTCCTTTTGTGTAAATGTTAGCCTGCAGTTGCTCATTCTGGGCCAATAACAAGGTTATATCATTGTGGTCACAGAACAATCCAATGTTCTCACGTATGCCTGGCCTTCTGGGAAAACTTATTGGCCCCCATACATGACCCTCAAACCATGGAAATTTCCAAGTGCAGGTGATGCACATGACGAACAGCTCATGTTTTCATCACTGCAGCTCCAACGTCCAGCAGAGCCCTCAGTGGTGCCCCATGTTCGACGGCTTACCCAAACTGACCTGTCTCAATTAGCACTACCGTATGCGACGCATCACCAAGTCAATGTTCCAAGCTGCTGGGATTATCATTACCTTTAGGGAATCCTCAGTGTGCTGGGCTTCACTCTTGCACATACTGAAACAGGTCGTTTTCTGCTAGGGGCCACTATGTCCATGAGATAAAGAGTACAGGCTACATAAGGACTGTTAATTATTTTCATAGGATGCCTTTCTCTTTAAGACACCATCCACTGACAGAAGTCTGTGACAAAATTAAGTGCAAACAAGTTAACAAAATTAAAATTAATTAATTTTATATGACGTATATAAAGTATTTTTTTAAATACTTTATATAAAAGTTATTTTTCAGAAAAGGACAGCACTTTTTGCAGACGTCAAATGAATGCCTCAAATATGGCACCTTTACTGGAATGTTGACCACACTGTTGAAACACTGAGGAACAGGGTGTATCTCCTTACAGTCTGCAGAACAGAGTACTTCTATAGGCATACACTCAGTAAATGTTAGTAGAGTTCATTATATATACCTAAATTATGACTATATAATATTTTTAAAACTTCAGAATTGGATATGTAAAGATTCTGATGAACACAATTTCTGTTCTTTACCACCTTATACTTAAATATACCTGTGGTGACTGTAAACACGGACCCTGTATGGGTAAGAATGTGCACCTACATGCAAAATATTCCAATATTTCTGAAATATCATATAAATAATTAAGAACCTAAGGTATGGAAATTGTGTATAGCTACTTATAAAAGAAGTTAAATTTTTTCATAGGTGAGGAGACTGCACCTTAATAATGTTCTATTTATTGTGTAAGCAGGAAAACAGTTTATTAAAACATGTTGTTTGAATAAGATTTAAAGGGTAAAGTGCTGAAAGAATGAGGTACCAACCCACTAGAAATACAGTTCTTCTAATATTTAATTTCTACATTCTGCTTTCATAAAATCGCTTCATTAAAAATATTTGATTCTTGGAAAGAATCATTTGAAAAAGGAGGGCAGGTTTTAATATCTATGCAAAACTGACTTCCCCACTTCCAGAAAAAACTGGACTGATCTAGAACTTCTCCTAAATAGGAGTTAGAAACATCCAGTATGACTGAATGGGACAGAATGAGAGCTGACTATTCATTCCATCAATTTTACAGGTAATCTATTATCAATTTCTTTCTATCTTAATTGAGCCTGGTCTCAGGGAAAGGCCTCATTGAAGGGGTGGGAAGTAACCGTAGGTTAGAAAAATCTAGAAGGCAAAACATGTAAATTTGTCTAGTGGACTTTTGTCCCAACAATCCGGACAATTAGGATTGTCCAAACATTCCCAACAGACAACTCAGAATATTGAGCCCCATCTAGCCAAGGAGGTACACCTACTCCTGACCTTCCTGAAAACAAAACAATAGTAACAACTATATTAAGTCCTATAACATGGCAAAATTTAGGCATTTGCAGAAAAACTTGATAATATACAAGGCCATCTTCCCTGGAACTGACAAATAATAAGAGTTGAGTTTTTCTATTCAGTACTTCAGGCATATTTAACTCATTCATTCAGTCAACAAGCATTTACTGTCTATTACCTTCAATACGTAATAATACTAGGTGGTAAGTGATGTTAAGTCTAAGCAAATGAGTGAAAATGAGGCAAAGAAAAGGCAAGAAAGAACCAACATATAACCCAGAAAGTCACCCAGCATCTTCACAAACACCCTTTCCATTTGCAAACTTCTTTCAAGGTGTGGGCAGAATAATGAAAACAGAAATATGTCTAATGTTTCTAACAAGAAGAAAGCTAATTGGAGTTCACCAAAATGACTCTGCCATATCTAATAATGTGATCAGAGCTGGATTAAGGAGATTTAAAGGGGCCCGGAATTGGATGGAAAAGAAAAAGCAGCAGTGTTAAGAATCATTACGAAATTGAGATAAATCTAAAGAAATCTGGCGCGCCTGAAAGCTGTTACCCAGGAAGTAAGAATGGAAGTTGGTGAGCAATTCAGGTAACTAGAAATTAATTCAAGGAGCCCCAAGTAACTATCCTCTTATGACTTCTCCTTAAGACCAAAAAAATTAATGGGAAGAAAACTACAGAGGGGATGGTGGGGATTTAATACATCCATAGGCCAACCAAACAAGGATATCATCTTGAGGATATTTCTGCATATGACCAAAAATGACACAGGAACTCTGCTACAATCAATCAGATTGTAAAGAGATGTCCACAGGCTTATTGGAAAGGGAAAATATAATAAATCAGTATAAACTCAAAAAACCAAAAACTTACAGCTGTCAGGATAGCTGTTTATAAAGCTTTGGTAACCTATTATACTAGGAATTGAGTTTCTGTATTTTTTCTTCATTTATTTTAAGTAAACAAGAAGGCTAAGAGTAGATTTAAGAGCACTAATTTACTCTCATCATTGAGGCAAAACTTTTTCAGGATACGTCTTAACCTACTGCTTTTCAACACAGGTATATACATATATTCAGCCTTAATTTTAATAAAATTCCAAAAACAAAGACTTATTATCTAATGTTTGGTAGGCAAGTCTTATCTTTTCAAACAGCATGTGCATTTCTTGATTGCAGAGGCCATTTATTCAACTTAAATTCCCCCCATCACAGCCATTAGCAGAGCCAGACACACGGAAGGATGTTTAGAAATACTTCACGTTAGTAAATTGCTAATGACTTCTCTGCTATGAAAAATGCAGCGAGCCACTCAAAGCTAGAATCCACTGTGTCCAAAACAGTCTTTCCAATGGCTTAAGTTTCATATTTTGCTTTCCTTACTATATTGCTATCCAGCTCAATTCAGAGAATTTCTAAACAAAATAAAAGTGAAACTTAACGAACAAATCACAGTTCTCTGAATCAGCGTCTAGAGTAAAGTAAGAATGCTGATGAAGAGCTGCTCAGTATAACTGAAGTAAAAGTCTTCCCCTGTGAGCATGCGCAGTGCTACTTGAGCAGAGCAGCTTAGTAACAGGGAGATGGCGCTACTGGTTGGCTATATAATGGGAACAAACAGAGAGAAAACGGAAAAGCAAGTCAACAATAAACCCAAGCAGTCATCTGGTTAAAGAAGAGGAAAAATTCTACAATCCTTGGTACATAATAATCCACTAGAGATACATGAGGCAGAAGCAGGGCCTCCCTGGAAACCGACATGATGATATCAGGGCAATGGTCCAAGTTCACCGTAAACAAAGAGGATGATTTTGCAGGATCAGTCATGGACACACGTGCCCAGGGGCAACCATTATGTAGTGCCAAAATAAGTATGCGAAAACTGTTTAAATATAATTCCAAACAATACTACAATATCCGGAGGAAATGCTGCAACGGTGTAAGAACAGAAAGTTCTCTATTTCTCAAAGCAAACAGATTTTAGAATCCCTAAATTAAGTCTGGGGTAGAATGAGAAAGGGCCCATCAGTCCTTTCGCTGAGATTTTGTGTTGAAAACCACCCAGCCACAGACCTGCAGATCAATTTTCATATTAGCTGTCAAGAGAAACTCTAAGAGATGATCCCAAATTACAAAGAAATGGCTCTCTGATTCTTTCCAGTTATTATTTTGCCACTTCCAATCTCGAACTGAATCTTTAAGTCAATTTTTGCAACATTACAGCCAAGAGACGCTTTGCAATTAAGTTTCAAAGGCAGGATAATTATGTTTGCCTACAATGGCTCCCTTCCAATGAGTTCAAGTTCTGTTCTTACTACTCTTTAGCAAAAGATGAACCAACTTGTAGCATTTATTTAACCCCTGAATAAGAAAATTTTTCAAAAAGCATTCTTGCTTTATATTCATTTCTTTGGTGGCTATAACGAAAGTCTGAAGTATTCAGTCAATTAGAACAAAGTATTTCAACAACAGTTTGGGCAGCATATAATTTCAGGATAATGCATGTATCCGCAAAAGAAGACTAGAATTTACTAACTTTACTAACTTTAAAACAGTTAAAGGATTTACTAACAGAACAGCATTTACTAACTTTGCAAAGCACTTATTATGGTGGTTATGCAAACATAAACAGATATGACTTGCCTTTTTTAAAAGATCCAGTAAAATAAAGAAAGAAACACAAATCTTTAGAAAAAAAGCAAGGCATCATTAGAACACATGTGGACTTGAATATGAATTCTACCATTCTGAAATTTTAAATTTCACGGAACAACCAATCTGTGCATAGAAGGGCATCAAGAATGCATTAGACTGATGTGGATTTTTCGTGCTTCAAAACACACCGGTGTACATCATTTCACTGGTGAGTTGGCTTCTCAGGGACTCTCTGAATGGGTCTGTTTACTGGAGACATAAACCACTTTACCACCCGTCCACAGGCCTCAGCACCAGAAGCATGTGGTAAGCACACACACAAAATCTGGGGTTCACAAGCAGTAGGAAGGGGGAAACTGCAAAAGGATATCTTGGTAACCGTTTAGCACCTTCTTTTCTAGCACTGATCAATTAAGAAATCCTTTGCTTAAAGCATCTACTCAGAATTTTTAAAATTATATAGTTGGTTTTCTTTTTTGGGGGGCTGCATCCAGTCTTAGTTGTGGCGTGCGGGCTCAGTAGTTGCGGTGCACGGGCTTAGCTGCCCCGAGGCATGTGGGATCTTAGTTCTCCGACCAGGGGTTGAACCAGAGTCCCCTGCGTTGCAAGATGGATTCTTAACCACTGGACCACCAGGGAAGTCCCTAAAATTATATAGCTCTTGACCCTGAAATACAGTAGCATGTGTGCAAGGGACAGTGTGTGTGTGGGTGCACACGTGTACACGCGTGTAGTGCATGTATAGAAGGGAGAGCGAGCACAAGAATGCCCCATGACAACACACACGCGGACAAGCACAGCAGATCACCAGCGCCTACAAGTACAAGTACCAGCCTGGTACCCAGCCATGCAGCAGTACCAATCACTCACTGAGTTACCCATAACTGGACAATGTCCACGGCATTATTCTCTATGGCAACAGTGAAAAAGCAGGTTCACAATTAAATAAAATATCCAGACATATGGTTTAGCAAAATAGTTTAAACTGGAAGCATCAATTATATAAAAGTTTTTCAAAGCAATAAAATTAAGTATTCGACAAACTATCTTTACTGAGAATAACAAGATGATGCAAAATCACCCTGTCCAAAAGACCAGACGTTGCCACAACAATGGAGATAATCACTGATGGAAGCTACCGGGCACTGTCTGCTGATATACAATTCTCCCTTCCCCCATCACTGACAAAAGCAATTCCAGTCCCCAAAGCTTTTTATCCCACAGGAACTTTTTCTACATTGATAACCACCGGCCATGGTATGATAAAGATAGATTATTCATATTGCTACTATCATCCCTAAATTCCTCTTCTTATTAATAGGGAGTTCCTGCTAACATATTTTACTCTTTGCTTCCAGGGCTGAGACATGAGAAATATTTGCTAAAAGTTACTTCCGAGATGGGGGATGAAGATTATGCAAACAGAATTTCTCTGTAAGCAGCTTCACACATCATCTTGGCTAGAATTCATCAAACTTTCCCAAGGTGGCCCTTGTTTTGATTTCCCCAGGAGGTCTGCTTGCCAGGCCCAGGAAGAATTTTTTTTAAGTATATTGATTAGTGAATCAGTTTGCTAAGGTTGCCATAACAAAGTACCACAAACTGGGTGGCTTAACCAACAGAAATTTATTGTCTCATTGTCATAGAGGCTGGAAGGCCAAGACCAAGGTGTCAGCAGGGTGGGTTCTTTCTGAGGGCTCCGTTTCAGGCCTCTCCCCAAGCTTCAGGTGGTCTGCTGACAATCTCTGGTGTTCCTTGGCTCCTGCTGCATCACCCTGATCTCTGCCTTCATCTTCACATGGCATTTCTCCCCGTTTGTATCCGAATTTCCCTTTTTTATAAAGATACCAGGCATCGTGAATCAGCGCCCACCCGATTCAATCTTAACTATGTCTGCCAAGACCCTATTTCCAAATAAGGTCACATTTTCATATTCTTGGGGTTAGGACCTCAACCTATCTTTTTGGGGGGACACAATTCAGCCCATAACAATGAATAACGGTGAACTGGGTAGGGAAGCTACCTTCTCAAAAGGGATTTCTCACAAGTCAAGCGTATGGAGCACAGCATCAGCAGCTGGCTGGGGGACTGACTGCTGGGACCTTTGTAAGAGGAAGGATTTTGCTATTGCCCCAAAGCCTCATGATCATTAAGGTGGATAAAAGGGTAGCAGTTGAGTCCTAAAGGCTCTTCTCCAATATCCCACTTCTCCTCCTTCTGAGCAATGGCAGACGCGCATTGCTTCAATCTGAAGTTAGGCACAGCCAACACGACTTGCTTTAGCCGACGAAGTGATGTCTGCGGCTTCTAGGCAGAGCCTTTAAGAGCACCGTGCAATCCACCATGCTCCTTTCCCCCATGGCAGGGGTGGTGGAAGCACACCTTCCCTGGGATCACCTGTCATCGTCCTGGGGACTCTTGGTGACCACACAGAGCACCGCTCCCCCGCTGACAAATGCTGGACATCTATCATGAGCAAAAATAAGTAAGTAAACCTGCGTGGTCTAAGCCACTGCGATTTTGTTTCTGCAGTACAACCCAACCTGAGACAGATGGGAATTTCCTACTTTGAATTCATGCTCTCCATAGTCCCTTAGGTTTCTCTTTTTTATATGTAACCAGGAGAGGGAAATCCATTTCATGAGCCCATATAAAGTAACAGGCCTAACTGCAGAATGTTACACCAGTCTGAGCTACTGTGCCCCACCCACTGGGAGCGTTCAAACTCAACTGAGACATCAAAGCCTGCAAGAGAGCTAAACAGACCCAGCCCCAGTCGGGTCAGCTCATGGAGATAAGCTGCACGGAGCAAAGTTCACTTGTCCATTCATCTGACCTTTCAGTAGGTATAACTTTTTAATTTAAATCCACTGGACTGATCCAAAATGGACTGACTGACCTTTTATTTAATTTCAGTAACTGCAATTAATATTCTGCAAACCTTTTTTTTTTTTTTTTTGCAATTAATAACCACGTTGATTTAAATTTCTTGGAGTATAAACTTCAGTGGCATTTTATTTTATTTTATTTTTTTTCAGTGCCATTTTAAAATCAGATAGATGAATAATGGGCCACATAAGATAATGAGAAGTAGTTCAATCCTCCTTTTTAAGAAAGAGTTCCTGCCTCTCCTCTGAGGTGGCAGCACTAGATTTACCAGCTAATGGACAGCATTTTAACCGGGTTAGAAAATATTCCTTGTTGCCAGAAATGAGAGGATCAGATGGAAAAATAAGCAAGCAGAAACTATGTACTACTCACATGGGTATACTGTTGGAATTGTAAAATAGACACGTCTATCAACTTTACCTTTTAATTAAAGATTACGTTTCTTAAAATTCTTAATTTTAATATTGCTCCAATAGGTCAGTTGTAATATACTAAGGGGGAATAAGGCTTTTTTTTCCCCTCTAAAACAATTTTCCAAAGGTTAGGGGAAATTTTTATTGACTTGTTTATGAAACATGGCTTATCTATAACATTGTTTGTAGGCATGGAGGGCAGGAGGAGGACTCATTACCTAGTGATGAAAAGAGACTGTATAATATAAAGAAGGGAAACATGAGGTAGAAGTTGAGAGACAAGCATGATGAAAAATGTGCCACAGAGTGGGCGAGTCACAGAACAGGAAACAAAAGCCACTTCAGAAGGTTTTAACATTCTGCACTGCACAGCCATGCTAACGTATTCCACTGTAAGTCTCAACATTTCCATCGGGGCTATTCCTACCCGATTAAAAAAAAAAAAAAAAAAGAATTGAATTATAGCAGAGTTCAGGAAGTGGCACATAAGTGGAAAGCAGTTAATTATGAAAGAAGTCAGTTTTTGATTACCCTTTTACCAAACTCCTCTGTTCACCTTTTCAATGCCTCTCACATAGGTAGCAGAGAATAAACAGTGATTATCTCTGGGTGATGGGACTACGAGTGATTTCTGTGGGTTTTTTGTTAACTTTTGAATGTTTCCACGATTAACATATATTAATTGTGGTTGAATACAGGAAAAAACAATGTACCTACAATAATTTGAAAGGACTGTTTCTCAGCTTCAGCCCTCATTTCCAATTCCCTCTGCCACCCCCCTGCCCCCCATCCCTGCCACTGGTAAGTTCCTAGTGAAAACACACCAGCAACTTTCTGGAAAGGCTCCAGAAGTCAGCCTGTCTTAACGAAAAGTCTACATGATTTACCAGCCCCCAGAGACCTATCTTATTTGTGCCTCCTCAATCCTTGCCGTATCAGGTCCTCCCACCCAACCTACCTCTCTGCAGTGCCCGCCAGCTTTTCACTGTTTATTCAGATTAAACTATCAACGCTACAGCCCAGCTCAAACCTTCCCCCTTTCTCTCCACGGTACCCTCCCCACTGCCCCTGCCAGGAAAGGGCCAGCCCCACAGGTCCTAACCGGGCCAGCCCCACAGGTCCTCTTTTCATTACCCAGGACAACAGGCAAACAATCACACTGTAAACACAGAGGCACACCTAGTACATTGCAGACTCCGAGTTGGAGGAGTTGGAACGGGAGGCCTGTTTGCAGAGCAGGCTTCAGGGATGGAGGGTGCAGAACCGTGCCAAGAACAGTTCGCCCAGCTTAAAGCAGAGACCAAGAAATTCAGAGGCTTTCTCTCCACTCGAAATCGTGTATTTCACAACTAACAGTGTACAATGCGGTCTGTTCTAAACAGGCTCTAAATAGAGGCTTAACATATTTACTCTCTGGCCCTTTAAAGGAAAAGTTTGCTGACTCCTGATTTAGAGCATGAAACAAATTCTTATTAAATCAAGCAGAGTCAACCACGTCATGTGTCACAGCAAAATCCCAGCCCTCAAATGGCAGAGACGTTCCCCCAGACCCTGCACGAAAGAGAAGCCCTACTGACATCCTAGCAAATAGCATCTACACACCTGCTTCAACCCACCCCTCCAGCCCCACTTCCTCTCTACTCAACCACTCACCTAACCACTAACACAGGCCCATTTGCCTGAGATTTTTCTCTCCTCCAAGCCTTCTTGCTAGAAATGCCCTCTCTGCCTGCTGCCTCAGCCCCATGCATTCTTCAAGACCCCATTCACCCCTCTCTTCCTTTGCAGCCTTCAGGCTTTCTCGATTGTGAGAAGCAGTAGCTTTCATCCATTTCTGTCTTCCTCTTGGTTTGAATTCTCACTTCCATAATTGGTACATACTGTCTCGCATGTATCTTTTCCATACCTGTCTCTCTCCCTAGACTGTAAGCTCTCTGACAGCAGGGGCCAGATTATTTTGGACTCCCTCACGTTAATAAACATTTTTAAAGTAAAAGAAGCCAAGTATATAATCACCGTGTGAACAGATTAT
This sequence comes from Balaenoptera physalus, assembly GCF_965194825.1. Taxonomy (NCBI): domain Eukaryota; kingdom Metazoa; phylum Chordata; class Mammalia; order Artiodactyla; family Balaenopteridae; genus Balaenoptera; species Balaenoptera physalus. Next base: position 17,083,507 of record NC_138897.1, read on the forward strand.
TCTGAAAATCTGTCTTCGAATTTAAAAATTTTCAACCTTGCTTGAGAGAAGACAGATCTGCAGACACATGCAGGTACGATGGCGGGGGTAGAGGAAACAGAGCGAGGGAGTAAAAGACTTGTTAGCAAGGGACTGTCAGGAAGGGGAGGGAGGGCATCCTCGAGGGGCAACGGGGAATAAAGGTCTAGAAAAGTGCCCTATACCAGGGGATGTTTGAGGGGGGTGGGGGCATGGAGCCAAAGAGATACATAAGGTGAGAAATGCGAGCAGATTAATCGTAGCGGTAAGAGAGCCACCAGCGGGTTTCAGCAGAACGTGACAGGATAAGATTTGAAGTTCACGAGACAGTACTTTGGGGCGGCAATTAGGAAGATAGACTAGAAGAGTCAGTCTGGAGGCGGTTAACCATCTAACCAGTTAGGACACTACTGCCCTGGATAAGAAGTTGGCCACAGCAATGGTGGGAGGACAAGAGGGGAGGGGTCACCGCAGGAGGCCGAAGGGGCAGGGCCTGGCCACCGGGTGGATGTGGAAAAGGGTACAAGGTGCCTCCAAAGTTTCTGATCTTCAAATGGCTTTGGCCATACGGAGAGGTCAGACCTCCAACTCCAGAACAAACTGCGTTATACATTGTTAGTTGCAAAGTACATAGATTTCCAGTGTATATAATGGAGAGAATGCCTCTCTGAATTTCACAGGCCTATCTGAGGTTCAGTGCTCTCAAAGAACTAGACAGGATTATGAACACACTTCAGCATTTTTTTGGTTATAAAAAAGAAAGCATGTTTGATATTTCTCAAACAATGGCTTTGCAGATGGAAATAACTAAGCTAGGGAGAAAGTATTTCCAAGGTTGTCAGTTCTGAGTGAGGCATCATTCAACATATCTCAGCCTAAGGTTTCTCGAAGCGGGTCATGGACCACCTGAATGGGCATCACCTGTGATGCTTATAAAAACTGAAGTTTTTGACCATAACCTGCTTAGGCAATTCAACCAGTTAAGATATAACAATAATCCAGAAGTGGTTAAAAATAAGCCAGCAGAATATGCCAATGGATTTCACACAGCATATAATCTCAAAATATAAAACATACTGATAAGATATTTTATCTCACACATTTTGTATGTTTGAATTTATGATCACATTTTCAGAGCTGTGAAAAGTTAAAAATAATAAAAATGACATTTAGGTGAATGTTCGCAGAACCTCAGAAGCAGCCTTGGGAACAAAGTTTAAAAGCCATAGGTTTGAATTATCTCCTTTATACCCACCAAGAAACAAGCCAAAAATGCAAATGTAACCAATGATCTAGCCAGCAATTAACATCTAGCAACTACCTATTGGAGGAGGACGAACTGTCACAACTCCAACTCAAGAGCTACCATGTGAACAAGAGGCCTGGTCAACAACCTCTCCCTTCCCTGCTGCCAGGCTTCCCAAACCAACCCGACATGCCCAGAGTATACGACCCCAGCCAAGCGCGCCCACCCCCAGGAACCGAGCTCTTGACACGCAGTCTAAAGCCTGCCTTTCTGTGCTGCCTCAGGGATCACGCCAGAATTACCATCCATTTTATTTGTTGCTTCTGTTTTCACCAAAGCATTTTTTCTTTCCCCTTCTTAATGCTCCTTCCCCTCCCCCCTGGAGGGAACCCACAGGATCCAGTGTTCAAATCCAAGCCCCCAGGGCAAAGTGGGCCCAGAGATGCCAAGGCCAACATGCTTCCCTTTCAACAGCCAAGTCCCTTTTCTTCTCCTCGTCTAGTGTTCTTACCCAGACCTGCCATAAATTCCCCCTTATGACCTGGCCGCACGTCTGCCAAGCAAAAAGCCGAGGGTAGTACAGCCAACCTGGAGCCTGGCACTAAGAAATAAATCCTCTCCAGGGGGAAAAAACCAATTCTCTCTACACAGACATGTTTAATAAACAGCAGGACATGGTCTACTCCAGCAAAATGCCTGAGCACAGTGGTATCAGAATTGGTGACCGTGGACACCCAACACATTCCAACAATTCTGCAGCCAGCGCCCAGCCCTATACACAGTTCAAACCAAAGACGCTGTTCGTTACATCGTGGGGCCTTCCTTAATCACTTAAGTCTGAAATCCTTCTCAAGCCATCTTAAGGGAGAAAAAAGGACTATTGTACTTTTTCTAGCAAGCATTTTATCATTAATAATAATATAATCAACCACATTTATACAGCACGTTAGCATTGCCAGAGCTCTTAAAGTTACCTCATTTATTCCTCACAGAAACTCTAATGCAGGTGCTGTCATTTAACAAATAAGGAAGTGGGTTCAGAAAAGTGACATGACCAGGGGTCACAGAAACTGTCAGCAGCAGAAAAACGGGCCTTAGGACTTCCCTGGTGGCGCAGTGGTTAAAAATCCGCCTGCCAATGCAGGGGACATGGGTTCGAGCCCTGGTCCGGGAAGATCCCACATGTCGCAGAGCAACTAAGCCCGCGAGCCACACCTACTGAGCCCCCGAGCCACAACTACTGAGCCCACGTGCCACAACTACCGAAGCCAGGCGCCTAGAGCCCATGCTCCGCAACAAGAGAAGCCACCATGGCGTGAGGCCCGTGCGCAGCAACGAAGACCCAACGCAGCCAAAAATAAATAAATAAATAAGTAAATTTATAAAATAAATAAATAAATAAAGGTCCTGTCCTCACCGGTTCCATCCTTCTCGAGATGAGGTTCCTCTGCCCCACAGTCTGGGGCAGGGAATGGGTGAGGGGTGTGGCCTAAGGCTGCTGAGGCTGCAGTGACAGAAACGCTGGCGGTCATCAGCAGTCCCCATAATGTTAGGTGATTCAGGCCACGGCAAGGGGAGGGGCTGACACAACTGCCAGGCTGTGGTTTCCCTCGAAATGAGGACTTACGCACCTTTGTGCTCGGGATGGTTAACTTGGGCTTTGTATCTTTTCAAATTACTCAAGAACCATGAAATTCTTTGCATGTCAAATCTGTTTTTTGGTCTGAGGGTGTGTTTGTGTGTGTGGTCGCACACGCGTGCGTGTGTGTAGTGGTTAATCACACGACACAGAGAAAAATCCACCAAAGTGCGCAGGTGTGCTTTGTAACTGACGTCATTTGTTGTGATTTTAAACATAGCAACAGATTTTGCTTTAGAGCAAACTGAGTTAAATTACATGTAACGCGAATCAAATTACTATGGAAACTAAATTGATCCCACTTACTGAGCACCTGCTACAGAAAAAAACAAAAACAAAAACACTTTACCAACTGCTACGACCACAAGGGCCTACAGGACAAGGTAAATGAAATTTTTCTGGACCCTGAAATTCACCAGCAATTCAGAGGGGAGAAAATTAAGACTATCATCCTATATTAAACCATTCTTTATTATTTGGAAGAAGTCCTTCACCACCCACCTACTAAACTAGATTTTAACAAATAACTGGATCTTGGTGCAGGGCCTAGGCTAAGAATGCTTCTCTTAGTGCAACTTCTAAAAACGTGATGGATTTCCTTAAACTATACATCTTCTTCCCTTCAAGTTGAATAACTCCATTCCTGATAGCAAAACACCCACTCTCCCCACTCCTTTGGGCCACTGCAGTTGGTTCTCAGCTGTCTAAGCCAAGTGCATCCCTGAGCTATTTGGTCTGCCCGTCCTGTGCGAGGCGGCCCTCCTCCAGCTTCCGGGAAAACAGCTGTCCCAGCACTCCATCACCCCACGCCCCGCCGAGCTCACCTACAGGAGGTGGCTCTGACAAAAAAGCAAGGTTTAAATTCCCCACGACTGAATATTAAGTAAGGACCCTGTCTCTTTGGGTTATCTATTGCTAACAAACCACCCTGAAATTTAGGGGCTAAAAACCACCAGAGCCATTTAGATGGGGACTGGGGCTGGAACGTCCAAGGCTTCACTCACCTGTTGGACACTTTGGTGGGGATGGTAGAAAGCGGGAACTTTTCTATATGTGGCTAACTGAAGCTTCTTTACACGGCAGCCGGATCCTGAAGGCACATACTCCCAAAAAGGCAGGAAGCGAAAGCTGCCAGGTCTTTTAAAGACTAAGTGTAGAAGGACCCCAGCCTCACTGCCACCTCATTCACAGGGCCAGCCCCGATTCAAGGGGAGGGGAAATACATGCTACCTCTTGATGGGGGAGGGATGAAAACATCTGCAGCCAGCCTTACTCCGCCACACTGTCTTCCCATGTTTACTCTAAGAAGGATATGCTGACATAATCTCTATGGTCTCAGGGCCAGACCTAAAATCTGCGCTTTAAGGTCGCACAGCCTACCTACCATTTTGGTCTGAAACAGAGCACCGTGCAAGGAGCTCACTGAACGGATACATACATGAGCCCAACTTGTTACGAGGATACATACATTAGCCCAACTTGTTACGAGGTCACAAAGCCCTGTCTGCAACACCCAACTGTCAACAACCACACAGCGTCTGATCAACCAAAACCAAACAAAACCAGCTCACACTTCTCTGTCAAACATTTCAAAAGTGAAGATGGAATCTAAAGACACGTAAGGAAACCTTTACGTCCTCACCCATTCCTGTCTGTCCTGTCTTTATATCTCAGCAGAGGCAAAATATGTGGCACAGAATTTTGGAAAGGAAACAAAAAGTGCCTTCTGGGGGTGTGGGGGAGGGATGGAGTGGGAGGCTGGGGTCAGCAGATGCACACTATTATATGCAGAACGGATACACAACAAGGTCCTGCTGTATAGCAGGGAACTATAGTCAATATCCTGTGATCAACCACAATGGCAAAGAATAGGGAAAAGAACGTATATACATGTATAACTGAATCACTCTGCTGTACAGCAGAAATTAACGCAACACCGCAAATCAACTATACTTCAGTAAAAGAAAATTTTTTTTAAAGGTGCCTTCCTATCATCTGTGAGAGGAACAACTGAAGGAGGGACCCTTCATAAATCTCAAAGGTGATATTAGATGCTAATTGTTTTTCCTCTAGAAAATCAGATGATTTGTACTTTTAAAAATAGCTACTTTATTTTCCTAGGCTCCAGGGAAGCTGGGTTAATTCAAGTTTTGTAACTAACAAGGTGCCTCCATGTGATTTACAAACAAGACGTATTCTCTGATGTGAAAGACCTGGGGTCCTGGCATGTCTTGCGACTCCCCCTGGGCCACTACCCCCTTCATTCTCTATACTCCAGCCTCATCATGATCCCTCTTAGTTCCTCCAATGCACCCAACTCCCTTCCCCATGCAGGACCTCCGTGTGCACGGGCGCAAGGTTCCTTCCTCCTGGACTCCCTTCCACCCACACAGCCCCCACCTCACACATCAGGCCTCGGTCATAGCTGGCTCTTGAGAGGGGGTTCTCCTGGTCGCCCTTCTTCAAGTAGGCCTCCCTATTACTTTCTCTGTCTCAGACTCCTGTTTACGTCCTTTGGCATATTTATGGAAATACTCTATTTAGTAGTGTCTTTTTACTATTTATAATAAGCACAGTAGCTAGAACATAAGCCTCCCAGAGCAGTGGCCGTGTCTCTCTTAGTCAACACTTGCATCTCTAGAACAGCACTTGGAATGTGAAAGGAATTCAGAAGGGTCACTTATCCTTGCTGACCTTCATGTTCATAAAGGAAGCAACAGCAGGTAGATCACACAACCTCTCTGGAGTTAATTATTTTTTTGTTAAAGCGGGGGAGGCTGCATTAAATAATATTAATTTCCAGCCAGCTTTACCACTGAACTGTAGCTTATTCCACAGCTGTCACCGAGAGACTTGGGCTTAGTAAATAAATAGCTACTATTTCATCAGTAAAGATTTGTTTTCTAGTCTCTAATTTCCAATAAATTTAACATTGCAAAACCTTAACACAAGTAAAATGTCTGGGGTGAAAAACTATCCATGATATTATGCTAGACTTTAAGTATCTTAAAGGCATATAAGAAAAGTCTAATATACGAAAAAAACATCAGAAGTAATGAAGTTTTTATGTCTTTCATACGTTTGGAATTTATCTTCTACACCAGGGATGATGTCCAATCTATAACAAACCACAGTCCCAGGTTTGAAGTTGTAATTTGCTGACAATCTCATTTCAAGCACATCCAAAATTAGCAACTAATTCTTTACACATACTTATTAATAGACTCCTGAAATTCAGAGATTAGATTCGAGAGAAGCACACTCAGTGTGAAGCACGGAAAATATACAAAAAGAAAAATAAAGACTGATTTTAATATAATTGTTACCAAACAAACATGGTAATCAATGAGGGAAACTACTCAATTCCTACATTTTTATTCTACTCAATAGCAAAATACACAATTAATATGTGCAACTACATAACTGTTGATAAAATTACTGATCTATAATCAACTGTAGCTTTTGGTTTATAATTTGGTTTTCATAATTTACAGATCTAAAGGGTAACTTTTAAATTATGACAACTCTGTTTGGGTTTAATGAGACTCAGAAAGAACTCTTCCAGAAATACATCTAGGGGAAAGGTAGCCACTGTCATAAAGTGATCTTGGTTTGGCCTTTAAAAAAGAGAATAAATCACTTTGCTATACACCAGAAAGTAACACAACACTGTAAATTAACTACACTTCAATTAAAAAAAAAAAGGCGAATAAACCACTAAAGCCTTGAAAGTCCTTTTAACTTAAAGTCTAAAGTTGGCTGACACCTGGTAGTTTAGTGAATCATACAATCTTTTTTTAAGAATACTTTTTATTGATTTTTTTTCATAGTTCTTCCATACAGTCCAGTAGAAAAGTCATTAACTCTAAAAGGATAAGGACAAGACCCAGGCAGCAGTAATAATTAAGATGAACCACAAACGTGTTTGCCAATATAAATTCAGCTGACAGGTTTGCTGGGTATCCAATCCTTAAACATCTGTGAAGAACTTTCATCTTCTTCAGAGGGAATAATAATAAAAACACCTAACATTTATTAACCGCTAAGTGCCAGGAGCTATGCTAAACAGCTGGCATAGATTCTATCCCACTGAATTCTTAAACTTAAATCTTAAAATGATCTATCTGATTCCAGACATGCTCCAAGGACAAAGAAGAATAAAACAGGCAAAGGGATTGGGGAGAAAGACAAAAGACAGACCACATGCCCTTTATTCAAAAAGAACAACTCAAATCCTTGCTCTCAGTCTATTTAGTCTCACTTCATAAACAATCCTAACAAACTTCCCTAAACACCTTCTAAGTCCTTAGCAGGTAAGAGGGAGGCGGGCTACTATACTCACAGCTCTAAGAAGTGGTAACTGACGAGCAAGAGGGATGAGAAATCAACAATAAGCAGCAAACTCATCTCAGAGATGATGGACGTCTTGAGAACTTTAATGTTGAAGCACAGTGTATTATATACCTTATTAAGCCCTGATAGCAACATTAATAAAACATTTCCATAAAGAATGACTAGATTATACGATAATCCATGGCTGTGAGGGTAACAGTGAGTCCAAAAAAAAAAAAAACAAAAAACCACTGAGATATGCTTAGAATGTTCTACTTAAGAAGGCATGAAAAGGAGTAAGAGAATCATGTGAACCACCCCTGGACAGTTCGCTTGCAAAAGACCCTTAAGACGTAGCTAGAGTGTAGCAGGAAGAAGAGCGGTTCCGGCATCAAGCCGCCTGGTACTGAAGTTCTGCTACCCTCTTCCTGTGTGCCTCTGGACAAGCCACACACTTTCCTGTTTAAAAAAATGAGACACTGGCCCAGGTAACCTTTAAAGTCCTTTGCACTTCTGCTTTTAAACACTACAGGGAAGAAAGCACGTATTACCACTTCTCTGAAATTCATGAAAGTTTGACGCCCGGTCAACACTTTCAAGAAGCGGAGTTTTCAAAAGCCACAAAAATGCGCTCAGTTAATATTTACAGAAGGAAGATAACTTTTGTTACCTGGAGAAAAGTCATATTTGCAGGTAAGATACAACAGGACAGACCGGTCTTGCCGGTCTAGAATTAGAATCCCACTTTCACTTGCTTCTTGCAGTTGGAAACTGAGGAGAAAACTATTGCTTTCATTTCTAAGCTATTTTGGGAGAGAAGCTTTTCTCCATATACATTGCAAATACCCAACTGGAACACTCTGTTCCTCTTAACATAGGTATTGCACAGCCTCCTTTGCACGGAAACTTACCTTGTGGGCTGAGCCACAGAAGAACACCCCACCTCCAGAAAGAGCCACCGCAGGAACAAACAAAAGTGAAAGAACATGTGAGAATAAACGTGCTAAATCAGTATTTACACCAGGGGTTATTAACCAACTCAAAACCCAGGTTTAGGCTGTCACGAGCATTAACTTCTTAAACTAGTTGTTCTCAACCCTGACTGCGCGTCAGAGTTACTGGGGTGCCACCCTCCCCCGAACAGTCAGTCCACGCCTAGCCAAGGGGTCCTTGAATGAGCTGGAAAATCAGAATCAGTGAAACTCTCCTTACCCAGTCCGCATCATCCTCGGCAGATTCCATTCCATTAAGAGTCAACCGATTAATAAGCAGAAAGAGCAATACATTAAAATAAAATTAAAAATCTGGTAACCAGTGGCTTGAGCTGGGCAGAGGGTTAATAATTCTTCCTGCTGTACTGAACCATTTAGACCCCATTCTGAACGCAGGGTGGGAAATAAAAAAGAGGCCTTCAACAGGCCTGGAAATGCTTGCATGAACCTAGGATGATTTTCTGAGAGTTGTGAAGCAATGACTTTTTAAACCTGTGTTAGACCCTCTATTCTGCAGATAAACACCATTTAGTCCTGCCCCGCCCTGCCCCCAATACAACCGACCTTCCCTGCACCCCCCCCTTCCCCCCACTTCAGGCAAATCTTCCTGCATCTGTTTTGCTTGGCAACACACACCAGCATTCCAACACAGGCCACCTGGCCACTGAGAGAAGATTGCAACATATTCAGCAAAATAAGAAACCTGTTCAAAAGGAAAAACTAGCTGGAGGGAGGGTTCTGGGAGCAAAGATCAGCGGATCGCAGGGCTCCACTTAGTAAGGGAGGCACCTCTGAACCACTTCGCATCCTGCCCCTGACCCTTTCCTGGTTGTAAGGTTGAGAGACTGTTCCCAGGCCTGCTCTCTCCAATGAAACTTTCCACTCTCCGAGGACTCCACTGGCTTCTCCAAATCCAGAACCTCTGCACAGGCCTTAGCAGGTCAGTTCAAAGAAATGAGGATAAATTGGCTGTGGCCACCTTCCGATGCCCACAGGAAGGACATCAGTACAAAGCACGACGTCTGGTATTTCCCTTTGTCTCAATCCACATTATCAGGGAAATTGCCAGTGGCCGAGACAAAGGAGCATCAATTTCCTTAGCAGTGACTTAAGAATTCTCTCCCGTCTCATGTCTTCGCCATGAACTGAGACTGACCGTGTTTCAAGGCCTCAGCCCGTCAAGGAAACACACGGTGAACCAGAGGGCAAAAACAATGACCTCAGGAATCGGGGGAAAAGACGCAGAAACCCCTGCTCCCGGACGCCACTTCTGAAGGGACTGCCTGTCTCTGGAGGTGAGGCTTGCAGAATAAATGAGCTATTTTAAAAGCTGCATATCTGCTTTGTAGCCCACACATTATTCATCAATGGACAATATGCCTTGTAATAAATGCAATCTGCAAATCAGAAGCAGACTCCCTGGTGCAAACCTGCAAAAATAAATCCACCCACATCCTGCCATGACACAGGCAGCAGAAAGCATCTTGAAATAACACTTGCTTAAGGAGAATAAATGCTTCCCATTTTCTAGGCACTGCAACATGAACATGACAGTCTAAGTACTAAGGTTTGACAGTCTAAGAATTGAGGTTAGACTAACTCCTGAGAAAAGTGATGATTGTTCCTAGGAGCTGGAAGAATAAATGTGTGGAACGGGGACAAGAGCCAAGGCCAGGGCTCGGGCTCTGCCACCCTCTAAGGTGACATTTAGGACTACTGTGGCCTCCCTCTTCCTACTTTGCAGTCCCCGTACGGGAGCCAGTGTGGGCCGTGACGATATAAATGGGATCACGTCCATCACTCCTGTGTTCACTGCCTTCTGTGGCTGCCAGCCTCGCATCCTCACAGCAGCCTTCTCCCTCCATGCCATACCCGCTCCATCACCACTGGCTTCAAAGCCTACACATCCCATCCCACTGCGCCCATTTTAGCCACGTTCACCTCCACGCTGGTCTTCCTACTCTCCCAGCAGATGCTCAAAGAATAGCTCTGTGGAAGGCAGGCAGGCAGTCAAGGAAGGAATTCATTCAACTCCACATTTGATGGGAAAGAAAGGAATTATTCATGCCAATAACCATACCCCCCCAAATTCTTCAGCAACATTTCACATTAAAAAACAATTTGTTGAAACCTGCTAATCACGATCAAGGAAATTCTTGGGCAAATATAGAAACCACATCGCTGGTGGTTTCTACCTTCAGTCTTTCAAAACACGGTCCCTCCCACTGACCCACTAGGACAAATCCTAGTCATCTTTCCAGATCCGGTTCCAATCTTCCCCTTGCATGACATCACTCCTGTCCATCATGTCCCACGGTATCCTGTCCTGTGTGTAAGCATGCCTTAATGCTGGAATATAAAAGGTTGGGAAACCTGGTTTGTATCAATAGAACTTTCCGTGTTCAGGGCACAGAACAGCTCCGATGAGGCACGCATATCCAGCAGAAGCACTGATTTCACGAGAACAGGCACCGTGCAAGTGCTGATACCCAGCAAAGGCAGCGGGTGACAGGCTGCTGACAGCGCTTCACATGCTGTATATTCAAAAATAATGATTGCACACTTGTGAGATAAAAAGAATATTCTCTGTAAGTGTGAAAATAATGCCCTCCGTTCCCTCATCTTTCACCTGGAAAGGAACTGGTCTACATAATTCCTAAGGAAGCTCACAGCTCTTTAAGTTTATGAATGTAAGATAAAAAATGGCTCCTGCATACATTCGTCGGAGAAGAGTGCCACATTGCAGAATACAGGAGCATCTCTTGCTAGTATAATTTCACCCTAGGGTGCAGGCAGGCCCTTAGGCACGCTGTGTTTATATAAAACTATTTTCATTGCTTTGTCCTTTGCTGCAACATCTGGGCATCCTTACAATATACGCTAACGTGGAGAATATTATATCAGGATTTAAAAAAACAGCTTCTACTATGATAAGAGATTAAATAAACTTAAATATTAAAATTGCATTAAAAAGTTTAAAGTTACACTACAATTTAGTATCTCTTTCTTCAAGTGGAGAAGCATAATTGGTAAGTACATAATGAATACATACTAAGCTTAAGGCACTTTTACTCATGAGAGAGATAATATAAAGAACCAAGAGCTAGGCTGTTAGCATGCAGTGCTTAACTCAGCCCAACTCCTTAGGAAAGTTAAAGAAAGCTGTTAGTCCTACAACAGAACTCCTGGCCTGAAAAACTCCCCGCTTTGAAGAAGTGCTAGGTTCTCTGGTTGGAGCTTAGTATACGTGTTTCAGTATTTCTATTCCACCTCAACTCTTCTATTCAACTCAATTTTTAAACAACTGGACCACAGCGGCTTTTTTGTCCTCCTTGAAGAGTCAAATACCCAGTCGTGTATTTTAAAAGAAAATGAAAAAAAAAAAACCTCAACTAGCATGATTATGAAGCTTTAAAAAGTCTCTCAAGGAAGTGGATGAGTTATGACATATGTGGGTCATTAAATATATTTTAAAAGTCTGTCAGTTCTGGATTGACCCACAGAGTAGGAAAGAGAAACTGTAAATCTATCAAACTACTTGAATCATCAAATACGTAACATGATGACGTTCCCTACCCCATCCCAGTCCCCCAGAAAGAGGTAAACAACGTAATAAAAGATGATGGATTGAAAGCAGATACCTCAGAGTTATTACATGAGGGAAGTAAATGCCACCTGACTTACCTTGATCTATAAAAATTAAGTCCCAAATTAAGTCCCAAAAGAAGGCTGTGTAAATTCTGAAAGGCAGATCTGCTTGGGGAAGCACTGGTCTTTTCCTCCCTGGAGGAATTTCCTCACTTTCTGCTTACCAAGTACAGGGAACAATACCTAACACTAAAATAAACACGGAGTTTTTCAAAGAATAGGTAGCTGGGGCAGCCACCTAAAGGAACCAATACAAAGTATTTGAACATTAAGTGTGGCCACAACAGTCAACCCAGAGAAGGCAGGCAGGGTCCCTTCCAACTCAATTTATGATACTTTGATTTCATTTTATGACCTCTCCCTTCACGTGAAGCACTCTATTCAAAAGTGTCAGAACAGTCCTTGGTTCTAAAATGATCAGGGATTAAAAAGAAGGCTTCCTGAAATTCAATCTACTTCATCCCCCACCCTGAAAGCTAAACTTCCTGTTAAAACGTGGTGATGCCTAGAGACCACCGAGGTGTCAATTCAGGACACGGCACAAAACAGGCAGGACACTGACGGCTTCATTCAGGCCCACTCATGCAGGCCACCTGTTCCGCTGACTTACTTTCTTATATTCCCTCTGCATCCCCGTTTGCCCAAGGAAGCTGTAGCACAAAAAATAAATAAGTAAACAAGAGATTTAAAAAGGAAAACCCATTGGGAACATCATACATCCGTGATGCCTACGGAGTCAAGATAATTTCTAAAAATCTTTCCATAATCTCCATCTACCCAGAAAAATCACCAAGCTCTTGCAATACATAGTTTAGCTAATATTTTCAACACTCTATCCTTTGAGGCCTTTTTCATCTTTAAACTGGAGCTGGGTCTACATCGCGGGTGGACTGTCTTGGCGTCCTCTCTTGTGTAGGCCATGGAATATTATGCTGCCGGGTATGAATCAAGGGAACTGGATGATCGCAGACAGGATACTAAACCTCTCAATAATCACCAGCCAATTCTGGATTGGGTTTCCCAAGCTTCTTTTGGCATTTAGAGTGGAAACTTAGATATTCTGGTATTCGAGCATTCAATCAACAATTTCAACACCTTCCATGAATTTCCAGCTTTTTCCTCATTTTTGCAAATGTCTTGGTAGTATCATTAGGAGTTAAAAAAGGTCAATATATTTAGGCATTAATCCATCTCACCAGTAATAATATGCAGTTAATTAGTTTTGTTAAAAAATCTGCTTATAGACTACCATTTAGATTAGCCTCAATTAATTTTAAACCATTAACTATACAGAGACAGCCAACATTTATTAAATTTAAGATAATTCTTACATGGAGTAAACTTCTTCTGGTATTGCGAACTTTTATGTAGAGATAACAATTTTCTTATTAGCACATGTTATAAAATTGTAGTTTTATTTCAGTGCCAAGGAACTCTGCCTCCAAGCTTAGCCAAGAGAAGCAGCTGCAGCATTTATGAAAACCCTCTAAAAGTCAGTATCTAATAAGGCCTATTCCCAAATTCTGTCCTCATTTGTAAACCACATAACGTGAAAATTTTGTACAGATAACATTAGATTGCTGCTCAAAAGCCACAGCCCGTAAGAAGGAAAAGTAAACAACTGGAAACATGGCATGGAAAAAAAAAAAATATATATATATATATGTGTGTCTGTGTGTGTGTGTGTGTGTGTGTGTGTGTGTGTGTGTGTGTGTGTATCTATATAACCAAAATGGCATGGTAAACAAATAACATGTCTGAAATGTCAGCAGAAATAACTATTTGTAAGTTTCAAAATTCAATAGCGCAAATACAACTAAAGGTCCTGTTCTACGACGCACAGCTCACGAATTAATTGAAGTCTTTTCAAGGACTGCATCATCGCAGGGCAATGTTAAGGCTCTGTGATACTGATTATCCAAGGGGCAAATACTCAGGAAAGATGAGATGACAGCAGAAAGGAGATCAAAGTCTGTTACTAAAGTAAACATTTCCAGGTATGCCTTAAATTCATGTTGCCCTGTGTCTAATAGCCTGTGATCAAAACCCGACTGTTCACAGTTAACCTAATTACCTTCCTTGGAGAACGATTTGTACATTACAGAGACCTGGGTAAGAAGGGAAAAAACCACATAACGCCTCATTTAAACCTCACCGTAAACCTGTGAGTTGGACGTTTTTAGCCTCCTCTTTCGCTGACGAGAGAGGACACGCAGAGAGGGAGTCACTCCCCCGGGACACGTCAGGAATCTGCACAGTCCAGCCCATTAGGCCTGTGCTCCAAGGCACCAAATGGAGTGGCCATCTCCAAAATTCTCAGCATTAAGACGTCACATCACAGAAAGCATTAACCTGCATTTTGGCTACACAGGCTTCTAAACTGTGCAAAGATATACGTATTTTTAAAATTCCTATTCTGTATATACGCAAAATGATAGATGTGATACTGTCATTAGTTATCACACCTAATGATAGTATCACATACCTTGGTTGGAAACAGTAAAATAACACCATTTCACATGATGGTTGGGAAGGTTGAGTGAGACAGTGGGATGGTTATACAGACTAAGTGAAAGAAAGGCAGGCACTCTTCAAATTGTGAAGTGCTTCAGAGATGTGAGTTGTCACCTGCAAGCCCTATGTGTTTGTGTGTATACACACCTACTGATGTCACCACCTACACTTTTCAAAACATCCGTCTAAGTTGAAATTTCAAGTTCCATAATATTGGAATGTGCCCGTATAGAACCACATTAAGAGAGATAGCCAAGAAGAAAAAGTTTACAGAATCCATTCAGAGACCAAGTCAATGGAAGGAATACTAGCTTTTTTTATCCACTGCATTGCTGTGGTGGTGCTTTTAAATAAAGGGGTGGTTTATACACCTATTTTCCTAGAGTTACTTTTTAAGGTAAAAAAGAGACAACAACTAATACTAATGTAAAAATTGTTCTGTATAGTCAAATCACCTTCTCTGAAAGAGATTCAAACTAAAATTCCCCCCCAAACAAAAATAGTTTGGGTATTCCTTTGTCGTTCAGTAAAATGGATTTTTAATCACAGAAGACTACCATGCTACTTCTGGGAAGTGTAAGTCCATGGAGAGGGCACGAGGAAAATTCAGAGAACCTGGGACGAAGGAAAGAAGGAACACTCCTTCCCTGTAGTGTATGTAGTGGGTGTCAGAATACGTGTTTTTGTCCCCACTGTGGAACCTTCTAACTCTGTTTACATTATGAATTTTGTATCAGCAAGAAACTGAGATAGTCCCAGAAACTTTCCAAGGACTCAGTGTAACGTGGGATTAGAAAACCGGCATGACAGCATGGTGAAAGGGGACACAAACGCCTGGTAAACAGTGATCCCACTTCCTCAGAATAACTGTCCATGCAGTTAAGAAGCTCATAACCAAACCAAGGAACCCAAAAAACTAATTTAAGAAAATAACTAAATTATTCGTAAATGACCATTAAAATGCTACAAACTGAACTGATGAGTTGTAAGAATTCTGAAATATTACAGCTGATTATAACTGATAACTCTAAAAACCAATTCTACTTTACAGAGGTGTCAGACCAGGTAGAAAATCAACGATCACATGGGGTCCCAGGAATCTGATCAGCATTTTTTAGGCCACGTTGCATTTTAGATTTATTCACGACAGTCATGACAGGATGTTTGGAAGGCACAGACAGAGAAAATTTCTCAACAAGGTAACCTTGTAATAAGGTCTAAGGCATAGATCACAACATATGAACACATTCGCAAAAGGAATCTTGAACGGTTTTCTCCGAGAAAGATTTTTGACATCAGTCAAAAACCAGACTGTAATCGATTTTTCACGTAAACTAATAATGAAATGCCCTTCTGTCCAAAGCAGCAGATATTTGAAACGTCAAAAAAGCTTGGTGGCAGCCAGACTGTAGACGCCCAAGTGAATGTTTTCCTTCAAGATAAATAAGGCTGTGGCAGCTGCTGTCTACACTTAACACCCCTGCCCATATGAAACACGTACAAAGTGTTGAATGGAACAGACGGTTTTGTTATGAGACAAGTTTTGTTTTTGCTTCTTGAAGAAACAAGTTTTCGCTTAAAAGAAAACCAGCTTCCTACCAACCATTTACAAATTTCTGTAAGTGTACAAAAATACAAATACGAAAATAAAAACTACTGTGCACAAATGGAACTTACTTTCCAAGAAAAGCTCTTTATTCTAGAACTTGCATTTCCAAATTTGAAGAAATTTATTTTCCACTCTAATAGCCCTCGCAAGTTAGAGCGGTCCTTGCATGTAAATTGGTATGTTCTATTTGTTTTTTAATCACATGAGAAACTTCAAGCCAAATGAGACTGGAATTATATAAATCCGTTTGTCCTCAACATCTAACTGCAAAATGATTTAAATTCTGATAACTGAACAGTTGTCAAAACTTTAGGAAATGCATTTCGTCAATCTTCATGTGGTAGGTGGTCCAAATTCAGCATGGAACTGCGCTGCCCATTGAAGCCTACACCTGTTGTGATGGTACTTTCTTGAGTTGAAGGATAGAAGCTCTTATCAAAATTTTATTGAAATTTGCACCACTGTATAAAAACGGTATTGGTTCAGACTAAGACAGTGCACTCAGATATTTCCTAATAAAAGGGCTAGAGATAATAAAAGGGTTTATAGAAGGGAAAAGAAGAAGAAACAGTTATAAAGCACCAAGAAAAATATAATATTTGCATTTAGCACCTGATTACGCTTTCAAAATGGTGAAAACCCATGATGGAGCAGTGATAAAATTTACTCAAATGGCCCAAAATATTTCTCAACACAAAAGACGATACGATTCCACAGTCATACTCAGTCATCCACTTTGGGAAGTCACCATTCACAACTGAAACCCAAACAAAAAGTCTCCTAGACATTTCATTGTTGTATCCTCAAAACCAGCCATCACAGGAAATTCAAGGAAAAAAACCCAATTCAAAATATAAGGAGCTTGTCCTTTAAAAAAAAAGCACTCAGTGGCTAGGGACTATTAGTAAAAGAAAGCTAACTGATGAAACTTTTCATCCCACGACAAACTATGAAAGCTGCAGTCATCATTTGCCTTGGTGGAGTTAGCAGCTGTCTTTCTGTGCTCCATTTCACTGAAAGGGAGAGAGCAAGAACACAGGCGCAATAAAGGCCAAAATCTGTTGCAGGGCGTCTGTTTCCACAGCTGGAGACAGGGCACTTACTATTCTATATACAGCAGTCCAGCTTAGACACTCAAGTGGGCAGTGTTAAATTGCAGGGCTGTGCAATCTGATCATTAACAAGTCCCCAATCAGTTTCGCCTTGCCTTGGCCCATAAGCCAATCTGCTTCAAAAACACATTTCCTCGTGTCCCTCGAGTGTGACTATGTTTGTTCAGTATTACTTAATGGGACAAAAAAACAAAGACAATACATTATATAACAAGGGCTGGCCCTCTACAGCTAAAGGCCATTAGGAAGAACTGGTCCAACTTGACATAACACTGAATTATTAAGAAACTAGACAAGTTTAACGTGAGATTCTCTCACCTTCATTAGAACTGATTATTTTTTAAAGGCTGTATCTGCAAGCAGTTTTTAAATGCATTTCCAACGTCAACACGTTGGGGCACTGCAGATTAACTTAAAAGTAATACATTTAAAAAATTCTTTTATTCAGAAAGGATGAAAGGTGGGGGGGGGGGGGTAAGGGGTTGTCTGGATTTTTCAAAACAGAGTGATTCGACTTTGAGGATATTTTCTAAAACGCTAATTAGTTTCATGGACCTCTACCAACGGCTGGACCACAAATCATGGTCCCAGAACGCGGCCAAACATTAAGTTACACTGACCCGAAGCAGGGAAACTCCCAGGAGGGAGGAGGATGGAGTTTATTTTAATTACACTGGAGAATAAGCTTGCTGGGCTTGAATCAGTCCCTACCAACCGGCCCGTCACATGGAAACGCACGCTCACTTACCGAGGCGCAGGCTCCCGTGGAACCAGGGCTGGCGGCGTTATTCTCCTCGGGACTCGGAGGAGCTTCCTCTGGCCCCCGAGTCACAAGAATTCTGAAATGCTGCTGCCCCGCATTTTGATCTTGCCTGATCTTAAAGGTGCAGCCCTGACCCTGTGGCGTCCTTTCCACGGAGTTGGTCCTGTGGATTTCGGGAGCCACCCTGCGGCCCCGAGGTGGCGTCTGCGGGTGGCCCGGGTGGCCGCGCTCTTCCGTGGGGCTGCCCCGCTCGGCCCGGGGCTGCGTGGGGTACGAAGTGCTCCTCTCCAGCCGAATGCGGGGATACCTCACCAACCTGTCCCCCTTGGTGCCAGTGAACCCGAAGTTGAAGTCACCGGCCAGCCCTGGCGCGCCTGCTTGCGGCTGCTGCAACTGGAAGACAAAGCACCGCTTCCCGGAACTTCCAGAAGCATCTGGAACATGCTGCAGGGACCAGCGCCTGGGCTCCGGCGCCGACGGGCCGCTCTGGCCGTCGGCCCCGAAGGGCGTCAGCCTCACCTGTCGCACGTCTGCGCTGGAGGCGCGGTGCTGGATGCGGAGCCCGCCGCCGCCCTCCCGGCCCCCGACGAACGAGGGCTCGGCCTCCTCGAGGCCGTCGGGGGCTACAGGGCCCGGCACTTGGCGGCCACACATACCGTTGACCTGCGGGGCCGAAGCCCTCGCCGCTCTGGGAGGGGAGCTCTCGGGACTCTCGGGCTCCGGGGGCTCCGGACAGCCGCCCCAAGGCACCGAGCCCGCGTCGCCGTCCAGGCCCTCGGGCGGCCCGCACCCGTCAGGGGCCCCGTCGGCCGCCTTGCGCTGCAGCGAGATCTGCACGGACGAGCTCCGAGTGGGCCGCGCGTCGAAGGGGCTCAGGAGCTGCGGGATGAACATGGACGTGCTGCGCTTGAGCGCGCCCACGCCTCCCTGCAGGCCGCCTCCGCCGTCCTCTGCTCCATTCGGGGTGAAGGGGTGAGGGCCGCTCCGCCGCGGGAGCGTGTGGAATGCCATGAAAAAGTCGTCTTCTCTCTCCTGGTCTAGGATCTCTGATTCGGGGGCTGTGTTGCTGCGACCTGAGCCAAAATGAAACCGAAGCCGATGGGCCATGGTGCCCAGAGGGCCAGGGAGGGAGAGGACGAGCGTCAACAAGAAGCCTGGTGCTGCCAGAAGTCAAAAACCAAAGACACAAACTCCAAGAAAAAGTGTCCCATCTGCCAAACCGTTAGTACTGCGGCACCAAGAGCGACAGATAGCAGAAATAACCCAAGTGGCAAGCGGCATTCCAGGCATGATTGGATAAGAGCAAAAAGCTCTCATCCACACTGTGACAGAGGGTAGGATGGCCAGAACCACATGACTGCGGTCTCCCCCTCCAATGCCAGCTTGTGGACTTAGTGGAGTTTTCCCCCCTCTCGCTCTCAATTTTTTTTTTTTTTTTTTTTTTTTTAAACAGCAAGAGCCTGAAACAGCACCTTCCCAGCTGCTGCTTTTCCATCAGACAGGAGTGGCCCCAGCAGGGAGCTCTCACAGCTGACTAAGGCAGCAAACACACTCCGAGCCATGCTGCTATAAATCTAACCGCACGGCGCTCACCGGACAGTTCTTTCCGAACCAAGCAGGGCACCGGGACTCTCTCTAACCAATGTGAGAGAGAGACCTGGCATCCAACACAGAAGCACACGCAGTATATCCGCCCACCTCCCCAACCACCTTTCCCACCGAACCAGATAATGACAAGTAAAAATGCCGTGGCCGCTGGAAGACGCTTTCACGAGCAATCGGATGTTATGCTCCCCTGTTACTTATGATGTCACCACACTACCAGGATGGAATGCAAACTAATAAAATGTACTATAAATACGATTACACACCCCACAGGATAAGTGTCGCTTTAACACTAAATAATTAAACCATGATCTACAAGTAACAAAAGAGCTAAATGGAGGGGGTACAACTCACAACACTGCCAGTTAAGGCCTGCCTCTGGCTACTGCAACGTTTTTCATTTAAAAGATTGGGGGGGGAGACGCAATCTCATACGTAATATGATTCTCAGACATGGCGGTACCAGAGGAAAGGAGCTCAGCTGGAGAAAACATTCTCTCCCCTATGCCAGACAGGAGAAAAAACCACCACCCTCGCGCCACCACCACCCCCCCCGAAAAAAAGGGGAAGGAAAGTTGAAGAAGGGTGGGCATGTGGTTTCGGTAATAAATTAAATACCATGCAGAAAAAAGGCTGCCTGGAGCCGCCTGTTTTCCGGTAAGAAGTCAGCATTATCACCCCAGTTGGGATACAAACATAGAATCTTGCTGTTTTTGAAGGGCCAAAAAGGACCTAAGCAATAAAAGTGAAAGTCCACGTTCAAAAAGCTGTCATCGGATTTGTAGCTAACTTGGAATATATTCTGTGTGTTTTAAACATACTCTTTTCCATGATCCAGAAACATCAGTTATTTAACAAAGAGGTTTATTTAGGAGGGAGTAAAAAATAGGGGGCGGGGGGCGGAATACCAAGCTGCAAAGAGTGACAAAAAGTTTATTTTAAAATCCGCAAAGCACGACTGTGTCAACAGCTCTGGAGTCCAGGGTGTGGAGGATTAACCTGTGTTTACATACATCCAAATCTGTTTTCTAAAGGCATGTGTTTTAAATGCCAAAAATGATCTCTATGAGAGAAATGGAAGCCAGTTTGCTTAATGCGAAAACTGCCTAGCACCACTACGGTCGGTCACGTATAGTCTTAGCTGGGTTAATAGCCAACAAAGAAAAAACCACTGCCAGCAGCATTCACTGCATAGTAACAACACTGCAGATGGCCTGGGGCAAAGCTAGGTACATAAAACACCATTTTTCAGATAAAGTTTGTATTCAAATGGGATTTCTTAGAGCTCTGCATTCATTCAAAGCCCTTTTGGGCTTAGAAGTATAGTTTAGGGCTCATGGCAAGGTCATCTCAACAACAGTTATTCTTCTAGATATTGGAAAACAAAATTTTTACAGTGAATTTCCTTTAATAGAAGAAAAATAATGAGTTAAAGCCCATCTGACAAGAGGCAATTTTTCCTCAAAGTTCACCATTTCTTCACCTTGAAGTGTTATTATACTCAATAAATGAGAGAGTAAGGATTAGTCTTGTGGCTGCATCTGTGTCTCCAGGGACTTACTGTTACTCTGCTGAACACTGCTGAATTCAGTGTTTGCTGGATGAAAGATGGAGTGCTAAGAACTGCACCCTCAAGCAGAATTTCTCATTCGATTTAACAAGAAAATAACTTCATACACAAAGCAAAAGTGATTTTAGCTACTGAGTACTACTAAGTATCACCTAAGGTACAAAATGTCCAGTTCAATGCAACCACCGAGAATCCATATATTTTAATAGAAAAGCTATCAGGATGGTGGGCCAGCATCTGTTGGCTTTCTAATTTGGAGAGTAACACAAGGCATAGGAGATCAAATATACTCCCAAGTTCCCTAAGGGTTAAAGGCCTGGCTATTCACCACCACTGGCCTGAGACTTAGGAGACCAGCAGTTACATAATTACATGAGGGCTCTAGACCTCAGTTCTCTTTCTTCATTTGCAAGGACAGAGAATTAAATGAGTTAACATTAGAAGGCTCCTCCAGATCAAATATTCTATTAAACTCAAGCTATTCAAAAACTTGTCAGTTTCAGTTGAATTCTGCAGAAAGAAGGGTCCATAAGAACATTTCTTTTAAGCAAATAATATACGGTTGGAGCCTCCGTATCCGCGGGTTCCGCATTCATGGATTCAACCAACTCGAATCAAAAATATTCAGGGGAAAAAAATTCCAGCAAGTTCCAAAAAAGCAAAACTTGAATTTGCCTCATACAGGCAACTATTTACATAGCATTTACATTGTATTGGGTATCATAAGTCATCTAGAGATAAAGTTCAAGTATACAGGAGGATGTGCTTAGGTTACATGCAAATATTTCACCATTTTATATTAGAGACTTCAGCATCCTTGGATTTTGGTATCTGCAGGGGTCGTGGAACCAATCCCCCCATGGATACTGAGGGATGAGTGTACATAAGTCTCAGAGAAAGCGAATTTGAGTGCAACTGACTCCACCGAGTTATAATACCACTTCTGAGACTAACCTAAAAGCTTATACATATCATAATAATATTCATTTTCATAGTTGGAACACTTGGCTCATAGGTATTTGATGTATATATTCTAGGGAGTTAAATCTGGCAAAGTGCTTTAAGCCAGATTTGCTTCTGAAACTCCATTTCTAAAAGGAAATGTAAGTTGTATCAGTTACATACATACACATATATATGCCTACTTACCTATCAATCTATATAAAATGTATGTACCAGTTTTATGCCTCAGGCATATTTCTGGTTCTTTGAAGTTACTATCTATGAATTTCCCTCGAGAAAGTACCACTTTTAAAAAAACAGCTTAATTTTACCTCCTAAATATAGATTTACTTTTTGCTATATACTCTTAATTAGATTTTTGTTTTCCCAAAGAGATTCATTATTGAACATGTCACAATCACATGGTCTGGCTTATACATAAAAACCCTGAAAGGTTCATTTACATGAGTAATGGCGGCGACAGATTTGCATATCGTTTGTATCCCCAGAAGCAGAGCGTAAGCATACGTGGTTTGATAAATCACCAGTGTGACTTTCACAAATATTAACGACGATACAAACATACACATATACAAATAAACTGTCCTACCCATATCAAAATGTTTGAATTATGAACATTAAACTAGGAATGGGACAAAAATGGTCTTACTGAGGGACATGTATACTGGCAGAAGTACAACATAAATACAGGTTTTTAAAAGATGTTGCTCTAAAAATTCAGTTTTTGAAAAAATGAAGCAAAAATGAAAAATTGGGACCCACTTACCAGTCTGTTTTCATCAAATACTTCAAACAAGAGTCTGTGATTAGATGGGTTTACCTATGAGGGACAGAAATAATATTTTTTAAATGGGCAGAAATAATTCAAGGAATGAAATAAGAGACTGAAAGAATAAAATGCTTTATAACACACCCAAATCAACTGTGTAATATAAACAATTAACCTGCTCTTTCATCAACTAAATCAAGTTTTCTATTATTGATTTCTATTATTATTCTACGCCTAATATTTAGACATATCAGAAGAATAAAATGCTTAATTTTAAGCTGCTTTTCCAACATAAGAAAGGATAATTCTAAGTAGTTTTTAACAGTTGCTAAATCTCCCCTAAAAAGGCATCCTCGTGCCTGTACACCAAAGGCTACATCCTCACAAAGGTCTACACCTGAGGAAATTTCTTAGGCCTAATAATAAAAGCAGTGATAAAAAATAATGAAGAAAATAGTAAAAAGCGGCTCTTTACCATTGTGTGCGTACTTTTTAGGCACTATCTCCTTTATTAAATATCAAAAACACATGATCTCATTTATTCTCAAAGCAGCCCTATGATGTATAACTGTCACCTCAATTTTACAAATGAGGAGCTGAGCCCAGCAGGGGCAAGTAACTGGCCCAGGAGCTGGTTATGCAGGGCAACCAGGAGCCCCACCAGGTCTGGCCTGCGAGTCTCCAGAGCCCCTGGTTCGAGCCATTAGAGAGACAAAGAAATAAAAGATAGCCCCTCTTCCAGAAACTGCGGGGTCAATGTCAGAGCTACTGGGCTTTCGATGTCTTTTTGCTTCTTTCTGTCTCTTTACCCAAACCTCACTGAAATAGCAGAAATCATCCTTCAGACTCAAGTATTCAATATAATATCATTTAGTTAAGGACCAACCACGTGTGGGACATGGTGGGAAGCGTTCTCATTTCTATCATTGTACGTAAATCCTGGAAAACAGCCTTACCAAGTGAGGATTCCTCTCTCCTAGTGAGAGATGAGGAGGCTGTGGGGAGTGCGAGTCTTTGGGGGGGCTTCTCCAGGGTTGGAAAGGATGTAAGTGGTAGGACCCAGGTCTACCATCACTAAGTAGAGGGAAGGAGAAGGGAATGAAATAACATTTGATGGTACAGAGAACACGACTTGTGCTTCTGACCCCTTGGCTTGCTCTTAGCCTAGTGATGGAGCAGGCAGGTGGGCAGGGGGCTTAGTGTCTGTTTGAAAGCTCAGTGAAGGGTTGTACTGCTGACCAGTGCGTCCACAGGCCGTTGCAGAAGCTGGCATACAGTAAGCACTCAATAAAGATTTGTGCGATGAATACAACAAAAATGGTTTTTTAAATGCCCCACCAAAAAAATCGAGTTTACGTATGTTTAGAGCTAATATAAGCTGAAAAAAACCTTGGATGTACTAAAATTTACAGAAATGTGGCCAAGGTGTTAAACTGAAAGAAGTCTAAGTAATTTGGAGTATTACAAGTGGAAAGCTGTATCTGAGAGTTAGCTACGGGCCAATAATATCTACCTGCCCCCATTACTTTTTCAGTCCTTCATGAAGTAATTTAAAATACATCTGGTAGAAGCTACACATAGGATCTCACCAAGTATTAAAATATCAATGCCATATTTTAGCTCTGAACATAATAGAAAACAGATGTCGTATATAGCGATCTAAGTTCGGAGCACATAAGATACCATTGTGACTGAAAGGAAGAAATCAGGACCAATTATAACGAGTTTAATGGTAATATTGTTCTTTGGGAAGCTACACGAATCAGAAGATCTTATTTAGAGCAGTTCTGGAAGTAGAGTAGTTTTTAATATCACAACTATACAGATGATAAAAATTAATTCATCCTGAAGAGAAAAATACCCTCTTTTCCATTAAATACCTGAGCAGCTTAATATTTTCAAAATTTCAGTACAAAAAAAAGCAACTGCAAAAACTCACTGAATAGTAGTCTCCATTAATTCACAGAATTCAGTCTTTCTACACATAGCTCTTCTAGATATTAAATATAAAAGGTTGAGGAAATTTACCTAATTTGGTGATATTTAAACTACAGAAGTAGTTTTATATTACACACATACACTCACACTGAATCTCTGAATTGTAAAAATTTTCCTTCCTAATTGGAACATGATTGGCAACCTTTAGGCTTCTTTTTAATCATGTTGCTTCTACTGGGTTCGTGTCTCATAGAAATAATTAAGCTCTGGTTTTAATTATATTTTACCTTCCTTTTTTTTTTTTAAAGAAAAACTTGCATAGAAAAGCTAAAATATGGTATTTGGTTAACTTTCTTTTTGTTTCCCTCAAACATCCCAAAATGAAACAAGTCCAGATTTTGTTACCACTGGTCACAGTCTTTGAAAATTTGGGGCACATTAGGAAGCTACCCAACCATTTCTCATCTTAAAAGGAATTTCATAATAAAAATTTAACAGATATCCCTCAATGTGAGTCTGTTGTGATAATATATCAATCTAGTTATCAATAACAATTATTACCCGCCCCCCCCCAAAAAGAAAAACTTACTCTAAAATAAAATTCTTCATTCCACTTTGGGTTCAGCGTCTGGAAGAGAAATCATCTTGTAATTTATTTTACAGTCTTTGAAACATTAACAGTTACTAGTACAATGCAGTCCACACAGTTGCTTCAACTTTTCCTTTTCCCCCCAGTAAAAGAACAGCTAAGAGATTTTCAAAATGGCAATAAAGGAAGCATTTAGTCAATTATCTGAGACTATTCTATCAACCAAACTAGATGGGGATGGGATGTATTTATGAAACAGATGACCCACAGGTAAGGAACCATCAATTTCATGCTATCAACCAGAAGGAATAACGTCAGGGACCTACAAAGAGCCATCATCGTGAAAAACAAAGATATTCTTCAAGAAATTAACACTGATATGATTATTCTATCAAGAAGGAAATGAACTTTGCTTATTTCCCTCCACCTGCTACAAATCTGTCTTGGAGAGCGATGAAGCAGGTGGCAGAAGGGTGACCGTGTTCACTATTTACACAAAAACTGAAATCTGGAGACTATTTTATAAAGAACAATATTGATGATCAGATTATGTAACATGAAAAAACTCTGCCAGTTATAAACCAAAAGTGAACTCTTTTCCCCCAAATAACCAGGTTTAAAAATATTCATCTACCTATCCTTCAATCCTCCTCTCTACCCATCCACACTCATCCATCCATCCATCTCCACATCAATCCATATAAATATACATCTCACAAGGACATGGAAAGATACTGCTGTCCTCAGCTTCGATAAAAGATGGACTACCAAACAGCCTTTGAAACTAAGATGAAACATACTACGGGAGAATACATTTACACGTGTGTTTGTGCATTTGGACATGCATCATACTCTGAAATAAACACATCTCTCAAAAATTCTATGTAAAAATTTGAGACTGAAAAATCACCACCTCACCAAGGACTACAGATATTTTAAAGTTAGAATGCTATTTGTCTTTATCAATCTATTTCCTTTAAAAACTAGTGCAGGAAGCAGCAGCAAAATAAGAGCAACACAAAAGCACCATAAAAAAATAAACTGAATTTGTACAACATTGAACTGGCATTAAAGAAAAAAAAAAAAAATCAGCAATTTCCCCACCCACAACTCAACGGGGCGTTTAACCCTAAATAAAGGGGTTTCACACTTTCAGCTGTGAATCGAGCCGGGGATGGTAACGAGTGAGAGGGCTGGGAGGAGGAAGGGGGAGAGGTGGGTGCAGGCCCAGGTCCGCCACGGGCTGCAGCCGGTCCGGAGCCCAGCTTCACGGAAATGCAGAGGGGGAGAGGCAATGGACAGGTGAGGGAAGGAAACAGACAGGTGAGACCACAACACGCATGAGGGACCAGGCACCCGGCCACGAGGAGAGGACGATGAAAACAGTTCTTAAACCCGGGCGCAGCACAGAAATACTAACCAGGAGGCTGGCTGCCGAGCGAGGCAGACAGCGCAGCCCCGGCTACGCAGCGACACCCTCTACCGTGGAGCGGAGGGAGGAGGACCTCCCCTCGGAAGGAAACACATTTCAGTATCCCCGATCGCCGGCTTCGGTGGCTTCGGTGGCTTTGGTTCTCTGCTCCCTCCGCGTCTGGCAGGCAATCAGGTCCCCGACTGCCTTCCCTGCAAGGCGGGCCTCCCGACCCGCTGGAAACTCAACCAGCGGCAGCGCCCAACAGGGAACAATGGCCTCCGTCCTTCACAGGAATCCTCCCCACTCATCAAAATACGGGCTCCTGTTCGCTAAACTGATTTGCAGTGCCAGTCGAATGCCAGGTGGAAGACACGCTAGACTGCTGTGTCTTCCTTACACAAAATGACCTGGCCGCAGACCCCTGGCGTCTGCACGACGGCAGGAGAATTACCATTTTTTAAAAGCCATCACGCTCTCCAGGAACTGCTTATCACACAGAGTGTTAGACTGTTTACCCCGCAAAGGTGGGGAGGGAAAAATAATAGTAATCTATAAGTAATACTGAAGCACAGATAAGAACAGTACTTCTGATAGAAAACATGCATCTTCAATAAATGCTCCAAATATGGAGTAAATATATGTTTTAATATATGTTATAGATAGATATACAAAAACATGGAGATAGATGAATTAAGATATAATTATGGATATAAATCTATGTTCTAGTATATTTTATAGATGTATATAAAAACATGGAGATAGATGAGTTAAGATATAAATATGGATATAAATATATGTTTTAGTATATTTTATAGCTGTATATAAAAATATGGAGACAGATGAATTAAGGTATAATTATGGAAACAAATCTTTAATGAAATCATGGGTGTAAAATTTAGAAAAGTGAAACATACACACACACAAACACACACAAATGTGCAGTTTTATTGTTAATATTTTTTATTTGTTTTTGTGTAGCTAAGCAAGTATTTTGCTTCCTTTGGTAATACCTGTTTTGAGTTAAACCATTCCCTTTGTGCCTACCAAATCCACAAGCCACTCCATTTCATTAAATGTATTTTAAATTGCTTTAAATTTCTTTTCATAAACTAACAAGCCAACAAGAAAAAGTCCTTGTTTTGCTTTATTCTTTGCAGGGAAAAAAATTTCTGCTTGTAATAATGCATATTTTAATACTGTTTTTATAGTCATTTAACTAAAAGCCAAAACCGCTGTCTTGGGTTAACTCTGAAAAGTTTGAATTGCATTTATAGATTTCATAATGAGAGATGCTTAAAATGCAAATATTGCCATCTTAAAATATAAACTTCTACAGAGCTCAAAGACATAATTTAATGAGATTTAATTATGACTTAAAAGATGTTTAATTAAGGATGGACGCTTACCTTTTTAATTGTTTTTGTCTGTACCAAAGCAAGTTCTCTATTCTCATCTGCTACGTACAATGAAAGTTTCACATATGGATCACTGTAAGAAAAAATAGGATTATACTTTTCATTTTAAAAATACAAAGAAGAAAGTAGCCATAACCTAACTGAAAATACAAAAATACCACTTAATGGCCAGCTTGTGCAAATTTCACAAACTAAGCAGTAACATTTTTAACATGCTTATAACTAGGTAAATATACTGAGGAAAGTTTTTATCACCTAGAACCAAGGATGTTTATTTAAAAGCAAAACTAACATCAAACTCATATTCTAATTTTAAAGATCATCTTCTCTATTCTTAATTCAAAAGAATTAATCTCCCATAGTATTTTTTCTAAGCACAATCAGATTCTGAAAAGATTACAAGAAAAATTATTAAAAGGCATATAAAATTTGTTCAGACTAGTAAAATCTAGCTAGAAAATTTAGTTTGCATCTTATTTATATTCTGATTTCCATTACGTTGGTAAAAATTATTTTTCTTTCAGTAGAGGTAAAACAGGCATTGTTCATCTAAGTCAACATATATCATCTTATAGATTAAAACAAAAACATACACACAAAAAATTAAAGCCCAGTAAGTCAACAGAGTTGCCCAAAGTTACAGATTTTAGTAAAGTCTTGATTAAATTTCAGGTTTCCTGACTACAAGTTCCAGAGTTCCTATCATTTCCTTGGGAAACTGAAAACTTTTAGCCAGAAGTATATTGAAAGGATTACTTAATGTGAATTATCTACTAAGAGCTTGGTAAGTCCACTCCTCACACGTTCTGGAGTTGCTAACACTGGGATAGCTCAAATCTAGTTAAACTATAAGAATTTGGGATCCAGGTTCTTCTGTTTCACACTTGAGATTCTTAAAGTCATAGGAAGGGCCTTCGTGTATTCAATCCCCAAATTTTCACTCATCTAATTATCGATAGTGGATGATTTATTTCTATCCAATTTGAGAGTTATCCTTTAGTAGTTATACACCACAACCATTAACCCTTATTTTGCAACTTCCAGGGTATTTCTAAAGATTATACGGAGTATCATAAAATGCTTAAGACTATATTGGTTTTTATTAGATAGCTCAATAAATATGCCATGAAATCTCTTAAGGAAAGAGAATGGTGTGATAAAATGAAAAGTTTAGTACTAACAGGACTATACTTGATATCCAAAAAACAGAAATCAAAAGTCAGTGAAAAAAAAAAAAAAAAAGTCAGTGAAAAATATTGTTGGTGTCTGTGTGTAGTATTTATTACCTGTAAATTGCATCTCAGTGGAAGCTACAACCATCTCCTTAAACAAACACACAAAAAAAAACAATAGAATTTTCTCAGTTATATTCTGAGTAAATATTTTTATTTTTAACATTCTGGTTTAGAAGAAGGTATTAGTCAACCCTTTGTCACTTAACCATAAACCACAGATGCTCTTTCACTAAAGAACATCTAACCAGATGCACCTACTTCTCCTTATCTGGACACCCTCAGCCTCAGAATAAAGATGAACCAAGAACCAGAACCTAATCTAGGTCTAAAGACCCCAGGAACACCTTCCTAATCAGAGCCATGGTCTGGGTGATGGAT
Organism: Balaenoptera physalus; assembly: GCF_965194825.1. Taxonomy (NCBI): domain Eukaryota; kingdom Metazoa; phylum Chordata; class Mammalia; order Artiodactyla; family Balaenopteridae; genus Balaenoptera; species Balaenoptera physalus. Next base: position 17,113,256 of record NC_138897.1, read on the forward strand.
CAGGAGTATAATTCTAGGTCAATGGTTCTCAGACTTGAGCATATCAGAATTGCCTGGGGGCGGGAGTACTTAAAACACAGCTTGCCGGGCCCCAACCCCAAATACCCCCAAAAGATCTAGTAGGTCTGGGGTGGGACCGTAGAACTTGCATCTCAAATAAACGCCCAGTAATGTTGGTGCTCTTGAGTCAGGAATCACACTCTGAGAACCACTGTTCTACATGGTATTTGAAAAGAGTATTTTCTAGTTATAGAAACCCATTTTCTATTTCCAGCCACCAAGCTATTGCTAAAAAGAGCTCACGGCCTGATATCTCTGTTATCTCAATAGGCTCCCAGTACGCCATGGAGGTGCATGCACGCTTGTACATACACACACACATTACAGAGAAGACAAAAAACTCTGCTGACTGCCATCTCTTTTTTCATGCCCCCTGGCTGTCACGATTGCTGCCTATTATATAACTGCAATAAAGAGCTAGGCACTCACTTTAATGGAACATTCACATTCTTCCTCTAATCATTTACTGACCTCAGTTTATATGCCCGGAATAGTTCACAATGAGTGACACATGCAGTTGGGGGTTGAGGGTGGGGTTTCTGAGGCTGGGACAATGTCCCCCAGCTGTGACAAGGAAGGCATGTCTGGGCTTGTCTTGAGTGTTCATCCAGGCAGAAGTAGGTACTACGGTGACTATGTGAAAGATTGACCAGGAAACTTCCTGGAAGAGAATTCAAGGTGAACGGAGAGCCAAAGGCCAAGGGTGGGAGCTGGTGAAAGGACAATAAGGTGCAAGTTCAAGGGAAGGGAGCACAGGGCTTGAGACGGGCTGGTGAAAGGATGGTAGGGTGTAAGTTCAAGAGTGGTGGGGCTGGAGTGGGGAGGGGAGCCAGCTGTCCAGATCCGTCTCCCTTTCCAACGGTACAGCAGTACCACTCCCATCAACAAATGTTTACAGAGCACCGACTACACTCCCAGGAGTGGGCAACAAAAAGGATTAAACCATCAAAGGTCAAAAAAGGGACATTCATGGATAAAGAAGATGTGGTACATATATACAATGGAATACTACTTGGCCATTAAAAAAAATAATGCCATTTGCAGCAACATGGATGCAACTAGGGATTATCATACTAAGTGAAGTAAGTCAGAAAAAGAAAGACAAATACCGTATGATGTCACTTATATGTGGAATCTAAAATATGACACCAATGAACCTATCTATGAAACAGAATCGGGTGCACAGAGAATAGACTGGTGGTTGCCAAGGGGTGGGGTTTGGGGAGGGAGGGAGTGGGAGATTGGGGTTAGCAGATGCAAACTATTATATATAGAATGGATAAACACAAGGTCCTAGTGTACAGCACAGGGAACTATAGTCAATATCCTGTGAGAAACCATATCACATTTTCAAATGGAAAACATGAAAAAGAATGTGTATGTATATATAACTGAGTCACTTTGCTGTACAGCAGTAATTAACACAACATTGTAAATCAACTGTACTTTAATAAAAAATAAAATGTGTTTAAAAAGATAGTTAAAAAAAAAAGGGGACACTCATGAATGGCCTTCCCTAGCTCAGCTGAGTGAGGATGACGACATTTTCCCATTTCACCAAGGGGAAGGCTGGAGCAGAAAGCTGTGATACAAACAGGCCATCAAGCATCAGAAAATGAGCGGGAAGATGCCAGAGCAGCCCGAGCAGCAATCAGTTCTACCCCAACTATCAGCACAACTGAAACCAGCACCACCATTACCGTCACCACTGCCACCAGCCCAGCACCCAACCACCATCACACATCCATGCTGCACCCGGCAAATGTTTATGTGCAGTATCTCATTCCACCCTCACCACAAGCTTATGAAGTTGGCACGTTTTTCAGATGAGAAGATGAGACAGAAATCAAGCAGCTTGTCCCACGTTCAACGGGAAGCAGGGCAGATGGGAAGGAACACAGGCAGGCTTGCTCCAGAATCCGACCCTCTGAGTGCATGGGTGCAGCCTTCCTGCAATACACTATGCTGACCACCAACAGACCTAGCTGGAAGAAATGTCCAGGGGCGGGAGTTCCCCAAATTCTGGAAAACATTTTGTGCCGTAACTGCTATTACGACTAATTTTTATCTTATTATCTTATCCAAGTCTGGTGGAGGAACAAGACTCTTGGGCTAAGTGTCTACCTTTAAGGAAGGTCACACCTTTGAGATCTTATCTCCTTTTTAGCACTCCAAATAGCCAGCTGTGCGACCTTGGACAAGCCACTTGAGCACGCTAAACCTCGATTTTTGTATCTCCAAAAACAAGTGGTTGGACTAAATCAGTGGTGTTCAAACTGCAGACTCGACAGAGCCTTAGTTCTGCATAACTACCTCAGGATAACTACAGGCTACCATTTCCACCTTAATCTGTTTTATATATGGGTTGTTCATGTTAGAATATTTTGGGACAGGGTTCTAAAACTTAAAAAAGTAAAGTTTAAAGCCAGTGGACTGGATGATTCCTTTTGGTTAGGATATTCCGAATCTCAGAATAATTCAAACTCACTTCTCTTCATCCGTAATAACAATAGCCCAGCCCATCCTAAGTAAATACGGATTGGCTTCCTAAAGATACGGCAGGAAGAGGGAATAACACCCTATCCTCTCCACCAGGGCATGAAGGGTGAAGCCCCCAGTTGTATGAGAACCCCCCCCTTGATCACCACTGGGCTGGTATTTTCTTATACACGTTACCAGCTCTAAGCAACTTACCTATGAGGTATCAAAAACATATCACCTGAGCAATAACCAAGACAAAAGGCAGGCAGGTGTGCGTGTGTGTTAGGGGGAGGGGCAAGGCTGAGGGACAGCAAGCCTCATCACGAGCTTCTTTTCAAAAGCTTGCTTGTTGTTTTAACCCCTGACGACCTTCATCTGAGTGTGATACTCTGCAGGAGTGGTGAGAGGAAGAATTCAGTTCCCAGAGACTTTTTCACACTGACTTGAGCCGTCTGATAGAGGCAGCAGTTCTGGAAGAAGCTTCTGCCCTCTGAAGCTCTACTTCTCAGATCTCACACTCTCCACACCTTTACTACGAAAGGCCGGCCAAATCCTGAGGTCAATGGTAGGTTATGTTCAAGAGTTACCTCCCCCCAGCTAGACCACCAGAAGGTTTAGGAAAGACACATAAAAAGCTCATCAGCAGCTTGTATTACGGGGAGTAGACACAGGGTACAGCTATAGGGGTAGAGGTTCTGGTTTTCATGTCACTTCCTGTACACTGAAGATTTCTGTTGCTGTTATTAACCAGTAATACATAATACTTTTATAATTTTTAAAAAACCAGGAGGGGCATGGAGGGAAGTAGGCAAGAAGACCATCTATCCCCTCAGCTGGTACTTCTTCATTTGGTGCCCTTGACCATCTCCACTGGAGTCTCAAATCTCAACTTCCCCAACTGTCTAAGTGACCCTCAGACAGTCACTTAACCGCTCTTAACTTCAGGTGGTTCATGAATGAAACGGGAACGATAATTCTTAACTCAGAGCATCACTGTAAGGACCAGAGAATATTACGTATTAATATTAGTAGCCACTTCAGCACCAAACACACAGCATAAGTGCCCTATTAATGACAGATGTTGTAACTGATCCTGTTTTTGCCTCTCTTTCGAGACTTGTGAGGTTCTCTGTTGCTCCTTCCAAGCCCCCTAACTTCTGCTGTGATTGCTGATCTAATCTGACACTGATTACCTTATAGCATAAATTGGGTGCCGGCCAACCCCAGCACACTAAGTATCCCATGCTTCCTCATTATTCATGCTGTGTGGAAGCCCCATGGGGATCTGGGTGGAGAGGATCAAACTGGCAGTATTATTTACAACAGAACTCAACAGGGTTCACTCCTGGCAACAAGTTACTGTCCTAGTGGCTGGTGTTCAGTGCAACTCATTAACATTACTCTCTAGGAAGCTCAACGCTTTGTGGTTTAGAAGAGAAATGATCTAAAAATGTGACTAATTCTATATAGCCACACTCTTTTGTTGTTGTTAGTCAGTAATGCTTACAGTTTATTTACGTGGGTAGCACTTAAAATCTGTTATGCTTTCATGGTTACATCTTCCACACTAAGCATATATATATATAACATATATATATATATATATATATATATATACGCACAAAAGTAACTGACACATAGCTAAAGTTAATAGTTGTTCTCTCTAGATTACAACTTTATGAATTATGTTTATTTTCTTCTTTGTGGTTTTCATTTTTTTCTAAATTTTCTACTGTGAGCAAGTACTACTTTTATAAGTACAAAAATTATGAAAATAGCAATAATAGTTACACATACGCTACAACTATAACATACTCTTCAGTGAGGCATGGAACCCTGCAATTTCATGGCTAGCCTAAAACCTTAATAACAAACCCAAAAGAGCTTCAGATGTTTTTTCTACCCAGAAAATTGCCTTAAATGGGTGACTACTGAAGATATTTGAAAGAAATATGCACATATATTCCAGCCTTTGACATTTACTGAAAGGCATGAATTACACTTTGAAATACATCACTTGTCACCAACACTGACAATGAGTTGCTCTTAAATATGTATGACCTTTCAACAAATGCAAGAAAGCAATGGGTCTACTACAGACAGATGCATTTTTACCTTTGTCCAAGGTAGGTAAAGAGGCATTAAACCTTTATAGCTTAGGTGGAGGCATAACCTTCTCAGACTTCAAAGCTCCAGTAATCAGAACAGCACATGTTCTGGCACAAAAACAGACATGTGGATCAGTGGAACAGAATAGAGAGCCCAGAAATAAACCCACACACCTACGGTCAATTAATCTTTGTCAAAGGAGGAAAGAATATACAATGGGGAAAAGACAGTCTCTTCAGCAAGTGGTATTGGGAAAGCTGGAGAGCCACATGTAAATCAATGAAGTTAGAACACACCCTCACACCATACACAAAAATAAACTCAAAATGGCTGAAAGACTTAAATATAAGACATGACACCATAAAAGAGAACAAAGGCAAAACATTCTCTGACATAAATTGTAGCAATGTTTTCTTAGGTCAGTCTCCCAAGGCAACAGAAATAAAAACAAAAATAAACAAACGGGACCTAATCAAACTTACAAGCTTTTGCACAGCAAAGGAAACCATAAACAAAATGACAATCTACGGACTGGGAGAAAATATTTGCAAATAATGAGACCGACAAGGGCTTAATTTCCAAAATATACAAACAGGTCATACAACTCAATAATAAAAAAACAAACAACCCAATCAAAAAATGAGAAGGCCTAGATAGACACTTCTCCAAAGAAGACATACAGCTGACCAATAGGCACATGAAAAGATGCTCAACACTGCTAATTATTAGAGAAATACAAATCAAAACTACAATGAGGTACCACCTCACACCAGTCAGAATGACCATCATTAAAAAGTCTACAAATAACAAATGCTGGAGAGGGTGTGGAGAAAAGGGAACCCTCCTACACTGTTGGTGGGAATGTAAATCGGTACAGACACCATGGAAAACAGTATGGAGGTTCCTTAAAAAACTAAAAATAGAGTTCATATATGATCCTGCAATCCTACTCCTGGGCATATATCCGGAGAAAACTATAATTCGAAAAGATACATGCACCCCAATGTTCACAGCAGCACTATTTACAATAGCCAAGACATGGAAACAACCTAAATGTCCATCAACAGATGAATGGACAAAGAAGATGTAGTACATATATACAACGGAATATTACTCACCATAAAAAGAGTGAAATAATGCCATCTGAGGCAACATGGATGCACCTAGAGGTTATCATACTAAGTGAAGTAAGTCAGAGAAAGACAAATACCACGATATCAGTTATATGTGGAATCTAAAATATGACACAAATGAACTTATTTACAAAACAGAAACAGGCGCAGAAAACAAACTTATGGTTACCAAAAAGGAAAGGGGGTGGGGGAGGGACAAATTAGGAGTCTGCAATTAGCCCATGCCAACTATTATATATAGAATGGATAAACAACAAGGCCCTACTGTATAGCACAGTGAACTATATTCAATATCCTGTGATAAATCATAACGGAAAAGAATATGAAAAAGAATGTATATATAACTGAATCACTTGGCTGTACACCAGAAACTGACACATTGTATATCAACTATATTTCAACTAAAAAAAACCCAACAACTTTACAGCTTAGGCACATTCTGTGAAGCTGCTGGAAAATATACTTTTGGATATTTCAGGAATGACTTAGCTGTTTGGAGCAGCTTGTGGTTTGCCCTTATCCCAGCACCTTTGCAGTCACCCAAGTCTTGAAATGGCTAGTCAGGACCAACTCTCTCATTGTCCTCTGTCATCCACAACCAGTCACTCGGGGGTCCCAACCTTGGGTCCTAGAGACCCTTTGGAGTCGGGGGGGTGGGGTGGTGGGAGCACTGCATGTGCATCTGTTTATCTCTGACACATAAATACACAGTTCTGTTTATATCTATGTAGATATGCAGTAGCCCATGAAAATATTTAAGCCAGAAGAGTTTGTTTTTAAAACAATTTGAATTAAAACCAATGTTTTCTTATCTTCTGCTAGTATAAATATCATTCAGTGGCAGTCACTAATAGGCAAAGTTCCACCTATAAATTACTAAAATGTTCATACAGCTGTCAAAGAAAGTGATAGTTGTGACATGCCTTTGTCTCCAGCATTTTCTATCACGTGTTTTTCCCGTATACATGCAATCATCAGAGATTAAGAAACCACTTTTCTTTTATGCTAGTAATAGTTTAATAGAGGGACTTCCCCAGCGGTCCAGTGGTTAAGACTCCATGCTCCCAGTGCAGGGGGCACGGGTTCAATCTCTGGTCAGGGAACTAAGAACTCACATGCCACCCAGCGTGGCCTGAAAAAAAAAAAAAAATTAAAAAGAGAGCCAAGAGAGATAACAACTCACAAAGCCATAAGGAAACAGGGAAACCAAAAACTGCTCCCTTATCGGAAACTGTTCAGTAATTAATTCCTCAAATAGAGTGTCCACCATGTGCAAAGGACTGTGGTGGACACCAAGGGGGGAGGTTAAAAAAGTGGGGGGCAGGGGGTTAGAGGTAAACAGATGCTGCCCTCAAAGAGCCTGTCTACCCCTGCTCCAGAGAAACCAAAGTCAGACAAGAGTGAATGCATAAAATATGCAGATGTCGCCTTTATGAAAGTTGGGTATATACATATTCTAAGAACTCAAAAAAGTCATAAATGTTTATGTTTATTAGATGATCTGAAATGCAGGGACCATCTTATGAACAGAAATAATAACTTCCAGTATCATTTATTAAGCACTTTCTGAGTGCACAGCATTGTGCATGGTGCCTTATGTATACACCATCTCTGATCTTCAGAATAACCCTGGTAAGCAGGATGTTAGTAATTCCCATTTCATGGATAAAGAAAAGATAATGTCCTAGTACATACGTGCACACATGAAATGCTATGGAGCCATTAAAATGGTATTGAGGAGGAACCTGATGTAGTTGCCTACGCTTTGTTTACAAAGAAAGTTTAAAATTTTTAATTAAACTATATTAGCAATTAAAATTAAACTGTAAAAGTATATACACCTACTGCATTATAAATATACCAAACTATAAAATAGTGTTTATTACCGCATTTAGGAGACCATGAGTGATTTTTTTCTTCCTTTCATTTCTCTCTATATTCCAAATGATAGAAATGGTCACTATTTAGGCTGGAACACTGAGACCGCAAGGTGACATAGGTAGTCCCTATGGCCAGCCTCTCTGCCCCTCCCCACCAGGGAAGTCTCACTGGAAATGGTCCCAAACAAATGGCAACAACCAGAAAATTCAAGTTAAACATACCAGACTTGTGCTGATAAAGTATGTGGGGTAAACATTACAAATTTAACATCAATTTCTAATTGAACCACCACCTTCCTTTTCAAGTAACAGGGTCAAGACATCTCAAAGAGCCTTTAAAGAAAGGTATATAAACACACTCAGTGGAGTAAAAAGGAATGCCCTTTCTTAGTATCCCTCTTAAGTATCCTGTTGGTGAAATATACTTCATCACCACTGGAATAGCGTCTATCTGTGGGACCCCTGCCAGTGAAGTGATGTTTAATTACCATGTCAACACTCAGCAATTCAAATCATGCACTTGTAAGAGAAATTACCAATTTTCCAAATTGATTAGACAAGACTGCACGAAAGCGTATCTTCTGAAAATACAGTTCAGAAACACATCACAGCACGTGCACATACTCAAACCACATGCACACAGACAGGTGTTATTCAACAACCTGAGAGCGTTTACAAAGCTTAGAGGGTTTTACTGCCTAATGTAGGTGGAATAACCAAAAGTAATCCATGATGAGATGTTTTAAATGTGGATTTCTCGGATTAGAAATGGTACAAGAAAGTTAAAACTACTTCGCATGATTCCTCATGCAGTATAGTAGTCCTCTCTCTTAATATGCAATAAACATTATGGACATTATAGAAATCTTCAGCCAAATGAGACCATTATAGCAAATACTATATAATTACATACATCATTCATTTCAAATTGCCGTAGGATAGTTCAGAGGTACTTTTATTTATTTCATTTTTTTAAAGATTTATTTACTGTTTCTTTATTTTTATTTTACTTTTGGCTGCATCAGGTCTCAGGTGTGGCACACGGGATCTTCACTGAGGCATGCGGGGTCTTTAGTTGCGGCGCGCAGGCTCTTTGTTGCGTTGCACGGGCTTCTCTCCAGTTGTGGCGCGCAGGCTCCAGCATGCGTGGGCTCTGTAGTTTGCTGCACACAGGCTCTCCAGTTGAGGCGTGTGAGCGCGGTAGTTGTGGCGCACAGGCTTAGTTGCCCCGTGGCATGTGGGATCTTAGTTCCCTGACCAGGGATCGAACCCGTGTCCCCTGCATCGTAAGGCGGATTCTTTACCACTGGACCACCAGGGAAGTCCGTCAGAGGTACTTTTACTCACTTTTCTTCAACCTTTATTCGAGTAGTCATGTTTGTTACCTTCCGAGGACTAGTCCAGCATAAAGTAGTAGGATCTGAACCCATAGGATCCCTACTTTAAGGACTCCGGATAACTAAAACTGCAGGAGTAAATACACGTGCTCACACCAAGACCATGTAGAGCTCAAGCTCACTTTATATAAACTTTAAATAGTCCTTAAAAGCTCTGGCTGAACAAAAATCTATATAATGAATCATTTCCGCATTACCTCCCATCACAGCCCCAGAGACATGGTTTCACGAACAGAGATTTTATCTGTAAAACAAGTGTTTTTAAACACACACACACATACATACACACAAACACACAAGTCCTACTATTGTTAGTTAAAAGAGCATTTGGTCTTTGTCAATAAATTTATCTGTGTGCATTTAATTAAGAAAAGGTCCCAGAAGACTGTCCAATGGGAAATATATCCACAGGACAATATAGAATCAGTATAATATATGCACACTTTCAAATTTACCACACAACTAAATTCTTATTTCATTATCAGCTTTTACTGATCTTAACTATTTAACTGGAATAATTAAGATAACCTCTAAGCTGTAAGTTTTCAAGCAAAGACCAAGTTATGCCTAATATACTTGTATATTCACTTACCAAATGCTCCACAGACTTATCAGTAATTCCTGCCTAGAGAAGGGTTATCAGCTGGAAAATATTTATGCAAATTGTTTAGCACAAAGGGTAATAAACTTCTACAACGCTACAGAAGTAAAACGGACAGGAATTCCAAGAGGTAGGTCAGGCAGGAGCTCTACAGATGGGGCAAACGTGTTAACAGATGCAGAAATGGCTATCAAGGAAGAGTTCACTATGCATGGCTCTCCCATTTGACCATCAGAAAGGAGAGCCACACCCCCTGCCAATATTTTCCTTCAGGCCCCACCCTGGCAAAAGAATCCTGGGCTGGCTGACAACAGGTTTGAATCTTAGGAGTCCTATGGATCTGAATGACTGTGGGACCTAAACGCTAAATCTTCCCTAAAGACGTTCTTTGAAAACCACAGAGTCCAGTTCTACTGTTTACGCAATATGGACTCTATCCTCTAGCAGAAAGAGAAAGGAAATGTGCTCCATCTATTAACTATCCCGGCCAGAGAAGGCAATCTACGTGGGGCACAGGCAAAGTCACCGCATCAGAAGTCTTGTGTCACAGAGACTACGAATCCTACGACAAATTATGAGGTTGAATAGATTTATCATTGGAACTTTTTTTTCCATTGAAGTACAGTTGATTTACAATGCTGTGTTAGTTTCTGGTGTACAGCAAAGTGATTCAGTTATACGTACATATAATAGTTTGCATCTGTTAATCCCCAACTCCCAATCCTTCCCCCGCCTTGGTAACCACAAATCTGTATCATGGAAACATTCGAATATTCCCCATCAGTACCCCTCCTCCTCCTTCTTAAAACAGACTACTGCTCACCTTTTTCCAAGTACCTGTTGAGGGCTTCATTCTTACGCTCACTTGGCAGGACCTACACTCTGATGGTGTTTGCTCACGGTAATGATTAACTAGAACAATTCAGAGTACCTCCCTACCCCCTCCCCGTTGTACGTGCACTAAGACAAGGACTCCGCCGCAGTGCAGACCTGTGGATTCCAGCACACGGCACCACCACGGCGGCTGGACTGCCTGCAGAAGGCCTGCAGACGTAAGGAATTCCTGTGCAGAGGTTCTCACGCTGTGGCAGGCATCAGAATCACCTGGAGGGCTGGTTGAAACACAGATTGCTGGGCCCACCCCCAGAGTTTTTGATTCAGATCCGAGGTAGAACCTGATAATCTGCCTTTCTAACAATTTGCCCATTTGGGCACCCCACTTTGGGAACCCCTGAGACTCTTGTCTTTTCCTCTTTCTTTCTCCAGCATCCAGCAGAATGAGCTCCTTCAACTCAGTACTTGTCTCCACTCTCCAGCCAGGCCATCACTCCTGAGAGGATGGGAGGAGGGTACAGGCAGCTCATATCTACTGGATGCCCAAGACTCTGCCTCTCTGGGTGGGCTTTCTCTGACCGCTTGATACTGCCCACATTTACTGGGGTCATAGAAAGGGCAACTTACAAGGCCTACCTGTAATTACAATTTACAGTCAGCACCACTTTGTTCATTAGTTCAAGGCGGTGCGGTGAGGCAGCTGAGGAAAAAAGGCAAGTCAGTTCCTGTCTATTTTTTAAAAACACTACCTTGTAGTAAAAGGACAGTTGCAAGTACCCTGTAATTATAAGAGCCTCTCAGGAACTCAGTTCTGAAGGCAATGAGGCAAGGGGACAAACTCTGAGATGTGACCACCTCATCCGTCTCTCTTTCCTGACATGAGCCTGGTGGCCACTGACACCCACTCATCTACTTTCCTCATAGTTAGAGAAGTCAAGCCAATTCAAACTTCTTGCAAAGATACCTTCGTAACTGCTTAATTATATTTCTTTCTTTCTTTCTTTTTTTTAAATAAACTAGCTCCCTCCACCCCCCCCAATTTATAAAGTCGGTAGCCTAAAAAAAACAGGTACGCAGACACATTATCACACTGAAATCACCAAGTACAGGAACAGACTTCCAAAGTCGTCACTCTAACACTGAAGCCCATTCCTCGGCTCATCTCACCTGTGCCCTTAGGGTGGAAAAGAAGCCACGCTGCTCAAGCAGAGGAACTCTGACCTTGATGCCAAAGTGGAATCAACACCGAGCTGCGTGGAAGAGGGCAAATTCTAAGGCACAGAACTACTCAGGGAATTCAGCCTTTATTCACTAAACAGGGAGAAAAAGATGCTTTTAGTTAACTGTGGAAGAGCCGCGGGTGCCCAGAGCGCAGCTTGTGCCTGACGTCTACTGTCACCGCGTGCTCTGGGTGCCGGGACTGAAGGCGGGCACTCGGAGGTTCTCAGGGGCCCTCAACAGCAGCGACGGACACTGCTGAGACCTGCAGGGCTCAGCGCTCAGGAACACAGGTCTCGAAGAAGGAGCTGCCATGCAGATGAGTAAACAACAACTATGCCGAGAGCAGCCTTGTGGCACCAATATTCCTGGGTATACAGGGCAAGTGGTGGAGAGAAGAGGAATCCGAGGACAGCTCAGGAGACAGGTCAACAGCTCCTGTGCACATCAACAGCGACCTCTCTACCTAAGTGTTTACTACGTGCCAAGCACTGTCCTAAAGAACTTCTGCACAATCCTTCCTTTAACGTAGGTAGGAACCTTCTAGACTTCTCAGGGATGCGAGTGATGGTAGTGCCAAAGGAACCCAGGCCAGTTTTCAATGTAAGAATCTTTCTTCTCACGGGCAAGATTCTCTGAGGGGAAGGGATTCCTGCCCTACAGGAGGTTAACACGAGATGTGGCAACTTCTCAAGTCTGAATAGGCAGCTCCCGAGTGACAGCCATTCAGTGAAGCAGCTGCCAGGGCACCAGGAAAGTCAGGAGGCAAGGGTCTCGAAATCAGCACTGGCCTGAACGCGGCAAGAATGGAGTGCCTCCTTGTGAAACCATTCCCTGTGTTACGGGCTCCACTGTGTCCCCTCAAAACGATATGAAACTCCAGAGCCTCAGAATGTGACCTTATTAGAAAAAAGGGTCTTCACAGAGGTGAAAATGAGTTCATTAGGTTGGACTCTAATCCAACACGACTGTGCTCTCAGAAGAGGGGAAATTTGCGCAGACGTGCGCACAGGAATGAAGACACGGGGAGAAGACGGCCACGTGACCGGAGGGCTGCTAAGGACTGCTCCACCACCAGAGGAGAGGAGAGAAGAGGAAGGTTCCCCTAGAGCCCGGGGACAGCATGACCCCACCAACACCTTGATTTCAGCTTTGTAGCCCCCAGAACTGTGAGATCATTCATTTCTACATTTTAAGCCACCCTGTTTGTGGCACTTCATATGGCAGCTTCAGGAAACAAGCCATCCTTTATTGGAAACACTTGCGGCCAAATGTGTTCCAGAACTCTGACTTTTTTCTCATTTTAGATGGTCCTAACTATTCCAATTACTGCATAACATTCCCAGTAGGGGCCTGGGGACAGGACCCACAGCCAACATGTACAAATACTTATCTTAAGTGTTTTAGATAAAACCAGAAATACTCCCAAGTCCACTGAGGTCAGATTTTGCCACCAAATGAGTTTCCTACAAACCTACAACAATGTTTTCTTTCCGGGGCTTTTTGGATTTTTCGAACTGCATGGGATTATGGGCCCGTATTAGGTTGCAGAATAATACTTAAAATATGTTTACTACAGATGCCGCCCTGCCCAGGACGTTCACACTGCTCTCAAAAGCACAAAAAACTGCGTGTGAAATCCTAGAACTGCTCAGGGAAACAAAAACATCCCCTCAACTCTTAAATAATTGGCCAAATATTTAAAGTTTTATCTTCAAGGCTGTTAAACACACAAACAAACCACTAGACACTTGACCTTTCCATTACGGCGAGTTCTGTACTGTATCACCATAAGGGTTTTTAGAATAGAATTTTAAAAGAGAGGCACAATCAATTATGCTTCACAGCATTATGGCAGGAAGAAAAAACTATAATCAATAGAAAGAGGGCTGGGTTACGATAAAGCTCCACCCCAATGGTAGGAAGATGAATGTCATGGAGCACATATTTTTTTCCCAGTTACGCAGATAAATACATGGCAGGTACTCACATTTGGATCTCCAGGACCCGTATGTTGTCAAGAAGGGAATTTACAGAAGAAATGAAGCCTTCATCAGCATTAAAAATCGTGACTGACTTCCTCACCAGTAATGAAAAGCAGAGTCCCTTACAACATCTTCAAAGTTGGATGCACCCAGGAGATTTCTCCTTGCGTTCAGATATTTTTAAATCCTCCCTTAAGTGACCACGTTGGATGAGACTAGATACCGAAGGACTTCTAAAGAGAGCCTGGGGTAGGTTCTAGAATTACAGAAGGTGTGTTTCCTTCCCACACCACTCCCACCTTGTAAGGGTGTTACAGTTTATGCTACTAGATGACTTTGTTTTATGGATATATGTGTTTCTCCCTGTCCCTGCGACCCTAAAGGAGAAAGTGTTAAATAATCACGGGGTAAGAACACAAAAGGACAGATTAAGACAATTTACGTAGAATAAAATGTACCTTTCCCATAAAAACTATGGAGGTCAGACCTCTAGTACACTTAAACACAACACAGGATCCTTGCTTTACTTTTGCCCTATGCTTAAGAATTTCTATTAGGCAATAAGTGCAGAATCCAATTAAACCCCCTTGTCAGTAACAGCCACATGTGTTTGATTCCCCAAATATGCCTATCTACTGCCTTCAAAGTTTTCAGCCCACTTACCCCTGGTGCATACTCATTTATCGGAGATCCCTTCTGTTTTCTCCTCTTCCTCCTGTGGAAATCCTTGATCCTTCCAGGCTCCAGGCAGCCAGCACCTCCTCCTCATCTTCCCAGAACAAACCACCCTATAATAACCAGCCTCTCTGTGCTCTGCGTTCCTAAGTCGTGAGTACAGAGGCCACTCCTCTGCTGTTGACTCACGTGCCTTTCTGTATTGTTTGTCCTTTTTCAAGTGTGTAAATCTTAATATTACACTCTTTAACTGGCTGCAAGTCACTTATGGCCACTGTCTACTTCTTGGGCAAGTCTGCATTCTCCATAGAACTGTGCAGAGAACATGCCCTCAATAAGTATTTCTTCGTTGCTTGACTTCCTACTCACCGTATGATAGGGTAACTTCTTCCCACGGTCACACATTTGAAACTTTGTGTTGCCTGAGTTGCCAAAACATGGAATTCTCAACACATACCTGATACTGATCAACTAGACACAGAATGTATTTTCTGTGCAAATCTCATTTTCTTAAACTTCCTTCATTTTCTTCACTTTTCCACAGTGTGGGAGCCACAGGGTCATTTCCTAAACTGTCCTGAGTTATAAGCTCAAGTAAATGCAAAGAAATAAGAAAATGAAAAAAAAAAAAAAGCTTCACAGCAAACCTCATTTTCAGCAATATTACCTAATACCCCAAACTAACATTATAAGTCACTTCTGATTAACAAAAGCAAAAACTTTTTAACTAATGTCTTATGGAATTGACACACTCTTGTGTGAGAAACTTAAATGTTCAAATCTAAAGGACACAAAAAATATTAACGTTTGAGGACTAAGGGAGAAAATAACAGAACAGTTAATTCCAGATACCTGATTACACTGCTGATAATCACTTATAAACAGGAAAGGGAGTTCATATTTTTAAAATGTATCATTAATTCAACACCCATTTATGATAAAAACTCTGCAGAAAGTGGGCATAGAGGGAACCTACCTCAACATAATAAAAGCCATATATGACAAACCCACAGCAAACATCATTCTCAGTGGTGAAAAACTGAAAGCATTTCCTCTAAGATCAGGAACAAAACAAGGATGTCCACTCTCGCCACTATTATTCAACATAATTTTGGAAGTCCTAGCCATGGCAATCAGAGAAGAAAAAGAAATAAAAGGAATCCAAATTGGAAAAGAAGAAGTAAAACTGTCACTGTTTGCAGATGACATAATACCATACATAGAAAATCCTAAAGATGTCACCAGGAAACAACTAGAGCTAATCAATGAATTTAGTAAAGTCACAGGATACAAAATCAATACACAGATATCTCTTGCGTTCCTATACACTAACAATGAAAGATCAGAAAGAGAAATCGAGGAAACAATCCCATTTACCATTGTGACAAGAAGAATTAAATACCTAGGAATAAACCTACCTAAGGAGGCAAAAGACCTGTACACAGAAAACTATAAGATACTGATGAAAGAAACCAAAGATGACCCAAACAGATGGAGAGATATACCATATTCTTGGATTGGAAGAATCAATATTGTGAAAATGACTATACTACCCAAAGCAATCTACAGATTCAATGCAATCCCTATCAAATTACCAATGGCATTTTTCCCAGAACTAGAACAAAAAATTTTACAATTTGTGTGGAAATACAAAAATCCCCAAATAGCCAAAGCAATCTTGAGAAAGAAAAACGGAGCTGGAGGAATCAGGCCCCCTGACTTAAGGCTATACTACAAAGCTACAGTAATCAAGGCAGTATGGTACTGGCACAAAAACAGAAATATAGATCAATGGAATAGGATAGAAAGCCCAGAGATAAACTCATGCACCTATAGTCACCTAATCTATGACAAAGGAGGCAAAAATATACAGTGGAGAAAAGACGGCCTCTTCAATAAGTGATGTTGGGAAAACTGGACAGCTACATGTAAAAGAATGAAATTAGAACACTCCCTATCACCATACACAAAAATAAACTCAAAATGGATTAAAGACCTAAATTTAAGGCTAGACACTATAAAACTCTTAGAGGAAAACATAGGAAGAACACTCTTTGACATAAATCACAGCAAGATCTTTTTTGACCCACCTCCTAGAGTAATGAAAATAAGAACAAAAATAAATAAATGGGACCTAATTAAAATTAAAAGCTTTTGCACAGCAAAGGAAATCATAAACAAGATGAAAAGACAACCCTCAGAATGGGAGAAAATATTAGCAAACGAAGCAATTGACAAAGGATTAATCTCCAAAATATACAAACAGCTCATGCAGCTCAATATCAAAACAAAAACAAAAACAAACAACCCAATCCAAAAATGGGCAGAAGACCTAAATAGACATTTTTCCAAAGAAGATATACAGATTGCCAACAAACACATGAAAGGATGCTCAACATCACTAATTATTAGACAAATGCAAATCAAAACTACCATGAGGTATCACCTCACATGGGTCAGAATGGCCATCACCAAAAAATCTACAAACAATAAATGCTGGAGAGGGTGTGGAGAGAAGGGAACCCTCTTGCACTGTTAGTGGGAATGTAAATCGATACAGCCACTATGGAGAACAGTATGGAGGTTCCTTAAAACACTAAAAATAGAACTACCATATGACCTAGCAATACCACTACTGGGCATATACCCTGAGAAAACCATACTTGAAAAAGACACATCACCCCAATGTTCACTGCAGCACTATTTACAATAGCCAGGACATGGAAGCAACCTAAATGTCCAACAACAGAGGAATGGATAAAGAAGATGTGATACATATATACAGTGGAATATTACTCAGCCATAAAAAGGAACAAAATTGGGTCACTTGCAGAGACGTGGATGGACCTAGAGACTGTAGTGCAGAGTGAAGTAAGTCAGAAAGAGAAAAGCAAATATCGTATAATAACGCATATGTGTGGAATCTAGAAAAATGGTACAGATGATTTTATTTGCAAAGCAGAAATAGAGACACAGATGTAGAGAACAAACATATGGACACCAAGGGGGAAAGGGGGCTGGGATGAATTGGGAGATTGGGATTGACAAATATACACTATTGATACTATGTATAAAATAGATAACTAATGAGAACCTACTGGACAGCACCGGGAACTGTACTCAATGCTCTGTGGTGACCTAAATGGGAAGGAAATCCAGAAGAGAGGGGATGTAAGTATACATATAGCTGATTCACTTTGCTGTAACAGTAGGAACTAACACAACATTGTAAAGCAACTACACTTCAATAAAAATTAATGAAAAATAAACTTTTAAAAATGTATCACTAGCTCATTATGCACCACTATAAACTTCTACTCCAACTGTACAAGTTCTCAGTGTCTTTTTTCATGCTTTTGTCATCTGTCGCTGATCTTTTCCCCAAGCCTGAAAAGGTTTCCTTTCAAAATAAACACGTGTAAACTTCAACGCAGCTATGAATTTTCACACACCAAACAAACTCTTAAACAGCCCTTAATAAAGGCACATTATTGAGAAAACATTCATTGTAATTAACCTCAAAATTTTTTATTGAAGTATAGCTGACTTACAATACTGTGTTAGTTTTAGGTGTAGAGCAAAGTGATGCAGTTATATATATAATGTATATGTATATACGTACCCTTTTGCAGACTCTTTTCCATTATACGTTATTACAAGATGCTGAATATAATTTCTGTGCAGCTGACATGGATGGAGGTACCATCCAACAGTGATCATAATTACATCAAATATAATCTACTTGTGGATGTGGCCGGTGCCACCACAAAAGTGAGATGCAATCTCTCTCTTCACTGGGTCATTGGGGGGAAAGTGTGTTAGATGACCCCAAGCAAGTGAGCATGCAGGTAGCATGCCTGTTTGCAGCGAGCCTCCTTATAAATGAACACAAAGCGATCAGAATGCGAGAAACAGCATGAGGAGGGAAAGCTCTGCATCCTAGCCAAATGCCGCTTATTAGCTGCTAATTAGATTTACACTCTATATATTCGATAGTCTGTAATTTTGAGAAAATTTTAAAAGGCAACTAGGTCCTCCTATGGAGAACACAGAAGAAACGAGCCCCCTGATTTTACGTGATTGGTAAAGATGTTCTACAGCAGGGCTTCTAGCACTTGGCCATGCATAGCAATCACCTGAGGATTCTGTTTAAATGCATTCTGATTAAGGAGGTGTGAGGTGAGCCCCGAGAATCTGCATTCCTAACAAGCTCCCAGGCGATACTGCAGGTGGGTGTAGCAAGGCTCTAAGGGTGATTAGAATACAGCGCATTCAGGAGAGAACCGCAGGTGTGGAAAAGTGCACGGATCTCACATAAAGAGCTCAGACTGGGACGTCCAGACCGGAGAAATACAAGTTTATATGTTGGTGCTCCCCAAGGCCTTATCTTTGACCTCTTTTCACTCTACAATGCTCACTGGGGGGGCTCACATCCCGCTCCTCTTCCATGACTATGAACTGCTAAGTGGCAGCCAAGTTGACTCCAGCCAGGACCCTAAGCTTGAGCACCAGAAAAGCAAGCAGGGAACCCTTCTGGTGATCCCAGCCCGGTGATGATGCGCCCCCGCCGCAAGCCCTCACCTCCCCTGTTCCACATCTTCTTAATGCAGCCAAGTATTAACCTAATCTCCCAAGCCAAACACATGGGAATCACCCACTCTGAATTGGTTCTTTGTAACCTCAAAGATAGAGTCCAGACGACCGTGGCATCCAAGGTCTGCCCGGCTCTAGCCTCTGCTTGCCCCTCCGAGGTCATCTTCCGCGTGCCTTCCACACTTAGTCAAGGGGGAACTTCGTTTAGTTCTCCGAGCACACCATGACCTTTCTCCTCTGCTGGAAACGCCCTGATCCCACCCGGCCTGCACTTGACCCTCACTCGACCTGAAAGAGCAGTTCAACTGTCTCCGAGAAGGCTTCTTAATGCCAAACCCCACGCCTGCTGGCAGAAACCGCCCAGTACAACCATCGTTTACTTATGTGTCCGTTACTGCGACTGGCCTAGAAACTCCTTGAGAACAGGGCCATGTCCCGGTCACTTGCGTATACAACATTCGGTCACACAGTAGGTTCCCACAAGTAACTGCTTTACAGGGTACGGTGATGGTGCAAGGGTAGGTTAGGCACGGGGGGTGTGGTGGTGATATGTGGTGCTGTGGGTAAACCTCAGCTCCGTGGTAAGCAAAGACTGGGAAATATCACTGGACGAATCACGGAACACACAGAATTCACACGCTGGGCAATGGCCCTCTCTATTATTTTCAAGCATAATACCGCCAAGAGAGGGGTAAATCGGATGGAAATACAACAGCCTCACTCACAATTTCTTGGTTCTTTTTCTCATGTCATGGCTGAAACCAAGAAATCCAATAGTAATGGAAAGGAAGCCGAAAGTGAAGGATTATCTGCTCTGAGGGAGTCTGAATGAGAGGCAATTAATAAAGGATTAAGACTAAGTAAGACCACTGTGGAACATGCAACCACGGCACGCTGAGTGCCGAAAACCAGAGTGGCAACTAGGCAGGGACACTCGCCACGTCGAGGAACAGCTTGTAACGAGCTCCACGGAGCCAGTCCCGGTGACCAGAGCTCTCTGTGTAACCGTGAAGACGGAAGCTCGGCCCCGACCTGTGGGAAAAGTCTGTAAGAAAGGCTGGCGATGAGACTTTCCCCTCCGGGTCGTGAGAGCCACCCAGCCAATTCCATTCTACTAATGCTTAAAGGTGGGGCGGGGCCACCTCCCGACAACTCACCTCAAAGTACGGATGACTCAGAAGAAATTACAGCCTCCTGATGGCCCAAGTCAGGACCGCAAGGGCACCCGGTGGCTCCCCTCACGGCCCCTCAAGGCTCAAGTGTCTGGTGTCCTCTCCTGCTCCTTCACTCAGTACATTCAGGAGCACCTACTACGTCACAGACACTGGCCTAGGCACCTGAGATACACCAGGGAAGAAAACGTTTGAACCCCCTACCTTTGCGGACTTTCCCCTCTAGCAAGGGGCAACAGGTGGTAAACATACACATGACAAATACTAAAGAGAAAAGAAACACAGCAGGCAAAGGGGACTGACACTGGCAAGTGGAAGGAGCCACTGGCTGCTGTTTATTAGGACGGTCCCGGGACCTGTCTGAAGCAGTGATTTTTGAATAACTTGCAGGAAATGAGAAATCATTAAGTGGAAGACCCTCACAAAAATTTAACAGTTGCACATTTGACAAATATAGGATTTTTTTCCTTCTTTAATGGCTGCCTTGGTTTACCTGATTTAGGGTAACATAGCAACGTCATTGAGGGCATGCACCCTGGAGTAAGACACACCAAGTTTGTTTTCTAGTTCTGCCACCTGAAACTGGAAATAATCGGATGTCATGATGGCTATCAGCTAATCTCATCAAATGGTAAGGGAGGCCTCCAACCCTTTACTTCAGCACTTGGTGAGCTGCAGGTGTCTGCAGTCGTCCCACAGCTTCCCTGACCCCGAGCACAGCACAGGAGCTTGTGGCCATGACGACCTGAGAAACCCGGAACACAATGCCTTTTTCTCAGCGATGCTGGGTTAAGTACAGGAAGTATGGACGGCGTCTCATAAATGTACTGTTCCGCGCGTGTTCACATTCACCCGTCCCTCTCGTATTTCACCTATACTTTCAAAATAGTAACAAGCCTTTCCAAGGCTTGGATCCATAAGTTGCTAAAATAAATTCTGACTTGAAAAATGAGAGCTCAATGTTAGAGGTCACGTAACTTAACGTGACTCCATTTGGCAATTGACAGAACTCGTGTCATGTCAACGGTCCAACCCCAAGTTCAACCCTTCGCCTCTGTATCTAGGCTGCCACACCGCTTAGAAGGCGGAATAATTCGTTCATTCTGGGCTACTCCATAGATGCGCATGTGCCTGGCTTCCAACATGCATGAGAGATAAACATGTTTGATGGGCGGAAATACTTTTTTTCCAGGAAACATCTTTTCATTCTGCTCTAATAGATCAGTGGCGGATTTTTACCCTTCTAGGCACAATAATGCATAGCTTTCTATGGGAAAGATGTTTTAAAGGGTTTTTTAAAGCAGGTTTTCTAACCACTATCCTAGCGTCGGCCACAACTTTCAAATTAACCGAAAACAGCCATACTGGAAAATGTTAGAAAGTACCATATGAAAGAAAAAGAAAAAAGGCTTGTCCACCCATGCAGTTGTTATTCCCGTGCTTGGTTATCATATGCTCCCTTGGTTACTATCGGCTGAAGCTCCCTGCAGATGCCGTGCGGCCCGAGGGCCCGGGCACCGATGGGCACTGGGCATCCCCAGCACCCAGCTCCCAAGTGGCCCCCCGAGGGGCTCCAGGGCACATTTGTTGAATAAATAACCAAGCCTCGCCTCAAGAATGGGAGGCCGTTTAGACCCTTACTGATGTGCTCTTCATCTCGAGCTCACAAACTGCTCTTTTTATTTTGTTCTCTGCCCACACTTCTCCCCTCCCCCACAAAAAGCAGCCAAGCCAAATATAGATTGTTCACAAGCACGACAAAAGGGTGATTTAATTACGATGCGGGCGATACCTAGGATGGGGCAACTGCAGGAGGCCTGCAGCTCAGAGCAGATGCCAGGGAGGGAGGGCCGGGGTGCCTCACCCACGAGTGCTCCGCTGAGCCTTACTGGGGAAGTCTGTGGGTCTCAGCCTTAAACTGGTGGTTACTGCTGGCTTTGTCATCAAAGCCGTCTGTCCTGTGTCATGCTCAAAATCTAATTTTCATGGCAACAGCCCTGCAGTGGGTGACGCCTCATCTCCTGGATTTGCAGTTCCGCGTAAGTGACAGGGCCCTGGTTTGGTCTTCTCATTCTCACTCACTCTCTCTTTCTCTGACGGGCATACCTTTCAGCTGACATAATCTTTCTAGCCACTAAATTCTTTATTTCCTTCGGAAACAGAGTTCCACTGGCACACACACACACATGCAGGGAAAATCACTCCATCTTCAGTGTGTGGCCTCCCGTAAATGAACAAAAAATTTAAAAGAAAAAAAAACTTTTTTTAACTAGCTAACAAAATTAGGGGACATATTTTTGCCAGTCTGATTAATCTGACCCATCAATTAAATCATAATTGTCTTTGATTGCCATCCTCGCTCAGCCCCATGCTTAAGGGCTGTTAAAGTATGTATTTAAAAATAAAATCAGGCAAGTGAAAACAATACGAGACAGGGGAAGAAACAATCAACCTTTTAAAAGAATTTTAGCTCCACGAAAACTGCCAAGCATAAGTGAAAAACAGGTACCCCTCAATGTCTAGCACAAAGATAATAAATATTCGGTCACTGACAGACTCAAAGAATAAGGAGAAGACGAATTATTTCAAAGTAACGAACACAGTATTACAAATGTCCTCAATAGCCTTGTCAATGAGTTAAAATAGTCACACAACTATATTATCAGACAGGAGAGTGTCCTTCAGACGTATCACTCACTAACTTCACATACAGTTATGCCCTTGAAAAACCTCAACACAACAGGGCAAGTAAGAAAAAGTGGGACATATTAAAATGCCTTAAAGCCCGCCACACCACATTTTCCTTTCACGAAGCTGCAGACTTCCCTGAGTCTCAGGCTAGTCTACTTAGCATGGCAGATCTCGGCCAAAATCAACTCGCCAACCCTGTTAACTGAGCTGCACGTTCAAATCCCTGCACTGGAAAATGTTCCCACAGATCACAGCCCCAGGACTGCACCTGGCCTCTGGTCCAGAATCTGTGACCAAATGCCCTCCATAATGTGACGGGTTTCCAGTCCCTGACCTGAGTCAGAGGTGCTTTATGATCACATGTGACCCGGCTGCCTACAGCGGAAGGATGAGTAACAGTGAAGCGAGCAGGACAGCTTACATCACTGCAGGTGGTGCTTTTTTAATGTGTTTCTATTCAACTCCATTTACCCCACTGGAATCTATCATCTCTGAGCTTCCACTTAGTCTGAAGTGACACCGCTAACTGCCTCTGGGAGGTGAGGCTCTGTCACGTGTCCATGTGCTTTTCCAAAAATTTCCACGGACGTGTCCGTTCTCTAGGAGAAGGAAAATCAACCCTTTGTTTTCAGGGGTAATGTCAATCGGGAGCTGGAATTTTAACCTTTTTCCCAGTAACTACTTCTAAGATGAATAAGCAGCTCACAACTCTCTCAACAGCTGAGAGTACAGCTGGTGGTTACCTGGAAAGATCTCGTGATTATTTTGGCTGATACTGTTGCAGCGACAACAGTGAAGCAGGAAGGATTTTCTCTACGATCTAGACCTCAGGCCTTTAGAGGAGCCAGGAACAAAGCCAGCCATCTTTGACTCCAGGAGGGCAGCTGGGGGTCTCAGCCAGGCCTGACCCCCAAGTCCTGGCCAGCGGGCGGGATGGCACGGGGAGCTGCCTACCTGTGACCCCATCTACCTGGATACAGAGAAAACCCAGCCAAGGGCGGAGGGCACACAAATATTGACTGTAGGCGAAGGCATGTCAAGTGACCCTCGGTGGAATTCCGAGCCACTGAAAACATAGTTGAGATAGGTTTTGAAAACACCTGGGAACTTGTGCTTCTGGCATCACCGTGAAGGTGAATGAACTCAGATGCCCCTGGGATCCGAGGGGAGAGGCCAGCAGGCAGGCTACGAGCCCACCTGTACAATGAGAAGCCCTGGACGTTGCTAGAGCATTAAATCATCATTAACTCAAAACACACAGGAGGGAAATCACAAGGCGGCACAGACTTCTGCCAAGGTGAGAAGAGTGACTGCTCCTGAAAATCGATTTGGAAACGCCCTCACAAGTACAGGCTGATGTACTGCCTCGAGCGAACTACAAAAAATCAGAACAACCCTCCCACCCCAACGCAACCGTCATAACCCCCAAAGTCTTATCAACTGCCTCTAAGATGCTGTCAGTAAGTACACAGGGCTCACCATATCCACCAAACAAACCACTTCAGAATAAAACTCTTATATTCCTCAAGTAGCAAATTCCCATCATTCTGTTCCTGCCTTCATTTGATATCTTTAAGTTATATTCCACAGTGATAAGAGAATGTCCTAAATGTGGTGTTTTCTAAAATCAACATTTAGTTGCACTACAAGACTCCCCCACACGCAAAAAAAAGCCTTTTTAAATTAAAAAAAAAAAAAAAACCCGCAACAACTGTACATGAGAATCATTCCCGCTGCTTTTCTTCTGTCTAAATAGAAAGCATTTCCTTTTCCTGTCTTCTTAAAAATTTCACCATCATCTTCCTCAAATTCCCATGGGAATGAAAGTTCGCCTCTTCCTCCTCACAAACATTTAGAAAAGGCGGGGGGGAGAGGGAGGCACTACCACGTAAGTCCTTTAAACTCCCTCTTATAGTTTAGTTGCTTGCTTTTTCTTTGATGGGCACAATCTAACTTGAACACACGTAAACAACATACTTCACAATGTGAAATAAAGAGTAACTCGGATTTGACTACAGGCTTGGCTATTTCACCTTGCTGATACCTTTTTGCCATCATTTAACATTAGGAACACTTTTTTGAACGTAACCTGGCTCGTTAATATAAAGGCGTGGCCTGCACTCCAATCCATTTTAGCAACACACAGACGTACACTAACTAGTTAACAGTTTGTGAATCATCATCAAATCAGACAGTAAAGAAACAAAAGTCACGTGTTAATCGTAACGCACATCCATACGTATGAGTAGTAAGGGTGGGAAAATGATAACAAAACCTAAAAGGAAACCAGATGAATATGTTCTGGGCTTAAACTTTTGCTCTGTCCAATCAAAAATAACAATAACAATAATAATAAATGCATTTAGAATAAGTCATGTAAGTCAAACGTTAAGGGGAAGAAAGATTTCTATCACTACCAACCAAAACTTCAGATATAAACCACAAATCATTCTCCAAGCAAACCATTTCATGACCTAAGATGTTATTTCATCTGAGGCCAAGTACAGCTGGTGTCTCCCTCTTCTCCAGTGAGATTGTTAAGTCAGAAATACTCAGAGAAAACAGAGATCCAAAACAAAACAGGAAGAAAAACATAACTGTTTGCTCCCCAACCAGTGATTTCTAAATCAGAGAACAACATTCACAGAACTTAAGTGGTCGACATTTTCCATTATTTCCAAAAAGAAAACAAGAGTATCCATTGTGCTCTCATCTTCGGAATCAAAAGTGTACATTTTTCTAAATAGCCAAGACAGAGATAAGAAAGCTGAGAGCAGAGAATCAGGAGAATTCAGACCACAGTTCTTTCCACGTTTCATTTTTTTGCTGCCATCCTGTCTATGCATACGGAGAGCAAAGCTGACCAACTACAGCGAACTCTGAACACCAAAAAGAAGTAATTTACAAAGGGAAATCTTGCGCTAGAATAATGCCACCGATACAAAAAGTACTACATCAAAAGCAAACTCTGTGCCAACAGTAGATGTTATGCATTCATATAATAAAAGCAGACAGTGGAGTCTTTGTCCTTACCTATAGCTGTCCTCAAGGCTCATGAAAAGCAAGCCACCTCTCCTGCCGGAAAGCGCCTGGGGGGCTAGCGCTGCAGTCACAGTTGGGACTCTACCTCCGCGACCCTTGGGCTCCCAGCCCCAGCTTCCTTCCCGGTTTTGAAGCGCTGCCCCCTCACACCTCTGCCGATCCTCGGGAACCACCACCAGCAAGTTTTAACACAAATGAGGAGGAATGCCCCGAGCTGGCTACTTATAATGATGATTCACTTCAATGACAGCTAGAAAGAAATGCTTGTTGCTGGAAAAGGAGTTGAGTCAACTCCACCCCTACCGTAAGGATTAAGTAACTCCACGCAGCTCAGCAATTAGCTGAAACAAGCCGCCGGGTGCCCTAACGTGAGGTTACCCGCAGCGCTGCTTCTCCCAGGGGCAGTTCTCAGCGGGCAGGGAGAGGAACCCAGGGCTACCGAACAGGATGGGCAATAGCCAGCGTGCACACGGTTTCGTGAATAACTGTAACTTGGGCTAGACTGTTTGCTCATTTAAAGCTGTTTCCGAGTTTTCTGGGAAGACAGGCAGTAGAGGTCTGTCCTTCACCTTTTACAGTGAACTCGGCTTCTCTCCAGTTCCTGCGTGGGAGGCTGCGCACCAAGCAGGCTGACAGCACAACCTGCTGCCAGCCCTACCGTGCCCACCAAGAACTGAACGTCTTCGGGGGGGAGCGGGGGAAGCAGGGCAGAATAAAGGTAACTATGATGCAAACGACAACACCAAACAGAACTGACAGGTTGGGGGCATTTGGTGTCATGAGAGACAGCACCACTCTGTAAATCCACCATCTCTGGTGTGCAAGCCCGATGAACTCATTGGGTGCCCTACGGCACAGGTCGAGGGCAGAGTGAGGTCGGCAGAGCTCACCTGGATACTCTTCAGCACTGTGTCCTGCTTAAGGGGTACAGCTCAGCCACCTGACCACCCTTTACTGAACTCCTGAGGCCAAGTAAGACGTGTCTTCTTTCCTTGGCTAGTGACCGGCACCAGTTACAACTCTTGGCTCTTACCTGAAGCAAGTCAACTCCCACTCTACAACCCCTGCAGGTGCAGCTGCAACAGGAAGTGCTCCCACTTGTAGCAAAAAGCTAACCTTCCACATGATCCCAAACGTTCCTGGAATGTCAGCTGAGAAACGATAATCTAGACTTTCAAGTTCCCACAGGTGTTGGAAGGCTGGGATTCCCAGAGGTGCTGGGACGACAAAACAGGTCACCAGGGGAGCCAGTGACCTCTAGTGGCTGGAAGGGTCACTGAAGGCTTGCTGGAGAAAGTCCACACCTGGTTATCCAGAAACCCTGTCCCCAAACACACCCTCAGAGACGCAGGCCGACAGGTCCAACCATTTTCTGTAGAACTTTCTAAACAACGAGAGGAATACCCCGAGTTTTTAGTACTGAGCAGGTGAGGACACACAAGTGCAAAACAGTGTAACTTAAGAGCAGGAACTCTACCTTCCTTGACTAAAATTAGTAACTAAAATTATAAAATTAAGAGGTTTTACATTCACACACTGACTGGGAGGTTAAAAAAAAATAAGAACCACAATATAGTATACAAAAATATACCTAAGCAAGCTGAATAACAATTTTCCTGATGCCTTAAAGATAAAAGGCACCTATACTTCCCATGAAATATTACCCAACTGTTACGGGCTGAATCGTCCACCCACAAATTCTTATATTGAAGTCCTAGCCCCAGTACCTCAGAATGTGACTATGTTTGGAGGCTCTAAAGAGATAACTGAGCTAAAATGAGGTCATTAGCATGGGTCCTGACCCAGTGTGACTGGTGTCCTTATAACAGAAAACTTGGACAGACAGGTACAGCAGGAAGACAATGTGAAGGGACAGGGACGAGACAAGGTGGCCATCTGCAAGCCAAGGAGAGAGACCCCAGAGCAAACCAACCCTGCTGACACCTTGATCTCAGACTTTCAGCCTCCAGAACAGTGAGACAATAAATTTCTGTTGTTTAAGCCACTCAGTCCGTGGCACTTTGTTATGGCAGCCCCAGCAAACTAATACCCTAATTAAGTGATGATTGCACGCCAAGTATTCATGCAAAAAAATGAAGATACAATTCAGATTTCTGATTAACGACCATTCTCCTTTTAGTGTGTTTACTCCCTCCCTGTCCACAGAGGCTCTGCCTTGAAAAATGCGTAGAAAAACCTTATTCTGGACGAAGGGGGTAAAAAGCCTACACACCCTTCAGACTCCACTTTTGCCTCCTCGATTTAGTCAGGCTCAACGACGAAGTGGTCTCCATCCACATCTTACTTACTCCCCAACGGACAATCAGCTTCTGCCCAATCTCCACTAACAACGCAACCAAACCTCGGCAACTACAATCCTAGCGCTGAATTAGGAAAGGCTAACAATGAAGGAAATGCTAGAAGTCTCTTTAGTTCAAGCCCCTCTGTCTAGAGAAGGAAGTGAGGACCCAGCCAGAGCAGCACCAGGATCTCGGAATAAACGCTGAAGCAGATCCAACCCAGACGCGCAGTCCTAATCCAGCGTTACTAGCCCTGCTTCTGCTACACTATTCACTGAGGATAGCCTGAAATGATCGAATCTCTCCAGTCCCACAAAGAAAAACCGCTGCTCCACGGAGCAGCTGTAGTAAAGAGAGACAAGGAGGCAGACGCTGGGTGACAGATGGAGTATGACCAAGGTCAGAGACTAAGGCTACAGGCTTTCTTAACCGGGGCTCCCCTGACATTTGGGGTGAGGTAACTCTCCACCGCAGGAAGCTGTTCTGTGCGTCGTAGGATGTTTAACAGCATCCCTGGCCTCTACGCACTAGATGGAAGCTCTCCCCGGTGTGACAGCCAAAAATACCTCTAGACATAGCTAAGTGTGTCCTGGGAGGCAAAGTCATCCCTAGTTGAGAACCACTGGTTTAAAAGGACAGAACTCTGTGCAGAGCGAAGGAGGTGGTGGCCTTGGAGAAAGAAGCAGGGGGAAGTAGCATCTGAGGTGATACGGAGGAATAAAAGGACAAGTGCTGCTGCAGACACACCAGGAAAAAGGCAGAGGGAAGGCAGGGTGTAGTATTTCCCCAACTGAAGGTCTTCTTTGTGTTTTATTGTTTTGTTTTTTCCAAAGAAGCAGAAGACTGGGTCATAAGCTGAGGGTAAGGGGATTAGAGGTTGAGTTGGGAATATCCAAGTCTGGGACCACCGGAGAGCAGAAAGGCTGCAGAGCTGGGCTGAGTCAAGGATGTCTGAGGGAAGACAATACCGTAAACAGAGTGGCCCCAGCAGGCACAAAACTGAAGGCTCCGACTGCAGTCAGAGGATCCAGGAAGAAGGTGTGGAGGCTGGCTAGATGAACGTAACTGGAGCTCCTCAAGGGTTATGGACACAGTGCCGCAGATGTGCTGTAGTTTCCAAGGTCACTGTGGTCAGCAGTGGCGCAGAGTAACCCAGCATCAGCTGAAGCTGAAAACAAGGAAACCAGCTAGAATCTGCTGCAATAGAAAGCCTAAAGAAGGAGTATCACTGAAAAAGAAATAAAGAGCCTACTGACAATCTAGAGGGCTAAATAAACTCATCCCCTTTGACTTAATTCCAATCCACGGAATCTTTGCCAAGGAAATAATCAGGGGTGTAAGTTGAGCGTCAAGAAGTTCATTACAAAAATAAAAACACTAAGCAACCTTAATGTCCAACCACAGAGAAAATAAATTACAGATATCTATATGCTCACGTCCTCAAGGAATATTTTAAGACATGGGAAAACATTCACAGTATAATGTTTAAAAATGTGAGCTATAAAACTATGTATGACATAGCCCAATTTAGAAACTGTACATATTTACATGTACACATTTTTAAAGCACCTGAGTCAGTCTCCACCAAGGCAATAGAAGTCATTATGAGATTTCCAAGGTTAAAAAAAAAAATCACAAGAAAATGGGATTGCAGTCTTGGAGAAGGTGGTGCAACAGAAGGAGTTGGTCAGAGAGGAAAGGAGGGGAACCAGGAGCCAAGAAAGACAAGGGTCAAGGGCTACATAAGGTTAAAGGGGAGTGTGCTGAGCAAATCAGGCCTCTCTGGATTTGATGAACAGGAAGGTGCTGGTATCTTAAGACAGATGCATGAGTTTCACAGTGTTGGCAGAATGCAGTTAGCAAAGGGAGTGGAAGGGACGGCAGCCTTTCTCGGAATTCCCCACAGTCCTTATTGACAAGGAGAGGCCACGGAAGGCACGCCTGTGAATGACCAGGTGTGGGTCTACCAGAAGTCTGCCAAGAGGAAAGGCTGCTTCCATCCCTTGGCATTTATTTTTTTTAATTTAAAATTTGAAATAATGTTAAAACTTCATGGCAATTTTTTAATACTATATTACTTACACAATTAAATGCATAACCTTCATATGACTCCTAGCACTTCTGATATATTACCCCCAAATTTTGCTCACTATCGCTTACTACACTTAGAAGACTGGGATGGTTTATAAGATGGGATTTTATGAACCACCACAAAGGGTTACCTTGGATCAGTATGTTCCAATGGAAAGGAGAGGAAATACATAAAAGGTAATTAAATTTTAAGTTCACATAAGCAAAAAGAATAAAAAAAAAGTATCAAGACTGACTTCCTTCAAAACAAGATCCTATTAAGAAAAGAAAACCTGAATTTCAGAGTAGCATTCCAAAGACTTCAGAGTTTCTATTTTGTTTGCTTTTGGTTTTAATCTTAGGAGGAGTTGTCAATTACTGAGATCATCTAGAGATTTATTTTCCCCCATAAAAGCCAGTATAAATTTACCCATACTCTGCAGCCTTTGGATATTACTCAGCCATAAAATGAAACGAAACTGAGTTATTTGTACTGAGGTGGATGGACCTAGAGTCTGTCATACAGAGTGAAGTAAGTCAGAAGGAGAAAAACAAATACCGTATGCTAACACATATATATGGAATCTAAAAAAAAAAAAAAAGGTTCTGAAGAACCTAGGGGCAGGACAAGAATAAAGACGCAGACGTAGAGAATGGACTTGACACAGGGAGGAGGAAGGGTAAGCTGGGACAAAGTGAGAGAGTGGCACTGACATATATACACTACCAAATGTAAAATGGATAGCTAGTGGGAAGCAGCCGCATAGCACAGAGAGATCAGCTTGGTGCTTTGTGACCACCTAGAGGGGTGGGATAGGGAGGGTGGGAGGGAGATGCAAGAGGGAGAGGATATGGGGATACATGTATACGTATAGCTGATTCACTTTGTTATACAGCAGAAACTAACACAACAATGTAAAGCAATTATACTCCAATAAAGGTGTTAAAAAAAATAAAAACATGCTTCTAAAAATAATATTACAAGTTTTCATAAAATGTTCACTGTAAAATATTTGTTAAAAAGCTTCATTTTAAACAATACTATAGCATTATTCCAAATACATAAACTATTTCCATATGCACATATAAATACAGCCAAAGGACTAAAAGGAAATAAAATGGTAACCAACGATCTCTCTCGGGCTATTCAGATTACAGGTGGATATTGCTTTATACTTCATCTTTTCCAATGTCTAATTCTTTTATAATCAGGGAAAAAAAGAATTATTTAAAAATTGCTAAGAATATACTATCACTTATTTATAAAGAATGAGTAACCAAATGAAGACTCCAAACGCTGGGGGAGAAAAAAAAAACCAAGTTTCTGTTTTGTTCAAATCCAGCTACAGTTAGAAGAGAAACTAGGACACTTGGAGGGGGAGGAATAAATTGAACCAAACAAGGATGACATGACACAGGCAAAAATCTTTACATAACACAGGCAAGGTTTGGTGATTAAAACACAGTCTTGAATTTCCTCACAATGTCTTAAATCCTCCTAACTTGGATTAGCCTTTTCTTCCAACGCCTTACAAAAAAAGGCTGATGTGGGTTTACATGCTTCACAGGTTAATGCTGTGAAGCAAGCATTAACACAATTAATTAACCATTAACACAAGCAATCAAGTTGCTAGTGACTTTATCAAAACATCTGAAAAGAAAACTGTCTCATCGAGAAGGGGGAAAGGTCTCTTGAATCTTTAAACATCACTCAGTAAGCATCATATCCTGCTTCTA
Source organism: Balaenoptera physalus (assembly GCF_965194825.1). Taxonomy (NCBI): domain Eukaryota; kingdom Metazoa; phylum Chordata; class Mammalia; order Artiodactyla; family Balaenopteridae; genus Balaenoptera; species Balaenoptera physalus. The sequence continues at coordinate 17,145,234 of NC_138897.1, forward strand.
CTCTGCTCAAGGCATTAGCCAGGACCCAGTGATTTGTCTTCTCCAAGCATTTATAACCTGACAGCTTACAGACACAGCTGCCCAATTCATGAAGCGCTTGTGGTTCCTAATGTTCATTATTTTAGGGCAGTTACTCAGGAACCTGAACACATTTTCACATGGAAGAAATACCTCATCCTTTGTGATATGGTCCAGGTCCTTTGCTGTAAAGACCATCTAAATGCAAATGACCTCCCCAAAAACCTATGCAACCCTGATCTCTCTCTTGAGCTCCATTCTCATTTACCATCATCTCCTTCACATGTCCACTCGGAGGGCGAAGAGACCTAATGAGCTTCTGATTCAGCCTCCACATCTGTTCCTAGCTAACCCTTCACATCTCGGTGGCCACCATCCAGCCAGCTGCTCAAGCCAAAATTTCCTTGATTCTGTTCTTCTCTGTGTCTCTCACACACCAGTCCACTGGCAGGCCCTAAGGACGCAATGGCCAAAATAAATCCCCAACCATGCCCTTCTCTCCATCCTGGGTGTTAGTTACCACCCAGGTGTTCAAGCCATCCTCTCTCACACAGGCTACTGCAACCGCCTCCAAACTGGCCTCAAGGGCCACTCTTCCCTGCAACAGACAGTCACACCAAGCCACTCCCCTGTCTGTCTGGCAGCTCTCTTTGCTGGCTTTCCACAACCTTAGGCATAAAATGCAAATTCCTCACAGTGGCCCACAAAGCCCTCAAGAGCCATGGCTCCCGCCTGCTACGTTCCTCTCTGAAGCCCCACTGGCCATATTGCTCTTCCTCAATCTCTGAAAAAACTCACTTCCACGTGAGGCCTTGCATCACATTGGCTGTGCCTCTTTCTGAAGGCTCTTCCCCTAGGTGTTCAGGCTGGTTCTCATCTTCTGATTAAGGTGAAGTGAGAGTCTTTATGCTGAAAGAAGCATCAACTGGTACCACGCTTTGGGAAAGCAAACTGGTAATACATACCAAAGTACTTAAATCCTAACATTCTTTGATTCAGTAATTCCATTTCCAGGGAGGTATAGAACTTAATCCAACTTAAAAATTTTTGCACAGACATTCACTGCACCTTTCTTATATATGAGAAATGAGAAATTTAAACAGGACAGAAATGATTAAGATATTGCACATTGAGAAATTGGAATGCAGTATACCACATATGGGGATGTTAAGAGACCAAAAAAAAGGCTATAATGTCTACCTACATTATGATGCTAATTGTGTAAAAATACACATTCCCTACCAAAAAACAACTAAAAGGAAAATGCCAAAATATTAAGAGTGATGTTCTTTCTGTTGCTGGTAACTTTTTCCTTCTGATTTCTTTTTTCAGATTGAGAAAAATGTGTATGCGTAACTTTCACAATTATAGGGAGAATACCCCTTATTTTTAACAAAGAAATAATGCTATATAAACAGTTGTTAGCTTTCCAAGAAACCACAGGAAAGGCATATTTAAAAGCACACTGTTAAAATGGAAAGCTTCTATATAAGATATACAATATTTCAAAAACATGTGTAACATATCACAGATATGGAGTTAAACCCCCTATTCTTCAAAGACTTCTTACAAATCAATGAAAAATTAACAACCTTAAGGAAAAATGGAGTAGGACGGCAAATTAGCACTGAATAAAAGAGGAAATACAAACATATGAAGAGACACTCGACCTCACTGATTAAAGACATAAAATATTTCTACCTTCCATATTGGCAAAGATTAAATGATTGATAAAATGGAGTAACACTGAGGATGGGAAAAACTGGTACTCTCATCAACTAATGGAGCCAGGGAAACTAGCATAATACCTCGGAGGGCAATTCCTCAATATCGTTGAACATCACACTGTATACGTTCATGTCCTTTCATCCAGAAATTCAACTGTAGGGATTTATTTACAGAAACACGCACACAAAGATACATCAACAGACACCACAGAGCTTTCAAAACATGGTGTTGGATGGCATCATGGATATATTAACCGGGAAGAAAAAAACATACTGCAATCTGGTACCTCTATCCTGATCCCATTTTTTGAAAATAGCAGCAGCTAACTTTGATGGAATTGTTACTACATGACAGGCACTGCTTTAAGCCCTTTAAGAGCATCACTTATTTTCATCTTAACAGTAACGTTTGGAGATAGGTACTGGTATTATCCCTGCTCTACAGATGAGAAAACTAAGGCTTAGAGAGATTAAATAGAAATTAGTATCCAGATGGCCCTCTGAACTCACATTCCTACCTCCCCCTCTTCCATCCAGACTAAATACCACATCCACAAAAGTTCTGGGGAAGGAGGAAAGACTACCATAACTTTTTTTTTGCCGCACCACGTGGCTTGCAGGATATCTTAGTTCCCCGACCCGGGCCCCCTGCAGTGGAAGCGGGGAGTCCTGGTCACTGGACCACCAGGGAAGTCCCCCAGAAAGACTATCACCAGTTGAACATAAATGGGATGGGTTGAATGGACAGAAAAACAAAACCAGAGCCACCGAGTGCGCAGGAGAGAGCCAAACCGGTGGAAATATTTCTGGGTGCCAGAAATTCAGGAGGCAATTGATACAAGGGACTGGAGAGACCCTGGGCAACAATCGGGGTGATTAATCAGGAAACTTCGCTTCCTCTAGCTTCTATGGTCACTGCCTTCTTCATACAGGTGAAAGCAGGACTGTGGTCCTACGTCTGGAAAGGGCAGGTAGCTAACGGGGGCCAGGAGGGACATGCGGCAGCCACATGTAAGAGGCCCCCTGCTGCCCATCCCACCAAGTCCTACCCAGGGCCTCAGCCTGACACACACCAGGGCCAGGCTCCTCAGATGCAAACGGGGCTGACAGGACTCACAGATGCCAAGACCAACAGACAACCAAGAATCGTCAAACATGTGAAGAAAACCAGGCCATGAAACACCAGGGGCACGAGCTTGTGTAGGGAGCACGCAAACAGAGTCGGAAAAAGAAGAAGAATTTTAAAGATGCATAAGTAATATCCTCACAAAATCCGACAGGGCATCGGGGTATCAAAACAAACACAGGCTGGTATGAGAAAGAAAAAGAATTAGAGGTCTAAGAGAAGGAACCAGGATTTGTAACTTCAGACCGCAGTACAGTTCAGCTTGCTCCACAAGGAAAACTATGAAATGTGCTTAACACTTAACCACAGGTGGGATTTTTTCCCCGCTTCCTCCCAACCCACCGTCATCCACACCAATCTCCACTCAGCCCCTCTTGACTTGGAGAAGGAGTGCTTTCAACGGCTTCCCATTCAATGGCTGCATAATATGACATCGTACAAATATTCCATTCTTCCCATTCAATGGCCGCATAATATGACATCATACAAATATTCCATAAAGCTAGCCATTTTTCAAGCAACGGGCATTTGTGTTTTCAAATCTTGCCACTATGATGGTACAATAAATAGCCTTTTACATATGCCTTTGTGTACAGACACTTTTTAAAAATTTTTTTATTTTTTAAAATATTTTATTTATTTGGTTGTGCTGGGTGTTAGTTGCGGCTGGCGGGCTCCTTAGTTGAAGCATGCAAACTCTTAGTTGCAGCATGCATGTGGGATCTAGGGATAGAACCCGGGCCCCCTGCATTGGAAGCTCGGAGTCTTAACCACTGCGTCACCAGGGAAGTCCCTAGACACTTTTATTTTTAGAAGACAGATAGGTATCCAGGAGAAAGTCTGCTAACGAGAAATGTTTCATTTCTCCTTAATGTTTGATTTTAATATGCATTACCAGTTTACTTTCCAAATAAAGCATGGTCATTCACATTTCTGTCAGTATTATGAGAATACCACTTCTACTACATCCTTGCTAGCAAGAAGTGTTTCTTCTCTCTCTTTTTTTTTTTTAACCAGTCTGATGAGTTTAAAGCAACTTCTCACTTTTGTTTTAATCTGCAATTCCCTAGCAAATATGGATTGCTTTTCACAGACTTCCTGGCTCTCTGCATTTGCTCTCTGGGAATCGCATGTTTATATTGTTTGTCCATTTTCCCCGAGTCGTGTTTGTCTTGCCAATTCACAAGAGTTATGGACAGTAACCCCTTGTCTGTCATACATGTTATACATTCCCCTCCCCAACTGTCTAGCTTGCAGGTACTGAGTCTTGCTTAAGAAGTTCTCCCTCATTCTAAGATCATACAAGTCGTTTCTTATATTTCCTTGTAAATTTGAATTGCTTCTTTACATTTAAGGTTTTGAAGATTCTGTAACGTATGTCTGATTATACTATAAGATAGAGGCCCATCTCCCCCCACTCCATAAAGAGAAGACTGTGCCAACACCATTGAATAACTCGTGCATTCTTTCCTCAACAGTACTGAACTGTCTATCTTATTGTGGATTAACTTCTCTTGCTTAAGGATACACAGTCCTGGATTCTCTGCTCTGTCCCACTGGACCATTTACGTAATCCTGTATCAGTAACACATTGATTTGATCACAGACTTTCTTATTAGCATATTGTGATCACTTGTCAACCAAGCTTGCCCCCCCTTCACTGGTTTTGTTTTCCATATTTGAATGTGCTCTTCACAGGTATTATGCATTTATTTTTCTACATACGCTTCAGGATTATTTCATTTAGTTCAAAAAAAAAAGAAAACAAACAGGAAAAACCTACTGCTTTGGAAACTCTACAGGGAATGGCAATAAATGTATTAATTTGGGGATAACTGATGTATATATGGTATATATTTTTATTTCAAATCCTTCACTGAAAAGGATACAGGTACCATTCTTGGTCAATTTCTTCCTAGGTTATTTGCTGCTATTGAGAAAAGAAAGGCTTAACTTCCATTTCCAGGTGCTTGTTTTCAAAACAGAGAAACGATCATTTTTAGAGACTTATTTTTATCCAGCTACCATGACAATTTTTCCAATTGACTTTAGATTTTTTTCCCACCATAGGCTCTTGCATTTTCTAGACATGCAAACATTTCACTGTCTTAACAACATTTACTAGAACCTCTAAGACAATGTCAAATAATTGTAAAAGCAGACATCCTTTTATAATTCCTAATTTTAATTGAAACAGTGTTTTTTGCCTTTTAGAAAATATCTGTTGTTGGTTGGTTTGGGGGGGTAATAAATAGCCTTTAAGTAATTTATTTTTATTCCTATTGGTTTTATTTATTTATTTGTTTGTTTGTTTATTTTTGGCTGCTTTGGGTCTTCGTTGCTGCGCACGGGCTTTCTCTAGTTGTGGTGAGCGGGGGCTACTCTTCGTTGCGGTGCACGGGCTTCTCATTGCGGTGGCTTCTCTTGTTGCGGAGCACAGGCTCTAGGCGTGCGGGCTTCAGTAGTTGTGGCTCGTGGGCTCACTAGTTGTGGCTCGCAGGCTCTAGAGCACAGGCTCAGTAGTTGTGGCGCACGGGCTTAGTTGCTCCACAGTATTTTGGATTTTCCCGGACCAGGGCTCGAACCCATGTCCCCTGCATTGGCAGGAGGATTCTTAACCACTGTGCCACCACAGAAGCCCTTCCTATTGGTTTTTTAGATTATAATATATTAGGAATGGCTGCTTAAATTATCAAATGGCTCTTCAGCCTCTAGTGACCTGGTCATAAACTCTTCTCCTTTAAAATGCTGGGGTACAAAAGTGGATGATGGTGATAAGCGTTCCTAACACTTAATCACACTAGCATTATTGGAATAAACTATTGAGTCTACTTGTCTAACAAATAGACAAGAGTCTATTTGTTAATAAGTTATTTTGAATTTTTGCATTTGCTTTCATAAATATTGGTCTGTAACATTTTCTGTTTTCTAAGGTCAGATAAAACTCAGCTCGAAACCCATGGAATCCTAGTGCCTTTTTCAATAGTAATTTTAACCACCTTTCCTACCTCTTCTATATTAATTGGTCTTTTCACGTTTTCCATGCTTCTTGAATCAATTCTAGTAAGTTGTATTTTACTGAGAAATCAACTCGACGTTTTCAAATGTGTTTCCAGAGGGCTACATGTAGCGTTTTCCTATACAGTCAGTTAATCCCTCCTGTGTCTCCTTTCTCATGCCTGTTAGCTATTTTTGCCTTCCCTTTACCTCAGTCAGGATGATGGGAGTTTAGTGTATTGGTCCTTTCAAATAAGCAGCTACTGGATTTACTTATCCTTTAAAATCTTATCTTCTCTTTTATTAATTCTAACTTTTATCTTTGTCACCTCTTAATTCTTCCTTCCTAGTTCTTTATTTTTGTTTATTTAGTTGGGTTTTTTTCCCCCCCAAATTTCCTATGATGCATATTCTTTTATTTTTCGTCTTCTTTAATAATGAAGGTAGCTTTCCCTTTCTAGGTGATATGTTCTACAATATTTAGAACGTTCATGAAGAACAAGAAAGAAAAATAGCTAAGATGAAAATTTTAAGAGCCACAATACAAGCAGGCAATGGAACTAATCCACTAGTTGACATGTGACGAGCAGATGATTAATAAACCAGTGGAAGGAGGAGGAAGAGTCAGCACCATTTCCTTAATGGAGGCCAAGTTTAAACAAAATTCTATCATCTCCCTTACTGGCAGGTTTTCACTCTGCATTTCACGTTTTGGGGAAAGTGATTCAATTCATATACAGGTTTTTTAAAAAAAAATTACAACCAGAATAAACGCTGCAGTCAGTATACATTTAGCCTAATATTAAAACTTCTACCTGTAGTCAGAACAATGTTCCAAATCTAGGGCACCACAAGATCCTGAATCAACAAAGATTTGTCATGATAGTGAACTTAAGTAATGCAAGAATGCGGCCTAACACATTTGAGCTGCATCTTCAGGACAGGTTGATAAAAAACTCTCAGGTGATCAGAACTAATTATTCAGAACACACTCTGTGCCCAGGTTCAGCAATGTAAGAAGCGACCTGTCTGTGTGACTGCTTCAGACAGCAACTCTTAAAAATCAATGCCGAAGGGACAGAGAAAGTGTCTGGTTATCCAAGGGTGAGCAGCTCTGACCTAATTAGAAAAGTGTCTGAGGCCAGAAGCAAAGCAGCTACCATTTCCTTAATCCTCACTACAGGGAACTTTAGAAGACTTACAAGGTCCCAACATGGCTGGGGGAACTTGAAGATGACACTCAAATAAAACCACACTCATTTACGCTCTACTAATTCAATATTATTTTTATGATCTGGAAAGAGTTTGGACTCATGTTTCAATTTTTAGACCCTAGGACAACAGGCAGAGAAGAAGGCTCAACCTACTTATGGGAACACATTTTAGAAGCTCTGACTCGTGTAAACGACCAATGTGCTAATAATTTATCTGTTGGTTAAAGCAAATACTTCTATTTGGGTTGCTACCCTAAGTCCTGGTAAGGACCAAAACCCAAAAGAAATTTTTAACATGTTCTCTGTTTCATTTTTTTCTTTGTTCCTAGATGTTTTCCCCAGTGAATCCCAGTAAATAAAACGTTACTATTAAAGCCCCATTATAACAGGAACTCTTTGGTAATAGGAACCATTTAATGTTCCCGAGGGTCTCTGAAACCAGTGAGGAAATAATACATCCCTTCCCTATGCACTGCTTTAGGGGAACGGACCACAGTTTCACCTCATATAACAAACTGTCTAAGCGATCTGCATATCCTGATCAACAGCCAGATGTCAAGACACCAGTGTCTGTATGAGTACAGAGGCAAAGTCAAGGGTGTGCCTGGGTCCCTGAGAATATTACAGGGGGGTTGGCATGGGAACCACTGCTACTAAGTCTCAGATGTGTTAAAAAGGTGCAATAGGGACTTCCCTGGTGGCGCAGTGGTTAAGAATCCGCCTGCCAATGCAGGGCACACGGGTTCGATCCCTGGTCTGGGAAGATCCCACATGCCACGGAGCAACTAAGCCCGTGCGCCACAACTACTGAGCCTGTGCTCTAGAGCCCGCGAGCCGCACCTACTGAGCCCACGTGCCACAACTACTGAAGCCCGTGCACCTAGAGCCTGTGCTCTGCAGCAAGAGAAGCCACCACAATGAGAAGCCCACTCGCCACAACTAGAGAAAGCCCATGCACAGCAATGAAGACCCAACAAAGTCATAAATAAACAAACAAACAAACAAACAAATAAATAAAAAGTGCAGTAGGTCTTGGGGGCCCTAAGCTATCAAGTCTACATACCTGTCCTGTATGCACATAACCCTGCCTGCTTTAACCCATCCTTCAGGCGGGGATACCACTCCAGAACTATCAGTCATAGGTTCATATTTAAGGCCCAGTACTGGCTATAAACAAGCAATTGTTTTCAGTTCTCCAGAAAAAAATCTTTAAAATTAGGTCTTTGGTTGGCTGGCTTTTTTCTGCACGGCATTCTGGTTTTCATCTGTCAAAAGGAAATGGAGTAATCTGTGTTTGCCAAAGTTCAATGGCAACCGGCTACTTGTCATGGTCAAGGAATAATCTGGCTGAGCTGGTTGGAATTTCCAGATATTCTCATATTATCTTTTGAAGTACTTAAAATTCACTTTCTGGCGGAAATACTTCTGTTCCTATTCTTAGCAAACAATTACATGCTAAAGTTTACAAAGAAGAGAGGAGACAGCAGAACTAGAGTGTATTTTCATAGGGCAAAGGACAAGAGGGAAGAAAGGCACTTGGAGGGGCTTTTTCTTGGGCAGGGTGGGGTGGGAGGACTGTATTTGAGGGTCACCCCATCCTCCCATCCCATCAATGGGTACCGTGGTGATGATGTACGAGGTGCTCATGTGGGAATGTGATTGCTTCCTGCAGGCTTGTTAGTGCTGCTGCACGTGCCTAATAAGGTCAAGGAGAGACGGACCCCCCCCCCCAAGGCCTCCCCACAAACATATACACCTGTAACGCCTCCAGACTAGCCAGCAGTTCTGCTGTCACTTCAGTGGTATAGCCTGTCCCCTTGCCTCTGCTCTCACTGTCCTCTCTCCACTTTTTGGTATTATTTCTCCCACAAATCTTAAACCATAACACCAGCTCTCTACTCTCGAATTACTCCGTCAGGCAGAGATGGATTCATCCCCTCCTCTAAGGACTGAGGTCTGAAGACAGGAGGTCCTGTCCAAGTGGAAAACTTGGTGTAACCTTTCAACTGATTTCACCAAACTCAACTAACCACGCTTATGCTCCAGGTTTCAAGGAATCCCACACTCAGGGCATAGGGAGCATAACTGATTCCTCTGAGAATCGCCCTACTTCAATTATGAGTAATGAAAAGAATTCCTCATAATTCTTCATACAGAAGTTGGCATGGGAACTGGGGCTCACCAGGTGAGCTGGGCTCAGACACACAGGAGGAGGAGGACCTGGGGCGTAGCCTGAAGAATGGCACAGAGGAAAAGAAACTCAGGACGTACACAGGGAACGCAGGCCATTCAACTTGCCAAGGATAGAGTGAGTGGAAAAGGAAGTGAGAGGGGAATTGGGCTGGACCAGAACTACATTCTACCTGAACACCAGGAAAAGGATATGGGACGGTTTTTTGCAATAATTTTCTTTCTTTTCTTAATTACTGGTGGTTTCCATTATTTTCTTCTAAGTCTTCAACTAATGACTAATGCAAAGACCCGAAATTTCAAGATTTTACTTCCCACGTTGTTTTCTATTCTTATTCGACACCAATTAACTTAATCATCTCGTTTCCTTCTCCCAGCTGACAAATGCCACAGTGCCTGTAACAGCTGCTCCTCTCCCTCTCTCCCGGTTCCTCTCTTACACACACCCCTCCTTCTAGGCAAAATAACCCAAAGCTACTTATGACGATAAAACAAACTTTCAAATATTTTTACCAAAAACACTTCTCCTAAATATAACTTCCATCATTTTGAGAAAGGCCAAATATCTTTGCCAGATGACCGTATTTATCTTTCTTTAATCTCTGTTATTCCTCTGGCCATTTGTGAACATAACAGATTACCAGAAGGGTTAGTTAGCTCAGTGTTTTAAGTACTAGCTAGATGCTGGTGACCATAAAACCACCTTAGTTCACTAGCAATTAAAGAAGACTAATGATCTAACTTGCAGAAAGCACAAATGGGTCACAGTGAACGAGGATACCTACTATTCATTCTACATTACTCACTATACTGGATCTTAGATCATCCTAGAATATCTTGAGATTACTCATAAGATAATATTTATTCAAATAGTTTAGCTCTCAACCCAAATATCTTGTATCGAAGAGCTCATGGGCTATTGGATATTTGCATCTGATACACATTCTACTTGATATAATGTTGAGTTCCTCTCTTTCCTACTTTTTATTTTTTAATCTATTTTTTCTTTTCTTTCATCATTGTACTCTGTCAGATCTTATAGTTGGAGAGTTTCATTTCATCTCACAAACTATTTGAATTTGATCTCCTTTCCAGTGTTTTGGTACCTTCTTCCTTTTTTCAAATTTTACATAACTGACTCTCACAAAGATGTACAATACTCACGAAACCTTTTATGTGATGAACGTTTAATGCTATCAACATTATGGAAATTCTTAACCTAATTTTCAAAAACACTAGCTAAAGCTCAGAAACATGCAATTCTCATACATCACAACCTGTCAGTCAACATAATGTCAAATATCGTAACAAGAGTAACTTTCATCTATTTAGATGACTATTCATTTACCTGGCTAGAGTGATCCCAAGATACCCTGCCCAGTGAAGATTTTAAGGTTTCTATTAGTCTAAGTATCTAGAAGTCAAAGGACGTAAGCCTCTTTGTATTCCAGATAATCACTTGTCACACCAAAAGCAAAAAAACGCTTGTGAAAAAAATGAATCATCCTGAACTATTTCATAAATGTATTAGTACCTAAAAAGTGGAGCGCTGATGTTAATAAGGTCAACTAGGCCTTCGAATTCAAAAAAGGTTGAATATTTTTAAAAATTAAAAGTCATTCTTTGACACTGGTTATTGTCTGTGACTAGAAGCAACAACTTTTTTTTTTTCACAGCAGCTGACTTGAACTGGATTCACCTAAACCAGGATAAAATTTACTAGTACAAATTTTAAAATACTGAAAAATTTTCTTTAATTATGCCCTTATAAACTGCAGTACATAGTTGTTATTTTTCAAATGCTACAAGTTTTTAGGGTCTGATTCACTATCTCCTCAGACAGTCTGGCAAGACTTAATTTATCTGAGAGATCAACTACTAAATGGAGAATTTCATTTAATTATATAAAAAGTAAAAAGAATTTGAAAAATGTTTTTACCAGTCATAGTTATTTTAACATTTACTAATTTGAGTGCAGCTGACATAGTTTAGAAAAAAAGATCATCTGTTTCTTAGTATAAAAAGCTGCCTTTAAAAAAAAATTACTTATTCTTGTACATTTACCAACACTGCATATTATTATTATACTAAAATCTTTCCTCCAGTGTACTAAACCTCAGCACTGAATCTGATAAATTATTACTTCCACTTTCCAAAAACTGACCTTCCAAAACTCAAATGTAAGAGAGACTGGAAATAGTGAATCCAACAGTAGAAGGATCTTATTTTTATTAAGGCAATGATTTCACCACTTGTAGTCACTGTAGCTGCCAATTCAGTTTGTGGATAATTTAAGGAGTAATTTCCAATTAAATTAATCAAGTATGCATTGAGGCCAAATATCAGTTATAGTTATAGGTATGGATATAGATACACACCCCCCACAGCAGTAGTAAAGTGAAGAAATGGAACTAATAATAGTAACAATAACTAAAAATAATGGAACTCTTACACAATAGCAAGCATTTTAAAGCCCTTAACATCAGTGGTGAGCAGATGCACACTGAACTCAATAAATACACAAATTGGCATGAACAGAGTCATGAAAAAAAAGTTAAGAGCAGTTTCCTGACATGAGGAGCATGATAGAACAGAGGTAAATCCAGAAGGACAAAAGGTTGCATGTGAAGGGGAAATGGAAGCTGAATAACCAGAAAAGACCCTGCCCCTGAAGAGATCAATGCTGAACCCCTTATAGGGGGCAGGGGGGTCAGTGTGGGGCAGGGACAGGCAGACGGGAGGGGTGCATCAGGAGGAGGGGGGTGAGTCCACTTGTTGGAAATGACCTGTACCATCCCTGTTGATAAACCACAGCTGTGTCTGAAGGCAGCTACCACATCAGCATTCTTAAACTTGACTGTTAGTCATCTGGGAATCCAATTAAAAGTAGACTCTGATTCAGTACATCTGGGGCAAGGCCCGAGATTCTGCATCTCTAGCAAGCTCCCCAGTGATGCTGCTGGTCCGTGGACCAAGCTTTAAGTATCACTGCCTTCAAGGACAGCCTGGCCAATGGAGGGCAGAGAGGAGGAGAGGGGGGCACAGGAGAGCTGGGCTCAAAGCTCTCCCCTTGCTTTCTGGGTCTCTGGTTCTTCATCTATTAACAAAGGAAGATGGGCCCACCCCCAAGGTCTCTTTCTAGCTTTAAAAACTTGGAGCAGGAAGGGAGGTTTATAGCCTGAAGAGCTTCACCTGTTAAATCTGGTATCAAAGGGGAGGCCAGAGCTGGAGGGAATGAAGGACTGTTGAGGAGCTATCCTTCTACAAGACAAAAGAAAAGGAATTTATGTACTTGCCTCTTTCGTCTTATCCCCTTATCTCTACTGGCATGTTTAGACAAAAATACAAAATGACGTGCACACAAGGCTATTTATTGCAAAACAATGGACAAGTCTAGGAACAACCCGAATGTCCATCAGTAGGGGACTGACTGAATAAGCTCTGGTACATCCATATGAGGGCGTACTAACACAGCTGGGAAAAACACAGGAAGTTCTCTATATACTGAGTGAGCTCTAGGATATAGTTCTAAGTGAAAAAATAAATAAATTAGGGTTCAGAACAGTATATATATTCTGCTACTTTCTGAGTAATAACGAATACAAAATATACTCATATATTTGCTTACATTTCCAAAAAGGACAATGGAGGGACAACCCCAAATGTAACAAAAAATGGTTACCTGTAGGGGGACAGGGATGGAAGGCTGACTTAATACAACTGATATTATAGTTATGACTCAGTCAATTAAAAAAGAAAATTAAATTTAGAAAATAACAAAGTGGAACAAATAAAACCAACAATGTATCAAGTTGCTGGTGCAATCATACAGAGAAATATTATTTTACTTGCCTTTGAAACATGTTTTTAATCCTACATCCCTAATGGGATATAATGCTAAGGTTTAAAGAATTGCAAAGAAATATTAAACTGCATTCCATAGCAATAAAAATGGCAAAGCGTTAATAACTGTTGAAGTTGGGTGATGGGATTTCATTACGCTGTTTGCCATCATGTCATTTTCTCCATTACTGTATATGTTTGAATAATTTTTAAAAAATCAACTTTCTAAGTAACCTTCTTTATCCAACATTATTAACACATGCACACCAAGCAAGAACGAGAGAGAGCATGGGTTGGCACCAAAGCCAACCTTTGTCCACCAAAGTGAACGTCAACGTTCTTAATATAACCTCTACCTACAAGTGCAGAGGGAGGCTGCCTCTTACTATTGTATAAAGTAACATATTCAGCATCTGTACAGATCTTACTTTATGCAAATGTATCTTATCTCATTCCGTTTTCACAACAAAATTGCAGGATGACAGTTATGCCCATTTACAGCTGAGGAATTGCCTCAAACTGATTCAAAGTCAAGTCCGTCTATGTCCACACCCAGTGCTTTCTGTCCCCAGTGCCCACACAACAGAGCAGTGGGGTGGTGGCTACCACCTGAGGGCCTGAGGATGCTGCCACCAATTTCAGGCAGAACCTTAAAAATTCATTCTAATTTTTATTTACTCCACAATATACCCACCATGTTGGTTTTCACACGAAAATAACATTTTTAGTGACTTATCAAATACAATAGACCCACATATATATTTTATGGCTTGATGAACCCATGTGATTCCTTATTCCAGTTTTAGAGGCATTGAGTTACACAAGGCTGCAATGAGACAGGGACATCTGTCACCCAGATGCCTTTGGAGGCCCAGCAAAAAAAAGAGGACACGTCCCATTGTCCAACTAGCACATTGCTGGTAGCATTCCCAGCCGATACTAATTCAATTGGCACCTACAAATACACTTTCTGTTGATGTAACTTTTTAACCTGAAAATTCTGTCTAGTCTTTTAAATATACCACCTAGAAATGAGTCAGTGCAATGGCAGGCAAATTAAAATCACATGATATGGTTTGAAAAGTTGCTCAAACTGATTTGGACACATTTTGGAAAGGGGCACTTCATGGCTATCCTAAACAAAAAGCTAAGAGGCAAACAAGGAATTCAACTTTGTAGCAGCAGTCTATCCCAAAGAAAAATGAAACAATAAAATTTACTACTCTATCCTTTAACAAAATGACAGCAATTTTTTAAAGATAAACTTTTAACCTTAGAATGTTTTAGACTTGCAGGATTATTGCAAAGATAGTACACAGAGTTCCCATATATCCCATATCTGGTTTCTCCCATTATTAACAGGTTACATTAGCCTGGTACATTTGTCATAATTAATGAATCAAGGTTAATATATCATCATTAAAGTCCATACTTTATTCCATAATGTCCTGTTTTTCCCTAATGTCCTTTTCCTGTTCCAGGATGCAATTTTGGTTTTCTTTCAATTTAAAATTCAACCATAGGAAGGCTATTTAAGCAAATATAATAAATACAAGCATAAAAGACTAAAATGATGCTTCTCAAGGCATGCTAAGCCCAAGAAAAATGCAAATATTGGATGAAATCACCATCAAGACTCAGCTCTTCAACAGACCAATCCTGATCTATAGCTACAGTAACCACCATCTTAAGAGAACCTACATTTATCAAATACATAATGAGTTTCCATGTATGAAAAGTGAGTTGTTACATGAAAAACACCAACCTGGAAGTGAGTTCTAGGTACTAAGACTGGTTCAGTCATGCTAAGCTGGGTGTCATATAACTCAGGACAACAAATAGCTTCTTGGGGACTGAAACTTACAAAACACTTCTCTGAGTGAGTAAGCCATTGTCCCATTCCTAAAGTTAGTTTAATCTAATTAAGGCATCAAGAAGTAAACACATAAAAAGTTAACCTTGAAGTTCTCAAAGAGCAAGGCAGGATGACAACAAAAGGTGTCGAAAATGAACACATGACTAATGGAAAGTGAATTCAATAAACAGGCAAAAATTTCCCCAAGAACTGAATTGAGGGAGAAACCGCATCAGAATGATTCAAAAAGGGAAGTTAATCTTTCTGGGCTAGAGTTTATCTCGAAATACAAGGTGTTAGACTAAATTGACTCTTAAGATCCCCTTCTGTATCTAAAATTCCACAATCCTTTCTTATTTCAGTCTCTACAGCGAGGTTAATGGCAGGGATATCCCTATCCCGTCACTGGCCACAGAGGGACTCAGGCAACATGACCACAACAGGGTCTTCCCACCAGCTGCCACATGGAGTGATTTCCACCACAAATGGAGAGCGCTTTCCCTGCCTGACAATGAAAACTAACCCTCCATTCAGGTCGTTCATATTAGCAAACTACCAAGCAACTACTAAATAAATTATGTTAAAATAAGACACTGGGCCAATAATTTGAACTTGAAAGAAATGTACTACATTACTGCTATGTTATATAATTCACATGCTCCGCTAATTTGTTAATTCAACCTGGCCCAACTGAGCACTTTCGCAAAAATCAAACTTTTATTCTTTATGGATAAGGCTACTCAGAGCTCTCAGATTTTCCATGGCTTTTCTACTTTTGCACGTTCCTCAAAGCCAGGTGTGACAACCTTGCTGCTACTGAGGCTGGCTAGACACCTGTTTGTAGTAGAGGGCTGTCCTGTGCACTGCAGAAGGTTGAACAGCATCCGTGGCCTGTCCTCATTCAAGGACAGTCAAAAATGTCTCCAAACACTGCCAAATGTCCCCTGGGTGGGAGGAGGCCAAATCAACCCTGGTTGAGAAGCACTGCCTTGAAGCAATTCATGATACATATAAATAAATAAATATAATATTATTTCAATAGCAATGTAAGATTTCAATGTGGATTAAATGGCTTCTAAAATATCTTTTATTAGATCATATAAACCAGTATTTGTCTCAGAAAATATTATCACTGCGGATGACCAAAGAAGCAAAATTATGTTTTTTCCCCTCAACTGTTATGAGTTAGTACTTTTAAAACCAAAAAAAAAAGTATGGATTTGATAATTCCCTAGAAACACGGATCAGAAGAAACAAGGGTTAGAAATCATTCTTCATCCTCTCCATCCCAGGATTCTAAAGTAAACATCAGATTCTACAACCAGCAGCCAAACCACGCAAGCACAAGGCAGGAGTTGGTCTGGGAAGGAGGCCAAAACGGACAACTCATGACCACTGGGTGCCACCCAACCCACCCACATTCCGCCTCCGAGGACCACGGGGACACGCTGCCCAAGGATCATTTTGCCACCAGCAATTAAAACACACCCCACTCCCTAGAAGAAAATTAAGGCCAGGGAAAGAGGAAAGATCTAATGGGAGTAGGTGCTTTCCTTATAAATGCTTTCAGCAAAAGTGTCGAGGTTTTTTTATATGTCACTCTGCTTAATTTAGGGGTGGGCTGGAGAGGAATATTTTATAAGCAACAGTGGAACAGGATGAGTAAGTTCTTAAGGGAAACCTGAGAGATTGTGGGTTGCTGCCGCTGGATTTATAATAACTGGTTTTAAAAGATGTTTCTTATAATAAAAAAGGTCATTCCTCATTTTTGTGATTATGAAAGCTGATTTCTTCTTTTTCTGTAGGTGTCAGTGTGACCATGTAGAAGTCACCTCCACAACCTACTTAGGTCAGAAGAAAAGGGCTAACTCTATCCACCCTGTAAACTGCATCCAAATGCCTCCTTCCTTCATGGAAGGATGCCAACGGGTGTCTTAACAGAAAGAAGCTGGGAAGCACAGATGGTTGCCAAGGTGCCTTTAAAGAGACCCAGGCAGTCAACACCTGCGGCTGGGAGACGCTGATCACCCAGCATCACCACCACCTGGACAGAAGTCCCTACAGCAGGCTCAGTGGAAAGGCTCACAAGGTCAGCTCTGGATCCCAGAGCCTGACAGCCAGCCGGGAGTCCTCCACCACGCAGGGCGCTCTGCAGCTGCTGCTTCTGCTGAAGATCTTTGTTTCCACCTCCTCTGGCTCCCACCAACCCCCCACCCCCATGGAGAGAGCGCACATCAAGAGAGAACCGGCTGTGCCCAGCTCCCACAGGTGGGCAGACGGCGGGCAGAGACTCAATCACACAGGAGGACCACGGAGTTCAGCCCGTGAGGCACTAACCAAGCTAAATGCTAATCATGGCACAGAATCATTCACATTAAAGATCATTAACCAGGCGCCCGGGCCCCTTGGCAGGGATGAGAGTTCACAAGCTGCAAAAATTCATTTAGATAAAGTTACAGCCTCTTGTTGCCAAACACCCGGTTTGGGTCATTTCAGGAGAAGGGCACCGCAATAGCACGGGAGGGGCAGAGCCAAACGGGGGCGTCTCGGGAGGGAGGGGGGCATTTCTTGCCTTTCTTCCACCACTGTTCTCCATCCAGAGCCGCAGCTAATTCTCTAGGGTTTACTTTCTGTTCTTCCTTACCCCTCATGAGGTGTAACTGTGCCCTCACATTCAAGGGAGAGTACAGGTGAGGAAGTATCAACAGGTGAAGTCTGCGGGGTCTGTGTCTGTGATTTCCCATTTCTCCAGGGAAACATCTCCTTTTAAGGTGATGGTTTTGACTCTAGAGTTGCAAGTCCCACACCAAAAGGATGGCAGGTCCCTCTCCATTAGAGCGGCTGTGCTGCTTCTCCCACATCCAGGGACCCAGTGCCACTCAACTCTCAGGTACAACGAGAAGTCACCATCAAACAAACAGGGTCATAAGTTCAACTGCAGATTCCTGACAAGTGTTGCTTCTGACATGCCTCGAGCTTCTGTACACGCTCCTTCTTCCCTTCGTGACTCATAGCAATCAGCACCAGCTCCTCGCTCAACCTTTGTCTAAGGCAGCCCGAGTCTCTCGTCGTTTATGGATGGACTCACCCCAAAAGAGCAACCACTGCCCTGGTTTTCCATTCCAGTATTACATAATGCAATTACATATTCGCCACGGAGCCTTATTTGTGACCGAAGTGTAAAAATGTAAAAGCACACTAACTCCTGTTAGTGAGATTAACCTCAAATGGAAAGACAATAGGTTCCTGGAGATTCATTTCTTTTAATGACATTAAACGCGAGTACTCCCTAACTCAGAGTCTAGAAAATGTAAGGGCTGGTTTTCTTTTCTCTTAAAGGGAATACAAGTTTCTATGTCTGGAGGCTGAGGAACGTGGGGAAAAGACAATGAACAATGATCTAATCGTCAGGCACCTCACCTACAATTTTTTAAAGTTCATAACTGAGTATCTATCCATATAAGAGCAAAAGCATGTAATCTCTGAACACAAGTGAAAACTAAAGTTAGGAGTCATGTGACATCCTCAAGCACTTCCTGTGAAGGTTATAAAACAAACAAGGAAGGTGACTGTATCCCAGGAGGTAAATCTAAATCAATAAAGAGGCGGACCCCTGTCCTACCTCGACCTCGTCGCTATGCTTTAAATTGAACTTGATACACAATAAAGTCTAAAAAAATGTTTTTAAATAAAAGATCTGTCCTCATTTCACCTGGGGTTTTGTACCAAATTTCCAAACTCTGCATGACAGATCCCTTCCACTGTGTCTATTTTCGACATTTCAGGAACACAGTGATGACAAATGCAGTAATTTATTCATAAAGGGGTGACGGGGGAGGGAGGCACCAGAGCAGTGGCTGTATAATAATTTTTCAGTGCACTGAAAAGAAAATAGGTTTCAAACAAGATGACACAGATTAAACACAAATAATTTTTCACTGTCTATATTTTGATTTCTGAATCATGCAAAAAATTGTTTAATGGACATGAGAGACAGAGAGATAGAGAAAGAGAAAAAGAGTGAAAGAAAAAGAAACAGAGAGAGTGGGAAAGAGAAAAAGACTGAAAGAAAAAGAAACAGAAAGAGAGAGAAAAAAGAAAGAAAAAGAGAAGGAAGGGAGGGAGGGAGAGAGAGAGAAAGAAAAGAGAGAGAGAGAGAGAGAGAGAGAAAGACAAGGAAAGAAGGATCAAACAATTCCCCAAATCCTGGCACATTTAGATGAAAGCTAATGGATCTATTATAAGAGAACGTTTTCTTGATGTTCACCAAGGAAAAGAGAATCCTTTGTGGCACTTACCAGATGCCAGGCAGGATGACCTCACTTTAAAGGGGAGAGGGATAGAGCGAGGCTGGTCTAGATGCAGACGGCTGTCGGTTTCCCCTGACAACAGCAGCAGCGAGGAGAAATCCTGGACTCAGCCCGGTCCCCCGGTCGACAGGTGATCAACAGCCTGGAGCAGGAGGTGCCGCGTCCGAGGGAGGGAGGGGCGAGGGGACGGCTCTGCGGCAGCTACCGCCCAGGTAGGGCCCTGCTGAGAGCCGCCCACCCCAGACGCCCCAGAACTGTACTGGTCGGTGCCGTGCTGCAGCCGGTCTGGTCTGGGAGCTGCCGCCGCCGCCGCCTCGCTCAAATCGGCAGCAGATTCGGATGCGGGGGAGACGGAAGCGGCTCATCCGAGGCAGCAGAACCAGAGACTAGAGGGGGAACTTTGTGGGTTCAAGCAATGCCAGAAACGATTCAAACAAACCGCACCCTACAACACTGCCCCCGCAGCGAAACAGGAACGTGACCAGCCAATTCACAGGTGACCCTGGAACCTTTGGAACCCCAAGGCACACAGAATGTCCCTTCCTGAAAATTAATGGCATTTCCTCCCCGCCCCAAATGTTCATGCCAATGTTGAAAGGAAGGGCATTCCAGGAGAGAAGAAACCCCTCTGGATACTACTGTTTAAAGAATTGCTCCACTGTCATTACATATACGGAATGAGCATATATTTTCATCAGACAAAACTAACTTTGGATTCCACCTCCACCACCTTACTAGCTGGGGGACACCGGGCAAGTCCCTGGCCTAACTCACCTCTGGCTTCCTCATCTGTAGAAATGGAGCCTTGAAACGCCCGCTCTGGACTGTGAGGTATCAGTGAGATCCCAGGCGGAGAGGCTGTCCTAAATCAGCCACAGACACCCCGTCACCTTCCCTCCGTTGAAAAACTGATCCAACGCACGGCCAACAGCAAATGATGTTTCTCCTGCTATTTTAAACCCATGTCTCCAATAAGTTAGGGGGGCCAATTTTAAAATCACTTTTGCATACAACAGTCAATGATAGGTCATATAGGCCCCCAGCCCCAATCCTGCCGGGGACACCAAGTGGCGGCCCACATTAGAGCAGGTTTCTGTCCCCAATTCCCTCTAACTTCCCACTTCAAGGCCAAGAGCATGCCCACGTTTGAGAGCACAGAGTACTTAGGAAAAGAATAGGCTCTTAATTGAGCCCAAAGGTCTTTTTTTCTTTAATGTTCCCTTTAAAAAGACAATTATTTCTCAAAATGGAATCCCCAGGTTCCTTGTAAGACCACTCTTTAATCTGAGCGACAGACAATGGCAGGAGCACCTGTTCAAGGCTATGCTTTCAGAGACCTTGGGGGAGGGGGAGTGCAGAGCCCCGCTGGGCCAAAAAGCCGCCATCACCCTCTGGTGGTGGCTCGTACACATTGCAGTTGTAAGACCCACACGTCCCCAGTCCATTCTCCAAGAGGCAGCCCATCTGAATCCCAGCTGCTTTGGCTGCTCTAGGACAACCTTTGTTCTTGCCAACCCGAATCACCTTCCCAACCTTCCCCATTCACCTTCCCAACCTTCCCCATTCACTACCACCTCATTCCCGCATCCAACACCCAGTGATTCAGATGGAAAAAAGAGAAGCAAAACACCAGTGTGTCCCCAAAACATAATAGCCAAGAGCCAATTCTCATGAAAAATTAGGAGGAAGGCACCTCTACTACCAAGTGAAGAGACCAGTTGAAGATCCAGGACGTATCAAAGAAGAGACAGGCCTGACCGGTGAGCAAGACGTGGGTGGGTTCCGGGAAGAGGATCTCTGCAGCTGGAGGACAGAATATGCTGGAAATCAGGTCACAAACAAAGAGCTACCAAGCAGGTGACACTGCCATGAAATGCTCTTAACCACTTCACGCCTCCAAAACCTTCATCAATCTTGGGCAAATACATCTAAGTCCAGGGGGCCCTGAAGAGCCGCACCCAACCTCGGGAAGAATTTGCCAGAGGAAGTGAAGGTCACGGAGAAAGAAGAAACGGGAAAATTCATAGGTAAGCGGTGTCGCTGGGATACGCTCTACAACGCTGCCAGCGATTTCTAAGCAAGTACTGAGGGGGAAGACAGCACACGTGGGTTTTACAGGCAGCTGTGAAAAGGCCCGAGTGACCAGCTGTACCACAGCTGGCAAATCTCTCTCCATGTAGTAGCAGCATCTGCTTGGCATATAAGAGAAGAAGATGCCTCTTCCAGTAACAAAAGAACATACGAAATTTCAGGACTTTATCCTACATAAAGCGTCCTGCCTTTTTCACCCATATTACCCCAAGATGATATTTGCAACAACTATAAAATTAAGTATCTGATTGCTATTTATTTAGTTCAGTTTTACACTAGCCTCATTCAAGAGGTACATTTTATTTTTTAAAGCGGTAAATTTTAGTACATTCTGTCTTTCCATCAGATGTACACTTTCGTATGTGAAATGGCTCATACATGAAATAGCTTGTATCAAAAAATACAGGCCACACGGGAGCGCCCCACCCCCTCTACCCCATACACTGGCCTTGCTCTCTTCTTAGGTCCTTTACTTTAAAAACCTCTGCAACCAACTCAAGCACACTGCCAAGGCCACACAGGCTGGTATGTCGTGCTGGAACATGACAATATCCGACTTGGACGCCAATTCCTTGAAACAATCAGAAATTAGGCAAGCAGGCAGAAAGACAACTCTATACACTAAAGGATCTCCCTTGCCCCGCCCCCCAATCTAGAAATCTATGGCCCACGTTCAAGGGCCAGGCTGAGCTCAGATTAGTAACTGATGGTAAGTTTCTGGAGGCCCAAGCTGCTGTCTTCTCCTGCTGCCAGCACAGCACCTTTCAGCACGAAGAGACGGTGGCCGAACTCCAGTGAAAGACAGATACAAGCACCTGTGGGCTGCATCCCCACAAACCAACCGAGCAGAAAGCACTGATGTTTGCATTGGGCTAGGCAGGGGACAAAGGACCCAGGTGGACACTTCAAAGCCCATCAAAGCAGCCTAGAAAAAAAAAAAAAAAAAAAGAAGAAAAAAAGAAAAAAAAAAAAAAGACAGCACAGCAGGTGGTCAACTGTCAGAGGACTAACTGGAATCACTAAACTAAACTGGGGGAGTCAGGAGACCTGAGAATCAGCCCTAGTGATGCTACCAACGACCTTCTCTGCTCTGTTTAAGGCAACTCAACATCTTAACCTTTCCCAAGTCAGCAAGCCTCTCACAGGAAAGTCATCAAGGAACGTGCCTGCCACTTTCTCCTCTTGGTACTGAATCAATGGTGCACCTGACGCGCGGTCAGCAGTGTTGAGAATCGGGAGTCATCTGTGATCCTGGACCATTCATTTAATCGTAGTCTCAAAATGCTTGTATGTAAGGAACACCTTCTCATCCTGCAGTTACATGATCCAGGCTTATGTACATAGGAGCCCAGGTTTCAAAAGCCAAGTCAGCAGTTCACTCAGCAAGAATTTTTCAAGCTCCTACCCTGTGCCGAGTACCGTGTTGGCTCTGGGGTTTCCAGGGTGGAAGGGCTTCTTGGAGACGGCCTCTCACTGCCCATCCAGGTCTTATTTTTCTGAAGTAAATGTCACCTGTGCACAGCTTTTACCACTGCTTACGCACCAAGCTCAAGCTTAATGTAATTGTTTTGTAATGAGCTTACTGCACCAGTAAAATTTTAAGCTGCTACAGAGCAAGGCCAACGTCTTCTTCAGTAATTTACCAATTACTTTGGAGCCAGCCTTCTTGGAGACAGCCTTGGCCCAGGGAACTTAAGTGCAAAACCTCAATAAACACAGAACTTAGCTTCTGAATTCGGAAATCACAGGCACCATCGCCAGGCCCATGGGCTCAGAGCATCACTTACTGTAACACCATTCTGAACAAGCTTCATTATTTAGCTTCCCATTATGATGAAGCTTCTAATCTGCAGTAAAGTATGATAAACAGCACTGTTGTCTCTCCTATAAAATCCCAAACACAACAGAAAAGAAAAAAAACCATTCATTGATACAAATGGCAATTAAAAATCTCAGCCATTATAATTATCAACAATCCATTCAGAAATCCATCTGCCAATTTAAGCTCACTGCTTTAATTCTCTTGAAGGTAGAAAAAGATGGATTTAACAATGGGGGTAAAAGGTCGACTATGAGTTTAAACCACAGGTTCTCACTCAGGTAAAGAGGCAATTTTCTAAAACTGAAATAAACTTTCCCAATTTTTATGACAGCTATATTGATTCTTTACAGAAAAATTACACACACACACACACACAAAGGAAAAAAATAAACACCCAGGAATCCCATTCTCTGAACACTATTAATAGATCTTTTATATTTTAGATCTTCTATATTTCTACGTATGTGTAGAGCTTATGTGTAAGATCTCTTACAAAAGAGATGGAATCAAATGATACAAACCAATCCAACTTACTTTTCCACTCAATGTTATAAAATGTTTCCATATCAGTAAATATTTCCAGGCAACATCACTTTTTATGGCTTCATACTATTCCATTTTAGACATTTACCATAATTAATTTAGGTTGCTTTAACTCTTTCATTATGATAAACAATGCTTCATCCTTATAGCTAAACCTTTGGATATATAAGAGGATATACATAAACATACATCCTTCAACTCTACAAGGATATAATAAATTATTCAGTATTCTCTCAGGATGAGTTCCTTTCAAGTATGTGAGCTAGATCATCAGGCCCACGCATTTTTCTTTCTCTATATTTGATAACATTAATATATTTATAGAAGAAAATTTAGGAAATAAAAAAAGCAAAAATAACCGATAATCTTAACCACCTTGATATGGCGTTGGGATTTTGTTATGCACCCTTTCCAGTCTTTTCTATGTCTATACGTATATCCTTTTTAAAAAACAATTAAAAAAATTTTTTTTGCCTAAAGGAACACTCAGTATGGTTTTACTGAAGTTTTGATTTTTTTGAGAGAGAATTCCATATAAAATATTCAATTCGTCTACTTTAAATTTAGTAACAGGAATCATAAAATTTGTATTCAATAGGAAATATAAAGATATTGAGTTCTCTTGTATGGCCCCCTATGGAGATGGGGAAGAAGGAAGCAAGGACGGGGGAAAAGGTGGAAAAAACAGAAGAAAAGGCAAAAAGAGGAGAGAGGATGTAAAACTGCCCCCACCACTGCCCTTGGGTTGCGGGCTTCACTCTGAATCATCATTGCCTTGAAAGTCACACAGTGACCTTCACGTAAAGAAAAAAGCCAAAACCCCTGGCCAAGGAGGAAATCACCCCAGGCTGATGAGAATGCAGTCAAGATCCGCCCCCCCCCCAACACCTTAATCCTGTTTTGTATACAATTCACCACTGAACTCCACTAAAAAATAATGCACAACCTATAAGTTGAGAATTATGTTTTATTCGGTGGACTTTGCTGAGGACACAAGCCCGAGAGGCAGCTTCTCACGTAGCTCTGAGGGACTGCTCCGAAGAGGTAAGGGGGGAGCTGGGATATATATGAGTTTTTGCAACAAAAACCACAGAGGACATCAAAAGATTACTGTTAATTAAAGAAAAAAGTTAATGAATTTAACTTGAGATCTTTACATATGGGAAGATACAAGAGTCTGGACTCACTGAAATCATTCCTCTGACATGCACCTTAACTATCTAGGGCCGGTATCCTGCTTTTCTCCATCCTGAATCCCCTCAGGGTGCACAGGCAGGGCGGCTGCAGTGGCCCAGGGCTTGATGGTCACAACATCCTTTGTTTACTGATATGGCAGGCGACACTCCTTCAGCTCATAACCATCGGATGGGCCTGTCCTGAACTTGGACAGCCCACTGAAGAGCCCAAAGCTCAAACCAGTCTCACTGAACAGGTTAAATACAGCCGGGGCTGATCAAGACAGACCAAGTCATACTCATTTGAACTCAAGGTTCATTGTTTTGAAGTAGCTTCCTTCCCCTCAGTTGTATTATTTCAACTGCTCTGGTGTAAAGGTCATCACCTGTGGTTTCGGTTTTGGTCAGAATGAAGGATGAAGAGATATACCCCAGAGCATTCCAGGGCTTTGGGGTTCAGATGGGGAACTAGCCAGAGGTGCTGAACTTTTAAAGACAAAAGATCCCATTGCCTTTCAAACAGCAGGCTTAGCAGATAGAGAGAAAGGTAGCAGAAATCCAACGTGGGCTTTATATACAGTCTAAAAATAGGCACTTGAGGCAGAATGGTTTCTTTCCACAACAATTTTAAAGATTCCCAGGAGGTATATCGGGTGTTGAGTAAATATCAAAAGAGGATAAAGGCTCTCTGAGCCACTGGGGGTGTACAAAGCCCTGGTTGGGTTTCCTCTGCCTGGCGCCCTGGACAGCTGAAAGAAAAGTCTTTTTTCCCAGCCCTGCTGCATAACAAAGGAGCCTGGGAGGGAAGGTCAGGGTTCGTTTTCTGATACTGGAGAGCAGTTCAGAGAAAGAACTAACACCCTGCTTCTATCTTGCCACACAGACCGACTGGAAGAATATTAGGCTGTGCAACCATTTTCATTAGAAAGACAATGAATGAATTAACTCGCATGCAAGACTAACACATCCAGATTACTTGTGAAGACAGACCGTCTTCTCCTCAGTACAGGTCTAAGTGTGCCTTTACTCAATTTCCACCATTCAAGAGTAGGTGTGAGAGGATGGTAGGCTTGTGCACACACCTGCCCAGGAGTGTGATGCCGTTTGGAAGGTCAAGAGCAGAGACTGTGGGACTTGAGCGACACAGACCTGGAGAGGGCCCTGGGGCTGGACGCTATGCCTGCCGTGGTCACTGGAATACAGACCGGGCACGGTCAGGAGGCCCAAGCCCTCATCCTGCCTCTACCTGCAATTCCAGGCCAACTGAATGAATGTCTCCAGTGAGTCCTGACACCAATATATTTTTGGAGCTCCTCTAAGGTACAGCCAGGCTGAAGAACCCCTGGTTCTAAGGTCTCTTTCAGCTCTAAACTTCTATACGTGTATTTTGACTTATCTCTCTTTTTCCCCAGTAGGTTAGTGAAGCCCTGTCTGAAGAGAGGAGAAAATGATACTCATCGGATGTAGGTCCTGCCCTTGACTGGACCACACAGCCTCTGTGAGCATCTTCCTACGGAAAGTATTAAGTACAACGTTTGTACATCATGAAGCTCATTCAACTTAAATCCTAATCATGTAGTCTTCTCAATTTCCGCTTTATTCCTCTTCTGGTTTACAGTGACAACTAAAAAAATGTCACTCGCCATCTGGTCCTCCAGGAATGAAGTCACTAGCCTCTGCCATCCCTGACCTTCACACACTCTGAAAGGAGCTCAGGACGGGACACTCTGTGCTCTGGGAAATCTGGCCGAACAGGCCTTTAGATAGATATTTTCAGGAGAAAATTTTATGAACCCAATTTCTTGCATCTTCTCATACCCAGAAAAGCACTAAAATCATTAGTGGAGACACCTGCTCTTCGTGACCAGCAGCAACCTTCTACCCAGATGTGGGCTTGGCTGCACGTACCCCCTTCACCAAAACCACATACATACTGACCTCCACCCTTGCCTCTTCAGAACAGCTGCTCAGACCTATCTGAGAGGCTATCTCCAGGGCTATGGTCCTCAGTAAGCCCCCCCAAAAAACTGAAACTCACAGCTCTCATGTTGGGCGTTTTTTTTTCAATTGACAACAAGAACTCTAAGAAAGGACTTTTTCCCTCCCTAACCCTTCCCCCAGTCCTCACCCCGTGTGTCTGATTTTCCATCCAGAAGCTGCACTTCTCTCCCAGTTTCCTGTCCGCCACCCGCCAATGTGGTTGAGTAACTTTTCCAGGAATGAGTGCAGAAACATAATGCCCAGAAGAGGACAAAGGTGAAGACGTCACAAAGCTCCTCCGGGTTCCCCAGGCCCATCTGGAGCCACCGCACGTGAAACTGACAACGGCTGACCGGCGAAGGCCGCCAGCCACAGAGACAGGGAAGAGAGTTTTTTCTAGAACCCTCACAGCACTGGGCACTATGCCCACAACAGTCCTGTCCACTATCTGATGCTTAAATTCTTTCCAAGCACCTATTACTTACCTCCGATATTACTTTCTTGCATAAAGACAGGCCTGACAGTGTGAACAAGAGTTTTCTGCCTGGAAGCAGAGAACAAGGGGTCTGAGCCCTTTGCCACGTGAAGACCATCAGCGACCTTCATCCTTTGCTCGTGGCATAGACCCGTGGTTCCCAGCTCATTCCAATCCCCTGGGGGCTGTACACACCAATGCCCAGGCCTCCCCTCAGACCAGCTGAATCAGACTGTCTGGGAGCCAGGCCAGGGTGCCCCAGGTGCTACGCAGGCAGTGAGGTTGAGAACCGAGTCTGTGCAAACTGGGGTGGAACCCAGCTCTGCCACTTCCCTGCTTTAGGCAAGTTGCTTAACCTTTCTGATCCTCGATTCTTCTCATCTGGAAACCGCAAAGAATAGTTTCTACTTCCTAAGGTTGACGTGATGATGACGATTTAATTATAATGCATAAAACCACAATGTCTCAAAATACAGTACATCTCGGACTCTGTTGGTTCATCTGTAAATGATAACAACAAGGGACAGAGAGACCTCCTAGGAACACGAAGAGGAAATGAAGACAGGAGGGGGTGTGACTCACTGGGCTGGATTTTTTCTTTAATATAAAGGAGTGATTTACTCCACAACAGGTCACCTTAAAGAACATTCCACGCACCAGCTCACAGGTCAGGGGTGACCCAATAAAAGGCAAGTCCGAAACTTTGCCGGGCCACCCTCTCTCTGCTGTGAATGTGAGCCCAGAGCTGCCATCAAAGAGAGAAAACCTTGCTGAGAATAAAACCAGCAAAAAAAAAAAAGAAGAGGGGGGGTGGGAGAGCACAGCTGAGGCTGATGCTGGAACACAGGAATCAGCTGTTTTTTAACAGACACTTCAGTTATTTCTAATCTTTTCTGATTGTATCAACAAGGGAATGTGCATTCTTGTATCCCGATCACTTCACACGTGTGCAAGTGTATCTTTTGGATAAACCGGCAGAACTGGGAGTGCTGGCTCTACGGCACTTGTCATTTTGATCAACATTTCCAAATTGCTAGAGGTTGTACCCACTTCAACACCCTCCAGTAACAGGTCAAAGGGGAGCCATTTCCTCACACTCATATCAACATATTGCAATTAAAACTTTTACTTTTTGACAACATGACAGCTGAAAAAGGTTTTTCATTAGAGCTTGAATTGCCATTTCTTTTATTGTAAGTGAAGTTAACTATCTCAATACGTTTGTCACTGGTCTCCCCTCCTCTATTTGTACTCTCTGATGATCATTTTTCAATTAGGTTATAGGTCTTTTTATTGATTTGTAGGTCAGTATTTTATATTAAGAAAATTAGCTCTTTCTCTGTTCTTAGAAACTGGCAGTATTATCCCCAGTTAATCTTTCTGGCGTATTTTTGGCCATGCATACTATAGACATAATTCGGTCTGGTCGTTCATAGCTTCTCTTATGTTTTTGTTGTCATTGACATGAAACCACTTTGAGCCTCTTTCGAAAAACAAAAAATCTTAAGATTTGTGGATACTGTTAGCTTTAAAGCATGTGTTATGGGAAACGGATCATTCCTTTTGAAATCTGGTCCCAGCAACTCTTCCTAACTCCAAGGCCCAGAGCAGAAACTTCCAGGAAAGTGAGTCACATTTGGGCCACAGACTCGAGTAACCTCACCCCAGGGTCCTCTCACAACAGGCCTCCCCATCACTCCCGTGGCACCAGCATGAACCTGTGCTCCTTGCTGAGCTGCACACCCATACTGCCCTCTAACACAGGCGCCTTGAGACCAAGGACCATCATTAATGAGCACCACTGATTAGCGACCACTACTCAGGGCTGATTTCCTGTTGCGGGAGATGGGTGAGCAGGGCTTAGAAAAAGGACACCTTCTTGGACCCAAAAAACAAGACTCTGAAAAACACTTCTGGAAGACACGTGCTAATCCTTGAGAGAAACTTTAAAGATTGACCCTGCTCCTCTAGAAAACTGTGAGCCACCGTCCCACATGCCCCACAAGGCCTCCGAGATGGTCCGGGCAGCACCCCCAGCGAGGCCTCAGCTCCACATTCAAAACCACCCAGGAGGCTGCTGGCTGGAAATCAAGAGCGAGGAGCCCTTGAGAGCCCTGTGAGAGGGTAAACCACACCTGCCCTCAGAACCTTCTCCCACAAGAGGCAACTCTGCAACAGGGCAGGTCCTCAGAGATGGTGACACCAAAGCCAGGCACACCTACCCCCCCGCTAAAAGTCCAGCAGTCTACTACCAACATATTTGATCCTGAAGGCCGCAAAACACAAGCATCCTTCCCTTCGGTCGTGGTTTCTTCCTTTATAACTCTCTTATAACTCATTGTTTCTTTCTGTAAATGAACCTGGAACTCCTTTGACATCCGAAGTTGAAATGACTAAAACAGACGGTGAAAAGGGAAGAGGGTAGAAGCAAAGTTTTTTTTTTAAAGGAAATTTTTAGATTAAAAAAGGTTTTTGCAAACTCAGAGTGAGCCAAAGTAAAACTTAGGTCATTCACATTTGAAGAAGCAAGCTTAAATAATACCCACAAGGGCAAGAAATAGTCAGCTGTAGCTAACAGGCCCATGAGTGCAGTAAAGAGCTTTAAAGGGAATACTCAACTCAGTCAGCTAAAAAGGATGCTCCAGAAAGAGCTCTCAGGAAGGAGGGGCCACAGCGGGGTGAGAAGCTGTGGCTCAGGGCGCAGGTGATGGCGTTCATCCTACCTAGAGAGCTTGCCGGAGGATGGCACCGCCGGGGATTCTCAGCTAAGGATTCACTAAGTCCTAACGTAAGCACACCTGTCTGGGCAAGTGTTCACACCAAGGGTGAAGGATGCCTAACAGGCGACCTCCACCTGGAGCATCATTTATAACCAATAGCAACCAGGTTACTAGGAATAAGAGTCCTCCAGCCAGGACCCCCAGTGGCAAGGGGCCCACGGGTGAAGGTGGGGAGGCGGGGGCATCTTTCAAGGTGGCTTCCTCTGCAGTTGGCCAAAGACTTCGATGATGAAGGGAGTGTGGAATTTAGGCTCTGAGCGGGCAGGGACCCTAAGTTCTCCTCCTACCCAGTGCCTTTCACAGTACGTGAAACATTGTAGACACTCAAAAAAATACCTGAAAAATCAAGGTACAAACTACAAGAGTCTGGCTACAACAACAGTAAGGGCCACTGCTGTCACTTCCGGCCAAATGAACTAGGAGGCCGTTTCCAAGCCAAGTCCTGGCTGCTCTGGACCTGAAGAGATGGGGACCTGCCCTTCAACTGACTGGCTCTGTAGCATTCTCAGACTCTACTTGGCTAAGACAGAGATACTTATGATGACCTGGAAACATTCCCACAGTGTACTGGGGAGTTAAAAACAAGTTAATAGGATTGTACAGTGTGACTCTCATGCCCTCCCTCCCCCATCACACACACCAAGATGGGGGGACGGGGAGGCTATGCTCAAAGGGTAAGCCTGGGGCAGAAGGCAGAGAGGGGCTTTTGATTTCCTCTCTTACGTGTCTACTGAGATTTCCACAATAAATACACACCGTTTTCTATACCACTTCAATATGTAAATTTGAAAGTAAACCAAAGCACCCCCCTCACCTGCCTTTCTCGTTATCAAACTGGAAAACTATTTAGCACGTGCTGCCCATTAGCACTGCGGGATTTCTTTTTTGGAAAAAAAAAAAGAAGGAACAGAATTGATCCATCTCTCTCCAATGGACTGCCACACTTTTCTTTAATCTGTACGTTCTTATCATGTCAACCCAACTTTAGGCCCTGCTTACAGGACTTACAAGCCTCTCAGGCACGGCGACATTTATTTTGCCATCCTCACTGTTAGGAGGGACACTCGACTTAGTCCACTCCACAAAGAAAGCCTCCGATTCACTACAAATGCCCAGGAGGATAAAATGAAGCCAGAGGGAGGCAAAAGGCAGGGAAAGCTGAGTGAGGTTGTGACCCATGGTGACCAAAAAACGTCTCCTGTGATAACAGTTAACACCCTCTGGACGGCTGAACCTCTCTCTGCAGCCCGTGGAGCTCGCATCACATCTCTCACGCTTCTCGACCCAAAAGAAGTACCATTTCACTTAAGCAGCATCTTCTCCTCAGCTGAGATGATTCTAGGATTTTTCGTTGTTGTTGTTGATTCACCTCTTTACTTTGGAGGCTGGCTTTTTTCAGCGGGAGGTGTCACACAATAGACCTTGTATTTGTCTCATGTCTCAGCACTCACGAGCTGTCACGTGAGAACATTATCTCATGAGAACCCTCCTGACAGCCCTAATAAATCCGAATGTATTCAACTGAAAAGAAATTAAACTCTTTTAACACCTTCGCAAACTGACACACACTTTTTTTCTCCCTAGTACCTCCCCAATTTTTCTGTCCCACTGAAAGCCCTCATGGTGTTTTGTCAGTATTTGCAGACACGAAGAAATGGCAAAGGGAGAAAAGAACATTATTGCAAAATGAGTAGAGAAATAACCCGTGCTGTTTTCCTCTGGGGGTGTCTGAGCCACTCCCTGCTGTTTAAATAAGCCCTTGACTGTAACCTACCCACTCAGGCAGGCTGCCCATGAAGACTCATGACCCCTTCCCCTGCTCCCAAGAGAATTTTATCCAAAAAACCCCAAGCATACCTGAGAGAAAATTAGCCAATCTTGCATTTAAAACAATTTAAATTGCTGCTGCTATTGTTCTTTGAGGGTCACTGTCATCAATCTGAAAAGCACTGCTGTCTAAACACATCTTTAAAAATTTAGCTACACGGAAGAGATGACAAGAGAAAAATGTTAAAACCTCTCTAGTCTTCCTGAGTCTGTTTTTCACATCATGGATTGCTTTCATTAACTTCTCTGTAACGCTAAAAACTCCCACAACCTCAGACAGAACCATATTAAAGGATATTTTTTAATTTCCAAAGCCAAATACAATTATTTTTGAGACCATCCATACCTGTTTCCCATATTAGCGTGGATATAGCTAACTCTTTATAATATTTTTCTATATTAAGAATGTCGGTCTGGAAGTTCCTTTCATAAAGAAAACGAAATGTGTTTTGAAGCTCTGATCCATTAAAATGTGAAACTAAAAATGCATTAAATTCATTTTGTCTTTGGGCCCATACTGGACCCTCATTTGAAGAATTTCATTTCTTCCCAATATTAGTAAATTACTCCTTTGTAGTTCGTGGCATTTTATTTTGATGATTGTACAAGTTTAGGAAATTATTTGGCAGGGGAAGGGAAGGAAAAAAGGAGGGAAATAAAGTTTAAATGCTATGTACTGTCTACTTTAAAACCCAACTGTGTAAAAAGTATGGGCTGCTTAAAGTAAAATTATTCATTCCTCTGTATAAGTGTCACTACTTGAGAATGATTTAAATACCTGCCAAAGCAAACAAGATTTGAATTATTTAAAAAATTAAAAAAGAACTCCAAAGAATTATTAGATTTGAATACCATTTTAAGAGTCCAGAACAAAAATGCACCTGATGATCTGGCCACCAGAGGGAGCTATAATTCCCCCATACACCTGAGTGGACCCTTAACACAAGAAAGAGCCCTTCAGAAGCCTTGATGGTTAGGGATGCTTCACAATTCCTCTCCTCCAGTGAACTTTACAAGGACAGAGGGGTTAAGGGTGAGGCACTGCTTAAAGTTAAAGGCAACTGTGGTAACTTCAAAGTAGGAAGGAGCTAAAAGTAATGTGGTATGTGCTGGTAGAGACTTTTTATATTGTTAAAATGTATAACCTGAGTATTGCAAAGAATGAGGGGCTTAACAATACATACAGAACAATAAAATAAAAAATTATGAGATGAGAGGGTAAGGAAAATAGGGGCATGTACAAATCACTGGCAGGGTACAAAAGCAGGAAAAATAAATTCAGCCTAGTGGCAGGGAGAGCTCTGAGAACCAACGAGGCCTTGAGGAATGCGCATGCGCCATAGTTTGCCGGGTGGGAGTGGCGACGGCTGTCAGGGATTTGGTGCCCAGCGTGGGACCACAGCGGGGTGCGGAGATGACGGTCTAGCGAAGTCCCAACACCGTGCAGTGTGACCACTGAGCACAGTGATGTGCAAACGAAGCTGAGGCTGCACACCTGGGCAAGGTGGGCGCAGAGACAGGGAAAGCTGCCTGCGGGAGATCTCACTGGGGGTCGTTGTGAAAGAGGTGACGGTTCAAAAGGGGAGATGGTGGTCGTCCTGGGGGCCGGCAAAGGCACGGACTGAGCACGGCTGCTGGGGGAGGCCGAGGCCAACGGCCGCCCAGGAGGGCTGTGGAGTCGGGGCTAAGGAGCCAGGACCTGGATCCACCGCAACGAGTGGCCGCTGGAGGGTCGGCCAGGAGCGGAATACGGTCTGTTTGAGAGGGAGCGTTCTCTGTATGCAGAGGACAGACGTGAAGGTGTGAACCCCGCTCAGGAAGCCCTCGGCACAAACACGGAGACCAGGCAGAGCTGGAGGGATGAGACGGCCAAGGACAACTCCCGGGTCCCTAACCTGGATGCCCAAACAGACGGTGGGTGGAGTCACCGGCTGAGAAAGATTAGTCCAGAGAAAGAACAAATATTTTGACATTTCAGGCCAAGAAACTGGTTTTGTTGTTGTTTTTGCAAACAAAAGAGCCTGACTGAGGTATATGGTCACTCAAATCTCATTTCTAGCACATGATGGTTTGACTACATACTTAATAACAGAGAGAAAATGAAATCACACTGCAGGGAGCCAGCAACCCATTTTGGAAGGAAGGAATTTGCATGTTTTCTTCTGCTGTCCAAACTGCAGATAACATTGAAAATCACTTCAACAAAATTAAAGCCACTGTGTGCAATGAACTCCCAAGAGTTTACAAGTGAGAGTGACAGCGAGAGGCTATATAACCAACACTATCATTTTCCCACTAGCAAAAAGGAAAACTGTGATAAAGTTATGATTCACCCATTTTGATTTCCCAACCAGTTGCCCTCAAACTTGAAACACAGTATTTCTTTCAACTGCTTCTCTACCTTCCAATCTTGAAGGCCTAATTTCGAGCATCTAAAAATAGCAGTCTTTGAAACAATAATCAGTTCTTCAAAAGGGGAAGCACAACAATGTACCTATAACAACCAAAGACAGACTTGGAAACAAACCTTGCAATTTATTTATGCCCCATCCCTCTCCGCAAGCCAGAAGGAATGTTAGCACATACCCACTGGGGCAAGGCATACTTTGTATCACTTGTGTTGATATTATACAGTAGGAATGCCAGTTCTTTTAATAATTTACTGAGGAGTTACACATTGCAGATTCCTTATTAAACATTACTAGCAGTAAGGTCATAAGTTCAAGAAATATTCGGTAGAGAAAAGAGGCAATATTTTCATGGCCACACCCTAATTTAAACGATGTGTCTGCATCTGCTGGGATGCATATAAATTCAACTTTATTTCTTACTTGTGTAGTTATATACAAAGCACTGAGAAATCATTTTCTCTAAGACAAAAACATTTTACAGTTGTATTCATTTGCAGACTTTAAAATCCACAGTGCCTATGTAGAACGTTTCATAAGCTGTATTGTAAGCATGCAGCCCTTGGCGAGCAAAGGAAAAAAATTAAAAGCTACTGCTGCATCTAGGAACCCTACTCCCTCATGCCCTAAAAGTCAATACTGGCTAAATTCCTGTCTGTCACTGACCAACCTACAGCTCAATGAAATAGTTTAATCTGGAAATCATGACCAAATAATACTGGCACCCCCAGTTCTAAATACATATGTTATAGAGAATCAACAGCTTATACTCTCAGGGGCGGGCAAACTATGGCCCACAGGCCACTGGTACATAGCCAAGCCCATTCATTTAGATACTGTCCTGGCTGCTTTAGTACTATCTTGAGAGACTGTAAGTCCTGCAAAGCCTCAACTATTTACTCTCTCTCTGGCCCTTTACAGAAAAGGTTTGCTGCCCCGATTCAGACTGCCTGCAGCACTTAGAAAAGGTTGTCTTTACCACTGAAGAACCTGCCAGCTTGGTGAAACTTCTAAGGCAGTCTTAAAAACTTAATTTTCCAGGTTCCTGCCCTAAATATAAACATTAAATAGAAATAATTTTATGAATGTTTCTTAGAAGATGCAATAATCCAACATATGAAAGTTGGATCTGAAAAATAATACTTTGGGGTTCCAGAGAGATGCATCCAAAATGGATTCTTTTTTTTTTTTTTTTTAAATTGGGGTATAGTTGTTTTACAATGTTGTGTTAGTTTCTACTGTACGGCGAAGTGGAGTTCCCTGTGCTATACAGCAGGTTCTTATTAGTTATCTATTTTATACATATTAGTGTATATATGTCAATCCCAATCTCCCAGTTCATCCCACAGCCCGCTTTCCCCCCCTTGGGGTTCATACATTTGTTCTCTACATCTGTGTCTCTATTTCTGCCTTGCAAACCAAAATGGATTGTGGATTGTGCATTTTGCAAAGCACTTCTTTCAGGTATAACAATTTTTCACCTTCAGTGATGCCATTTTTGTCAGTGCAGGTGCACAGTGAGCCCACCCTCAAGGCCTCCTCCAGGCTTTAGCACTGAGAATGAGCTGGAGAGTCAGCTCTCACCTAAAACACTGGGGAACCATTAACGGAGAGAGGAACGTCTCCCTTAAATCTTTGTGATGAAACTATAGCAGTGCACCCTCTGCCATCCGAACGTCAGACCTCTCTCCATGCGATACCTACTGGCTGTGCTCCTGAAGGCTGCGTTGTTAGCTCCATTTCTGTAAAATAAATATTGTCTTCATTGTCTTACACATTCTAAAATGCTTTCACTTCTGACTCATCTCAAGTTGGCAACATTCCCTCCCTTATAATACTTCAGCTCCCTACGTCCTTTCCCATCACCAAAAGGGGAACTTCTGGGAGACAAATATAGAATAAACTTTAGGATCAAGCAAGAGTAAGGCTATCGGGGTGAGCTGGGGGGACACAGGCAGCTGAGGAATGAAAGAGAGGAAGGAAGGAAGGAAGGAGGAGAGGGAGGCGGCTTGGCCGGGGTCGGGTGGGTAGGCGGGGCGGGAGGCAGAGGAAGGATGCCGGGGCCCTGGGACACAGCGATGTCGGGCAGAGGGTCCAACCTCACCACTCCCCAGTGGCATCCTCAGACTTCCAACCCCCAACTGGTGCCCTCTGAAATTAATTATGTTACTGGAGTAAAATACTGCCCACGGCTCTTCAGCTGCTTTTTAATTTTTCCATTTTCTCAGGCTCCACTGTGACCAGATGAACAAAATTTATCAAGCACCTGCTACGTGCGGGGCGCCCTCATCTTCCTAAAACGCATCAAATTCCCTGACCTAGAGACTCAGGGACCAGAGCGTCGACCATCGCTGATGAAGGTAAGGGCAAGACATCCTGCAATTTTCCCTCCTCTCTGTGTTAAAGCAGGTGGCAGAGCCCAGGCCCTTTAGGTGACAGATGCCAACACATTCATGTGTCAGGAGTTGAGGCAAAGGAGGGGATTCTGAACAAGGGATTCTCATTAACATAACAGCAGGGAATGGTACATAAATGTGGCCCATCTACTTCACCCCCTTATTTACCAAAACTGGAAAGACACAAAGGCCAGTCTATGTGGGTATAGTTTTAAACTGATCAGATAGTCCCTGAATTCTGAATCAGTGCATACTCCAGCATAGCCTCTTCAGGGAGTCCAGATCATTCTAAACATCCATTCTTACGGCACTGGCTCTAGGACAGCAAGCCTGGGGCTTAAGGCAGGATGGAGACGTGCTTGCCCTGCGCACTGACCCATCTGCCACTCCTCACGTCTCTGTCTGGGAAACCTGGTGGCCTAAACGGTGTGCAAACGGTGACTGACATATTTTGAAAAGATGTTGCAGGGACTTCCCTGGCAGTCCAGTGGTTAGGACTCCGTGCTTCCACTGCAGGGGGCATGGGTTCAATCTCTGGTCAGGGAACTAAGATCCCAAATGCCACATGGTGTGGCCAAAAAAAAAAAAAAAAAAATTTGTAATTATTTTTTAAAAAAAAGGTTGTTGCATCTGTTCATTCATTCAAAGACCAGGAGATAAGCACAAATATATAAAAAGCTGTTTGCCTGCTGCGGAATTAGAAGAGGTCTTTATCTGGGAGGAAAGGGTTAGTACCGTTTAACGTCATTTCAGGGTTTGGGGGTCAGGGGAGAACAATCAGAATAAACAGTCTGAGAGCTGGGTGCTCTGTGCTCTCACGTGACTAACTGTAAGAGCTCTTAGGTGCAAGGATTTTAATACAAAAACTTTTTGGCCCAGAGGCCATTAGTGTTGCTGTTGTGATTCTCAGCAACGCCCTAGATAGCTAAGGCTGCTCCAACAGGCCTCCAGAGGGAGAGGGAGTTTTGCACAGAGCTGGCAGGTCACAAACACAGTGTCAGCAGAGCGTAAGGGGCCAGGTGTGCCGCAGGGAGGTCAGCTCAACACGCCAAAGACCACCCAGGGCAGGGTCAGCACCAAACGCAGGCGGTCCCTCCAGGGGCCTCAGGGCCAGGTCAGTGGGGGAGACCGGCCACACACAACACAGCAGGAGGTGTGGGGTCCATGGTGGCCCCAAGGGCACGGCCCTACCCAAAGGGCGCCACCAGCACACAGCTCCAGCCACGCAGCCTCACAGGAACATGGGCCAGGATGTCTAGGTCGTCGAGATTCTCCAGAAACCTAGAAATCTGGTTTTTTAATAAGAAATCTCCCAAACGTTGGCTCAAATTTTCTATTTCTTTGTTTTAGTGTTCCATGGGCCAAAGAGACACACCTGTGGGTTCAGTCTAGAACCCACACTATACAAACCCTGACACTATACAAACCCTGGCCTCATCGTGTCCTAGAAGTGCGGGCAGTTAGCAAGGGACCCTCAAGGTACTTATGGCCTCAAGGTTTCTCAACCTGTAAAAGGAGGAGAGTTCTTTTGTGTGCTGTTTTCCAAAAGGGGCAAAAGAAAAAACAATTTCTAATCCTTTGGGAGAAAAAGGAAATTAGTGTTTAAAATTTACATCTATCTAGTGCCAAACTATCACCTCACCCATTTCTTGCTGGTCCCCTGGGGGAAAATGTAATTCAACAGTGGAGGGAACAGATTTTAACCCAGGGATGAATTGTAGCATCATCAGTTACGGGACAACCAGATGTTGGGTCCCTCCTGATCAAATAGCATCCCCCATTCCTGTCTTACAAGTTTAAACTGAATTTGATCAACCTTTTAGATCCAACTCCTAAGGTACAGGAAACCCAGGAGAAAGAAGAATGCATTATATGATACCACAGGAAACAATCAAATGTGGTCAGAGAGACGACCTACTGACCCCTCAAGGTCATTCAAAAAGGGGAGCGAAGACTGTTCTAGATTAACAGGGTCTTAAGAGACCTCACAGCTAACTGCAATACATGATTCTCAACTGAATTCTGGTTTAAACAGCCCACTTGTAAAAGGCATTTCAGGGCCAGTTGGGGGAATTCAGATAATGGACTAGGTAATAAAGTCCAGCAGGCAATTATTGTTAATTTTGTGAAAACTGCATGATGGTTATGAAGGAATATGGGGGTTTTTTTCCTCCTAGAGACACAGGCTGAAGTATTTAGGGGCTAAGTGTCATGAGGTCTGTAATTCACTTTTGAATACTTCAGGAAAAAAAAAACAGATGCAGCCAATGTGGCAAAATATTAACAACTTAAATCTAGACGGTGGGGACTGGAGACAGCTGGTGCCACAGAGCTCTCATTAGGTGGCATTAAGTCCCCATCAGTCTCAATTACTGGAAGACAGAAGGATTTTCTGACCACATCCCTCCAATGTCTGAGTCGTATGTGTTTTAAATTTTAAATCACCAGCTGCCAAAAGAAAAAATGAGAGCAACCCAAACAGGT
Source organism: Balaenoptera physalus (assembly GCF_965194825.1). Taxonomy (NCBI): domain Eukaryota; kingdom Metazoa; phylum Chordata; class Mammalia; order Artiodactyla; family Balaenopteridae; genus Balaenoptera; species Balaenoptera physalus. The sequence continues at coordinate 17,184,495 of NC_138897.1, forward strand.
CTAACTTGAGGCTCAACCCACACAATAAAGAAGCAACTGTGAAATTTGGGTCCTGAAACTTTCCGCACAAACGCATAAAATTCTGGAGTTGGTCTGTCTTCGCCAGCGTTGCTCAATTTTAAGGAGCAGCTTTATAGTCTCAAAAGCATTCCACCCACTGTAACCTCGAATAAAGACTCTGATCATAATTAAGGAGGAAAAGGGGGGAGGGTAGATCTAAAACGTGAATTAAAATGATCCTATTCAGTGACCACTTAAGCCTATGACAAAAGGTTAGATGTCTTAAGATACAAGCTTAACTGAAAAAGAATACAGTTTGAAACTCGAAAAGGTATTTTAAGTTTAAAAAAAAAGATCTTATCTATTCGAAATCTAATACTTGATGATATTCACTCACAATTCTAGGCACTTGATTAGCTGCCATCACACACACTGGCTAGTTCTTTAAATCTGCTTTTTAAAAAATGCTTAGTCATCAAATCTAACAATCATCTAGTCCAACGGCCCATCCAATGGCTGAACCTTGGCCGTTCAAGATGAGTATTAAGGCACCATGGGAAAGAGCCCTGAAGTCAGATAAATCTGGACTCAGCTGGTCCCACCACTCACTACAGAGTGGTTTCATCTTGGGCTGATGACAATCTCTCTGAACCTCAACTTCCTCACCTAAAAATGGAGATAATTATTCCATCTTCACAAAGGCAGACTCTGATGACTTCATATCACGTTCCATGCACTGGGCCAGCCAACCTGGAAGCACTCAAAATAGTCTGTAAATAACTTAAGAGCCTAAGCTCTCACTCAGCTCACAGCTCTAAAACTTACTAGTGGTATACAGACTTTGCAACTTCTCTTTCTTGCCGTGTTTTCCTTATCTGCAAAATGGAAAGAAGAATAGGGCCTGCAGCATAAGGGCTTTTGGGAGAATCAAACGAGCTCCTGTGTAGATAGGTCATGCCATGCCTGGCACGTAGGACGCACTCAATAAACATGAGCTATCGTGACTCGCTCCCCTCCTTCCTTATACCCCATTTTAGGAAAGCATGACTTACGGACCCCAAACTGCACACATCACTGTGGCCAAACAGCAGGACTCATCCCTGCCGCATCAGAAAGTACCTAAAAGGCTCCCAGGTAAGTCAGAGCGGTCCCGCCAACCCCACCTGTAACTGCCCGTGAAGAGCCCGGCCCACTGCCTCTACCTCTCCTGTCTGAAATGACAGCCACATGCTCCCCAACCCATGACTCGTGCCAATGGCTCCATCCTGACCCTAAGACTAAAGGGTTGGTGCAGGGTCTTGACCTTCCATTGCAGCCCCAGCTCAGCCTCATGCCCCCCAAGCAGAAGTTTCTATATCCACCACCACAAGCAAGTGTGTTCCCTTCTGTGGGCTTTGAAGCAGTGATTCTGCAAAGACATCAGCATCAAACGGAGACCCTTCCTGCCTGCCATCCCGCTGGCTCCCTGAGATGCTCTTCTGACACCAGCCTTCGTGCTCGCTTCCCTCAATCCCTCCTCCACGCTCACCTTTTATCAGACTCCTAGGCGGGCCTCCTCCACTGGTCTACACAGACCCTTTGTGAGAATTACAAAAAGCACCTGCCCTGGATGGCAGGGTGGGGGTGAGGGAGATGCCTGATGAGCTAAGGGCACCTCTGAGAATTAGAAAAAACTGACCCTTCCTCCAGGCTGGCGACCCTGCACCATAGCTTAGGTTCTACTATTAGATTCTACTATTGAAGTCAAGTCAAGCAACTGCCATGTGCCAGGATCTCTCTGGGTTGACAAACAAGAATAAGAGCTACAGCCTCAGAGCTGAGACCGGGGCTGGAGGGAAGGGGAAACTTGTGGAACCAGGACAGCCTAGGCACAAGAGTTGTTTTCTCCTCTTGGGCTAGGGAGCCCAGCAGAGGTGCTGCCACTTGAACTGGACCTGGAGAGCTGGGCAAGCAGTGCCAGAAAGGCTGTAAGCAGACTCCGGGCAGAGGGGGAAACACCCGCAAAGGCAAGAAGCAGCACGTTCCATGGCGCACTTAGAGGAAGGTGAGTTTTCAGTGAAGGGGCAGGAAAAGGAGGGAAGGGGGGAAGAGATGAGGTCATCATTCACCCTTTCTGTAAATATTTCTTGAGAATCTACTACGTGCTGGTATCGTGTAAGGCAGGGAGAGTAAAAAATAAAATAAACCCTAGCTGTCAGAAGCTAAAAATGTAGTCTGGGAGAAAGAAATAGTTATAATCGTAAAACAACAACAGAGGGACACATAATACTTCCAGGTTGTAGGGCATATGAAAGACGGGAAGTAATCTGCTGGGGGACTGGGAGGGACCAGCAGAGGAGATGACCGGCCGAGCTGCCTGGCAGGTGAGGGTGAGGACAGGGGTGCAGAGGGGCGGAGGGAGCAAAGACAGAGTGTGCTGTGTGTAGGGATGAGCAGGGAAAAGCAGGCAGCGGCAAACCAACCAGAGAGGGCGTGGCACACTGCCTTACAAAGGGATGTGAAACCTCCACCTTAAAAGGAAACTGGGATTTCAGCCCACAGGCGAATGCAGATCCAACCAGGCAAGGAGGGGATTTATCTGGCTAGGTCTTCGCCTCAGCTCAAACGCTCTGCAGCAGGCTGAAGAGTGGGAGGTGTGGACAGGTCGGTGGGTCACTTCAGAAAGCGAGTAGCGACAAACCATCCACCAGCACAGCATCCAAGGGACCTCCCAGGTGGCGCTGTCACCTTGATCCCCTAACGCTGCACTTTGTCTCACAAAGACAACCTGTTTCCAAAACAGAAGTGGGTACCCTCTTGTATGCCGTGTTTCCAGCATGATTTTACTTCCCTTTTGATGTGTTATTGGCGTTTTACACATGGCCTACTTTTTGAAAGAGTCTGATTTTCTTTTGGCCAAGCTTAAGACAGCAACAACAGCAAACGCTCAAAACCCTTGCACAGCATTTTTTTTTTCACAGTATAGATCTTAACAGTTGGATGCCTCTGACCCAAGGTGACCACCGTCTCCATCTACATCCCATGTCCTGACATCCCATTTGATTAAGCATTTGTTGCAAACAAGAGTGTCCCTTGTTTAGATGACAGATTATAGCATTGCCCTTCTCCACCTGAAGGTAGGGTCCAAAAGAAAACATCTTTCTCTACTGCGGCAATTCTCCACACAGACCAACTGCTGAGAAGTTCCAGGGGAGCAACAGCTCAATTATCAAATCTTCTTCCAACAAAGGCTCTTTTTTTTTTTAAATACCTGCACTGCGAGGCTTGTGGGATCCTAGTTCCCCGACCAGGGATCGAACCCAGGCCCCAGCAGTGAAAGCGCCAAGTGCTAACCATGGGACCGCCAGGACATTCCCAACAATAAAGACTCTTTTAATAAAGTGAGACTTTGCTGGATGGAAGCTGGAAAGTGATCCTGTGTCCTCAGCACTGGATTGGGACAGAGAGAGCAGGTAAGGAGAAGGGCATTTCAGGTGCGCGGTGAGTGGAAAGTTTCTTTTTTTTTTAAAGCCTGGGCAAAAGAAAATCAGACTCTTTCAAAAGGTAGGCCATGTGTAAAATGCCAATAACACGTCAAAAGGGAAGTAATATCATGTTACAAACACTGCATACAGAGGGCACCCACTTCTGTTTTGGAAAAGGGTGGTCTTCGTGAGACCAAGCTGAGAGGGAGGCCTAGAGGCCAGGGCCCCGCAGATGCCAGTCCTCAGAGCTGGAGCCTCAGGCAGCCTCTGCGGGGCCAGGAGCCCACCCAGGAGTGCACTGCTCTACCCTCCAGCATCACCTACTCCGACCAACACGCCCGGCCCTCCCCCACCCTCAGGCCACGTGACCCGGGCAGCCTCCTTTGACTCCAGAGACTGTAAATCCGTCTTCCAGCACATCCAAGCCTGTATGATTTCTCCCACTTCCAAGTGCCTGACGCTGCTGCTGAGGAAAACTGTCCTTCCTCCTCCATCCATCAGGGCTCCCAGTGCCTACCCAGCCCTCCTTCTGTGAAGGGAGAATCAGGGTCCTGGAAGACACAGAGGTGGAGGGAAGATTCAGTGACAGGCTGGGGGAGAAGGGGGGCCTGCCGGCCTGCGGTTCGGAAAGACACGGAGAAAAGGGTCTCACTCCAGGGGACAGCGCAGAAGACATTACAACACCTGCCACACTCACGGCTACTCCCCCAGGACACGTGAGCGCTGCCAGCCAACCAGAGTCACCTTGGGGTTCTCCCTGACCCCAGCCCGCCGGTGACGAGGAAACTGCTCTCCTTGCTTTCTGCTAACGAACTGTGACACAGGTGGGTTGAAAGGATGTGCATGAGACAACGTGGAAGAGACAGCAGGTCACCAGGCAAAATAATGAGGCAAGAACCGGCACCACTCTCCAGGGAGATGCCAGTGCGGCGGGACCCTGCATGGTCACCTAACCCTCCAACTGGCACCCATTCACTGGCAAACGGGTCCTTTGAGCACTCTGGCCCCTGAGACGGGGAGAGGGAAGGAGGGAGGCAGGCAGGCAGGGGTGTGTGTGCTGAATTTATTAAACTAAGACAGTGAAGGGCAGAACGCAGATTCAGAGCTTCTGGCTCATTTTCTGGCACTCGGTTCGTGAAGCCACAGCACTATTTCTCTTTCCACTGAACATCCTGAGGCATTATCTATAATTCCTCTCAACCCTGCCCCGAAGAAATAACTCTTCCTCTTTTCATATAAATGGTAACAATTCAGATCTGCCTGGCTCTTTTATGATTTGGAGCCCAATTCTGCTACCAATTTTAACCTCAGAACTTCTGAACAGGCTAAAAAACACAATCTGAATCAATTTCATTTTTTTTAAGGAAGGGTTTTGGATAAAACAAAACAAAAATGAATCGAAAGAAAAGTGACTGTAATATTCCAAATCCAACTTCTTCCTTCCAAACTCTAACATTTGATGCAAAGAGCCAGTGAGAGCAACAGGCATTTCTGACATAAGAGCACAATCTACTAGCCAGCGTGCAAACATTGAAATTTAAAATCCAACTGACCCAGTCCTGTTCTTGGCGCTCTGTGTGTTAAGCAATAGAAGAAAGATGCTAAAAAGATGTCTCTGTCTCCAATAAACGTCTAATTTAGTAAGAGGCAAGTGAAATGCTAGAGCATTAGCACAGGCGCATGGTAAACCACTCAGGGTGGCTTCACAGTCAAATAAGAACCTGCAGGTGGGATGTGCCTCCCCTGCCCCTCCCCACCCCATCACCTGCAGCTCAGGCTGATGGCAGTGCCCCAAAGCATGCGGTTTCCCAGTGACACAACTCAGAAAGCTAACCCTCAGTTAGTCATTTGGGGTACACGTAAGCATCAGAAGTTTAAAAAAATATTTCCCTGATATTGAACGTGCATCAATTTTACTTATTTACAGGCAGACCTCGGAGATACTGCAGGCTCAGTTCCAGAGCCCCGCAATAAATCGAATATCACCATAAAACGAGTCACACGAATTTTGGGTTCCCAGTGCATATACCAGTTATGTTTACACTATACTGTAGTCTATTAGATGTGCAGTAGCACTATGTCTTTTTTTAAAAGTGTAAATACCTTAACTTAAAAATACTTTCTTGCTAAAAAATGTCAATCGTCTGACAACACAGGATTGCCACAAACCCTCCATTTGTTAAAAAACAGTATCTGGGAAGCGCAATAAAGTGAGATATGCCTGGATTTATTTTTGCTCGTTAACGCAAATCACATTAGTAACTTACCGATTTCTTTGCTAGACAAAACTCAAAATGGGCATGGTAACAGGACAGAATATAAAAGAGGTGTGCCGACCAACGGCAGACAAGGGCTTCTGAGCGGTGTGGGGAGGACGAGGTTAGCTGGACAGAACGAGGCCTCATCACTCAGGGTCTCCAGTGTCAGGCTGAGGCCCTGAACCCGAGCGTCACTACGGGCAATGGTCCCAGAGACTCACAGGATGACCTCGTGCTCCAACGTGGTGACTCTAGCGGCCAGCACGGCCCTCTGGTTCAACCCCATCGGGTACCCAACTCGAAGAGGGCGCTGAGCAGGGACCGGGGGGCCTCGTATGTGACTGGATTTAAATAGTAACCTTTCCTGTTTCCATTCAACAGGGAAGTTGGACTACATCATCGCTCATATATCCTTTCGGTCAAAAGCTCAAAAGGGCTTTGCTCTCCGAAATCTGGTTCAAACCCTAGTTCCAAGCAGCTCTAAACCTCACTCTGCCACCACTCCAGCAACTTAAGGCGACACAGTCAAGAGCCAGCAGGGGTGACTGAAAGATACAGGGATACCAGGTGCCGCACTCAAAATACAAAAGCTGAAACAGCCAGAACGATGAGGCTGCGAGTGCTTCCGTAAATGCCACAGAAATCACCAAGTCTCTTAATTCCAAAATTACACATGCCAAAAAATATCCAGCTCTCCCAGGAACAAAACAATACTTTGTTTCCCTCAGCTAGGGTTGTTTTTTTTAAAAAAAAAAAAAAAAACCAAAAAAACAAAAAACAGGAATAAATTAAAATGAACACAGACATGTTCTCAAACTTATTTTTCTACTGCAGAAAAACAAACATCTGAATCTAATTTCCTCATGAAATCAACCCGTAGGAAGGCCAAGCCTGCTAACTGCCGCCGTGACACAAGGTCTACACCCCTGCAAGAATGTGGTCCCTGAACCAGCTGCAGCATGAGCACCACCTGCTCAATCAGGAACTCGGGAGGCAGGGCCCAGCAATCTCTGCTCTAAGAAGCACCGCCCCGCGCCCCGCCCCCCGCCCTGTCCGGGTCCTTCCGATGCACCTGAACTGGAAAAGCGCTTGCTTAAACTCTCTTCAGAAGCCTACCAGATAAAAAAGCAAACAGGGGCTTCCCTGGTGGTGCAGTGGTTGAGAATCTGCCTGCCAATGCAGGGAACACGGGTTCGAGCCCTGGTCTGGGAAGATCCCACATGCCGCGGAGCAACTAGGCCCGTGAGCCACAATTGCTGAGCCCGCGCGTCTGGAGCCTGTGCTCCGCGACAAGAGAGGCCGCGATAATGAGAGGCCCGCGCACCGCGATGAAGAGTGGCCCCCGCTTGCCGCAACTAGAGAAAGCCCTCGCACAGAAACAAAGACCCAACACAGCCATAAATAAATAAATTTTAAAAAAACCACCACCAACAACAAAGCAAACATACCTGGCTCCGAAGATGTCCTTTTTGGCGAGATCAATTCCAGAAACAACCTTCACTCTGAGGATACGGGACTCTCCCTGTTGGACAGGTAAAAACAATAGTTTACAAAATGGACTTTCAATCGATCGTTCTCTCAGCCGATATGCAAAGTCAATGATTTCTCTTTACGCATAGGCGATCATTCCTTACGCTGAAGTTCAAAAAGCAACATTCCAGCTCTGAAATCCTGCAACCCTAGACATTTAGAGCATCCAAGTTAATTAAGCTCAAGTTTAATTCAAACTAGGTCATGCAGATCAATGATTCCTGCCACAGACAGGAAATATTTCCCAGCTGTACCAAGAACACAACCGCACACACGAAACCACCTAGATAAATGCCCAAGTGCAATAACATACCATAAATTTCATAAATAATTCCTCCTTTGAAGTTAATATATTTGTGTGTGTGGCCTGAGAGAAGAATTTCACGTGGTAAAATATTTCCTCAAAATTACGGTTTCAAAATGTTGGTGCTGGCAAACAAAAATAATGTCTCATTCCAGTAAAAAGAAAGAAAAAGCATCATCCTAAATGGAAATCACCCCAAAAGATCTCAGAAACCATTCATTCATTCATCCCATCCGCCTGCTTACTTATTCATTCCAATATTTTCTAAGCAGCTCCTATGGACATTGAGCTTGGACATGGAATTTAGACATGAATATGCTGATGGTCTACTGAGAGTGATGGGCAGACGATAGCTCAGGACCCTGTGATGGTGCCATGCCAGGAGAAGTCTAGTCTAAGGGCTAAGACATTCAGGAGAGATGAGATGGCTTAGGGGGAAGGGCAGGCAGAAGTCCAGGATAACTCTCAGATTTCCAGTTTGGGTCACTAAGTCTTACCATAAATTGAAATAGAGGATTCAGTTGAATTCAAGGTGCCCTGTGAAACAACCAGGTGGAAAAAAAAGAGATGACTAAATAGATAAATGGGAGAGAGATCTAGTCTGGGCTAGAGACTTGGGAGTTATCAGTGTAGAGCTGACAGTTGGTAGGTAGAGTTCAAGATCGGTGAAAAGTTATCCAAGATGAGTGAGAAGAAAAAATGGCTAGAGGTGGAGCCCTTGGGGACCCAAGTGCTGAGGGGCAAGAGAGAAGTAATATGAAATTCATCTACCCAATGTGTTTAGTCAAGACATAGGTGAGGGAAAGAAACCCTAAATGATCTGTAGGTTATGTCCTGTCAAAGGAGATAAAGGCAGGGTGAAATAAAACATAGAGCGAAAAGGGTGCTGAACCTTATCAATTAGCCGCCCAGATCAAGCACACATACAGGCAATCGGAACCCATGTTTGAGAACCTTTACTTCCCAGGATCCTTCATCCTTCCAACCATCCACCCCCGCCATAAGGCTGCCCACATGCAAACACAGCAAGGGACACAAACATGTGTGTGTTTATAATTCCCTTTCAAAGGAGGCCTGCATTCAAGTCTGGCAGGATTTAATATGTTTGGCAACCTTCATGAAAGGATTCAGCCAAGCCAGAGATAACTAAAACAGGACACTACTACATGGTTTACCAAAGCTCCCAGGGTTACATGCTCTTCCCTTGGTCCTTTAAGCAGGTACTGAGTGCCCTCCCCTTTCTCTTACACACTCAGCTCACCACCCATCACCAGGGATTCTTTCTTGGCACGTTATCTAGGCTAAGGCTCTTTTCTGTTTCTCATAGCAGGCTGTACCCCACGGCCATCATTTGACAGCTCCTATGGCCTACTCAGCTCAAGGAATACCACAGCTGAAGTATTTTTACACGTGGATCAAAATTTGGCAACACACCTGTGGACAGTTCCTAGTACACCTGGGAAGAGCTTATGACCCACTAGTGCCCATAGCACACCAATTGAGAACCATGGGTTAAAATAAAATCCTCATCTGCAAGGCGAAGGGGTTAAGACTTTACTTGGGGGAATAAGGAATCATTCAGAAGAAGAAATGAGGACAAGGAACAGCTGGAGAGGAACTTATTTTTTTCTGTCTCCCTGCCTCCCCCATCCCAACTCTCTGCCCTTCTCACCAATGACAAATACTGCAAATCAGCAATTCTCCCAGACACCACTGTGCAGAGGGGTGACAACAGCTGGAACCCCTGGAGGGTGGATACTGTTAAAGGAAAGCGCTACAGCTCCAGGCACGTCCTTGATGCTGGCTGAAGCAGATGTGTGATCTGGCAGCAGAAGGGTGAAAGGACCTTTGAGGAGGAAGAGGATGGAGGGTCTACAAAGCAGTAACTCTTCCAGTGACCAACTCAGAGCAACACACCTAGTCTTGCACTTGTGACTGATGTGGGAGCAATAAAGAAGGGACGGTGTGATGAAAACCAAACTACAGTCAATCACAAGTCACAGAGGAGAAGACAAGAATTCTGGTTAGAAATTGTCTCTTTGTCTCACAGCCCTTGGGATTCTCGGAAATCCTGGGCAGAATCCTGGCCTTTCCACCAACTCCATAGGGGGCTCAATGAAACCTTGTCTGGATTCTAAGGAATAGGATGAGCCCAGCTAACACCCAGTTCCCTTAGGTTTAACGTTGGGTGAATGTTCTTACATTGGACGGACCTACTCTGCAAAAGCATACATTTTAAAAATCAGGGAACATTTATACGAATAAATGAATAAAAATAAATTTAAATGAAGGGATACCTAGAATTTTTTATGGAAACTGATTTATTCATTTAGTAAACATGAACATCTGTTCTAAGATCTGGGGATACAGCAATGAACACAGACAAAACTCCCACCCACCCCCTACCCCTCCCAGACCACCTTCCAGTATTATTGAGAGTGTGCTATACCAGACCCCTCAACTACATGGGGAAACAAATCAGGAGGGTCTAAACACCTTAATATTTTATACATACACCCATTCAGTAAACAAATTCTCACCTAGGAATCAATCCTAAGAAAATAAAAAATCCATAAAAATCCCCCAAAACTAGCTAAACGGAGTCATCAAAGCATTTTTTAATTTAAAAATGTAGGGGCTTCCCTGGTGGTACAGTGGTTAAGAATCCGCCTGCCAATGCAGGGGACATGGGTTCAAGCCCTGGGCCAGGAAGATCCCACATGCCGCGGAGCAACTAAGCCCATGCACCACAACTACTGAGCCTGTGCTCTAGAGCCCGTGAGCCACAGCTACTGAAGCCCGCATGCCTAGAGCCCATGCTCTGCAGCAAGAGAAGCCACCGCAATGAGAAGCCCGCGCACCGCAAGAAGAGTAGCCCCCGCTCGCCGCAACTAGAGAAAGCCTGTGCTCAGCAACGAAGACCCAATGAAGCCAAATAAATAAATGTATTGAAAAAAAAAAAGTAAAAAGCCACACAAGTAGACAGTTAAATATTCACGGCAATTCCGTGCAACGGGCTATAACACTGTCATTAAAAATACGTGAGAAACCATAAACAAGACAAAAAGACAACCCTCAGAATGGGAGAAAATATTTGCAAAGGAGTCAACGGACAAAGGATTAATCTGCAAAATATATAAACAGCTCATGCAGCTCAATATTAAAGAAACAAACAACCCAATCCAAAAATGGGCAGAAGACCTAAATAGACATTTCTCCAAAGAAGACATACACATGGCCAAGAAGCACATGAAAAGCTGCTCAACATCACTAATAATTAGAGAAATGCAAATCAAAACTACAATGAGGTATCACCTCACACCAGTTAGAATGGGCATCATCAGAAAATCTACAAACAGCAAATGCTGGAGAGGGTGTGGAGAAAGGGGAACCCTCTTGCACTGTTGGTGGGAATGTAAATTGATACAGCCACTATGGAGAACAGTATGGAGGTTCTTTAAAAAACTAAAAACAGAATTACCATATGATCCAGCAATCCCACTACTGGGCATATACCCAGAGAAAACCATAATTCAAAAAGACACATGCACCCCAATGTTCACTGCAGCACTATTTACAATAGCCAGGTCATGGAAGCAACCTAAATGCCCAGCGACAGACGAATGGATAAAGAAGTTGTGGTACATATATACAATGGAATATCACTCAGCCATAAAAAGGAACAAAATTGGGTCATTTGTTGAGACGTGGATGGATCTAGAGACTGTCATACAGAGTGAAGTAATTCAGAAAGAGAAAAACAAATATCGTATATTAACGCATGTATGTGGAACCTAGAAAAATGGTACAGATGAACCTGTTTGCAGGGCAGAAGTTGAGACACAGATGTAAAGAACAAACGTATGGACACCAAGTGGGGAAAACCGCGGTGGGGGTGGGGATGGTGGTGTGCTGAATTGGGCAATTGGGATTGACATGTATACACTGATGTGTATAAAATTGATGACTAATAAGAACCTGTTGTATAAAAAAATAAATAAAATTTAAAAATTAAAAAAAAAAAAATGGGGCTTCCCTGGTGGCGCAGTGGTTGAGAATCTGCCTGCTAATGCAGGGGACACGGGTTCGAGCCCTGGTCTGGGAAGATCCCACATGCCACGGAGCAACTGGGCCCGTGAGCCACAATTACTGAGCCTGCGCGTCTGGAGCCTGTGCTCCGCAACAAGAGAGGCCGCGATCGTGAGAGGTCCGCACACCGCGATGAAGAGTGGCCCCCGCTTGCTGCAACTGGAGAAAGCCCTCGCACAGAAACGAAGACTCAACACAGTCATAAATAAATAAATAAATAAATAAAAGACCGTGAATTTCTAAAAAAAAAAAAAAAAAAATCTTAAAAAAAAAAAAAAAAAAAAAATGAAGCAGAGGTCCTTGGGGGGAAAAAAAAAAATACGTGAGAATCTGTCAAGACCTTCATTCATTCCACAAGTATGTACTAAGTAGCCACCGCGTGCAGGACTCATCATCTGGGGGCACAGATGGGAGAAAGATGGAGTTCCTCCCGCCTCAAGGAACCCACACTCTAGAAAACAAAAAGATGGATTACAAGCATATACCAACAAACAAGCCAGATGATTTCTGATGGTGGTTGAGTGCTTTGACAACAACATGACAGTTAAATAGAAGTAACTAAGTAGAGCGAGAGGGGAGGCTATCTATGACTGGCGGTTGGAGAGGTGACACTGAAGCTGACGGGTGATGGGGTGGGGGGAGTTTCACTCAGGGATGCTGGCAAGTCCCACCGCCTGCAGAGGGCAAGTCCAAGGGGAGAGTCCAGAGGGAGGGAGGGCAGCATGGCTGGTGGGGTCAGAGAGCCGAGGCGCCAGCCTCATTAGAGGGTGGGCATTAATGCAACCATCTTTGGAAAGTTTCAAGCAGGACAGTGATAAAATTTGACTTCAGTTTTTAAAAGACCCCTTCAGTTGTTGCCGGTCAGCAACTACAGGCGAACAAGAACAGAAGCAGGAAGACCAATTATAAGAAGATCTGGCAAGAGACAGTGGGGCTTCACATAGGGTAGAGATGGAGAGGGGACCAAATTTTGCACACAAAAACATGTTCGAAATAAACGATTTGGGTTTTTTTGAAAGTTTCGAAATGGTTTACACAACTGAGTTAGAGAGCAGCACGTGGTTCAACAGACTGTTTCCCTTTTCGACTCGAACCTGCAACTAGACTACGTTTCCAAGCATAAATTGCAGTCATGTGACCAACTTCTGGCCAATGAGATGTGGACAAAAATGATGGACACATTGTCAGGACAAGGTCCTCCCACTCACCCACCTCCATTCTCTTCCCTGTTCCCCTGCTCAGTGGAGAAAATCCTGAAGGCCAAGAAGGGGGAACTCCATGAAAGGAGAGGAGTGGAATAGAGCGTCCCCTGCCTCACCCTGCCCCGTCCACCACCACCTACTGCCCCTTCCCAGACAGTGAAGCGGAAATAGACTAGTACAGTTTATTCCCACTGAAAACCGAAGGTCGCTTTAGCAGTTAGCCTGCCCTCGCATACAATACAGTCTCATTTTAAAATAAATATCCATTACATATATGTACAGGAAAAGCCCTAGAAAGGATGATGATAATAGTGATTACCTCTGGATAATGGATAACACCTTTCTGCATATTTGCATTATTTTCCTTTTGAAACATTAAATATTTTTGTTTGGAAACTACATTTTTGTAGAAACTTCAGGAAATACATAAGAAAAAAAGGAAAAATTTAAAATCACAGGCTTAGGCAAACAGGCTTCCGTATTTCTAAAATGAATAAACCTTCTGTCATAAGAAAACACAGCTACATGTTGTATTTTCGCCAACTCACAAAGATATAGAGCTGCCTATTTGGAGGATGTGAAAAGGGTTCTCTTATGTAATACGGAGGCAACGGCTGGGAGATAAAAGGTAGAGAGGGCCTTTATTGAGCGCTTACTATTTACAAGCAGCTGTTGCAGGAAATTTCACTTTGCTCCAAAGTTTAGGGGCAGGAGAGCAGGAAAGAGAAGGCTACTCTATAAAAATAGTTTTTTACACATGGGTTTCAGACATACAGCAAAAACTTCTTATCTTTGTTTCCTCCAAATAACAAGGCTGCACACAGATGAGCAGCGATCGTCACTCTGTAAGGAAACACATGACCAGGTATGTGACTAATTTATCAGATGCAACGGGCCCCACGCCGAGCAACTGTACTCTCTGAAGCATTTTATTACTTTCATAAAATCTATGCATGACATTTTGGTCCCTGGTTATGACTCTGTAGAATTAAATATTTAACTAAGGTGGCTTATGACAATAAAAATATTATTTGGCAATGGACTGCATAAGGCAGAGAAAGCAAGGCAGAGAAGAGGTGAGGCCAGATAACCAGAGTCTTTCCCATGACTTTCAGGGGCTCCTCCCATTCTATTCATCAACTGCCCTGCATTGTTACTGTGTAACAGGGAGGATTCTCTGCAGTTGACAGGTGTTTTTCCTTCCCACTTAATTTGCTAATTTTTCATCAAGACATTAAACAAGATAAGGTGCTCAAACCATAAATGAGTGGCACAGAGGAAGTCCATAAGCCGGGTGGTATTCCGAAGGCTCATCTTGTAAGTCAGCTGTTTGCAACTCGGCAGCCTGCTCATACAAACTGTGTGTAAGTGGTTACCAGATTTCCATGCCCACCCACAAAACCTATTAAATACATAATCTATCAAAATCGTTCCTTTGGTAAAATAAATCTCAAGTGCAACTCAACACAAGACACTAGAATTTACCCTGTCTCCTATGAATCTGCCTTGAGAAGATAACTTTTATATTGATATTTTATTCCCTATTCTTAACCACGGCAGATTCCCCCCACCCTCCAAAAAGAAAGTTGATATCTGGGTTGGGAACTAGTGTTCTTACTCCATAGGGATCCACTGTGACCCCATGTATCACACACACACACCAGCTGTCCCTGTGGAGGAGGAAGTCCTAAGCCAGGGGCTTACATCTTAATTATTCTCCCCTAAATTAATTTATGTCTTTACCTTCCAAATTCTACAGTATATTTATAGTTCTAGTTATTACCCATGACACTAGCAGTAACCACTTTCCAGATTAAAAGAGATAATTGATATTTTTTGTACCACTGAAATATCTAAGTTCTATATAAGTCAACTAATTTTAGTTGCTTTAAAAAATAAAACAACATATGGGAAGTGTCCACATAGTGCCTGCTACCCAAGAGATATTGTTAATCTCCCCATTCCCACCTGGCTCTCGCCCTAACTTGGAGACAAGATCCTGTTCCATACATTTTTGAAAATTTCCTACACTGACCCATCTTCCCCCAATCACCCCACATTCCTGTCATCTCCAACTCTTATTATATCCTGTCCTCTTTATCTTCTTTCTGCCTCTTCTACCCCAATTCCTGCCCCCTAAACCTTTTCCCCTCTTCACTCTCTTGAGGGGTTTCCCAACCTTACACTGCTGGTAACTTTTCTCTCTCTCTCTCTGTGTTCTCCACTTTGACCTAATGACACATTCAACCAAAAAAATGTGTTGAGTGATTTATGTTCAAGGAATTTTTGCTAGCAGGAAGAAGGAGCACAAAACTGAACAACATGCATTCTTCTCTGCCCCTCGGGGCCTTACAGTCAGCTGCAGAGGTTAGTACACACATACCTGAAATATGCCTATAATACAGGGGTGAAACAGAGGTGTGAGATACGTGTGGGGAGAATAAAGATAGAGGATGGAAAATGAGAGCAGCCCAATACCAAGACTACACATCCAGCTCAAGCTCAGATAATACCGATGACAGCAAACAGCCCGCACCTACGGGACCATCCACAGTAGCTGTTCACCACTGTCAGGCCAACACACAACATTTGAAACTAGTGGAAGTCCCAAGGATATCAGTTCCGGAAAAAGCTACAGAAACATAGGATCCTGTGCAACCTAAATTTCTTAACCTCTACTAGATTACAGCCATTCTCAATGTCAAATGGAAAAGTTACCAAATGGGAAGACGTGAAAGGATGGCCCTCCAGAGCAGGGTCAATTTTAATGCACAAGGTGACTGACTTTCAGAAATTATGTTGTGTGGCTTTAAAATAGGTCCATGAATTCTTGCAATCCCGTTCTTCAAGAGGCAGGGCTTAATTCCTCTCCCTTGCTGGGGGTGGATTTGGTGACTTCTAACAGACTGTGGAGGAGGTGACAGTGTGTAACTTTGAAGACTGGGTCATAAAAAGCAAAGCATTGTGTCTCACTCCCTTTCTCAGATCACTCACTCTGGGGGGGAACCAGATGCTGCCATGGTGTGAGGACGCCCAGGCAGCCCGATGAGAAGAAAGGTCCGTGTAGCGAGGCACTGAGGCCTCCTGCCAACAACCATGTGAGTGAACCGTCCTGGAAGTGGGTCCTCCAGCCCCAATTTAGCCTTCTGATGACAGCATTCCTGGCTGACATCATGACTTCAACCCCATGACAGATCTTTGCATGCTATGTGCCATCAAGGCATGAGTCAGAGCCACCCAGCTAAGCCATTTCTGACCTCCTGACGCACAGAAACTGTGAGATAACACACGCTTGTTGTTTTAAGCTGCTGAGTTTAGGGATAATCTGTTACACAGCAATAAAGAACTAACGCACGTGGAGAATCCCATGCAATAATGGGAGTCTGATTCCTCTCTTTGCTAAATTGAGATTTTCCTGCGCATTAGGACAATGTTTCAATACAAGGAAAAAAACACCGGTGAGAAGAAAGACTATTGCCTGTATTTTCTATCACGTAAAAAGCAGTGGCATTTTTAAGGCAGGATTAATAGAATTTGGTTGATTTGCTCAGTGTAAGCACATCGGCTATATTATTTTAAGTAGTATGGAACCCCATGCCCTGTTAGTACAGTCAAAATCTGAAACTGGGACAACTCCAGAAAATTTCAGATATATGATCATAAGGATGACATTAAAAAAAAAATTCCAGAAAGAATGGTGATAACATGAGTGTAGCTGTGAAACTTACATTTGCCTTTAAAAACCAACACTCATTTACATTCATCCCGTTTTCTTCATTCGGCAGCCTCAATTTGAGTTATCACTAACAGCGAGATGGTCCGTCAACCAACTAACATAGCCTCAACTGTTCCTTCTTCTAATAGTTACTGGGTACCTGTTATGTGCCCTGCTCTATGTCCTTGCCATTGATGTGTGGCAGCTTCTCTTGTCCTAATTCACCTGCTGCCTCACTAGCCCAATCTTTCTAAAATGTCTGTTCTCCCTTGCTCCAGTGGGACCTCCCCATGGACAAATGGACCCTATTAAAACTCCTCCCTGAAGGGTCACCACAACCTGCTCTATCCCCAGCCTACCTGTGCTCTTCATGGGGACCTAACTGCCCTCCCCTCTGCACCTGCCCAGACAGCACCTATTCACGCCCTATGGTCTGCTCAGGTCCATGTGGTTATTCAACCAAAAGTGCTTATTACTCTGTCGTGAAAAAAGTACAAGGAATAAGGAATCAGTAAGACAGTTCACACCCACAGAAATTCACTGTCTATGTATCAGGAGAACAACATACACATGTAATTACAAGATGACATGGTAAGTTTAATAAAAGCAATGGATGGTATTCTGCGGGAACTCAGAGGAGGAAGAAATTAGTGTTCATGTGACGGGTGGGGAGAGGGAAGTAGACTAGAAGGTTGAGTAAAGCCCCAGATGAGTAAGAATGAGGAGAAGGGAAAAGCATCCTTTCAGACAAAGAGAGAAGCACAAGGGCACCTCCAGATGGAAAGAAGGTTAGTGAGCAGGGCGATGGGGGAAGGGAAGAGTTGTCCCGACCTGGTTTCATCCTCTGTGCTGTGCAAGGCAAACACGGTTAGCAGGTGAGGGACAGGCTCGCCAGGTGACAAGCAGAGGACAGAATGAAGGGAGGTGGGTCCAGAGAGGAGGACAGGGAAAACAAAGACATGGGCTGCTACACTGTCTGACAGGTGAGCAGCACAGTGGCCCTGAAGGAAGGATATGGGACTGGTTCCAAAGCTATTGCTGGGGGAGCAGCACGGATTGGTGACAGATTGGCTTTGCAAGACAAGGAGACGGCATCAAGTCAAGTTTCCAGTTTCCGTGCTACTGGGGGAAGATGCTGTCAGATGAAAGAAAACAAAGGAAGAAGAGCGGGTCTGAGGCTCAGGGAAATAAAAGGACTTGGGTTTCTTGATCTGGGGTTATCTTCCCAGTGTGCAGGTAGAGATCTCCAAGAGGCTGTCAGAGGTCAGAAACCAGAACTCAGTCCAGAGGTCAGGAGTGGACCCCCAGTGTGGGAGGCCCTGCCTCTGAGCCTGCCTTCAGACTGACCATTTATTCTGGTACTTAAGTCATAAATCACTATCGTCTTTTTTTTTCTTGTTAGGTAAGTCTTATTTTCTCAATTAAACCCCATGGTTGCACGGTCCAGTATGGCAGCCACTACCTACAATAAGCTATTTAAATTTAATTAAAATCAATTAAAATTCAGTTCCTTGGTAACACTAGTCACACTTTTAAGTGTTCAACAGCCTCATATGCCTAATGGCTACTATACTGGACAACACAGAGAACATTTCCATAATCACAGAAAATTCTGCTGGACGGTGCTGCTCCAAGGGCACCAACTCAATGCAAGAAGGTAGCAGGATTTGAATTATGTCTCGTGAGAGGGAAGATTGGAAAGAAGGGCAGGAGGGAGGAAAGGACCCCAATTATAACTTAGAACACTGCAGAAGAGTTAAACTATGGAACACAGCTATCTGGAAATGAGACAGGCATTATGGTAATCACATGTTCTAGGATCAAGATTTCTTCTCAAAGATTAAAGACCAGCATGCAAATTAGATACCTATAAATTAAGAGACGTGAAGACTAATAAAGCAAATACTATGTAGTATAGCATGGTCTTCCTGCATCTAGACATTTAAAAAATCGTTCTATACATAGAATTGCAGAGATGGTGACTTCATAGTGAGTGTGATAAAGATCTGGGAGTTTTCGCTGATGAGGCCAGTATGATAACAAGGTTGCTAAGTCTTGCAAAATATTCACAGAAAAAGCGTTCAGGAGGAAAGAAAAGAGGTAAAATTCCCACAGGGATTCTTGGTCCCTTTAAGAGAATAATGGACCTCCTGGACAATAGAGGCGAAGGGCTGGTGGAACTGAAAACAGCGGAAGGAGTGGGGGTGGCCGATGGCCTAGAAAACTACCCAGAGGGAAGCCGGACCAGGCCCAGAGGATGACCCTCAGGAGGAGGAGACCGCAAGCGCATGGGAGGAAAGCCTCGGAACAGTTCTATCTGGGCAGGCTGGCTGCGACCACGTCCACCTGCTCCAGAAAAGCACGGCTGTCACAGGAGACAAATCCCACTAGAATCACATTCGAGCACCGATACAACTTCTGTCTCTTCTAATGCCAGTTCTGCACGGCTTGCCCCGAACCACGCAGGTCTGTCTCATACCCTCCTTTCCACCCCTCCGACCAAATACTGTTTGGACTGTTTCGTCTGAAAAGTGCTGGCATTACATTTCTTTCTTTTGGTGACAGCACTGGATGTCTCTGTTTCTGACTCTCAAAGAGAACAGAACCATGGCATTCCCAGTGGTCACCACGAGTCCTCTGCGGTTATCACTATTCTATATCCTTTCACCTGGAAATACATCCCTGAAGAAGCGATGGAGGAGCAGGTGGGCTTAGGGGTCAGCGGCAGGCTGAGGAGTTAGCAATGGGTGGAGGCCAAGGTCAGTCACAGGCTAAGTGACACCTGCATTTCCACAGGCCTCACACCTAACATGACTCAAACATACGCCTCGGCAAGAATGCAAATTCTTCCACGTATGGACAGGTTTTTAGACTGGCTCTCAATTAGAAATGTTAAATCCTCGAATGCCTAGAATCCATAGCGATTCAGTGACGATGGGGAGGGGCAGGGAGGGTACCAGTGAACGATGTCCACGAGACGACTGCACTGGCAAGAGTCCCAGCTTCCAGGACATCGCCACTCTCCTCCACTGATTCAAAATTCTCTTCTTACCGGAAGAGTTGGTAAAACTCCATGTAAAAGGTCTTCAAAGAATCCATTTATCAATGGTCTTTTTGTTCCAAACCTAATCATAAGACAGGAAACATTTTAAAATTCCTTTGAGATGCCTGAGACAAGAATTATCTTGTGTTTCTAGCTCTAAAAATGATAATAAACAGTTGCACTTTGTTGAAAGCCAAAAGTCATAGTTCCAAATCTAAAATTGCATATATTTTTATTTTATTTTATTATTTTTGGCCGTGCCACTTGCAGGATTTTAGTTCCCCAACCAGGGATCGAACCCGGGCCCTCGGCAGTGAGAGTGCGGAGTCCTAACCACTGGACCGCAAGGGAAGTCCCTAAAATTCTGTATTTTTCATGGCAGTCATAACTCTGACCTCTCGCAATAAAGTGAAATCTAGGTTTCTGGGGGAGAGTGTGTAGTTTTGGCCAGAAGGAACTGGAAGAGGTCTGAGTTTCAGGAGGCAGGGACTCCCAAGGGTCCCCAAGAAGACATTCCCCAGGTGAATTCCCCATGGCTGAGAGAAACTGCCAGTCATCTCAGAGAAATTACAGACAAATAACAGAGATGGGCAAAGGTCCCAGCGTTGAAAGAAGTTACGAATCACATTATAAACTATACGGACAGGGTTTATGGCAGTTTATCCCTCCACCAGCACCACCAATTGGCTGTTTTTGCTCAGATCTCTTCCTTACTTGTCTTTAGGTGTCAGTTTAAGTATCCTGTTTTCTGAAAATGTCTTTCCAGGGCTCCTAGATTCGTTAAGTTCTCCTGCAATAAACTCCCATAGGACCCTGTATTTCTCCTCTCACCCTTTTTGGTCACTGGCTTTTTAAATTAGCTATCATGGCCAAAGACGAAGCTCTCGGAGGGTAGAGGCTAGACAGATCTCGGGAACTGACAAGAAGAATGGTCCACGGGCAGCCGCCCAACGCCAGAGAGACACAAGGCAACCACTCCCCTTGCTCAGGACTGTTCTCCTAGACTCTAGCAAAGAGCTGGGCACCCCATGTTTCAGGGGGAATGAATAAATGATATTCATCCAAAGCAATGTTCTAGAGTGAATCACTAAATGTTTTATGAACATTTAGAAAAGAAAAATATCCAGCAAAGGTTTGCTAACAATAAAAGACGTGCACACTTATTCCCTTTTCTGAGAAGGTGAAAAGTTCAAGGGCATGTTGCATACTAGTGGACGTGGACCCTGGCCAGCTTACAACCAAAACACACTGTATTCTTCTAGACAAGACGATGATGTGAAGGTGAAGTGACGCTAAAGTGAGCTGGGGCTTAGTTGTACCCAGCTGCTCACTCTTATCCAAAGCCCAATCATTAGAAATCTCCAGGGGTCCTCCGGGGGTTCTGTCACGGGGCTCTATGATTAGCTCCATCCTGGGCCACACTGTGAGCCAGGAAAATCTGGAGGGGGTTATTGATGGCAGGCTAAACCAATTTGTAGTTGATAACACACAACCAGATAAAATGTCAGATAACTGGATCAGAATCCAACAAGATTTCATCAGAATGGGTGACCGGCCAAATCTCACAGGATGGAGTTTTATAGTGGTGAGCGCTGTATGTGCTTAGCTGCCTGAGTCAATGCCGAGGGATGGAAGAAACAGAATGGGAGAGCATCAAAAGCGGGGTGGGGGGGCGGGAATCCTTGGGGTTTTAGTTCATCTTTGGCACAATATGACTCAACTCTGTGACAGTATAATTATTCCCAGTCCAGAGCAGGGAACGTCATCACACTGTGCCCTGGACCAGCGTTATGTGCAAACCCAAGAGGCATGACTTGGGAGGGAGGTGGTCATTTTGCTTTGTTTTTTTAAGTAAATAGGACAAAATCTACATAATACAACACTAAGCAACCATAAGAATGAGGATGTTCTCTACGGACAGATTTGAAAATCCAAGATGTACTGTCACATGAAACGGCTAGGTGGAGATGTGGGGTGACGCCATCCTTTACATAAAAAGGAGATGGAAGGACACGTGTGTACGTGGATACACACGAATTATGTGTTTGCGTGTCATAAAGTAAACTTTGCAAGGACATCAGAAGCTGGTACCACTGGCTGATGCTGAGGACAGAAATTAGTTGGTTAGGGACAGGCATGAGAGAGAAACAGACACACACACACATATATCACTGTATGGCCTTCTTTACGCTTTTAATTTAAAACCATTTACATATATTAACAACTCAAAAAATTGTTTTTACGTGGCTAGGATAGTTAATAAACAAACAAACATCACTGGAAGACTTAAAAAAAAGAAAAGAAAAACGGGTTAAACACATTTCTAAGAACAGATTCTTTCTGCAGGAAGTGGGTGGGTTGGCAGAAACCAAGTCATCTTCTCTTACGAGGCCGCAGAGGACAAACCCCAACCCCAGGAGTGAAAGCTGCAGGAAGGCAGATGCGCCTCACTGAGGGAAGGAACTTCCAGCTGTTAACCCTGGTCAACCACGGAGCAGGTGGCCTCCCGAGGCAGAGAGATGGCCGGTTAGCCCCAGAGCAAGAGAAAAGATCGGCACCTGCCAGAAGTATCACCAGGGAGGAAGAAAATGAAGCAGATGGTCCCTGGCGCCCCTTTCCAACTCTGAGATGCCGTGATTTTAGAAGACAGGCATATGGGGGGCGGGGGTGAAGAACTCATCTGAAATTTATGCGAGATCACACCCTGCCAGCAGAATGGATACGTGTAACTTCTCTAAGACAAAACAAAGGAGTAAGAATCACAACCCCCATCCACCACACAGTGAAACACAAGACTATTCATAAATCAGGATGCTTCCTGACTCTCAGCCAGTTCCAAAACATCACGAATGAAATAACCATTAGAAATGAACTAAGAGCATTTGTAAACAGTATTTTTTTTGGTTTGTTGGTTGTTGTTCTTATTCCACAAAGGATTTATGGTGGCTAACTGGCTCTATATGTGATGTTTAAAATCCCTTTATGAAGAATGGCAACACTCCTTCTACAATGGGCTGGTCTTAGAATCATTCCAAGAGTTAACACAAGGGAAGGACTAGGTAAGAGGGCAGGAGGTCACTGATTCAAGGAGTGGCTGAAGTTAGCTTGAACGCTGCAGGAAAAGCTAAACTCAGACACCACGGAGGAGCACAGTCATCCGCTGCAAGGGGAGAGTCAAGATAAATCTCACCCAGGGAGAAGCTGCCAACACAGCTGAGCTGTCCCATCAGAACTTCAAGAAGCCACGGCACCCGGTGCCACAAACCTAGGAGAGCTGCAGGCGTCAACCACAGGACAGCGGATCCTGGGGGGGCGGCAAGGATAATGGGACTTGTGCAACCACCAGGACCAGAGGCCCAGATAGCAACCCTTACTTCGAACCCATCCCTCCCTCCTCACTCCCCTTCTACCATCGTCTGCGGCTGAAAGCCAGCAGTACACCGTGCGTGATGCTCACCTGTAATTTATCTACCAGGTATCTGGACACCAGAGGCAAAACCTTCAGGGTCACTGGCTTCACGTTTAAAAGGAGACAAGCATACTGGCTGTAACGATCTCATGTCGGGCAGAACCACTGCTTCTAATAGCTGTACTTCCTTAAAATGTGCAAATGTGTGTTATCAGATTTCACATTTCAGCTGAGCCTCATTACCCAGCAATGCCCCTTTATTACAAAGACATAACTCATATCAGCAGCTCATTAATGAGATAGTGACTCAAAAACTCTATTTCCTAATTTATCAGAATTGTGCTAAATTATTTTTTTTCCAGTTTCTTCCTAAAAATACATAAGATAATTTTCAAATCAGTGCTAACTTGGACTTTTTTAAAATTTAAAACTATCAAAATCAAGTTTTCTAGCTCTTTTTCAAACTACAAAATAATCTCAACTACTATGTGGGTGTGTGCTGCTTCGAAAGAGAGGTATAGTGAAGTAATACCAGAACTAAAATTACAAATGTGTTACTTCCAAAAGAACGATTTCGGAGGAAAAAGAAAACAAGAAGGTTCAGGAAATTTTTTTCAGACAGCTGCAGGAGGCTAGATGGTGTTAGGGAGCGAGTTCTCTGAAAGACCATGTGAAATACATTTTAAAATATTTATTCCTTTCACAGTAATATTTTATGAAGTTTGACTACTTTTGAATGGTCCTAATATGGATTTCACATAATATAGGAGGGGAGAAATTCCAAAAGGAAATAATCCCTTCAAAACTGCTTTCATTTTTTTTTCTACCTACAAATGTACACACACACATCTCCCTATATCTGAACAGCATCTGAAACATAGGAGGTCCTCATCAATATGTGATGGATAACTGGGTATCATGAATAATATTTGGGTGTTACACTGGCCGCACCTTCTGAACATTTGGCAAACTGTTTGCAGCTTCCTGGTTCCAGATGGGGGCTGGGACTCAGCGGGTATTCGAAGTTAGAGCTGTGATCATCACCTAGTTAGGCCCCTTGTGGGTACAGCACACAATCCCCTATCTTCCTCTGCACCCCACAGTCCTTGCTCTCTGAAACAGAGTTCACAGGCAGGCCTCGCTCTGCACAGAACTGAGTTCAGCTACCACAGAATCGGGCAAGGTGAGGGCCACCTGTGTACAGTGTTTTCATTTTAGGGAACTTTTTTCTTGGACTTAGGGTCTTTTTTAAGGCCCACGTCTCATGTCCATTTCTTCCTTCCTAAGAGTTTTCTATTGAATACTGCATTCATTTTATTGATCAATTTCTATCTGATGCTACTTCTTTCTATATTTTGAAATTCATGTTTAATTTTTTTTTTTTTCGGCTGCATTGGGTCTTCGTTGCTGAGCATGGGCTTTCTCTAGTTGCAGCGAGCGGGGGCTACTCTTACTTGCAGTGTGCGTGCTTCTCATTGCGGTGGCTTCTCTTGTTGCGGACCACGGGATCCAGGTGCGTAGGCTTCAGTAGCTGTGGCTCGCAGGCTCAGTAGTTGCAGCTCACGGGCTCTAGAGCGCAGACTCGGTAGTTGTGGAGCACGGGCTTAGTTGCACCGTGGCATGTGGGAATCTTCCCGGACCAGGGCTCAAACCCGTGTGCCCTGCATGGGCAGGCGGATTCTTAACCACTGTGCCACCAGGGAAGCCCAAAATTCATGTTTAATTTTAACGCCAAGCTCTCTGCACTTGGTTTTGACGGTCAATATTTCACAAAGTTTTACCGACTTGCTTCTCCTTTGAATCTACCAACATGCCAGCCTAGGGAATGCCACGTCAACCTCTTCCCACTTCCAAGTGCGATCTCCTCCCCTGCAGCGACACATTTTATACCTTTCACAAGGCCTCTGCTGTCCTTCAGGACCATCTATAAAGAGCCTGTTATGTTTATAAGGGCGATTTTAAAGTTTTAAAAATTATTATCAAATGAGAGACTGTAGAAAGACAGGAACCAACCACCCATCCACAGGATGATAAAGCTCATGATATATGACCGGACCACTCAAAGGAGCCTTTGAGCCAGATCCCTTCCACAGCCTGGACCGGCTCATTTCACCTCCCCTCTCCCCAAAACCCTGAGGATGCAGAGAGCAACAGCCACCCACCCTTCAAGTGGCCGTTCACAACCATGGAATTTGTGCATTTCCCACACTGGACCGGTGCTACTTCCCTGCAAGAGTCTATGCAGGAAGAAGTGCCAAGAACCCACAGGGCCGGCATGGAGCATCTTCTTGGAGTACCAATTTTTCTGGAAGTCGTGATGAATAGGACAGTGGTTCTCAGAGTGCGGACCCCCCAACTATCAGCAACTGCATCACCTGGCAACTTGGTGGAAATGCCGGTTCTCAGGCCCCACCCAACACTCCAGAACCAGAATCTGTGGGGCTGGGGTCCAGTGATCTGTGTTTACAAGCTCCCAGGTGATCCTGAAGTGCAATAAAGTTTGCGAAAGAATATTATATTAAACAAAGCATCATGCAGCAAAATGGGCAATTTGCACCCGTTTTTAAGATCTCCCATTTGCGGGGACAAGCTTAGTCCCCTCTTCCAGGGAAAACTTGGACAGAAACGTGTGAGAAGCGCCAACAAAATTTCTAAATGCAGGGGCCCCAGACCTGCACCTGCAACCCTAAGCCCTCCTCCCGCATCCCAGCCCTGAGTCTCTCTCTGAGCCAGCAATGCCGGGAAGAGGAGCTGGGATCTACACCCAAAACTGAACAGGTCCTCAGTGTTCACCTCCTCCCTCTGTTCCGACGCCTCGAAGCTTCCCAATGACTCTTATCAAGAATCACTCTGTGGGAGAGAACAGACACCAAAACATTTCCAACGGTTCCTCCGGCATGGCGGAAAAACGTGACTGTTTCACTTTGAGTGTAATTCTCCATCATGCCTGAGTTGTTTTATCTTTTTTTTATTTCTCCAAAGAGCATTTATTTTACTTTCAAAATGAGAAATTAAACTGTTTTCATGAGGAGGTAGAAGCACTTTATGCCACAACAGTTTCTTTTGATGTCACCCCACGTTTACCCAATCTTGCCGATTCTTTCTAGCCTATGGTATAGATGTTCTGACACTCAACTTCATCATATATATATATATATATATATATATATATATAAATAATATATTTGAATCGACCTCCCTTCTCTCCCCCCGCCTACTGAAGGATCTCATTCTCTTCCTGTGCTGACGCATCAACACTCCGGCAGCCCTGGTCACCATCAGTCTAGGACTCTCTTGTGACCATGGACCCCCATTCCACCCTCTCTGCTCTCTAATCCCAGAGTCAAGTCCATTACTATTAACACTTGACCCTATGCGTCCAATATGACTCAAACTACTAACCAGCCTAGTCCAGGCTGCCCCCCCCAACACACACACACACACACACACACACACACACACACACACACAACTGTGAGTCTCGTCACCAGTCTACAGCCTTCTCTTTCACAACCATCCCGTAAATGACCATGCTATGGTGATTTCTGTATTTTCACACACAGAAACCTTCATATTTAGTGACCCTCATTGGGCACCTACTACGCGCCAGAAACTTACATTTTGAATTACCACAACTCACCCCTGACCTCCTGCAACAAACCATGATGCAAAAAAAACATTAAAATATATGGGTAAAAACAATGGAACTTGGACAAAGTCTGCGGAGAAAGAAACAGGAAGAGAACAGGTGGGCCAGGCGGACGGAAACCTGCAGAGCAGTTCTCAAAAGGGTTTCTCCCGTCCCGTGTTTTCTCTGGGGCAGAAGGAGCAGTTCCTTTCCCACAGCCCGGGTCCCAACGGTGTGTACAGACAGGCGTAATTTTCAGAATCATTTTAGGAGAGCACATGAGAGATGCACCTTTGGCAAAGGAAGGGCTCCCCAGAACCAACGTCGTTAGTCACCAGAAAACGACCCTCAGGAAAGTTATGAAATCCCCTGGAGAGGTTTTTAAAAAGGAGATGAGATTCCAAACTCTCTGCCTGGTTGAGGTGGGGCCTGCGCTCCCTAACAGAGTTCAAGTTCAAAGTCCTTTTGCAGTTGGAGGAGGCGGGGATTTACACTAACTTACTTGGGGGAAGGAGAGGAGAGGGTAAGGGACAGGGCAAGGTCACAGTAGACAGGGAGTCACTCCGACTCCCACCCCCACTGAACCAAGGTCCCCCTGTATGGAAAACAGTGCCCTTGGCCTTGGTGCCTGCCAGCTCTGGGCACCATGCAATGACGGCCAGCAAGTGCAGGCAGGCCAGCTCATAAGTCGCCGGTTACCTGAAGGAATGAATGCCTTGTGCCCACCTCAGAAAAGGAGCTGTCCGTGCACCCTCACTCCCACCCCTCCGTAAGTAAATACTCAAAGCAATCTAACCATCTGAAGTCTAAAATGCATTTTGTCAGCCCGAGTAACTGGTGCTCTTAACGTTCTCCTTCTAAGCACTAGCAACAAAGATTTCAAATTCGTTATAATTTATCAGAAACATAAAGGAAGGTAGCATAGGCCAGCAGGGCAAATGACAGGTAAATGGAGGCACTGATTCCAGAATTAAAAGGCACCATCGCTTCACACAGAATGCTATGTAATTCAGCTCTTTATATTTAAATCTTCATCAAATCCTTTAAACAGGCAAATAATGAAGCATTACAAAACCTAAAAGAAAACTCATCTTTCTTCCCAAAAATGATTTAACATTTGTACTCAATATTCAGCATCAGAAAGAGCTTTACCCACATAAACCGCATAGAAATAAATTACCATCCCCAGTAAAGCTTCATTTCTCACTATACAATTTAAGAGAAACATTTCACAGATGCCCGTTTCTTTTTCCTTCAAGAAAACAAAAGTCATAACTTTCATAATGTTCATACATTTTAAAGCCATTCATTTTCTTGAGTTTTTTTTCCCCAAAGCAACTTCTCCTTTAAGAAAACCTATCAGGCCCATTGAGACTTGCTTCTAAACAAAAGTTCACAACCCTGAGTTTGAACAAAATCCTTCCAGAGAGAAGTAAACTAGGTCAACTATGTTAGAGTTGAATTACTGGCTGAAGAATCTCAAGGTAATGTCAAACTACTATGACTCTGGATGAATCCGCAGAATTTAAAAATGCCCCAGGAAGGTAAAACGCCTTACCCCTCCAAAAACAGTCTCACCAAGTGGCATTAATTCCTTAAACGCAAGACGTCTCGTTTAGGCGAATAACTAAACATTAAAGGTGAGATTAGCTGGAAAACTCAAGGGAATGGGCAGTTCTGAAGAGTATGCGGAAGTGCTGGCTGCCACCAAGGGTAACTTTCCACTGCCAGGTGACAGGGAAAAGGACAGTGGCTTTAACTTCCCTCCCAGCAAAGTGCAGCCCAGGGGTGGGCCTCTCTGAGGAGCCCTGCTCTAGTCCCACCTCACGTCACATCACCTAAGGAACCTGCCTCCTCGACACCACCATTCAGATTTTCAGAGCCCCACACACGACCTCTTTAGGAAACGTAACGACTTAGACCCAGAAAACTCCGTGGTCCGTGCCTCTCCACCTTGGGTAAATGCTTAGGGGTACACCCTGTCTTCAAGTAACCCTTTTAGTGTCATCTCTTCCCTGCGCAAATGCTCCTCTTCTGCCCCTTCCCATTTACGTAATGATACAGCTGGACGGAGGTTTCTCAGAAAGCATCTGCTTGGTTTCACTCAGGATAAATGTTAGTCTCCTTGTACGTGCGAGACCATCAGCAGTGCTTTCATCCAGTCAAGGGACATTTAAACTCTTAGCAACCTCTTAAAGCAATCAATCAGATGATGAGATCTTCAAATACCCAAAATATGGATTCACCTTTCTTCTAAGAAAGATCTAACAAGCTGCTGCACATTGGCCTACTGTCACAAAAAGCATAAAATTAAGTCGGTGTTATGGGCTGAATTGAGTGTGGTCCTCCTCCTCTACCCCCGCCCCCAAATCCATAGGTTGAAGCCCTACCTCTCTGCCCCTCAGGATGTGACTCTATTTGGAGATAAGGCCTTTAAAGGGGTGATTAAGTCAAAATGAGGCCTTGAGGGGCGGGCCCCTTCTCCAGTCTCACTGGCGTCCTTATAAGAGGAAATCTGGCTGTGAAGAGACTCCAGGCACCCACGCACAGAGGAAAGACCACGTGCTTCTAGCCTCCAGAACTACGAGGAAGAAATTTCTGTTGTTGAAACCATGCTGTCTGCGCTTTTCGATACGGCAGCCCAAGCAAACTCACAGAGTTGGAAAGAGAAAATTGGGGTTAAATGACCAATTAATTAAGCAAGACAGCAGTATAAGATATAACAGCAGTGAAAACGATCTTCAGATGGGCGATTCTAGGGGAGAAAAAAGGATGAACCCCGTGGGTCCTGAGTCCTTCCCCGGGGGCACATGGCGTGACCCATAAACCACATTCTCAGCCTGGCCCCTCCGGCAGTGCGGCCAGAGGGCAGCATCCCCGCCCTGTAGACAGGACCTGGCAGGTGAGGTGGGCCCGGCAGGACGGGTGAGATTGGCTGGCAGAGAAGAAGGGGTAGCAAGGAGAGGCCACGTGCATTCAAAACCCCAACTGAGAAAACAACAACAACAAAAATTGAACAAAGGGCAAGAGGAATCAACCTGGCAACATATAATAAGCAAATGCACGTGTGAAATAACTGGCCCATCTTCCTCATCACCATATCCAAGTTAAAATATGTGATTTAATCTCTTAAATTAGGAGAAATTCAAAATTTTAACACTCAACGCTGTTTATGCAAACACAGCACATTCAGAGCATGATAATTCGCAGACAGGAGCGCTGAAGCTTAGGGGTCAGGGGGAGACAGAAGTGACCTGACCAAGGTCATGGGGCTGTAAGAGGCAGAGGTCAGGCAGAAACTCAGGTCTTCCTAGAACAGTGCTTCTCAACTGGGGGTGACTGCCATTAAAGGGAGATTTGGCAATGTGTAGACATTTTTGATTGTCACCACGCGGGGAGGGGCCACTGCTCCCTACCGGATAGAGGCCAGGGACGCTGCAAACATCCCACAACGCACAGGTGAGCCCCCAAACACAAAGAATTGCCCAGCCCAAGAGTTGACAGTGCCACCCTGGGGAAGCCGTGTTCTAGAACCCAAGCCAGTGCAACTACAGTCTTGCAACCTTTCCCTAAGTTTGAGATAATTTTTTTTTAAAAAGTTACCAACTGGACTTCCCTGGTGGCACAGTGGTTAAGAATCCGCCTGCCAATGCAGGGGACATGGGTTCAAGCCCTGGTCTGGTTCAAGCCGCAGAGCAACTAAGCCCGTGAGCCACAACTCCTAAGCCCGCTTGCCACAATTACTGAAGCCCACCCGCCTAGAGCCCGTGCTCCGCAACAAGAGAAGCCACTGCAATGAGAAGCCCAAGCACCGCAACGAAGAGTAGCCCCCGCTCGCAGCAACTAGAGAAAGCCCGAGCGCAGCAACGAAGACCCAACACAGCCAAAAATTAATTAATTAATTAATTTAAAAAAAAGTTACCAACACACAACAAAGCATTAGAGAGAGACAGAGAGGCACGAAGTCAAAGCTGTCAAGCACAATACAAAACATTCTGTTTTCAACCAAGAGAAACCTCCCAGTCCTCGGGCTTCTGGCACCAGACTAAGCTCACACGGGCTCCACCTGGATCCTGAGACAGTGAACCCCAGCCTCCGACCACGCCCACTTGGTCAACTCTCCCCTCCCCCGACCCGCTCCACACATCTTTGTGGACGCTTACACAATCTGTGGGGTCCAGTGGAAGATGGAAATGTGGGCCCTTCGTCCGAAACTTTCAAGACGGCGAAATTTCGAGCGCATTACACCAGGCACAGGGTGTCACCCAGTCAGAAGGGCGGGGCCCCATGTGGCTACCGCATCCCTGCACCAACTGCTCGCCCTTCCCCCACCTCTGCAGCAGGCCCACTGGGACCCCCTTCGCCTGCATCCTTTTCCAAAGTGCTCCCACCACGTCCTTGTCACACCTGAAGCGGGCTCAGCACAGAGGACAGGCCCGGGGAGGCCAGGACTCAGTCCTACGCTGGAACTTTCCACCCCAGCCTCCATACCCCTGGTTCTTCCACTTGTCGTGAAGAGCCCTCCTTGCCATACTGTCCACAGCCCACCTGGCCAGTCACCCAACGTCCCTGTATCACCCTCCCCTCTTCAAAGGTGACCCTGGAACTTGGGTCACCACCTTCTTCCCTGGCTCAAATCCTCCATGAGCCTGCAAGACGTCAGGGCCCGGGCCCACGGACGCCCTCCGTTCCCAAATGGCCTCGTGAACCCCAAGCATCCCCACCCACATTCTACCTCAGCCACCCATCGCCATGCCGGACTTCACCCCTACTCAGGAATGCTCTGTCTCTGAAAACCCTAACCCCAGGGTCCCCTCCTCAACCTTCAGGTCTCTCCACCTCACCTTTCTGAGATCAACAGACCAACAGTGGGGTGGGAGCTGAGGTTAACTCAACAGGAAACTAGAAGGTGAACTACCAAAAGTCTGGCACTGACTCAACACTTTCGTACGTTCTCTTAGTCCTCACCATAACCCCTGGTGGGTGAGATGGGCACTACTCCCACAATCCTGTTTTCCAGAGAGAAAAACGATGCTGAGAGTGTGAGGAAATTGATCTTGGTGGACCAGCCAGCGAGCAGTCCGGGCCTCAGGTGCTTGATCACAAAGCAGAACTGTTGCCACCTGAGTCTGGGAAAAACCTTCACACTCATCAATAATCGAAAGAATGCAAATAAAAAACAAGAGTATATGGTTTCAACCCAGCAGATGGACGAAGAGCAAAAAGAAAAACCACACCGAGACTGGTGAGAGTGCTGGGGACACAGGTACTGATAGGAGGGGGATTAAAAACTGATGTAAGATTTCTAGAGAGCCACTTGCTAAAGTATATGAACAGCCCAACCTCGAACAGCACAGACTTCGATGAGAACAGTCCACTTTTTGCAGAAAGACCCAGACAATTGGGCACAGATGTATTTCCACGGATATTCATGAAGGCAAAAACACCACAAATAATTCATTACGCATCATCTGGGACTGACTGAACCGAATAACTCTCATCATT